>NC_087437.1:86792802-87417802 GCF_036321535.1 Camelus dromedarius | reverse complement strand
ATTATTTTACTGTTACTGTACTGTTGGCAAAATCATTAAGATGCTTTTCTTTTTATTAAGACGTTTGTGTACCCATGATTGTTTTTATAATGTAAAATCACACCTGAGAATATTAAAGGAGCTAAACAAATGAATAAAAGAATATAGCAGTTCCTTAGTTTTTTTTAAAGCAATATAAATTTTTTCAAATAGGTTTTGTGTGTGTTTTTTAAGACATTACATTCACCTTGAAGTAAAATGTGTATATTTAGTAATGCACTTTTTGACTAACAATGAATGTTGTATTAATTCATATAATTGCTGTTCTAATGTGAACTACACAGGATATCGATGTTGCAGTAAGAATATTATTCTTACTGAAAATTCATAGTAAAAAAATAAAATAAATACATAAAGGAAAGGAATGAAGATATGAGAGAAGGTGTGAGAAAAAGAGAAGTCAGAGAGTTAGAGAATAAAAATGAAATGGGTAGAGACGCTGATAGGGTGGGAGAGGCAGATATGATTGAGAAGTGGGGGAGGAAGGTTGACAGAAATAAAGGGGAAGAGAGAGGAAGGAACCTTGTGCCTCACCAATATGAACACTCATACTTTTGTAATTCTATAGTCACTAGTATACTTAGTGAGAAATTCCAAGTTTTGTCAGTGATGCACTTTATCCAATTCATAATTCCATCCAAGACTTCATCTAAAACCTGCTCTAAGGCATTTTGTTTCATCACAGGGAAAGCCTGTAATTGAAAATGAACTTTATAAGAAAAAGCTCTATTAATACATTTCAATGGAGAAAAATTAATGACAAAATAATAAGACTGTAAAGAGTTTGGAGAAAAACATGCACACAAATTTGCTGGATCATCATATTTCTTAAGCCATGTATTATTATTTTTAAGTATGTAATAGAAAAAGTTAAGGGAAGTACTAGTTTATGGAAGAGAATGTGGAAACTGATTTCAAATACCTTATTCTACAAAATTTTGTGTCCAAGGCTTACATATATATATGTAATATATATATTCTATATAATATATATTAAAAAAATTTTTACAAATAATTTGGAAGCTGGAAAATGACCACCAGATGAGACAAGTCACTGAAAATGGGAGCATGCTGAGATCAACAGTCACACTAGTTCTTGAATGAAATTCTTGTTTAAGTCTACATACAGTGTGCTACCATTTTGTCCAGTTTTGAAACTGCTGCTCCCTTTCAACACCTTCATTTTCCTTCCTCACTCTACTACATGATGTTACTCCTTGTGAATTCTCCCTCTTGTATCTTCTGTGTCTGTTGCTTCAGTTCCATTTCACTCCCTTTTGTCTGACCACTGCTGCAGGCTCAAAATTTCCTCTCCCTCTCTCCGCTGTTTACCTGAACATCCCACTCTGCATAGAGCTGTCACACTGATTATTCTAATGTTCAAATTCAATTATGTCATACTCATGCTCAAAAACTTTCCCATCTCCCTATTGCCTTCTGGAAAATATTTCCGCTCCTCAAGCAAGTAGTCAAAGCTCTTCAAAATCCACACCAAACATCGTTTTCAGACTTATTCTTACTCTGTTCTCTTACACAAATCCAACATCCCTACAGAAGAGGACTGTTATTCCATGGTTTTGTCAGTATCATGAACATGTTCCAAATCTACTTTGTTCTACTTGAAGTTTTCTCTCCCTATCTGAATCTCTACTTATTTTCAAATATGACTTCTATTTTGACATTTGCCCAGATCTTATCTGCAAGCAGTGTCTCTGAAACTTCATTGTCTATGCTAAACAAGCCTGTACTTTATTATAATACATACATAATTAAATTGTGTCATTTAACTCCCAAGAGTACATAATACATTTTCTTCCCATACTAACTATAATTTAATATTGAATGAATTGAATACACAGGAATAGAGAGAGATACCAGTTTAACTTAATAATAGCTATGAAAAAGGTACTTATAATGTTAACAAAGTAAGATTATCAAGAGAAAATTTTTTCTTTTTTTAAGTTAAATATAATTATATTGCCTTTAGTGACAAAAACCAGTACATCCTTTAAATCAACTGATCATTTTCAATAATGAATGCACTTTACTACATTGAGGAATTTACTTCCAAGTTAATACTTTAAAAATCAGGAAGTGAAGAATATTCTTTAGATTTTAATTATGTCTGCACAATAAATATAAATACAGATAAATATACTATAAACTAGCCTTTAGGATATGTCTTTAAAGATGAGTTTTTTTCATGTAGTCCTTCCATAAAGAAATAACATTTTGATTTTGATATGTTATAGAATATGACATTTCTTACTATTTATATCAGATTGATACAACATATAACATCATAATAAATTATGAAAACTATAATTTATGACAGTATGGAAAGTAGCATAGTATCAGATGTGTAGACTGATTACCATAAAATTTTCCATAGGGAAGATACCATAGGCAAAGTGGAACAGAAAAAAAGTTTCTGAAAGCTTTAAAATAAACAAAGAAATTTATTGCTTATTTTCGAAATAGAATAGCACTGTGATCACATTATTTTAGTGAAACACTTAAGGCTTAACATGGAGTAATGCCTCCAGGCCCCATTAACATTCTAAGTCTAATCTATTGGAGCTGTTTCATCTGTTCCCACATAATAACAACAACAAAAAGTGTGCACTTGTTTTTGTTGTAGCGAAGAACAAAGACAAAATACATTTTGAACTTGAATTTTTAGATCATAATAGCATCTTGTCTCCTTGGTGTTTCTTTCATCTTACCAACTGGGTGACTTGTTGAAGGGAATAAAGAGAGAAGGCGTCATACAGGGGAAGCCACCGATATCATTGGCAAGTGAAGCTTGCGCCAGTACAGGCAAACACAAAATGAGCTTTCACGCAGGGCTCTGTCAGTGTCATTCAGCTTTGCCTGAATGGATAACCCTCTCATGATTTATCTTCCATTCATCAAGTCAATGCCTGGTATCTTTTCAGTTGTGATGGATAAGACCTTACTAAATTGACTACTGCCCGCTGAGCATTGTGAAGCCTGAGAACTGAACAGGAAGGGGATCCAACCATATTTCATTCATATAGCAAGTCAGTCTTCTCAGTAGATCTAAAGACTGAGAATTATAAAGGGCCTTGTTTCAGCCGGCCCACTGGTCTGGACCAGAGAGCAGTCAAGGATCCATCTAGTTTCTTAGATTTGAAAGTTATGTAAGAATAGGGGATATTAGTAGTTCCCATAGAGGCCAACTGGAAAATAGGAACCTATTCGTTAGGAAGTATCTACTACTCCTTCAGGCTTTGTTCTAGACGATAGACATTTAGCTAAATCCTTTCAAACATTGTACTTATTTTATCATGAAAAATAACTATATGAGATAGACATTATTACACATATTTCACTGAAAAGAAATTGTTAAGCTCCATTACAGCAGTGACCCTAATTGACTTATTCAGTTATATATTCCTCAACTCCTAGAATAGAAGAATATCTAGCTCAATAAACGTCTATGGATAGATGGAAATGTGACAGTAATGGAGCAATGGAGGGTAAGGAGGAATGAAGGAAAGAGAGAAGGAAGGAAAGAAACCTAAATTCATATACTGGATTTAGGATTTGAAGTGTGGATATATATTTCTAAGCATTATGGGTTGGTTTTTTTTTTTTTTTTCACTTAAAAAAAAATCACACTGAAAACTTTCAAGATACTTGTTTGACTGTGAGAAGAGTAAACACAGTGCATCTACTTAAATCTCCTTCACAAGTATTGCGTGCAACTTTTGGTCTTTTAAAAAATTGTTTTTCTTTTTTCTCCCGTATTTAAAGACATAGATAAATTGTTTTAGTCCAAAGGTAAGGATATATATAACTTCTTTCTTCTCTGCAGAATTTCGTGTGTGTGTGTGTGTGTGTGTGTGCGTGTGCGCACACAGTTCCTCCATTAGTGTTCTGAACTCCAGGTATCCTTTAAACAAGAAAATTATCAAGTGCCTCCTGTTCATCAAGTCATAATTTTAAAATATCAGTGTACACACTTAAAATCAATGCCACAGCATAAACATGTTCAAAGATATAGACACTGAAAATGAAAAAATACCTGCACAAAAAAGGACTATTATAATTATACAGTACCAAAAGCAAAGAAAAAAATAACAAAACAAACAAAAATAAATACAAACATAAAACAAATAATAGAACATTTTACATCCTGATACTGTAGTGATTGAAACTCTTATGATTACTTATCTTGTACCTTCACAAAAAATTACTTGAAAACAAGTTCCACAGTAAAAATAGTTATTTCCTTTATTTTCATGTCGGCTTTTAAAATCTGATTAAGATTCCTAAAACAATGGCATATGGAAAAAGATACTAAAGGATCGTTAATTCTTCTGAAATGTGTTAACAAGGGTTATTTATAGGTGTACTGGATTTATTTAAACATATACAAAATGGAGATGAAATATATATCTCTTTTATATTTTTGAAAAGGAGCAATCTAGAAACCTTTTTTACAAATTTGTATACTCTTTGTTTGAAGAGTTAGCTAAGATTCTGTGCCTGGAGGTTGAAGGCAGGGGGCCCTCCACAAGATCATTCTCTATCATACCATGAAAACATTATGCAAGAGAAAATAAATCACCCCAGAAACGGGGTGGAGAAGAGAGTGAGTAGTAAGTGATAGCCTTGTTTGTGTGTTTTTCAATTTTCCTGGTTAAGCTGTCCTCCTAGTTACATTTGCTTCGAATTTTCACTTTTTGTTTACCAAATGGAACGTACATTCTTTAGGAAGCAAAGTAAACAAAAATACCCTCCTCTGACAGTGTAAGGCAGAGACAGCATTCCAAAATGGATAGGTCAAATGTACAAGGAATGTCTATAGATACAACACAGGCACGCGCGTGCGCGCACACACACATGCACACACACAATGCCAATGTAAATTAAACCTGTTGATCTCTACAGCCTCCTTTTCTAGAGTCTGATATAAAATTCACTCAAGAGCTAATGATAAAATTGTAGATTTTTTTCATTCTTTGCCTCTTTTCCTCTGACTTGATCTATAACCGTTTATCTCTCCTAATCAGCTATCCCAGAGGACTATAGAAAGAGATGAGCTAGAATCAGCTTGTGTTATCTGCACAAAAGTGACAAGGAGGACTTTAACAACATAATTTAAAATAATGTTCTCAAATTGTTCTACCATATGAGTTCTGTTTCTTCTCTCTGTTCTATTATTAAAGGAGGTTGTTAACGATGAACCAGTTTGATTTTATTAAATTGGCATTATAGGGCATGAAGACATTTTTAATACCATTTTGGTGTGGAAAAAAGAATTGGTGGCCCATGTTCTTATTTGTGATCCCTTAAGAGAATAAAAATGCTAACACCCAATGTGCCCGATCACACGCACCAAAGCTCACAAATGGGTTCAACTTTTATTCTATAAATATTTATCTAGGACTTGCTAAGTCCCAGGTGTGTTGTTCTAGGAAATTGGAATGTATCATTGCACAGTATACAAATAGCATTCACTCCTACAGCTTATATTCTGGGTGTAGGAGGAACACAAATTACAGTAAATATTAAAATTATGATTACCATCAACCAAGAGTTGGAAAGGCAGGGTACTTCAATGCTTTTTGATCATTTATTCATGGGTATGCTCTTTAACAAATCTTCAGGGCTTTCCACATTTTTAAAGAAAATAATTTGTTTGGTGGCCTTGAACACTTAAATAATCAGAAAGTCTAAGTTCACAATGTCTCAGGGTTAACAAGTAAATAAAAATGACACTGGACCAAGACCAAGGAGCTCTAGTCTCTAGCCAGAATTTCACTGTCATCTGTCTGAGCTCCATGGAGTCACATGCCTCCCCCAAACTGCATTTAGAAAGTAAATGGGAATTGGTATCACCTGATGCATTACTAGAAAACATCATTACTATCAAATTATAGAAAATTATAGAATGTCGAAGGAAGTACTTTTGAAAGGCTAGAAAGCTATTCACTTTACCCAGTGTCTTAACATATCTGACATTCAGTGGATACTCTATCCATATCTGTTGAGTAGATGAATAAATGAGTGAAGAAAAGAAAATTTTTATCACTATTTATATCATTTTTTGATAACCTGTTTTGTGAATGCTTAGTCTTTCAATTCAGCCTTAGTTTTAAAAATAGAAAAGTTAATTTCTCCCCCTAGGGCTACACAGAGAGCTTTTTTTTTTTTTTTTTTTTTTTTTCAGATTTCAAATTCACCTAAGAGCTTTTAACGAAGTTTTGTTGAAATAAACAATCAAAAGTCCTGTGTATTAATCATAATGAGCATATGCTTATTAAATAATGATGGTTCCTTCAGGTGCTCCTTGAGTGCTGTTGGTTCTGCAAAGTGGCTTAATTGTATATTTTAAAGTTAGCATAATATCCAGCCATGTGATACATTCAGAACAAACGAGTACTCAACTCAGCAGCTGCTGAAGGATTTAAAGTAACAAAATTTTATAAAGTTTTATACAAATTAATTTTTTTTTACTTATTATGGTTTTACTTTATATCCTCAAATTGTTATTTCTCCTCCATGCTTAATATTTCTCCTTTGGTCTGATAGACTGAAGAATTTTTTTTTTAAAGTAAACATTGAAAAGCAATTCATTTCTCTGACCAAGTCTCCAAATATCAAAGACCTAGCAACAGGGATGGAAAATGGAAGATGGAAAATCCAGACTTGGTTGCACTGTCACTTGGTTTCAGCCTAAATCTCAGTTATGTGATCAACCACGCATGTGAACAAAAGCGACATCTCAGAAGAGAGGAGGGGTTTCTGATGGAAATCACAGGGGAAAAAAGAATATAGTTAGGAAGAAAAAAAGCAAGAAGGTAGGTGTCAGGGCTTTGTGGGTTTTGCTAAACTGTTAGATGCCCCATGCTCTTTGCAGCAATTCTTTTCTTCTTAATCTCTATCCTCTTTTTCAAAATGCATTAGGCCCAATCCGAAAATCTCTTGTAAAGGAAAGTTTTGTATATTTTTGATGTCTGTGGGAAAGAAGTGCCAGGGAGAGGTTTTATTTAGGAATGTATTTTGGAAGCATTTTCTGAGGGGAAAAAGTTTTTAAGGGAAGGACTTTGTCATTAATTAATAGTCTGAAATTCTGGGGCTGAATACTGGGGGCACAGCCCCAGAATTCCAGGCTAATAATTAATGACAAAGTCATTATCTATCACAGTGCTATGAATCTCTACACAAATCAGCTATCCAACTCTCCAGCCAGCCAAAGGACAGGGCATCTTCTAATGAAATATCATGGGTATGAACTGTATCAGATTAGTCTTTTGCCTTTAGCTACTCTTATGAAGGAGATGGGGAAATATATTTACAAATAAAAACATGAAAAACAATTAAACAGATGAGTCAGTATTAAATTAAACAACAACATTATACTATCATGTTCGATTTATGTTTACTGTAAAAAAACAACAAGATGAAAATGTGAAGAAAAAAATACCACGACAGCCTACCCAGAAAGGGGAACATTTGTTTACTGGGTACCATAGTAAATGTTTATCCTGCTTATAGTTGGGAAAACAGAACTGACTCTGAAGTTTTGTGAATTCACGTGATACATAACGTCTCTCAAAAGATTCTCACCCAACAAATACACTCAGGACTAAGGAGCTGAACTAAATGGCATTATACATCTTGAGAATCTTGATATTTAAAATTCAATCATCAGATCAAAGTTTTCCCTTCTTTCCTGTTTCTTTTATATTCACAATGAATACATTTTTTGTTGTCATGGTCATTAAGCCTAAAGTAAGTAGTTGAACGTTAAGAGGTTGAAAACGTGGAAAATTTGAGATAGAATAATTAAAATTCATTCAATCCAACAGCAATCTAGAGCTGCTAGTTCCAGTTTATCTATTTAATGTGTTGAGTGAATTAGAAGAATGTCAGAATGTCTAATTCAAAATTAAGCCCCTTTTGTGTGTATTAAGGAACGGAAGTAAGGGAATAGAAAAAGAAAGGGAAAGGAAATATTTTTTACTGTTTTATTCATACATCTACAACAGCACACACAGTTCTTCTACTCCGCAAAGCACTCTAAATACACTACTGGATTGCAAAATAATTACCTCTTTTTAGACATTAAGAATAAACAGTAAAAAACAAACAAAAACAAGCAAAATAAACAAATATACAAAAAAAAAAAAAACAACTCAGAAAGCCTTTTAGGAAACATTAGGGTTTAACAGGATTTGTCATACTTTAATTTTTTGAGTTGTACAATAATTCTGAAAAAAGTGTTGAGAAACTATACACTTCTTGTCTCAAATTAGAATGCAGTAACTACCAAGACAAAACAAGAGAATTAATTGTACCTGAATTAGCCTAACTGTTGACTTCCGGGTAGTGTCCATCTTAACATAATGTTAATCAAGTTTCACCTGATACACATCATAGCATCAATATAATGAACATTATTAATGCTAGCAGCCCAATGTAAAATCTTTAACTATAGCTTCCCAATATGTATTTTAATATGAATATTTTATTTTTTACAAAAGAATGAGACTCATTACAATGAGACTGTCTTTAATTTTCAAAATACACTAAATTAAGTTGGCATGTCACTTATCATAATAAAAAACATATGTCTGTGTCATGAGAAAAAGAAATTTTGAATAGATGTCATTAAAAAAAGAATAATTGTTCTTTTATAGAGGTTACTATGAGTCAAGCACTATCATGGTAGCTTTTTATACATGATCTCATTTTATCAAAAGAAGGACCTCAAAAGTAGATATTACCGCCGTATGTTACTGAGGAATAAATTAGCCTTCATCCCAATGTTTCTCTCTAGATATACCAGTTGTGAATAATTTTTTTTTTACTGCCACTGAATACCTTCTGAGATTTTCTATTGGTTTCACTGCTATTGACATTGGAAATCCTGTCACTTGATCCTGTTAACTGTTTGATAACGATAATGATAATTGTGATGAAGAAGAAATAATAAGTTTTTGCCAGTTACTGTTCCAAGCACTTTATTGTACACATATTGGATAACTCAAGTCTTCTCCTTTAACAGAACTAGAAGAGATGACTGGAATACTTACCAGCCCTTTTACAATTTGCATAAATAAAATTCTCATTTTTGTAGTGAAAAAAACTGGAATTACTCAATTTCATATGGTTTATTCTAATATATACTGCTTTAGTTTTATCTGGTTTTTAATGATGGTAACATTTAAGCACATAATAAGTAAATATACATCTATGTAAATTTTATAACCAAAAAAGTTATTCAGGCAAGAGTTTTATTGACCAATAAAATTTTTGTATGTATAATTTTGTTTCATGAGATATTTTAAAATGTGGCCATTTTATTGGCTTTTAATCAGACTGTATACCATGCTTATTAATATAAACTTTTATTCAAGTGACTAATCATCCTTTCACATTCCTTTCACAATATGATCAACAAATTTTTAAATTTTTATTGATCTCTTTTTTTACAAAATCTTCCCATTACTTAGGAGCAAGATATCTATAAATTATGCTGGTTATAAACTGGCAGTAGTGTATTTTGTCACTAAATAATTTCCCAACATCAAAGGAGAAACCCAAACAGATTACCAATGAGAATTACCTTGTTCTGATAAGAGTTTGGGGAAATATTTTCACACACTGTAGGCACTAATATCATTGACAATAAGGATGGTAAAGAAATGGGTGCTGATTAATTTTTTTCTTATATTTACTTCACATTCATCATTAGGGGTAAAAATAGAACACATTCTTATTTTCCATCAGAAGTGCTTTTCCTAAATTATTTAACAATATATAAGCTACTGTTTTACTCTACAGCTAACATTAAAAAGACTGTTAATTCTACCAAAGAGTGATTCCAATTTTATAATTAAAAAAGTCATAAGAGATTGAGTCAACAACTCTTAATGATTTTTTTAAGTAACAGATTTGATCACCAGAGCAAAAACATTTTAACAGCAAAAACTTGTTTCCTAAGAAAACTTAATGTTGTCTCATCTAGAGCAGACAAATGTTTTAAAATATTTTTAGCATATGCCCTATAAGGTTGAAAAGACAGCCTTTTCTATCATCAATCATTCTCTTCACTAATAATGAGCCAATCCTAACCATAAAATATAGATCAGATTTGCTGCCCTCACATTTAAAGTTTCAGGTTCTCCTCCTGCACTGATTACAGTATTGCCATGCTGAAAGAAGAGGTCTTCGAAGAAAAATACAAGGATCCATTAATCATGAATCATTACATTTTGTCAGTTGGCAAAGGAATACTTTGCTCATTTATCCTTTGAATGAAATTAGTTCTGGCTCAGCTCTTACAGAAGGAAATTCTAAATTGTCTTGGCATCTTCCTATAGCAGCCTGTGTATGTGCCATAAAATGGCAGATGGGGTTTATTAATGTCAGATGAGTTTAGTTTGCAAGGTTTTTTCTTTTTCCTATTTGATCATTTTAATATTGAAGCACAGATAAGACTCATACATTAAGGCTATATATTTATCTATATTTTATCTTATTAATGAGGGATGAAAGAGAAACCCGGTAATGTCCATGCTGCCAAATATAAGTAAGCTCTGTATTCTCTGCACAGTGGAGGAAACGGACACACATATCCTTAGGTTTAGGTATCCAGACAGTACCAAAACCCAAAAAATCAAAATTGTTGAAAATATTTGCATTTAGTATGTGAAGTGATAGTTTACTTGTAAACAGCACTAGTCACTTAACAGAGTAATATGAAGATTGCAGTCGTATAGATTGTTTAACAGACATATGAGTAAGTTTTGAAAAACAACGTTTCCTCATGAATAATTTCTACATAAATTTTACTGCCTCCACTTAGTCATCCTAAATGGAAGAAAATATGTAAGTTTTAAATATGAAACACTGAAAACTAAACTACATGACTGAAATAAAAGAATATCTGACGGGTGCATTAATCGATGGTTGAGTCTCATTTTATATCACTGTCTGGCAGTGTGGGAGATGCGTAGGCAGACACATGGATTCTTTTAACCATGAGTGCATGGCTGGCAGGAATCTGTAATTTCGAATATGAGGCCTGCAATATACCTCCTCAAATACTTAATTTCACAGAACTGACACAGGTGCTGGAGAAAATAGGCATTAAATGTTTTATAATCTATAAAGAACTATAGACCTACATGAAATCTGTTATTCAGCTTAAAACCAGCAGAGATAAGGGCTCTACAAATTGTTAATAGAAGTGCTTTATGCTGACTGTTCATATGTTAGACTTGGTGGGAGTTAGTGGTGAAAATTTTTATTTCAGTGACTTAAAACATGGATTTGACTTGCCTTTGGCAAAGATTTATGTATATTTAGGATAATATGTTGCATACTTGAAAATAATTCAGAACATAGGAAAAAGAAAATAGTATTTTTAATAAAATAACTCCTAATCAAAAAGAATCTAAAACTGACTTCATTTCCCTAATATGCAATTATACCTTCACCACAATCTTATAGCTTAAGCTTATAGGAAAGGGTAAAATAAAACTTTTATCTTCCTAGTGCTACTTGATATAGGGGTCAGTGGCTATGACAGGATGCTATCTTGGTGTAAAAACGAAACAAAAAAAGGACTAATTTTTTACAACTTAATATCTTAACATTAAGCAGACACTAGCATCAACTATCTTCTTAACCTATTAAACACATTTTTATCAAATGTGTACTTAGTAATACTTTTATCTTAATAAGAAATAGCTAAGCTCAAATTTGGTAGCAGACTTGAGCAATTAAAAAATATGAGTTAAAATGTTAAAATAAATTCAAGTAAAACTCTTAGTATTATTCAAGATCCATAAATAGCTATTCATTTCCCATGACAGCACACAAAAAGTCACTTAAAAGTTTAAACCACACTCCAAATAGACACAAGGTGCTCTTACACATTTTTTCTGTCCACACTAATGTTGGATTCAGAATCAGTCTGTCCATACTCCTGCCAATTGTTTGCTGTATAGAAACAGAAGTAACTTTTTCCAGTATCTGGAGAAAAATAATACAGTTTATGCCTGTGAAGGAGATGGTTCCACCATTAGGGTAGTTTTTGCTTCCATTTCATAAATCACTATTGAATTATGACATAACTCTGTACCTAGTAGATCCATAAAGTGTGTGTTCTGATTCTTGCTACCATTAAATATATTCCCAAAATACTAATCCATGTGTGTAAAGGATGTTGCCTACCTCCACATCAAGCACAAAAGGTCAGGATCCAGCCATTAGCTTTCTCCAGATACAAGATGGTGATGAAAATGTGTATCTCATTTTGACTGCCAAAAGATAATGGAATTCCCTGAAATCTCATTACCTGCAAATGTAATGATAGCCTTCTTAGAGTGGAATAGTAGAAGCGGAAATGCAATATTGCTGCAAAAACTGGTATTGTAAATACACATCTATGTGCATTACTATTTATGTCTATATTTCATACAGAGAATAAGTTTCTCTTGTTTTTGGGACCTGTTTTTTAAGATTGCACAATGCTAGAATTATTTTTCTCTCCTTGTCGGAAGTTTAACAAGTCAAAATCTGAAAGGCTGTATCCTGATGCTTCCTGGGGCCCAGAGGAAGAGAACTGACTGAAAACGGTAGCTACACTGAGGAAAGCTGACCTGAAAGGTCATCATGTTTTGATGACATTGTGTGATCTTCTGAATCCAAATGTGACAGAAGTCAGCCAATTAGAAAGCAATGTCTTAGGTATCACACAGAATAATTTTGTGTATCAAATGCCACAATAAATATGAAACTCAGTACCTGTTATTAGCATTACAACACGAAGTATTGAAAACTGAGCAGTATTTTTTCCCAGTGATATTTGCAATATAATGAGGATCAAAATGCTAAATTAACAGAATGAATCTATAGCGAGTAGAATTCCCTGCTTGAGCAGGATTTTATGGCAGGGACAATGCCTCACTGAGGCCTTCAAATCATACCAGATTCACATTGAACAAATATGTATTTGGCGCCTATTTTAGGAAAATTACTACAGAAAAGAGAGTTTGCAAACTCAAAAATCTAGACACATGCTGCTGGGCATAAGAGTGAATCAGGTTTTGAAAGGTCAGTTAAGAGATCAAGAGAGAGAAAGTTTTCATGGTGCTTTCTGAGTTCCTGCAACCAATGTGACAAGTTTACAAATTCAAATATGAATTGGACTGTAGAGATTACAGTGAATATATATATCCTGCCTTCCTTCCTAAAATGTTTTCAAACGTTATCCTTAAAAAAATCTAGAATAGGGATTTTTATGTAAAATATTCCAATTCTCAAATGTTTGCTCAACTTATGGAGGTATTGAGTATGAGGATGCAAAACAAAACAAAACAAACAAAACAAAACACTAAACTTGCCCAGCATGTAGGCCGACAATTATGATCCCGTAGTAAAGGATATAAACATGATTAACACTGTAAATTAGAAATGCACAATTTAAAATGTGTCTCTTAACCTTTATGTTTTGTTTAATTATTCAAATAATCCACTAGATAATTATCTCTAATTTACAGATGAGAAAACAGAAGTCCAAAGAAGTTAGGCTGTTTAGTAATATAGCAAAAGACCACTGTTTGAACTGAAGTTCAAATATTCTAACCAAAAATGACTGTAAAATGGATTTGAAAATTCAATAAACAGTTTAAAGCAATTCCTGTTAGAGCTTTATTATTTATCTATTTATAAATTTATCTGATTATTCAGCAAATATTGCAACTATTATGTGTCAGGTACTCTAAACGTTGAGAAACTCTCAGGTTAAAAACAGTAATAGTAATACAATGATAAAGAGGAATAGTCTTTCAGAATCACACTTTTTAATCAATATAAAATCTGCAATCACATTTAGGACTAGGCAGAAAAAAATCAGGACAGATGGCAGAGAATCTTGAATGCTGAAATAAGGGATTTAGACTTGAATAGGTGGGAAAATGGCTTATACACTCGAAAATATCATACAATTTTTAAATGTTTGAATCATTGGAACTTTTGACCATGGAAGTAAGATAAAAGAGTCTTTTAACTTGTGATTTATCTATTTATAGGAACAATTCTAATTTTATTCAAATGTTTATGTATGTGCATGTGAGTATTTTTCTGGAGACAGGATCCAAGACTTCCTATTTTCTCCCATCACTCCTTCCTCTCTCCGCTTCCCTCCCTCCTTCCCTCTCTCCCTCCCTTTCTACCTTCTTCCCACCCTCTTTTATTTATTATCCAGTTTCTAAGCCACATTCCTGCTTGAATTACACAAGATCAGGAAGAAAGTGGATATATGGCACATTTTTAGACAAAAAGTCAAATGAAATAATTTGAAAAATATGTACTACTTTGAACTAAGTTCTGTGTATATTTCTCTGCATTGTGTATTAGTCACCAATGAGGCATCCTATCAAATGTTGATCATCTTCAAATGTTGATATAGTTATAGACAGTATTTTGGCCTTAATTTATTCCCTTGATGAGTGAAATGCAATTGTATAGAATTCAAATATGTTTAAATAGATAGCTCTAAGTTATTAAAAGAACAATAAAGTTAAACCACAAGATTTCAAATCCTAGCTATGCCACCTAATCACTGTGTGACATTCACCAAGTCACTATACCTTTTTATAAATTGGTCTCCTAATGATTACTAACTTCTTTCTAGTTTTAAAATTTCATGTGTATATAAGTCTAGAACGTTTAATACATTATTAACAGCATCCTCCCCTCTTACATAATGTATCTTAAAATACAATCAGGTTCTGGTACTTTTGATACAATCAACACAAGGAAAAAGAGCGAGAATACTCCGTCTACACCACAGACCCTATGAAACTGTATATAATTTTCTAAGCGGTTGTACGTATATTGAACTGTAATATATGTGTCTACTAATGCCTATGTATTCATTGGCCAATATCTTCACTTGATTTATGAAATTTCTGTGGCTTTTCTCTCAGTTACATGTAAAGCCCTCAGAATTTTCACTGTGGATTCCTTTATTCATCTTTTCTAACTTTCCTAACTTTCCTTCTGGGAAATAAGACATTCCTGGAAATAAACTTCAAGAATCACTAAAATGAGAATATGAATACTTAAGATAAAATAACAAAAGGATAAACAAGATTAAAACAAAAAACAAAATGGAGGTTTTAACCTGTATAGATTATACAATGACCCCCAAAAAAAGACAGATCAACAATTTACTAAAAGAGAAAATACAAATTTTAAAAGTGTGCTATTGATGTCCTTTCCTCTTTCTTTGAATACTGAATAATATTTAAATATAATTTTATCATAAAGTTAAATGTTTTAAAGGATAAAATAATGTACATGAACTATATTTACTTGCATATATATTTATATTTTATTTGGAGCCAGTTCTAAAGTTGGAAAGTATCCTTGCCTCTAAATGGATGGAATTAAAAGCCATCCTGTATTACATTGCTGCTGTTATTTTTCAATTTAATTATGTTAGTGTAGTGAAGGGTTTTATAGATTTACTGGGTATTATTATAAATGTCATTTGACTGTGATGTTGGGCATTAACATGTCAGTTATTTGCTTTTAGGTTAATAAAATATTTTTGCAGGAACAAGAATGGTGATATAAAATGCAATGCATAAACCCATCTTGATATGCACATCATGTAATTACAGAAACTACTCCATGAGCAATCTGTTTAATGCATTTCTCTCGACAAAGTTCTACTAGAAACTGTGCTTTGCAGCATCATTATAGTGGGCAAGATTGCCATATAGTTTATTCTAAATCAGACAATTTCACAATCTTTGAGGAATGAAGAATAGGTTTCTTCATTTCTACTTTTCCAATGAGATACAATCACTTGTCTGATGGGACAGCTATTAGAGAAAATAGCAAAGTGCCTTGCGTATCTTCTGAGGCTGATAAAATATAGAGTGGCATCAGATAGTGACTGAACATCATTATATAAAATTGGAATCCTACACTCAAGAGACCTCTCCCTTGATCAGGTACATATTTATGCCACCTTGCAATACTTACTTTCAAGATAGGACAGAAAGCTTTAGTCGGCCAGATAATTACAGATTACCAGATTGCTTGTGTTTTTGGTAAGTGCATGAGTACGAGTGTAAACATTCATGTGTAAACATGAGAAAGTCAAAGACCCCCTGATTCCGGGGAAGCAGTGCTCGTCACTAATAAGCAAAGTCAAGATCTCCTTCAGCCTCAGTTACTTAATTCAAATGCCAGTGGCTGTGGGTGGCTTAATTCACAGTCAGAGGGAAATAGAAGAAAACAGACTGAGGAGGATGAACTGGAGAGGGGAAAAAATCAACCACTGTAGAAAAAGGAATAGAGGAAGAGCAACAACCAATACTTGCTACATTTAATAATTTTATGGAGATTGTGATCATCTGACTCCATTTTTTGGTAGTTTAAGTCTCACTCTTCCCTCTGGCCGCTGCTGCTCTACCTCGGGGCAAGCTGATAAGAAATCCTGGTGCTTCCTCTTTCGATGATGATGAGAAATTCAAACACACAGGATCCTAACCATGAACCCCTCACCCAATTACCATAAAAACCCTAAATCCAGCATCATCTCTTTGCTCTCTCAAGCAACTTTTGGATCAGCCTGGGGGGCATGCCCTGTTCTCCCTAGAAAACCCCATCATTTAAGTAATGAACCTTTTCATAAACTCTTGGTATGTGTGGAGTACCATCAGGTTTGACACAGAAACCACATTTGTGGGGAGATCCGCTCTAATTTTACACAGTGACTACAACAGAGACAAAACGTATAAGAAAAACACATGTGACCAAAAGTAGATGGATATTTTGAATAATTTCAAATTATGGATGATGTCTAAATGAAAAGATCACAGACTTAGCCCTTGCCATCAAATGAGTCATTTTCATTTCCTTTTCAAATTTTGTGTAATATTCTTGCCAAGTAGACATCCTGATAAATATTAATACAATACCATGATATTCATCATTTAACAAAACGACATATTTCCTTATGCCTCAAAGATTCTACCCTAAGGGACGAAAAAAAAATACCCTGCCATTTCTCTTATATATTAGTTTCCAAAGGCTGCTATAACAAATTACTACAAACTTGGTGTTGTAAAACAACAGAACAGGACAATGTGGAGAGGAACAAGGGACAGAGGAACAGAGTGAGATGAGGTGAGGCAGCATAGCAGGTAGTAATCAGAGAAACAGGACTTTCAAGGCCATAGTAAGATGTTGGGATTTTTTCTGATAGAGAGGGTTTTATGACAATGAGTGACTCGAATATGCTTAAAGTTTAAAAGACACATGATGCGCTCTGTCATAAATAACTTAAGGAAGGAAAACATGCAAAGAATAAGCTCAGTCAGTCTCCTATTGCACTATTCTATGGAGGTGAGAGAACAGTTCCAGGCAAGAATAGATTGTGACTTGGATATGGTGGTAGTGAGGAAGATGGAGAGAATTAGTTGTATTCTGGAAAATACTACAGGAGGACCAGATTAGGAGACAGTCACAAGGATTCAAGAAGCAAATCATATATGTCAAGGTAAGGAACAGAGGATAGTTATTTTAAAACTTTATTGAGAGCCAGCAGGATTTACAGTTACATGGTATGTCCAAAACAGCTCTGTATACTCATGTGAAGATGCAGTGGAAAACTCCAATTTGAAATTATAGGATAAAGAAAGGATAAAAACAAACAGAAAAGATCCCTCAGTAGGAATGAGAATCTAGTGCACTAGAGCTTCGCCTTAGATATAGGCAGATACATTTCATTTTTATAAATGGATAAGAAGGCAGAAATATGGTTATTGCTGACATTAGGTGGATTGGTGGGATGGTATGAGCTTGAGGAAGTTCTCCTCTGATGATGTCACTTCTCTTAGTAAGGCAGGAACAGTCATTATTTGAGAATGAGGATAGGAAATACTGTGTTATGTCTTGAGAAAAGAAAAAAGGGAGTAAATTAGTACTCCAGGAAAGTGGAAGACCGAATAAATTAGGGAAATGTAGTTTCATTGCCAGATAGTAAGTCCAGTTGATTTTTCTGGTAAGAAACTCAAAGTTAAGGCAATAAAAGTAGCTATTTGTATTCTCTAGACCTGGACAAAAATATAAGTGTATAACAAGCCATATTTAAGCAAGATTGAGAATACAATCAAGCAAATGAATACTGGAAGAAGTGGTAAATATTGGAAGATGAGGGCATATTCAGAGAAATGTTAATGATTTACTTGAATATACTTAGGCTGGGTTTTAGTAGAGAAGAAGGGGTATCTTGAAAGTGAAAGAGACAGTGAAAATGTTTTGAGATCAATGACTTTCAGTTGCAATGTATTTGAAAATATAATGAGATTTGAGTCTTACAGGAGGTAACCTGTGAAAAATGGTGGGAGTAGTTATATGATTGGATATATGACATTGTGATTCTGGATGGGAACACTATCCAGGAGGTAGAGTTTAATTTTCAGTGCAGATGTGTGTCTCCCAAGAGGTAGCAACCATGGAAACACAAGTTAACAGAAATGCAACATGGGACCAGCATATGTAGAGAAGTGCCCTGGAGAAGTGCCTAGAGACACAGCAGAATTCATATGAGCAATAAAGAAACATTTGTTGTTATAAGAACATGAACTTTAGAGATTGTTTGTTACTGCACCTAACCTACTCAATGTTGACAGTTATATTCCAATTAGCAGTTATTGACAATGACAAGGATATGTCCATTACATCTGTGAGACATGAAATAGATTGGAAGACAGTATATTTGGAATAATAGAATTTAAAAAAATTCAAAAGGCAAAGATTATGACCTGTCCATGGAAATCATTAATAATTAAGAATAATGATGGTTTAAGGAGTGAATATCGTCAAGAAATAATGGAGAGTAAGCTGAGGGTTGGTAGATGACTGTATAAATGAGAGGTTGTGAGACAGAAAATGTAATGAGATGAGGTTCAAGGTGTTATGATTTTGAGGAGCAGAGAAATGGTCAATTTGACTCTAGGCCCAAAATTATGAGGACTGTGGAAGATAACAAAGCAACCATCTTTGAGAGAAATGCAGGGAAATTATCATCCACATTTCAGTTAGAGAAATGGAGTTTAAGAGAACTTTCAGAGAAGATACTGATGTTATGAGGGTTTTTGCTGATAACGGATTATGATTTCCAGAAGACAGAGTAGAAGGGTTTCAGGCATTTGGTTAGAGGGGGAAATAGGGATAACAGAATAGATCTGTCTACTTATATGTAAGTTAAAATATGGACAATAAGGGGTGATTTGGGAATCTAGGATCCCATTTAGTGATTAATATAAACAAGGATAAAAGGCACAAATTACCTAAGTCTTGAATTTAAGGCATATAATGTTGGTGAGAATTTGAGTATTAAGGAGTTGGATGGTATTAAAAGTTTAGGAATCTCTTTAATTGCTGCAAATGGAAGTTTTGTGGCTGGGGCAGGGTAGTCTCCCCCCAAGCATGTGGGACTCTCCTCTCGATCTCTGCAGATGGCTGGTGGGAAAGCACAGTCCTAGGCCTAATGCCTGAAGATCCCACTGGACTCTGTTGATAGAGGCAAGGAAATCTAAAAAGCTAGATCTATTTCTAGAATGTTCAGACTTCCTATTTTTTTTTTTTGATGGAATGAATAGACAACTGCCATGATATTTTGCAGTACTTCTAATACTCTTCATCTTAAAGTTACAAAAACACTTGCAACTTGAGAAAATTACACATCTAAAGAAAGAATTCAGGATTTGGTTCAAAAATCTCCTTTCTCTCCATAATACTTTACTGTCTCATGAATTCTACAAAAACAGTCCTAGTGTATCTTCTGGAAGTATATTAATTTCTTATTTAAGTATAACAGGACATGGATGTTTATGTCACAGCTATTATGGAAACTATCAATATGGTGAATATCTGTGCTCTGTTGTGTACGAACAATATGTCCTTCTATCGTTGTGCAAAGCATGACTGTAGAGATGATTTACATAAGACATCCTACCTAAACTTGTGGGTTGACATTAACGGTTTGCCTAATAAATACATTGAAAATGCCAATACTGATTTTCAGTGGATGTAAGAATATAAAGGACTAAACACATTTAGCAGTGGGCCAGATTTCCCCTGGGTGTTATTAACTCAGTAGCTGAAGATATATACAGGCCAGGCACAAGGCAGCAAATCAGTGTCGTCTTAAGCATTGAAATGAACTCCAAAGGAAAAGCAAGGCAGTAAATTGTGCCGTTACCCCCAGGGTATTCCATATTTATGCAACTACATGTTCAGTAACTACATCATGTTCACATAAGGAACAGCCCCATGCTTGTGAAATCATGTATGGTAAATTGGTATTTAGGAGCACTAGGAAATATTTTTCCAATCAACACTTTCCTCATTCTTCTCAGTTAAAATTTTATCTAAGCTTATAAAAGAAGAGATATTTATTGGAGTTTGTTATTAGAACAAATCACAAGAACAGACTTTTTTTAAATAAGGATGTCAAGATGCTGTAGAGACTCATGAAAATACCACTTGAAACTGATGTTTTTTTCTCACTCCACACATCACTAAGACAATCTTACCAACATCAGCATTATCCTCCAAGGTTTATTATCACTTTAGTAGGTCAGGGTAGGTTTACTGGAATATATGTTAACTGTATCATCCAATTAATATGAAAATCCTTAGCGAGATGTTTGATAAAAGAATGTCTTACAATCCCTGTATGTGTATATTTCTTTTCCTTGAAATCATTGAAGGGGATTGATCTTGGAAACTTTCTAATTATTGTTAGTTTTTGAATTTTCAGTTTTTACAATAAGTTAACAAGTTGGAGAAGAAGAAAAAAGGTAATATAAGATAGTTCCTTGTTAACACATGAGTTAACACGTATGTTATGGTGTTAACACATTTAAAGATCATTTGAAATTTGAGTGCCTGCTTATGGCCATCAGAATTATCTCTGGACACTAGACTTCACACACTTGGAGACAGTGAACATGACAGTTTCACCTGACTGATGGTTTAAATGCTATCAATCCTCAAACAATCTTATGGCCTTAGGTAACAGTAATGGCTTTCCATTCTGTAAAACCCTTTGCAGACGTTAAGAGCTTGCAGATGAAAAAAAAATTTTTTAAGTGAAATGCATGAAAATAAGGAAAATGCTAGAGAGCATATTTTGAACCTTCCAGCTCCACATTCACGTTTTCCTGTTTTATATGATAGCTACATATTGCCTCATTTGAGGAGGAGGAACAGTGATCCATTCTTCTCCTTCCTTGATGAGGACAAGCATTAGCACACAGTGTGCTTCATGGACCAACTACTCCAGAATCACCAGAAACATCTGTTAATTTAGGATGACCATATAATGCATCTTCCAGACCAGGACCCTTCTGAGAAACAGAAGGGTTTTATAATTATGCCAGAAGAGTAGGTGAAAGCCAAAAGTACCTTATGTCACCTTAATTAAAATGCAGATTCCTGGTTTCCAGTTTGGATCTATTGAATCAAGACAACACTTTGTTTAAATATGCAGAAGTAGATGTTTTCCAGGGAGCTTCTGGAAAAGGAGAGAAAGTCTGGAGAGAAGACACAATATGAAAAGTGATTTCAAGATTATAGCAAGAAGCTAGGGGTTATAAGGAGATACCCAAATGGTGAAAAACACCTGGCAAATTTTTGCACAATGTTGAATAATGCCTAATATTGCATTTATGTTATTGCCTTTACTAACCATAGTGTATATCCTCCTCCAATGCATCAAGTATCAGTTAAAAATGTGTTTCCCCACAATGGTACTTTAAGTAATAAATTTTAGAGAAGTTGTACTTTAAAGAAGGAATAGGGGTAGGGTCTAGAATGAGGGGAAATGGCACAGAAATAAAAATAGTTTTTAAAGACAAAATAGGAAGTAGATACTGAGAATGCAAAGGAATCAGGTCATTGACACAATCTGTGCTCAAGAGAAATAGAAGCCTCCTTAGTATTGTCAACAGTCCTGGAGGGCAGGTGACTTTCTCAAAGTACATGCTGGAGGCCATTACATTAAAAATCTATTCAAGCCCTAAGGACATTCATAAGCAGTCATCTGCAGGACACTGATAATGTGATGAACACAATCATGCAACAAGCTTTACTGTGTATTAGAAAAATACAGTATGGTAGATACCCAGGTGTTGAATTTCTCCTTGATGTACAAGAACTAGTTGAGAACTTTGACAAATATTTCCTAAGTGAGACTCCAAAAGGCTATGCCTATTGGACTTCCAGTGCTGCCAGCAAACATATGAATTCCACTTGTTTTAGGAGGTTAGCATAAAGTAATGACTTTAGGAAGGTAAATCCACTAATGGTGAGAGAGAGAGAGGCTGGAACAACAGGAGGCAGTAAAACTAGCTAGTCAGCCCCTGTAGAAATGTGAGTGTATGGAAATAATTCACGGTAGGAGTGTGGGCGGGATTAATACTAGAAATGAAAGAGCTTTCAGGTAGAGATTGACATGAGCATCTCTCCAAAATTAAAGTAAAATTACAGCACATTAAAGTTAATTGACTATGGATTGAAGGACACAGCAGTAAAAACATTATTTTTAACATTCAAATAAACAGTCCCAAAGTTTATTAGGCTTTAGGCAAAACAGCTAATCTCTGGCCTCTGTTTCCTCGTCAGTAATATATCTATCTTGTAATAATAAGCTATTTGTGATGATCCCTGCCTTATAGGTCTTATTAATTACATATGTATATCTATATCTTTTATACACATATATATTTAGTAGAGTATCAGGCTAAATAAATACTGACTGTGTTACGGTTACTGTTGTTATAAAATGATAACTATTTCTTGAACACAATAAGAAGTCTGAAGGGTGAATAACAGTAATTACTGACATTTGTCAACCCCCAATTACGTGCCAAGACCTACCTCAACATCGTAACTATTAACTTTGTAAAGTCTATTTAGGGCACCCGTGACTCCAACAGGTCATTTTGGAAATAAGTAAATGCCTTTGGTCATAAAGAAGGTGAAAACACGTGTCTGAAGTCTTCGAAATAACAGCTGTAACACCCGGGACTCCTGATAGTGCAGCAGCAGTATTTCCTGAACGGAAAGTACTATGTTGTGCCTGGGAAGCTAAATTGCTCTGTGAAGAGCAAGGTGCTTTTAGTAAGTGAACCCAAAAGGTAGCTTTTTCCTCGTTCCTCATTCCCTTCTCATTTTGTTCGTTCTTTGTTTTGATTTTGCTTGTTCCCTGCTCTCTCTCTCTTCTTTTTCTCTTTCTTTTTCCTTCTCTCTTTCTCGTTACACACACACATATGCATGGATACCTTATATCTACAGCAAAGTGTTCCACACATAGGAAACCTGGCATTAATCCCAAGACTGCGGTCTCAAGTCATATGAATGCAGGCGATCTGTAGGCAACTCGTACTGTTTGGTAGGGTTATTCAGAGTTCTGAAATGCAATAATGTTAAGCAGTAGTTGATCTGCATTGCTCCTATGAGCCAAGGTTTAATATTACATGGTAATTATAATAATAAAATCCTACAGCATTTTAAATTATAGCTTGCCATATGCCATTGGAAATAATAAACAGTGGATAATGTTTATTATTTACAAAAAACTCATTGGTCAATGTTTTTAGACCACAAAAAAGCCTGGCACAAAAGCTATTTAACTATGATGCAAAATGTAAATGATTTACAACAGTAAGTTAATGCCTTTGGTGACAAATGATACTATCAATGCAACTCATGATAATTACTTTTGTATCTATGAATGTATGTAATTTGATATTTATCTGACTCGAATACAAAAAAAAAAAAAAAAGCCTTCCATAATCTTCAGCTGTGGTGGGAAACAAGGCACGTATACACAAATCTGTTGGTTCAAGTTATCTTTTGAAAAAATTAATTCAGATTTTATTGACCTCAGGCATTATCCAGTTATCTCTCTATAACTCCAATATGAGCCTTCCTTTAGAATTTTTAATGAGGCTGCATTATTAAAATGTGGCTTTAAGTTTCTTATCTTTCAGGGTGATGCAATGAAAGGCATTAGTATAACAGATTAAGCAGGGCATGTCTTGTAAAGGCAAATCGCTAACCTTTCATGTCTACTTCTGCACTCTGTGTGCTACAATGCTCCCCAGATATTAAAAAACAGTGAATCAAATAAGGCTGTGCATTGCCAAGAGGAAAGATCAATGGCTCTCGTAACAGATTCCCACTGATAGCCAAAGAACCTCACTCGCTGCATTTTTATACAAGGTTCTTAAATATCAAAGAGAATTATATCCAAGGGAAAATACTCTAACAAAACTTTAAACAATGTTGACATCTAGGGTTCTCTGTTATACCAATCATGTATAAAATTAGTATGCATTGATATCAGTTGCAAAGAATATTTAAATATTTAAGGATTTATTGTACTAATAAATAATGCTAATGTCTTTCTTAGGTGTTACATAGAGTACCTTACTACCACTATCAAAAAAAAAAAAAAAACTTCTGAAGTCAATGATCGAAAGCTTTTCATCATTCTTTAGGTAGTAAATCACAGAAATGTTATGTTTAAAGGAATTTGAAAATTTTTTAGTTCAACATTCTGAATTGCTTCATCTTATTTGAATACATTGAAAATGTTCATTTTATTACATTTCATTCCTCTGAGGACATACTACCTTAAATTCTCTAATTCTCCATAGTAAAAGTGAAAAATTTTATAAGTCTGTTGCACCTAGTACTTTAAAATTAAATATTTTACTTTTATATTTTAGGTATTAATGATGGCTTTTATAGAATGAATATGTTTTTATTAAGAGCTTGAAATTATGTGATTGTTTCAAAGCCTATTACATCATACCACAATTTTTATATGTCTATAAAATCTTTTAATAGTCAATTCAACCACCATTAGGTTTGTGAAGCATAGTGTATTTGCTACATTAAATCAACCTCTAAAAGACATAGGGGGTCATTTCCCCTCCTTGAATGCTTCTACCTAGTATTTATTACTATTGCCAGCGCATCTGAAGGAAGGGCTCAGTCCCTCAGGGTTTAATTCCGTGAGAGAAAAGGGAACACTTGACTATGTATACATTAACACTGATTTATATTTATCTAAGTAGTGGCAGAGAATAAACTAGAAAAGAACTATAGGCATAGCTGGGGAAATCAGGGGAAGACAGTCCAGAAACACACAAGATTATCTGAAGCTCTAAACTGGTGGGAGTTTGACAATGCCCGGGACACAGAAGTGGAAAACTAGATTCTAGCATGAGCTTTTACAGGAGGATCTGTGCAATTCTGAAAAAGTTACTTAATTTCTCTGTGCTTGTTTCCCTTATCTAAAAAGTAGCGGTCACTGGACATGACAAATAGAGTGATTTGATGAATTCTATTATAGCACCCAGTTTGGAGGATGTATTGCAAGAAACATACCCTAAAAAAGAAAAGTTCAATTTAAATACATTCTATCTCCCTTTCTCTCTTTTGTAATAAGACAATGTTGTATAATAGTCATTAACATGTTTTCCACTCTGCAATATTGTCCCCCTCATTTTTACTAAAAGGCTCCCAACACCCTAAAGCAGTTAATTAATGCAGTCCCGAGAGAAACCTGATAGACTGGGTCAAAGTATAATATTTGAAGAAATACTTGCAAAGTAGCTTTAAAAATGTATTTATTCATTTTTTTTGTATGTACGTATTTTGCATTACAGAATAGATACCAACATCCTGTGTTTGTTTCCAGAGAAAGAAAAAACAGGACACTTAGTTGTCAGGGGACTTCTGTCTCACCACATCACCTAGAGAACCCTACATAACTTTTGGGGAATCCAAGCATGCTGAAAACTTTCGTAGAATTTCCCCTCTGGGACCTGAGAGCAGAGAAGCCTGGCAGAAGTTTCCATATCCCCCAGAAAGGGGAGCAGTTAAGGAATAATTACATTAGTTGCCAAGGGCAAGGAGGTGGAGGGGCAGCTCCAGTAAGTGTCCTGTGGTTCTTGGGTGAACTGGGAGAGCATCTCGATTCTTCTCATCACACCCTGTGGATGGACATGAGGTTTTTCCCACCTCATCCTAGGATGGGGGTTAACTGAACTTCCTGTTGGTATAAAAGAGTCTTGTAGTAGGACTTGGGCATTTGGTAAGAAATGTTCTTTAGACTGGCTACCAGATGAAAATGAAGAAATAACAGCAGATGTCAACACAAGGGGTTAGCTTTCCACAATGGCGAAATAAATCTGTGCATCCTAAGAATACTGATGTATGTAGACACTGAATGGACTCTCTTAGTTCCACCCTCCCGTAAGAGGAAGCTACTGTGGAAGTGCTCAGAACTGAGACACCAGCTCAGGGAGGGTGGGGGAGAAGACAGCTGCATGTTTGGCATGTAATTTACCTGTTCCTATGTCTGGCACATAGTAGGCTCTCAATAAATAGTTCACCTTTATTGGTTAGCAATATTATTAATATCACTCAGTGACTAAATACTGAATGTATGTATAACCACCTTATATATTTTGGTTGATCTTGTTTTTAAAACAAAGCTTTGCTGGGATAAATACTACATTTACATACAAATACAGATTTTACTGATTTCCAGGCACTGAATATTGGACACAGAAAAATCAAATATAAAATATAGGTACTGTAGAAATATGTTGCTTCTATGGGTTATATACTTCAAAACACTAAAATAACTGTCACTGATCCTAAAGTGTTGACGTATACAGCAATGATACTGAAAATGTCACCATAAATTAGTTTTATGAAATAAGACAAATAATAGGAGGGAATTATTATTTGGGGGGAAAAAGTGCCTCTTAGAGCTTGTAATGATTACCAAGTAAAACCAGAAAAAGTGTTCAAATAAATTGATTATATTTCAGAATTTCTTTCCTTCCTTCAACACAGAGCAACAGCTCTCCTAGTTATTGATATATGAGATTGCTGATGACAAAATGAAAATATGGGCCAGAAAACAGATTTGGGAAACATCGGTCTTTTGCCTTTTTTCAAAATAGAGACATAAGTGAGGTGTCAAGAGTGGGGCTGGCAGTGATGGTGTAGCATCTGACAGCTCAGACACAGCTTGCTCGTCAGTCTGATGCCGCTAAGCCCGAGATGGCAGGATTCCACCACGTGAGTATGTCTGTAATCTTGACGTTCAGAAGACTGGTTTTCGCCTTCATGTGATTGGTGCTTGTAATTAACATAATAAAGTATTGGTTGCTACTTAATCTACAACTTCAGGGCCAATACCCAAACCCTCATGTCCTCCAATTGTACAGGTTGTATTTGCAATATTTTATCCCTTAGAATGTACTCAATCAGAATACAAAAGTGAATGGATAAGGGAGACTATACTTCAGAAGCATTTTTGAGATGTGTCATATTTTCTTATTTGCATGGCAGTGTGCTACGAAATTAAGTTTTGGATTCTAATTTTCTGGCTCACTCAGATGATTTGCCCTGGTGATGTCAGCACTTCACGATGCTGATGCCAAGTGTTGTTTATGCCTTCCTGTCCTCTAGGGACTCGTAAATCTATCCTGTATCCGCAAACTGTCAGAGGAGAAGAAAAGCACTGGTCACTAATCTTGTCATGATCAACATCATTCTCAGCACCCTGGTTTATAGTCTGGCCTGGACTGAAATGAGCTGGTAATACAAACGTGTACCTTGGATATCCTTTCTGTCTTTGCCATCTAGTTGATCTTATTTTCTCCTGACATTCTTTAAACCATGGTAGACAGGCGTTACACAAAGTTGAAAACATTACCTCCACTAAAGAGTTTTGTGTGCAT
This sequence comes from Camelus dromedarius, assembly GCF_036321535.1. Lineage (NCBI taxonomy): Eukaryota > Metazoa > Chordata > Mammalia > Artiodactyla > Camelidae > Camelus > Camelus dromedarius. Next base: position 87,389,915 of record NC_087437.1, on the reverse strand, counting down.
GTGTTGATCAGGCTAGTGAACAATTTATTAAGGCTTTGAGGGGGTAAGCAGTCCCTCCATATGGCTCTTCTTTTTTTTTCCCCTCTGAATTCTTCCACCTACTTAACAGACTGAACATAAAGGGAGAAGCTCTGGCACAAAGTGATAGGAACACCATTAATTCCAAAAATTCTCTGCTCGAATGGTCCCATTACATCTACCATTGCCCACCTGAAGGTCCGTGATGGTTTATTTCTTTCAGCAAAGAGTATCACTTGTGTTGATCTCATATTCAATAATCTTGGGCTGTGACTCCAGGGGAAAAAAGTATCTTTCCCAAACAGTGAATGCTGAGCATCAAGACTTTAAATTATTTTTGGTCTTTTCATTCTCAGAATGAATAGACACAAATGTTTATTTTTCTCTTTCTTAAAATTTTGTATTAATGTACTTGGCTGTTCTTTTTACCTTCAGATAAAATTTATTTGTTCTGAGGGCTGGAGAGAAGAGTTCTTTGTTCATTCAGAGCCCAGGGGCATATCGCCGTCACTTCAACCTGGTTTGGGGCCAGTGGTCAGTTTTACTACCTGCACGATATTTTGGTACTTAGAAATTCATTGTTGTGAAATTTGCTCTTTTCAACTTTATTTTGTTCTGATATCAAAAGATTTACATCTTAGTTTTATGATAAAAAATATCTAATATTTCGAAATTTTTCAACCTCTGGTTTATGCATAACCACCACAGGAAAAACGGCCTAACAGAATAAACTTCATATGACTTTATGAAGTCAAACTGACATGAGTTCCAAACCTATCTTTAATTCTTCATAGATATGAGCTTTTAGGCAAGATATTTAAACTCTATGTCCCTCAATTTATTCATCTCAAAAAAGAAAGTAATAACAACACTAACCTTGCAAGGTTCTTGTAAGAAACAAAAGCATTATTTATAAAGTATCTAGAATAGTCCCTTATGTATGAACAAGGTTCAACATCAATTAACTTTGCATTTTATTGAAACAAATTATTCAGCAAAATTTCACTTATAGGCCAGTCCTGCTCACTAGATAAGAAAGATACATAGGTAAACACCTAGAGCATTCTTTCAATAAAGAAAAGACACACAAAGATACCATTTTGTGGAGAATGGTGAGCATATTTAAGTTGTATGTATCTATTCATTATTTTGTTTCTTTTTCAGAGATTTTTACCAGGTCTCTTTTGGATTGGCTGACGGTGCCACCTCCTTTGTCTCTTGTATCTATGGCACCATTTGCGGGCCTGACTCGAGCCCCAATCCAGAAACAAGCCCGAGTTGTCGTCCCTATTTTTTTCTATCCTAGACTAGCTCTGACAGATTTCTTTCTTATTGTGTTAATTCAGTATCATCCCCCAAAAGATCTATGATTAATTCTGACACATATCCACTGGTCAATGACATAGCTTAGGAATAGTTTTCTCTCCAGGAAGTATGAACAATGGTTTCAGTGGTATTTGGTTTAAAAAAACAGCTTTCTTGAAGTTTCTCCTATTCCCTCAGATGACATATTTTGGATAAACCAGGGGTACTCTGCCAGCATACATCCTGGGCTGCCCACAAAGTAACTGCTCCTTTGTATACACTAAGTTACAAACTGGTCTCCATGTGTGTAGGTATCCTTTTCTGCCTTCCACCCTGAGTTGTACTTACTCCAACCCAAGAGGTCAGAGAGCGGATCAAGAGTAGTTTATGTTTCTAACTGGCTGGATTCACAGTCTCCATGAGGCTTTACTTCAGTTTCTTACTCAGGTTGACCACAGGGTAAAAGAGGTCATTTAGAGACACTATGTCTTTAGGGACTATTCTGAAAAGAGTGAAGACATTTAGACCTCACGGAAGTGCAGATAAGAACTCTGTTCCCGTAGTTTCCAGCTGGCCTCCATCTGAATTCTTGGAGCCTCTCTTTACTCTAAGTTGTCTTCCTAATGGGAAGCCAGCCTCATCTTACACTACAGTTTCAGGAGCAGAATTCTTTCTGTTGTTATGAAAACCTGTCTGAATACAGATACTTCTGGAAAGAGAGTTTCCTTGGCTTTTCTCATATCTGAATTTAAAAAGGCAAAAGACTCCCTCAAGGCAATAACCCTCTAAGTTCCCAAGTATTCATGTTTGTGGCTGCAAGCTCCTAGATGTGCCATTCTGAGTCAGAAAAAATAAATAAAAAGAACCCATACTGTAGCCCTCTAAAGAAAGTACGCAATGTCGGGCATATTTTTCCTGTGTTCCTCATTGATGCTTTCTGATTGACCTTTCTTTTTCTCTCCAATTTAGAATCAGTTAATCTGTTACTCCTGGGAGGTATGAATTTCCATATTCTGGTTGATTTATATGGACTTCCTGTAAACTGAAGACTGCAGGATGAAATCAATCACCATGATGCCTACAGCAGTGGCCCGGGATAGGACATGAGAATCACCTGATGTTTTCCATTCTTATTAGGGCTGAAATGAAAGCACAGTATTTTCATGCTTCCTGTGCTGGGGATATTATTTGGAGAACCCCACACTGATAAGAGAAGAATAGAGATATGCCATTTTGTACTTTTAGCTAATGTTTTATGATGGTGATAAAACAATAACTGAAAGTTTTATCAAACTCTCTTAAGAACTCTTGAGTTTACAGGACTTCTGTAGGTAGGTGCATGATACTACTACCCCAGAATCTAAGAAACTGGTGCATTAACTCAGTTTAGATAACATGCCAGCATTTACTAGAAAATAATGTTCTGAAATTATGAGTTATGTTCACTTGTTGGAGAGAGTGTTGTTAGGATGTTTAATTTCACTTGTTTTCTTACGTTTTTTTTTTTTTCCTCACTGCTTTTCTGCATGTGGGAAGTATACATGTATATTCAGTTATCAAAAATAATACAAATACCCATCATCAAGGTGGACTTCTTTCAAAAAGCATAAGACAGCACTCTGATAGCAATGCCCCAAGTTAAAGGCTTATCAACAATTTGCTAAATAAGAAAGAAAACAGAAAGAAAATCCTAGGAAAGTCAAGGCTAGAGGTTTTTCTTTGCAGTTGAACTTTATTTCAGTTTAGTGTCCACATTTCCATTGGTCATGAAAATTTAAAATTAAACCTCTCCAATGTGCACATTTTAATTTAATATGGAGGAATGTAATTCATTATTTGGCACAGATTTATTGTTGTAAAAAGCTCCCGCTGATGTCATGGTGAATTCTGTGCATGAAATGAGGGCAAACAAATGATTCATTTTTCATGAATATTAACAATCAATGTTACATTCTCCTCAAACAACGGTGTAATGTTTTTTACTAAAATGCTCAAATGTTCTTAGCTTATATTTCTTTCAAAAGCCATAAGGTAGAAAAAAGTTTTATAAGAAGTAATGGTATCGCCATAAAAAAAAGTGGTACAAGATAGAAAGCTGCCAAGTTAATCTGATTGCAAAGATCCATCAACTCAAGTGACCAAGTGGTGATAAGTCAACCATGTAGGGAGGGTTCCCTTATAATCTAGGATGTATTTCAGTAGATGAACTGCTCTCCTGTCTCTGTCACTGGGATATTATGAAAGAACTCTTGTTTTCACATACAACTGCATCATAGAAAGAGAGCTGTCTCTTTAGGAACCAACTCTTCTTTCATTCAACAAATATTCACTGAGTGGCTATTATGTACCTAGAACTATGCTAGGTATTTAAGGCACAATGATAGATAAAACTGCAATGTCATCAGTATGTCATGGAGCTTATAGTCTAGTGGGAACACTGGCAATAAATCAAAATAGATGGTCTAATTATAGATTAATGGACAGGCCAAACTTAGGAAGAGGTAAATATTTAATATGTGGCTGAACTCACCACTAACAGTTAACCCCAGTCTAAATAACTATATAGGACTTTAAGTTAGCTTGTTTCATTCTAATTTTCTGTCCATGTTATCCACAGCATTTCTGTTCAACTCTGGCTCTTCCACTGGAAATTCAGTTATGATGTTTTTGAAGCAAACAAAAACTTTTTCTTTGATTTAAGGATTGTTTGAATAGTAAGAAAGGCTGGCAGAGAGATAAACTAGATTATTAGTATATTCACTTCCCTAATTTTCTAATTCTTTATTTGTCAATATGAGCAAAACTTTCCACGTATACAATACGAAAACTACAAATTCAAGTATACCCCATTAAGTAAACCCCCCAAAAATTACAAATTAAAATGCAGTTAGGTGTTAAGTATTCATTGTGAGAAAATGAAAAGTGAAAATAGTATATAGTATTTTAAAGCAATGCAGGTTAGCAAGTATAAACCTATCCAATATATAATAGTATTTCCACTCAGTGGTACCAAATATACATCTCATTAGCTATTGCAAGTTAGGTTCTCTTGGGAAAAGATTCTGAGATGCGATTAAAGGGCAAGAGTTTTATTAGGAAGAGCTCGCAGGCTCAAGACTGAGGAGACAGAGAAACTGAGCAGTGGTGCTGTCTCAATGGAGGTGTCATCAAACCAGCTGAAGCTGGGATAACCCTTTATATTAATCCTGAATTGGAGTGAGAGAGCCATTCCCTTACAGCCCTGTGGTAACCATCAGATGTGGAATTCCCCAGAAAGAAGACATGACTTTGGGCAAGACACCTGCCTTCAGTGGAGGCCATCTCAAAATAGGGCTGGCAGATGAGGGCTAGCTATGTACTGGCAGCTCTTCTTGCAGCTTCATTCCTAAAGGGGAATCTGGGAGACACCTGCCCCTTACACCATTTGGAACTGTTTCTTTTTTAATTCAGGGAGCAGTTAGCCCAGAGCTCTAGTAAGCCTCCCTTACTGAGGAAATTTGGATGAAGTAGATTAGTGAGAAAAATTACAGACAATACTGACACAGATGGTTATGGGCACCACAAATATCACTTTTACCTTCATTCACTATTATGCATTCCATCTATTCCCTCCAACATCAACTAGCATTTTTTTCTGGTCTTGGGGGCATGATGCATACCTTACTTCATGAGAAGTTCGAGCCCTTAGTCACTGTACCCTTATCAAGAAGGGGTGGTTGCACTTGTCCATTCACTAACAAAATCGGGCAAAGCAGTGTCAAGAAACCCCAAGAATAACACTTGAATTATACTCTCTTCCCCCACTGAATAACAGCAGACCCACTGGGTACTCCTGATGATCAGTCAATTATCCTTGACAATGTGGTGATTTTTTTTTTTGCCTCTTTTCTTTTCCCAGCCCCACTCCTTGATCAAGCACCCTCAGATTACCAACTCAGGCATATTCATGCTGAGTAATTCCTTCAGCTCCTTTAGGGGTACTGTCCATTTCCTCCCTTATCAGGCCTTGCACATCTCCAGCTGGGTTATGTCCTGACTTAATCCTAGTGGCCAAAAGGGGAATTGAGGACAGATCTTGAGGAGGGGTGTATGTTAACTTGTATGAGGGAAGCCTCTCCACCATCTCCAAGCAAGGTAGGACTACTATCCCTAAATAGGGAGTAAACCATTTCTTCAGCTTTGAGGGTTCAGGGGGATTTGGGGATTCAAAGTTTATAAATCCAATTAACTCAGATGTCCCCATCCCATGTGTCAAGGTCAAGTTCTTTGCTAATCAGGGCCTTGGCCTTAGCATAGCAGACCTGATTAGGTTGATAGTTAAACCATCTTTGGAAGTCTGTTATTCCTATGAATAAGTCCTAGGCCTAACCCCCAGCTTTCTCTGTCTCTAGCTGCAGGAAGTAAAAGCCTCTTTCTGTATTTAAAATCCCCCTAGCTTTCACACTTGGCTTTCAGCTGTCAATTAATAACTTTGAACCTTTTCTTTTCCAAAAGCAGTAACGTTTAGCATATGCATCCAATTACAGGTTCTTAAGCTACATTTTACTTTTTTTTTATTTCTCACACACCTGATATATCAAATCAGCTAGTGCAATCCCTTCTACTAGTAGAGCATCTCAGGTAAACGTTTTAACAGTTACAATGGTACTTTGTGCCAGGAGCTATCTATACTCCACCTACTACCAGTGATGTGGTCATTGCCAGCCGAGAGGCAGGTAATCCAGTTCCAAAAGCCCATCTCTAGTCCACCAGATGACTGTTAACACCAGCTGTCCCTGAGGGGTTTTCAGGAAGCAGATTCTGAGATGGAAATCCCCACACAGGGGATTTACTAGGGAGTGCTCTTGAGATTAACTCCTGGGGAAGGGAAGTAAAGGAAGCAGGGCTGGTCGGAGGAAGAAGCTGAGACCTGACACAGTCTCAGTGGAAACCTCAGTCAATCCCACCTGAAGTATTAAGCTAGGATAACTATTCATAGTTGTCCAGAATTGGGGGAAAGTGGGTTAATCTTTCTAGCCCCACACTGATCAATCACTGAATACGGGGCATCCTGCATGGGGACATAACTTTAGGGAACATGGCTGTCTGTAGCCATGGCAGTTCCCAAAGAAGGTGAGAGTTAAGGACTATAGACAGGAAATAACAGTATAAATTATAAATTCTTCTTAAAAGAATCTGAATGGTGTTATAGTGTTGACCAAGCTAGTATGTTACATTGCTACTCATTTTTAACGAAAAAAGAAAAACAGGAAGTCCTCAAGCATTTATGAAAGAACATCAGTCATGCCAAGTACTCTTTCTGCTCCTCTAAATCCACTTGGTTTCTGGTTGCAGTTAGCCAAAGGAAAACCCAGGCAGAAGCTGAAGAGACAACAAGCAGTAAATTCAGCCTATTAATTCCTCTAGCTCTCTTCCTCAAGAACAAATCACTGGTCTTCTTAAGGCAGCCAACTCTAAAGATTCTCTTTACTTCCAGGTAGAAATGACTTCTCCCCTGCCCATTACATTCAGGGTAGTCTTGGTACCTGCTCCTAGAGTGCTGTTCTTGCACTATATTCATGTTTCCTTATACACTGCCCCCACCTTTGAATTAAATTCATCTATAAATAAGTCCTTCTCAAGTTGTCCTAACTTGAGTGCACGAGTGTACCCTTTGTTTCTTAGTGAGATCCTGACTTACACAAACATCTTTCCTAATATGATCAGTACTCTGTAAACTCCCTTAGGGCTCCATCTGTGCCTGATTTGTCTTTGTGTCTCTAAATGCTCCAAGTATTCTATAGGTCTGCAGTAATTGTGTTAAATGAGCCAGTTTTTTCAAGCATATACATAGGATTTTTATTTATGTCAGTACTAATATTATTTGAGGTTCTCATTACTTCTTATTTTGCCAAGGTTGAAGAGAGCATCTAAAATGTGGGAACATTTCTTGCATATTTTAGTTGTAAATAAAATATTGGCTGACTCAGATTCTCAGTTACTTAGGCCTTATTAGAGAAGGCAGGTACCATTTAATTGGATCATGAGAAGCTAGAGTTACTCAAGATGGTCCTCTATTTGTATGACCTGGTAGAAGTTGTTTGGTTTCTTGGAGCCTGGTTTCTTTATGCAGTAAGTGAACGGAAAAAGTACCACTGAATTCTTCATAGCTCTAATTTTTTTGTAGTTCTCTGATCCAGAAAATTGTAAAATGGGCACGTTGCTTGGGATTTTTATTCTGTATAACCTTCAACTTCTGAGTCATTGAATTTTTCACAGATAATGTTCTAGGCTATTGATTATCATTTCCTACCTTTTAGTGGATGGAAAAAAATTGAGAATTAGACAGTGTCATTGAGATTTTGGCAAAGACAACAAAATACAGTTTATAAATACTGCATTTGTGCTTTGGTGTAGTGGCCATTGCTCAAAGTTAATGGTTTTGGCAGTCCTGGATGACCCAGCGTTGATTGACTGACATAAAGGTCAGCTGCTTAATTTATGAGCTGTCCTTCCAGAATAAAGACATTGATGCTGACCTGCTGGCAGGAGGGGCTGCTGCTGAGGCTGTTGACACAATGGTGATGATAGTTTAAAAAGAAGCTATTCACCTTCTTTTGATCCCTGCCTGTTGTGATCAATGGCACTTAAGCCAGGTCAAGATAAGGAACAGATACTTCTGTGGCTGTAGAACAAATTAAGACCAAGTTGCTACAAAGCATTATTAACTTCATCTGCATTCTGTTCTAACAGGTTGAACTAGCCAGACATAGACAATTACCAACTACTACCCAGAGGACAGACAAGTTCAAGACGGCATTTTCTATTAGCTCTAAACTGCTAGAAAAGGAATTCAGTCGCTTCATAAATTAAAATTATTTAAAAATTCCAGTTCAGAAGTCAATATTTTTTCATATCACAAATCCTACCTACACTGTTCTGGATATAGTCATTGAACTGATGATGGTAATTTACAAAAATTGTAAGTATATTTGGGCAAAAGTTGAATTTCTCAGCAATATGAACATACAATTTAATTTATAGTTTTTTATAAATCTAGGCAGTAATGATATTTGGGACCGGATAATTCTCTGTTGCAGATAGGCTGTGTTTTGCACCGTAGAATGCTTAGTAGCACCACTGGCTTCACTCACTGGGTGCCAGCAGCAATCCCTCTTATCAGCAACAACCAAAAATGTTTCTAAACGCTGCCAAATATCCCTTTGGGGACAAATTAATCCCAGGCTGGAAACAACTGACTTAATTAACAAATGTTTTATGAATTTTATTTTGTTGCCTAGCAATGAGCATTGATTGGGAACTCTACAATGAATAGAATGTTGTACTCTACTCCCTAGAACCTTACACTCTGTTTAAAATAGGAAAATAAGTAAATATTACCACTGAGGTATATGGAAGGTATTGTGTATGTGTGTGTGTTTAACTTCGTATGCTTTTTTAAAAAAAAGTTTCATTCAGTAATAATATATTTCACAATGAATTTGTCAATAATTGGTTAGGCCACACCATGCAGTCTTGTCTGAAGGAAAATGGAGAAGCTAGAAATGTCAGGGAGTAGATGAGAACAAGACCAAGATGAAAATACGATTAGGATGGCTAAAACATGTGGCCCAAACTTTGACATCCCAGTGTGGAATAACACAAGAGTTAAATCTGAAGATGAAAACTGAGGTTACTAGCAGAGTATCCATCACACTTTAAAAAAGTCTTCCAGATCTTTGAAGTCAAAGGTTGTACAAGTGTAACATTTATACTTACATTGCCATGAAACAACCTTTGATACTAAGCTCCTATGATACAATCTGCTCCTGTTGACTCCCTCACCTGAGGATACAGCACAGACTTTCCTATCTCATCCTTCTTGTTGCAATTTCAAACTCCAAACTAAACGTCAAAATGCTACAACACTTTCCTGAAACTCAAAGAAATTAGAAAGTGAACTCCAGCCAGGAGACATAACACTGTATACCAAGGTTGCTGCCTCATACCAAGTAGATAGAAAGGGATTCTATATAAAAGTCCTTTTATATAAAAGGCAATAGAAAACATGTAGTGGAACAAGACCAGGCTTGGTGAGCTCTTCAAAATAAATCTCTTAATGGAACACTCAATTCTCAGTTGTGAGACTCAAATTGAATTAGTACTTACTGTCTGGTGACAAGTGTTATTTAACTTAACCATTTTAGGACATGTCCAGGAAAAATGCAAACATATGCAATTTGACAAAAGGAATGAATAAAACCTATAGCAGGTCCCCTGTGTGAGGAATCACTGGAGTTTATAACAGCAGTCCTGAGTTTTCAAAGGCACGGTGAGAAGTACAGGAGAGTGGCAGTTATTCTTAGCTTATAAATCCACACTTCCAGTAGCAACTACATACTCAGATCAAATACTGAGCTTATATTCCAAAGAATGCAGAAATATGTACTTTCAATAAAATTTTAACTTTAATGAAAACTACCTAGGTGGCTTAAAGCATCACAAAAGACAATGCAATTTTATCTCTTGCTCAGCAACAAAAATTATTTAAATCCAAGCAAAGTTTCTGAATAGATCACTAAAATTTACAGTGAATTTTAGTTACTAAAATGTGAATCAAGGCTGATAAAGGAAATCACTTAACTGAACCTGTTAATTAGCATCTGCCCAAATTAGCATTTATTTTGGGATCAGCTAAGATTCAAGAGAGCAAATGTTCAGGAGGTTGTAATTAAAGAATCTTTTTTTCCCCCCATTTTCTAAGGTGGAAGTGTAGGCTCAATCCAGAAACAAGTTGACTTGTTTATTTGGTCAAACTATTTTACAAATGGAGGCAAATTCTGCTCAGAAATGTTTATAACCATGAATAAAGAGAACACAACAAGAAAAGGCAAAATAAAAAGTGGCCAATTTCTTGCCTCAATTTTTTTCTAACAAATGTACTGTGTTAATACTTGCAAACATGCATGTGAAACGATTCAAAAATGAATTAGACCAAGTCCCTCTTGGCAAGTTGTTCACAACTTAGTAGGGATGATTAATGCAGAAACAATAAACAAAAATAGACTTAGCTAAAATACTGTTAACTAAAATACAAAAATAGTAATTTTAAAAAACCTAGAACAGTGTCAAAAAGAGGACAGCAATAAAAAAGGCAGGGGGATGAAAGGAGGTTTTCTCAGTTCTGGTAGGTTTAGAAAATGTCTTCTATGTCTATATTCATAATGTGAATTAAAGTCATTCATATTTTTTTGTTGCTTATTCTGTGTTCTTACTCACAAATTTTGACAGCACCCTCCAAGATTACAAGTGATTGTATGAGGGCCATTTTGGGAAGAGGCCAGTTTCTCTTTTCTCTTCCAGCTATGCAGACTGAGCGTAAAGTTTCTTCTGAAGTTAGTGATGTTCCAAATCAGCATCTCAGAAGTATATGACAATATCTCAAACGTGTCCCAGATGTTTCTTTTTTATTTTTTGGAAAGTGTCATTTTATTAGAAAGGCAGAATCTGTAAGTATTTTTTAAATATATTATACCAGGAAGCTGAAAATTTAATATTTTTCAACCATAATATGCCATTGACCAATAAAAAACAAACATATAAGGTATTACTTTTCGTCTGTATATTTCCATGCATATAAATTGCATTTAAATGTTTATATATGTGTGTGAGTGAATTGTGAGTGTGTGTTTAAAGACATACAGGTTGCAGGTTTATGATGATGGAAACAAATTATCCTGTCTATAGTTTCCATTACACTTAATTTAAATCCAAATCTATTTAAAAAATAGAATATATTTACATTCTAATTTATAACATATTTATGCTAATATGTTATTTTAATAACTTCTGGCTTCTACATATGAATTGCATCATTTCAAAATAGGTTTTTAGAAAAATTAAGCTGACCTTTTTTTAACTAAATCAGTAGCTGTTCAAATGATTTGTTTGAAACTAGATTTTTTTTTAAGATAAAAGTATTGATTATTCTTGAACCAGTTATACTATTATATTTTCTAGAAGGTACTTTAAAAAGAAGTCCTGGTTAGGAAATATATAACATGTTTATCAGTTTGAGGATTATAATTTCAAGAAATTGCTTTCATATTTTACAACACAGAGTTCAAGAAAAATAGTTTCATATCATTTAAACCAGTGTAATGTGGCAAGATGACATTAAAGAATCAAATCAAGAAAAAAAAATCTGAGAAGTTCTTGTAGTTTAAACAGCAGCCTCAAGGGAAATTAAAACAGTAAGGTATGTAATAGTGGGTTTTTACACATGATTAAGTTATTGATTTATAAAAGTATGCTGAAGTTCATGTTCTGCCTCTCTATATGTGAGTACACTGCATTCTGTATTATTATGCTATCCACACCATGTTTAAAAAGTGCAGTAAGAATATTAAAATATTTGGCCACATAACTAAGAGACTATATTCCAATCTGTATTCACTTATAGATGACATTAATGTTAAACTTAAAAAGACCAGCTTTCTTAAGGGTACTATAAAAAGATTGTCATCCTTGTTGAAAGACTGTAACATATATTTCCCATTTCATTTACTAAAGTGAAGTCTTTATAACATGCTTGATTGTGGCATTTCATCTAAATAGACTGCCTATTGAACAGTTACAAAGTGAAATATTAACAAAGCTGATTGGGTTGTTAAACCAAACCCATTTGTAAAAATCAATTCTGGCTCAGGAAAGTATGTACACTATATTTTATCACCGTGGAAAACTGATGGTGGGAAATAGTAATCATGTATCCAAGGAACAATTTAGAAAAACCACATCTTAAACAATGGTGTCATTACAACAATCATCCATAAAGAAAGGAAACATAAATGACGCATAGTCCTTTCAAATACCCTGAAAGTTGAATTATATGGTAGAAATAACATTGTATTCATGTTACTTTAATTCATTTTATGCTATTCAAGAAAACAGATACACCTTAGCAGGTGCTGAATAATGAGCAGAAAAATGAACATTTCTATTAGATGCACCTGGATATTCACAGTGTAGATAACAATAACCCAAAGAAATCCAATCACATAGATTGTATGCAATGACATCCTACTACTCTTCTTGGGAATGTTTCATTATTTCATCTGCGGTTATGTCTTTTCAAATTAAACACAATGTCATTTCTACCTTTTATAACATAATCTACCATTGAATATGCATGTGAATATAAAGAGTATTTTAAAGGTGTCACCCAGTACAATAATTCTCTAGCTCTCTATTAAGTAAAGTATGTAAACAGACATTACAAAGAAAATTATACCTTTTTTTAGTGCCTATTGCTGAATCATTTACAGATTAATCAGTAAATTAGACACCAAATCACTTTCCAGATACCAAGTCACTTTGGCCTAACAAAATAACTTTTTCTAAAATCTTGGCCTAACAAAAATCCTAGAAGGTAGAGTATTTTGATTTCACAGAGTTTTACAGATAAAAGTAAAGTAAATGGTTAAATAGCTTGCTCATTTTCACAGACAGCATGGAGTCCACCTAGGATTTGAACTGAATGGGACAAGATGAAGACATTATTCTTAATCATGAAATTATAGGATACAAACATCCCCTAGCAGACACTTGCAGACATTCTCTTCTCAAAAGTTAACAGAGCTATGAAAAATCTTGCTGGTATCACCCAAGTATTAGGGGATAAATCTAGATTCATTCTTTCTAATTTTATGATTGTTGATTTTCTCTTCTGGACAAAAAGAGTAGAAAGGATCCCAGTGATAAACTTCTAGGTTGCTAAAATGACTAAAGAAGGTGCTACAAGCAAACTTTACTTAATACTTCATGAAGTGGGTAGTCTCCATACTCAATAGTTTGGAGAACTGCAAAAAGGGGCACAAGGCAGAAAGTCTTTATAGTATAAGGAATAAGGAACAAGGAAGAGAAAGAATAAAAATATCTGATTGGCTAGGGTTAAGTATCTGGCTTTATTTGAGATATCAAGGAACAGGGGGAGAGTCACCAGTGTTACAATTGGTTACCTAGGTGATCTGACTTCTGAGCAGAAGGGCCATTTACAAGAATATGAAACCAAAAGTTTAAGGTATGTTTGTTGACATGGTTTTCTAGGCTCAGTGGCATCCAGTCTACCAAAGAAAGCTTAATGTGAGATCAATTTGACAATTCAAACAAATTTTATTTAACACTTTATGATGTGGGCAATCTCTACTCTCAAGAGTTCAGAGAACTGCACACTTCGTGAAGTATTAAAGTTTGTATCACCTAAATTGTCTTCTTTAATAATTTTAACAAGGGCCATTCTGTGGTGGGGAGGGGCAGAAAAATCCAGTTGACTAGTGGAGAAAAAATAATAAAAAGAGGAGAAATAAAGGAAGAAAGATCTCAGTCCATGTTAAATCAAAAAGCCTTACGTGAAAGACCTTTTACCAAAGTCCAATATGACTCTTTCTGCACTGGGTGTATGCACTGAATCCCTTGGGTCCCCTTATGGACTAGGTTTGAGCTGAATGGGCAGTTTGTCCCTTAACAACAAAAAGAGCTAGAAAATATCAAATAAAAGCCTCTTAAAAACAGCTCAAACTCATATCTCACCTCATTCAGGTGTCTGAAATAAAGAAAAATAAACAATGCAAATTACCCATACCTGGCCATCCAGGTAAATGGAGAGGAACTCACTCTATTTCTGAAAAATAACTTTACATAAAACTGTCCCGAGTCAGAAAGGGAGGCAAATAGAGAATTCACTTGGGTACTATACAGATACTCTACAGAGAAACAAACTGAAGAAAGGAAGGCAACAATCAAAAGACACATGAAGAAGACCATTGGAGTGAACAGAAACAGGGAAAAAAAATAGAAAACAAATGCATCAAGTACTAAATCAAGTAGAGCATGGGATCTATGGGAAAAGAGATTAGTGATGAGATAATCAGTAAAAAGAGGAGCTTGTAGGAGAAATAGTAGTCAGAAAACAAAATGAGAAAATAGGATCCACTGCAGTAATTAGGGATACTGTAGAAATAAAAGTAGGAATTGGAAAAAGACCATTTCTAACGATGAGATCTCTTCCTGGAGATTATCACTTAGAACGAAGAGAGCAAAGACAAAGTAAGAAAAGTAGGTTTGAGGATAAATGCTAGATTTTGATAACATAAACATATGGAAAATTGGAGCCTCCCTGATGCAGAGAGCAGAAAAAATAGAACAGGGGAAAAAAATTAAAGATAATACTTTCCTGAAATGAGAAAATAGCTGAATTTACACATTTACAAGGTTCACTTTGTTCCCAGAAAAGTTAACAGAGAACATTCAAAACCAAAACATATCCTATTGAAATTATTGAATTATAGGGATAAAATAATAATAATGCCAAAGGCATTCACACAAAAGAAGCAAGTTACCTATTAAAAAAAAAAATCAGGAGACCCTCATACTTCTTTAAGGCAATCATTATGGATTGGAGTCAAGTTTATAATGTTTCCAAGGAAAAGGAGAGTGAATAGAATTTTCATTCCATTTCCATTCAAAGCTAGCTAACCATTAATGTGTAAAAGAAACAAAAAAGATATTCTCAGATTGTCTGGAATTTGGAGACATATTACCTGAAAACAAATCTTTATATAATTTATACAACTAAGATACTAGTCAAAACAGTAAAATTCTGATGTGGCAACTATTGTAACTAAACAAAATAAAAATGTATAAAAGGGATAAACTTACCAATTTAAAGGAAAGATTTGTTTTCTAAAACAAATAAACCAATAAAAATTTGTACATAAGTGGAGGTTGGCAGCTAAGATGGTGGAGTAGAAGGAGCCTGAACTTACCTCCTCTCATGAACACACCAAAACCACAACTAACTGCAGAACAACCATCAGTAAAAAAGACTGCAACCTACCAGAAAATATATTTCATAACTAAAGACATAAAGAAAGAACCACAAATGAGATGGGTAGGAGGGATGGACTTGCAATGTAATCAGGTCCAGTATTCCCTGGCTGGGCCACCCACAAGCTGAAGAATAATTATATTGCAGAATTTCCTCATAGAAGTGAGAATTCTGAGCCCCATGTCAGGCTTCCCAGCCTGGGGTCCAGCACCCACCCAGAAGAGTTCCTAGCATATTTGGGTTTGAAGGTCAGCAGGGTTAAATTGAAGGAGCTCCACAGGACTGAGGGAAATAGAGACTTCACACTTAAAGGATGCAGACATCTCATGCTCACCAGGATGTAGGGCAAAAGCAGTGATTTCATTGGAGCGTGGGCCTGACCTATCTGCTGGTCTTGAACAGTCTCCTGGGGAGGAAAGGGGTGGCTGTGGCTCACTCTGGGGACATAGACATGGTGGCAGACATATTGGGAAGTAATAATTTGCATGAACTCTCCTGTAGGCTGTTTGGGTCACTAACACCAAGATCCAGCCCCACCCACCAGTGGGCAGGCATTGGCCCCTCCCACCAGGAAGCCTGTACAAGCCTCTAGACCAGCCTTACCCACTGGGGACAGACACCAGAAGTAAGAAAACAATGATACTGCAGCATGCCAGAGGAGTCACAAACACAGCCCAGACCCTACTCCAGGACCAGCTGCCCCCAGCCCTTGGATGATAAGAAGGGAGTGCACTGTTGGGATGCATGATGTCTCTTATGGAGGGTTATTATTCAAAGTTGAGAAACATAACTAACCTACCACAGCCATAAAAATACAAATAGAAATTTAGACAAAATGAGGTGGCAGAAGAATATGTTTCAAACAAAGGAATAAGGAAATCCCAGAGAAAGAACTAAGTGATGTGGAGATAGGCAATCTACCTAAGACAGAGTTCAAAGTAATGATCATAAAGATGATCAAAGAACTAGGGAGATGAATGGATGCACAGAGAGAAAAGTTAGAAGTTTTTAAAAGGGTTAGAAAATATTAAAAACAATGAAACAAAGTTGAAGAATACAGTAACTGAAATGAAAAATACATTAGAAGGAATCAAGTAGATTTAATGAAGCAGAAGAACGGATCAGTGAGCTAAAAGACAGAGTGACAGAAATCATTATTACAAAACAGAAAAATAAAAAGAATGAAAAGAAATGAGGACAGTTAAAGAGACCTCTGGAACAACATTAAACCAATTAATATTCACATTATATGGGTACCAGAAGGAGAAGAGAGAGAGAAAGGGCCTGATAAAATATTTGATGAGATAATAGCTGAAAACTTCCCTAACCTGGGAATGGGAACAGTCACCCAAGTCCTGAAGCACAAAGAATCTCATATAGAATTAACCGTAAGAGGAACACACCAAAACACACTGCAATTAAAATAACAAAAAATAAACATAAAGGAACAATATCAAAAACAACAAGGGAAAAGCAACAGATAACATACAAAGGAAGTCCCATAGGATTACCAGCTGTTTTTCCCAGCAGAAACTCTACAGGCCAGAAGGGAGTGATGAAAGGGAAAAATCTATAACCAAGAATACTCTACACAGCAAGGCTTTTGTTCAGATTTGAGTAAGAAATCAAAAGCTTTACGGACAAGTTAAAGTGAAAAGAGTTCAGCACCACTATACCAGCTTTTCAACAAAAGTTAAAGGAACTTCTTTACAAAGAAAAGGCCACAACTAGAAACAAGAAAATTATGAAATGGAAAAGCTCACTGGTAAAGCCACACATACAGTAAAGGTAGGAACTCATCCACACACGAACAGGGAGATTAAAAGATAAAAGTAGTAAGATCATCTATATCCACAAGGAAAAAAAAAAAACAGCTGAAGGATACACAAAACAATTAGATGTAAAATATAATATACAAAATAATAGTCATGAGGGGAGGAGATTACAAATGCAGGGTATTTAAAATGCATTTCAAATTAAGAGAAAAGAAACTTAGAGCAATCACATAAATATACAGACTGCTATACCAAAGCCTCATGGTAACTGAAAACCAAGTATCTCTAATGCATATACACACAAAAAAGAAAAAGGAACCCAGACATAACATTAAAGAGAGTCACCAAATCACAAGAAAAGAGAACAAAAGAAGAAAAGGAAGAAAAAAGACCTGCAGAAACAAAGCAAACAATTAACAAAATGGCAATAAGATCATAAGTATTGATAATTACTTTAAATGTAAATAGACTGAATGGTTTAACCAAAAGACACAGACTGGCTGAATATATACTACAACAACAACAACAACAACAACAACAACAACAACAACAACAACAACAACAAAACCTGGATATCTGCTACCTACAAAGACTCACTTCAGATCTAAAAAAACATGCAGACTGAAAGTGAGGGACTGGAAAAAAGGTATTCCGTGAAAATGGAAACCAAAAGAAAGCCAGAGTAGGAATACTTATATCAGACAAAATATACTTTAAAATAAAGACTGTAACAAGAGACAAAGAAGGACACACTACATAATGATCAAGGTGTCAACACAAGAAGAAGATATAACATTGTAAATATATATGTACCCAGCATTGGGACACCTCAATATATAAGGCAAATACTAACAGATGTAAAGAGAGAAATCAACAGTAACACAGTAACAGTGGAGGATTTTAACACCCCAATATATAAGGCAAATACTAACAGATGTAAAGAGAGAAATCAACAGTAACACAATAATAGTGGAGGACTTTAACACCCCACTTGCATCAATGGACAGATCATCAGGACAGAAAATCATTAAGAAAATACAGACTCTAAATGAAATGTTAGACCATATGAACTTAATTGATATTTATAGAGCATTCCATCTGAAAGCAACAGAATACACACTCTTTACATTTTCCAGGACAGATCACATGCTTGGCCACAAGACAAGCCTCTGTAAATTTAAGAAAACTGAAATCATATCAACTATCTTTTCTGACCACAATTAGACATCAACTCCAAGGAAAAAAATGAAAAAGACACAAGCACGTAGGGGCCGAACAGTATGCTACTAAACAACCAATGGATCACTGAAGAAATCAAAAGAGGAAATCAAAAAAAAAGTTTACCTCAGGAAACAAGAAATATCTCAAATAAACAACCTAAAATTACACCTAAAGTAACTACAGAAAGAACAAAACTCAAAGTTAGTAGAAGGAAAGAAATCATAAAGATCAGAGAAGAAACAGAGACTGGAAAAATACAAAAGATCAATGAAACTAGAAGCTGATTCTTTGAAAAGAAAAACAAAATTGATAAACTTTAGGTAGACTCTTCAAGAAAAAAAGGTAGAGGGCCCAAATTAATAAAATCAGAAATGAAAATGGAGAAGCTACAACCCAAACCACAGAAATACAAAGAATCATAAGAGGTTACTATAAGCAACTATATGTCAATAAAATGGACAACCTAGAAGAAATGGACAAATTCTTAGAAAAATACAATCTCCCAAGACTGAACCAGGAAGAAATAGAAAATAAGAACAGACCAATTACCAGTACCAAAACTGAATCAATATTTAAAAACTCCCAACAAACAAAAGTCCAGGACCAAATGGCTTCACAGATGAATTTAACCAAACATTTAGAGAAGAGTTAACACCAATCCATCTGAAACTATTCCAAAAAATTGCAGAGGAAGGAACACATCTGAACTCATTCTAGGTGGCTACCATCACCCTGATACCAACTAAACAAAGATACCCCCCAAAGGAAAATAACAGGCCAATTTCACTTATGAACAAAGATGCAAAATCCTCAATGAAATACCAGCAAACTGAACCAACAATACATTAAAAAGATCACACACTATGATCAAGTGGGATTTACCCCAGGGATACAAGGATTTTTCAATATCCACAAATCAATATGATACACCACATTAACAAATTGAAGAATAAAAACCATTTGATCATCTCAATAGATACAGAAAAACTTTTTGATAAAATTCAACACCAATTTATGATAAAAACTCTCCAGAAAGTGGGCGTAGAGGGAACATACCTCAACATAGTGAAGGTCATGTATGACAAGTCACAGCTAATATCATACTCAATGGAGAAAAGCTGAAAGCATTCCCTCTAAGATCAGGAACGAAACAAGGATGCCCACTCCTGCGCCTTTTATTCAACATAGTTTTGGAAGTCCTAGCCATAGGAATCAGAGAAGAGAAAGAACTGAAAATAAACTGAATCTAAATTGGAAAAGAAGTAAAACTGTCACTGCTTGCTAATGACATGACACTATACATAGAAAATCCTAAACATGCTACCAGAAACCTACTATAGCTCATCAATGAATCTGGTAAACTTGCAGGATACAAAATTAATATACAGAAATCTGTTGCATTACACTAACAGTGAAATATCAGAAAAATAAATTAAGAAAATTCCATTTACTATCTCATCAAAAAGAATAAAATACCTAGGAATAAACCTACCTAAGGAGGCAAAGGACATATACTCTGAAAACTAAAAGACACTGATGAAAGAAACTGAAGATGACACAAATAGATGGAAAGATATATTGTGTTCTTGAATTGGAAGAATAAACATTGTTAAAATGGCCACTACCCAAGGCAATATACAGGTTCAATGCAATCCCTTTCAAATTACCAATGGCATTTTTCACAGAACAAGAGCAAAAAACTTTAAAATTTGTATGGAAACACAAAAGGCCCTGAATAGACAAAAGAATCTTGAGAAAGAAGAATGGAGCTGGAAGAATTATGCTCCCTGACTTCAGACAATACTACAAAGCTACAGTAATCAAACCAGTATGGTACTGGCAAAAAACAGACACATAGATCAATGGAACAGGACAGAAAGCCCAGAAATAAACCCACACCCTATGGTCAATCTATGACAAAGGATCAAAAATATGCAAAGGAGAAAAGATAGCCTCTTTGATCAGTGGTGCTGGGAAGACTGGACAGCTACTTGTAAAAGGATGAAATTAGAATATTCTCTAATTTCGTATTAAAAAAACTCAAAATGAATGAAAGACTTAAATATAAGACCAGATATGCTAAAACTCTTGGAAAATGCAGGCTGAACACTCTGACATAAATCGCAGCAATATTTTATGGGGTCCATCTCCTAGAATAATGGAAATAAAAGCAAAAATAAACAAATAGGACCTAAAACATGTAAGCTGTTGCACAGCAAAGGAAACCATAAACAAAATGAAATGACAATCTATGGAATGGGAGAAGATATTTGCAAATGATGCAACTGACAAGGGATTAATTTCCAAAATATGAGCAGTAAACCTAAACAGACATTTCTCCAAAGAAGGCATATAGATGGACAACAAGCACATGAAAAGATGTTCAATATAGCTAATTATTAGAGAAATGCAAGTAAAAAGCACAATGAGGTATATCCTCATACTAGTCAGAATGGACATCATTAACAAGTCTACAAATAATAAATGCTGGAGAGGGTGTGGAGAAAAAGAAAACACTCCTACACTGTTGGTGGGAATGTAAATTGGTGCACCCACTATGGAAAAACAGTATGAAGATTACTTAGAACACTAAAATTAGAGTTAACATATAATCCAGCAATTCCACTCTTGAGTATATGTCTAGAGAAAACTCTAATTCAAAAGGATGCATGCACTCCAATGTACATAGCAGCACTATTTATAATAGCCAAGACATGGAAGCAACCTAAATGTCCATCAACAGATGAATACATAAAGAAGATGTGGTACATACACAACGGAATATTACTCAGCCATAAAAAGAATGAAAAAATGCCATTTGCAGCAACATGGATGGATTCAGAGATTATCATATTAAGTGAAGTAAATCAGACAGAGAAAGACAAATATCATGTTATCACTTACATGTGGAATCTAAAATAGAAAGGATACAAATTAACATATTTACACACCAGAAATAGACTCACAGACATAGAAAACAAACTTACGGTTTCCAAAGATGAAAGGAATGGAATAGGGATAAATTAAGAGTTTGGGATTAACATATACACACTACCATATATAAAACAGATAAACAAGGACCTACTGTATAGCACAAGGAACTATATTCAGTTCAATCTTGCAATAACCTATAATGGAAAAGAATCTGAAAAAGAATATATATATATGTATGTATAACTTAATCACTTTGCTGTATGAAACTAACACAACATTGTTAATCAACTATACTTCAATAAAATTATTTTAAAAGTTATACATAATGATGTTTAAAGTGACTCAAAAATAATAAAATTAATGAACAGCCAAGAATATAATAAAGAAACATAATGCATACAAATATATATCATGTGATAATAAGATCTGAAAAATTGTCATTCAAGAAAAATTTATTCAGTGGACCAAAGAAGAGTACTTTGATAAGAGGTAATGTCTTAAAAGAACAGATAATTGTCATTAATACGTCCTGAAATAGACATACATCAAATACTTGTTTTAAATCATGGAAAGATTTGTCAAATATATAAGAGTAGATGTATATGGAATACAGTTGTATCATGTAAGAATACATCTCTCAGTTCTCGGAACAAACACAAAAATAAGTAAGGATCTGCATAGTATAATTAATATGGTTGATTTTTTAAAAAAATATGAAAAATTACATGCAAACAACAGAGAATATATCTTCTCAAGATTCCATGAACCATTTATTAAATAGGTTTAGCTTGACATTGGCAGGGTAGAAAAATAGCCTGCTAGTAAGAAATAGCTAATAAATATATAGTTGAGATGTCTTGCCTGTATGTTACTTAAACAACTACTCTAAAAGAATGCTCTCATTTGTCTCCTTTATAGTCATACTTATTTCATTCAATTATCATATTAATGTCTTAAAAATTAGGACATTCTCACCTGGCCTTTTAGACCTGGTGTTTGTGATTGCATAAACTGAGGCCTTAAAAAGGATTTTTTCTGTAAAGGAGATTCAAAATACTTGCATATGTGCTTCAAATTCTGGGAAGCAGCATGGAATGTCAGTGTTTGATGAGCTAGTTATTTCACAATTCCATTTTACGATAGTATTTCAGAAATGTTAAGTCTTGTGACAGTTTTGCCACATCAAAAAGCTGTAATTCAGTGATGACAATAATGCTGAGCAGTTAGTTCTGGCCCCGTAGTCTGATGCCGTCTTTACACTCGCAGATCAATCCCCCATACACCACTGTCACATAAAAAACATCCCATTGCACTGTACAATTTGGCATGATTGCCTAAGAGGCCTGGGTTGAACTGGCATTAATTAGCTATGTCACGCTATTATTCATTCCCCATGAATTTGCTCTTACCATTCAGATCAGGGATGAATTCACTAGCACAGCAGTGTGTAGAAACGATATATGATCCACTTGCTTGTGTTTGGTCTAGTATTCCTCTTACACAGAAAAGTCAGTGCTGTAGAATTTAATGCACTCTAAATTTTATTACATCCTTTGGACCATCTCTTCCTTTCTCAGCACAGATAATTCACACATTAAGATACCCAGCTTGAAAAGTGCAAGTAAGCTCAGTTCACTTTCTTCCTTCTAAGACAGTTTTGTTTTATTCTTCTTGCCAGATTCTCCCTCTACCTATCACATTTTCCTTTCTGCCGACGGTCACCCTTCCTGCATTTAATTATCTGAGGTGTATTTCATCTTGGCTTCCTATGTGAAATCAGATACATAACCCTATTTATCGTCAGCTGGGAAATCCTAAAAGAGAGAATATCCATAAATAACATAGAAAGATAATTATCCAATAGGATAAATAATGGTCTTAAGTGAACACTCTGGCAATATTCATTTTAAAGATATTTTTGAGCATCTTATGGCATTTTACTGCCTATTTTATTGTCCGGTATGTCTGGTCCAGAACTTTATTCTTTCTTAAAACTTATCTACATACAGGCAAGAATATAGGACACAGAGTGTTTAATTTTGTGGCCCAGAGAAAAACTAGTCCCAAAAGATTATAGACAGTCTTCCAAATTGTGTGCTTTGAAAATGATTGAAAAGCATGGCATAATTTTTTTCTTCTAATGTGTCTGAAACACGGATTAAAGAGCAAACAAGTTCTCCAGAATGTCTCTTAAAATACGCTGCTCAACATTGTTTTATAAACTCGACAGTTATATAATATTTGTAGTTATTTGTTAAGAAGTTTTAAACTGCAAGTGACAGAAAATCATGACTCAGCAACAAAAAATTTTTATTTTCTAAACAAAAAGTCATTGGGTAAGGTAGCTTCATGTTTGCATAACTGAGTGGTCTAAAGACATAACAGAGTAAGTACCTCGCCATTCTTAGTAAGTGGGTGTAGCTCCTGTCATCAAAGGAAGATGGTTGCTGCAGTTTCAGCCACTACTTGCAGTCATTTCCCTACCCAGTATAAGGGAAAAATGGAATTTTTTCCAGGACAACCCCAAAACACTTTCTCATATTTCATTGGCCAGTATTGTAACACATCATCAAGATTAAACCGATCACTGACAAGGCAAATGGGACCACCATGATTGCCTTTGGCTAGTCAGTAATTACCACGGGACCTCAGGATAGTGCCATCCTTCCCAGAGTCATAATAAGGATCTTGCCATCAAGAAAGATGAGGTTTGGAAAGGCAATCAATGGTATCTGGGAAATTTATTTGCTGAATTAGCCAATTCCTATTTTATTTCCTAAGAGAATGGAACTCCGGGCAGGTAAATGATCTTCAGTGGAATTTAGGATATTGATAAGGGCAAGGTTTATACATTTGAAGCAAATAATAAAGGAACAGAGCAGGAAAAACATTCCTGGAGTGAAGATCACTAACTTATCTGACAGATGTTTATGTTAATAGCAGGTGGCAAAGAAGGTTAGAAAGACTCTAGATAAGGAGATTAAAAACTGAGAAGGTAGGGCACTGAAACTACAATGTTTAAGGAGATAAATTTATCTTCTCATTTTTGTTTTTAATTAAAACCAGGAAAAAGAAGCAGAATTTTTAAAAAATCTTTGCTCAGCTTTTAAAGCTTCCAGGCCCTGCTGTTTCTTCTATATTTCCCTTTCTTCATTTTGTTATACCTTTAACAAATATTGTCCTAGGTGACTGAATGTAGCAGTGAACAGAATGGGCAGGAGTCAGTCTTTAGCATAGCTCTCTGCCCTCAAGGAGTTTAGACAGTAAACAACAAATATAGTAAAGAAATAAATGATACAGTCTCTTAGAAATTGATAAATCCTGTGGGGGAAAAAAGAGAAAGAAAAATGTAATGCAGGGTAATGGAGATCAGGTGTGCAAGCGGAATACAGTTTTTTTTTAAGCATAGTTGATTTACAATATTATATTAGTTTCAGATGTATAGCACAATGATTCAGTATAATGATACAATCTTAAATAGGGTACTTAAGAGCACATCCTATTGAAGTAATATTTGAGTAAAGACTTTCTGCCATTCAAATCACATCTCTCCTAATGTTAAGCTGTAATGCAGTGTGAAGCTTTGAGAAATTAAATATCCCTCAAAAATATTAAAATATATTTATTATATAGTCTATAAAATAATAATATATTTTATTAAACTGTATTAGGAAATATATTTTTTCTTTGAATATCTCTATTGGTAGCTTTCAGTTCCTGCTCTGCATTAAAAATCATCACACAAATGTATTTATTCTTCAAATTATGACAAGTTCTAGGTTCATTCAAGCTATTATGCCTCTCTTTATGTTCCACTTAATCCATTCTGTGCCTAAAGCACTTAGCTCTCCAACTGGCTAAAACAGAACCTTCTTGTTTAGTTTTTTTCTGGGAATGATATCTTCTACTAAAAAAGTAAACTTGGGAGGTCAGGCAGAAGCTTATGAGAGACTGAGAGAGAAAAGCTTCACCCAGATACTTCAACCAAAGTAGCCGACGATCACTCCTAGTGATCAAAGGTGTAAAAATTTCTTTTGTATCCAGCTGGCTTTGGCTATTGATTTATTTGGTGTGAAACATAGTAAGTGCTACCTTCAGGGATAATTTTAATTTAATCAATGTTTATTTTTTATATTTATTGATGGCTCCTTCTACTTCTACAATCTCTAGACTTAATGTGTTTGGTACCTGAGTCTCCCATCATGGTCAGTTGTCCTTCCCAAACTGCCCCAGGTTTTGAAAGCTTAAATCTCCTCTTCAATTCCCATCCTTGCAGATATAGGCGTATCTCATTTTATTGCACTTCACAGATACTGCTTTTACAAATTGAAAGCTTGTGGCAACCCTGCATTGAGTAAGTGTGTCACATTTTGCTAATTCTTGCAATATTTCAAACTTTTTCATTATTATTATATTTTTATAGTGATCTGTAATCAGTCATCTTTGATGTTACTGTTGTAATTGTTTGGGGACATCATGAACCACACCCATGGAAGTCAGCAACTTTAATCAATAAATGTTGTGTTTATTCTGATTACTCCACTGACTGGCAGTTCCCTCATTTCTCTCCCTCTCCTGGTGACTTCCTATTCCCTGAGACACAACAATATTGAAATCAGGTCAACTATTAACCCTAAAATGGCCTCTAAGCATTGAAATGAAAGGAAGAGTCACATGTCTCTCACTAGTAAGGAAAGCATGTGGAAAGCCAAGATAGGCTAAGAGTGAGGTCTCTTGTATTATATAGCCAAGTTGTGAATGCAAAGAAAATTTCTTGAAGGAAAGTAAAAGTCCTCCTCCCGTGAATACACAAATGATAAGAAAGCAAATCAGCCCTACACCTGACACGGAGAAAGTTTTAGTGGTCTGGATAGAAGATCAAACCAGCCACAAGATTCCCTTAAGCCAAAGCCTAATCCAGAGCAAGGCCTTAACTCTCTTCAATTCTGTGAAAGCTTAGAGAGGAAAGGAAGCTGCAGGAGAAATGTTTGAAGGTAGTGGAGACGAAGTCATGAGGTTTTAGGAAAGAAGCTGTCTCCATGACATAAAAGTGCAAGGTGAAGCAGCAAGTGCTGATGTCAAAGCTGTAGCAAGTTATTTAGAAGTTCTAGCTAAGAAAATTAATAATGGCAGCTACACTAAACAACAGATTTTATAGTGGAAGAAAATGCCAATATTGGAAGAAGATGCCACTTGGGACTTTCATAGCTAGAGAAGAGAAGTCAAGGTGAATTCAAAGTTTCAAAAAACAGGCTCACTCTCATTAGGGGTTAATGAGAATCTGCTTGTACGCTATAAATGGAACAAAGCACATCTGTTTATAACACAGCTTACTGAATATTTTAAGCCCACTGTTGAGACCTATTGCTCAGTGAAAAGATTCCTTTCAAAGTATTACTGCTCACTGGCAACGCACCTGGTTACCCAAGAGCTCTGATGGAGATACACAATGAGATGAATGTTGTTTTCATGACTCCTAACACAACATCTATTCTGCAGCCCATGGGTCAATACAAATGTGTTTAAGAAATACACTTCATAAGGCTAGAGCTGCCAAAGAGAGTGATTCCTCTATTGGATCTGGGCAAAGTCAACTGAAAAGCTTCTGGAAAGGATTCATCATTTTAGATGCCATTAAAAACATTCATGATTTATGGGAAGATATTAATACCAGCATTAATAGGAGTTTGGAAGAAGTTGATTCTAACTCTCATGAATGACTTTGAGGGGTTCAAGATTTCAGTGGAGGAAGTAACTGCAGATGTGGTGGAAATAACAAGAGGACTAAAATTAGAAACGGAGCTTGAAGATGTGACTGAATTGCTGCAATCTCATAATAAAATTTGAACAGATGAGGAGTTGCTTCTACTGATGAGCAAAGAAAGTGGTTTATTGAGATGAAATCTCCTCCTGGTAAAGATGCTGTGGAGAGCGTTGAAATGACAACACAGGGTTTAGAGTATTACATAAAGTTAGTTAATAAAGCAACATCAGGGTTTGAGAGGATTGACTCTAATTTTGAAAGAAGTTCTACTGTGAGTAAAATGCCATCAAACAGCATTGCATTGACAGAGAAATCATTCATGAAAGAAAGAGTCCACTGATGCAGCAAATTTCATTGTTGTCTTATTTTAAGAAATTGCCATAGCCACCTGAGCTTCAGCAACTACCACCCTTATCAGTCAGCAGCCATCAACACTGAGGCACAAACCTCCACCAGCAAAAAGATTACTACTCATTGAAGGCTCAGATAATAGCTATCATTTTTTTAGTAATAAAGTATTTTTAATGTACATTGTTTATTTAGATACAATACTATTACCCAGTTAATAGACTACAGTCTAGTGTAAACATAACTTTTATATGCACTGAGAGACCAAAGATTTGTGTAATTCATTTTATTGCAATATTCACTTTATTGTGGTGGTCTGGACCTGAATCCACAATCTCTCTGAGGTATGCCTTTAAATCTTTTATGACCATGCAAGCTTCTATGTACTAATTTGATGGATTCTTTTGCATAAAATCACATACAGATAAGAATATTATAATTTGTTCTAAATAATATGCTCATGTCTTTGCAAGGGTCTTTCATGTCTTAATCCAAATAGATATAGTGGATAATAACAGATATTCAGGAGACATTTTAGAAAGTAAGTGTGCTTCAAATCACAGCTCTGGCCAGAACATTAAAGACACCACTCCTTGGGTCCCATTCCATGGGAAATATTTCTCTCTTCAAATCTTTTTTCTATCTCTCACTCCTAGAAATTTGAATTGCCATATAATGTAGTAGGGAAAAAAAAAACTCCAATAAGCTGGGGTACTGTATACAACAGCTTTAGTGGATCAATATTGTAGAATTTAGACTCTAAGGGGTATTATTCTCAACTGTGGTTCTCAGCGTCTTCTATAGGAATGTTCGAAAATGTAGAGGGACTTTTGGAAGTAACCCATAGTTCAAGTGGGTGTAGCCAGACATGCTGGATAGTTTTCAAGAGTGAAGGATATCTTGTACCATGAAAAATGGTCCCACCCAAAAAACTAACAGTGACCCTGCAGGGAAACACTAGAGGATGTAAACTGGTGGGCGCAGTGGCGGTATACAAAAGAAGACCCTATAGTCAACACTGTTGAATATATATGGTGGTGAAATCAAGGTCTGATGACTTCCTTAGCGGAGTGAGAAGGAAAAGGAACAAATGTAGGGAATGTACCTGTTTCATTTCAGATACAAACATAGGTAGCCTTTTTGATACTTTTTACCATTAACATGGCAATTCTTATTTTTACCACTGAGAAAATGGAAGCTCAGAGAGGTTAAATAATTCACACAAATTCAATGTGTTAGCAAGTGATGGAGCCAGGATTCAAACACTGTCACAATGAACTCCACAGTTTCCATTCTTTCCCCTAGAGTGGAAAGACAAGAATGCACTGCTCCAGTACTTAATGTAATCAACTTGTTTGTGTGAACTTACAATTAGTAAGTATGAATATAAATACTTTCATTACAAACTTGTTTTTCCAGGGTCTCAGGCCTTACAAAAAGAACTGTGGGCCAATAATATTGTTATTTATCATAACAACAATACAATGTATAAAATATTATTATTGTACTATTCTTTCAGAGGCTCAGGAAGACTAGTGTGCTAAAGAGTAGAAGGCAAAGCTGATGTGATGTTGTGACAGATTAACTGATTGCATTGTTGGCCTCAACTAATGACCTCCTTGTAGCCCACAGCTGACCCTGTAACTGTGTAGTCTCTTTCTGTGCTGACTCTGAACTGGCCTTGTGACTTGCTTTGGCCATTAGAATTCTGCAGGAGTCATGGTGTTCCTTCTTTAACTTTCTTGCTTCCTCTTTAGATCCTTCTATCCCCACAAGAATGAGCCTGATCCAGCTAGTTATCTCAGTCAAGGCAGTCCTGGACCACTCTACACCAAAATGACCCCAAACTGGACCAGATTAATAAATCCACCTACCCCTCCCTCAGCTGTGTGCAGATATGATGTTGGGTGAGCTTAGATGAGACCAAATAATTACTAAACTGACACATAGATTCATGAGCATTAAAAATGCTTACTATATTGTCATTAAATTTTAGAGTGACCTGTTTCATAGTAATAGCCAACTATCTGATAGAGATGATTTTCTTGAGTGATGTTTAAAGCCTAGCATTAATGTCCCACAAGAACCAACACTATTCTAGCTTCTCAGGACCTGGAAACTCTTATTGGTTCAGTAGACCATATTCTGTACGTAAATGCTGGCAAACCCATTTAGAGCACAAAGACATCAGCAATGGGGAAGCTCCGTTAGGCAGCTTCAAGATCAGGAGATGTCTGCTTAAGGGAGCTGTCTAGTAGGAAAAACATGACACACTCTGCTTGAGACATTAGCAAATAGATTGATTCATCAAAACACGTTAAGTTACCCCTTCTAGAGTGTGATATTTTCTTTTAGTCAAGTTCCTGGGATTTGAATCACTGTAACTGTAAATTAAAAACAATTTTTTTTCTAATTTTGGATCCTCAGGATGATAAAGTTTTTGGCTTCCAGTTATAAAAGCAAAGCTATCTTTCACTGCAGTTAATCACATCTGTTTGGGATAGTTCAAATGAAACTAGGATGCTCATCCAAATGACTTTTTGGCATCGTTTCCTATCCATAAACCCATAATTTTAATCACAAGGAATTGTTACCAAAGGAATTATCTATTCTATATGGCATATTGCTCAGTATAAGTGCTTAACATTTTTATGTAAGTCAGCTTCAGTATTTAAAATATTTTCCTAAATCCCTGGAGCTAATTATTGAGCAATCGGCATGCAATAAACCTTGAAGAAATCTTCAAAGAAAAAGAAGGTTTAAGTGGGAGGATCTAAAGACTGGGAATTACAGTAATCGAATCATGTGGTCAGGAGACATTAGTTGTTGCTGTGAGGTCTCTGCAAGATAAACATGGCTGAAACCCACACAGAATGAATAGCTGACATCAACAAGTTTTGTACTATGTCCTAAACAAACAAATTGGGTGGGAAGAGAAATCTTCCAAAATTAAATCAGCTCATCATTTCCAGACAACATTCTTATATCCCCACTGCCATCCAAATTGGGGAAGAGGTGAAAAAGGAAACACTGAAACTCTAATAAATCATCTCATAACCACCAAAATGTCTCTTTCTTGATTCGGAATTAAGTAGAGTTGACTCAGCCACCCAGAAATATTCCTATGAGTGCCCTGAAAAACAATACAAAAGGCATAAAAAATCTTTTAGGAGAAGCCATGGTCTCAGATTTTATTAGTATGTTCTATGTCTATCGTGATACTTTGCAAAAAAATTATTCAGGTATTTATTTCATGAAAATGTATGAAGTTTACAAGTTTGTGGTTGTCGTTACAAGTCAAATTCTTCCATAGCAAATATTCTAACTACGAGCATTGTTGTATAGTTAAAGCCTGTCAAAGTCCTAGATATTAGGTCACTTATTTCAAGTACATATATTGGATAAAATCAATGTCCTTTAAAATGAAAGAATGCAAACATCTCTCTCTCTAATTCTATTTTAATAAAATCTTACTTGTATAAATAATAGGCATAACAGAGCCAGTAAAAGAACATTCCTAGTTTTAAAGTTAAATGGATTTTCTATTCTTACTCTACACTTTCTTAATATTATACTGTAAGTTTGTTTTGTATTTTGACTCAATCTTTTCCTTTTCAGAGTATTTTGTTTTTCCTGGAGTTTTTAGTTGTCTTTTTGTTTCTTGAATAATGTATCTGTCACATAACAGAGGTCAGATTTTTGGCCAAGAATTGTGTTCTATTAAAGTATAACTATATCAGTAAGTGTGGTACAAGTAATTGGCAAAACTGACTGTACAAATGTTTATGCTTGCAAAAAAATTCACTTCAAAATTATTTTGAGACTACAGCACTCTGAACACTGTTACACCTTAAATAATAATCATTACATTAGGCACTATCTTCCCCTATCCTACTGTAAATATAATTCCCAATGAGCAGCCAGCATTTGTTTTTAAGATAAGGTAGAAAATGTGATGAGAAACCACTCACAATAGGTCCAGTTTTAAACAATTTGAGTATTAATTTAAATCTTCATATCCCAAATACAGCAATGCAAAAAGTTTATGCTAAAACATTTAACTTCATCAGTGCTCAGATGAACACACTTGAAAGCCTCTTTCTCTCATGGACACACTAGATCTAAAAAATGGCATTTTCCTCCCTATTTATTTCACTGAAAATAAATTTTTGAAATGAAAGAGAAGATAAAACAATATTAATGACAACAAAAAAAGACCCAAACTTTATATGCCAGACTACCAGCTATGTCCCATTAACTGCAATTAAGATACTTTAAGATACAATTAAAGACCAATAATTCATATTTTAAAGACTATTTCTTTCATTTTTATTTTTTCAATTAAAATATTGTTCCTCATATAGATCTGTATCTGTCCCTGTTTTACTCTCCTCTTAGAAGGTTTTTATAAACCAAAAACCTCTCAAACTAAACTGAGCTTGCTTAGATTTTGAATTTAATCCAAATACAAAAATGAGTCTACTTATATTTTGGCTTTTAATTTTGTATGGTGTTTTTATTTTTGTTTTATTTTTAACTTTTAAGTCGGTGATTTCAAAGCAAATAATTTATGTTAACGAACCAACAGGTAAAATTCTACCATTCACAAATATTTTTCTCAGTCTGGGTGAAAACTGTTATTTAAAAACATGGCTATAATCGAAGTCCTCATTTGTACTGTAAATATTTAAAATACAGCTACTACTAAAATAACAGTAATGTTATCTAAGATAATCAGGAAATTTTTGGTTTACTTTTCTTTCTATAATACAGGTCATTCAGAATAGGTCTTACTTAGTCTAGGTCAATTAACATTTATAGCAGGTTTTGAAAAACAGTTAATACAGTTAAGGCACAAATTAAAATTCCTATGTAGAATATGCTGTATGTGTATTAATTGACTTTGATTGATAATATAGTTTAATTAACATAATTGTTTAGTCATCATTTGTATATACCATGGTGTCTTCTGCTCATGAGATAATAATTTTGTAGTATAACTAGGTTTTATTTGGAAAATTACCAGTTTAGGTACAAATATTCTGAGAAAATTTCAATTTCATCTCAGTAAATCATCTTTAATAATAGCACCTGGGTGATAACAAAAATTAGTAATTGCATTGCATCTGAAATGAGTTTTATAAAACTTAAGAAGCAAATTACAAACACTTCATGATGCTCAGTGTGATTCAAAGCAGCAAAGCAGTTGTGCTGACCCAACAGCTGCCAGCTGACTCTTTTCAGTCTTTACACAGTTTTTACTTTGCTATTTTGTGTGTTAGTAGGTGTCTGTCTATATGACCTAGAATGTATCCTTAAAATCTTTTTCCAAGGAACAAAATTATGTAGCTGTGAGAGGAAAAAGTTTTCAGTTTCAAGTAGAAAATGGATTATGTACTAATCCATACAATCTTATACTGCAGCCTTCAATTATGCTTTGGTAAAGCTATACAATTGCATGTTTTGAGCACAGGAATGAATCTATGTTTAGTCATCCCAGTCATTTTTCTTATATTCTCCCCAAAGGATAAGATGAGAGGAAAGATGGATGAGCTGCCACTTCTCCACAGAGGGATGCCAGTGAGATACAGACATTCCTGATGCAGGTCTTGGCATTAGCTCTAGATTGGCATCAGACTCTTCAAAGTTCCCTTAAGTAACACTGATTAAGGTTTTATATTCTGTGATGATGCCAGGCTCCGCTCTGGACTAGCTTTCTTTTGTAAAAGTTCTGGATGGATTTTTGAATTCAGTTTTGATTTGTAGGCTTATTCAACCACAGAGAAAAAAAAAAGCTGTTTTTTTTTTTAAATTTTATTTTGGTCACACACATTCTTACTTTTTCCAAGTTACCACCATCCTCAAACCTTGGGAGGTACAGTTAGATTGGGTTAGTCAAATCCCTAAAGCAAATTTCTTCAAAAAATAAAAATCGATTTTTCACAGTTACTCAAAAATGCATAGTAATTTGGAGTCTGTCTACCGGGAGGTATCACTTTCCCAACCACAAGTTCCCTCCCTCCCACCCAGTCTCCTTGTTAGAACAGAATGTGTAAGCCTTAGGTGCACACATCAATTCGGGATTCACTCAGCATAGCAGTGCACGCTGTTAGCACCTTGCCTCAGGCAACTGTTCTCCATTCCTCTGGGACACTAGCACTCTTTGTACTTTCCTCTGAACTGGAATTATGCTTGAAAGCTTGATAATTTGATAAATCTTTTAATTGTGAGCTGTACATCATCAAGTTCCTTTTAAGTTTGGTGCTAACAACATTAGCTTTCCCTGCAAAGAGCACACTGAAATGATTAGTTAAAAAGCATTCTGTTAAAAGGTTGAGCTATGCATTCTCTTTTTTGTCTTTTTTGTACCATCTTCCAGAAGCAGCCAAATAATGCAGACATTTTACTCTTATTATATGAGGTGAAGAAAGCTGAAAGTTTGCCACATGCCTGGAAAGGATCAATTAGTTCATCGCTTACCTTAGAAACTCAGTTTATATTTATGTCCTGCCTTTAGCTATTTCAATTTGTATGACTAAGCATGTTCTCCCTTTCCCCACACACAGCAAGAATGCTGACACTACAGCATTCATGTTATTATAATAAAGCCTTGGCTATAATGGGGGTTGGAGTCATCATCTTATTACAGAAGTTTTGAAATCAGAGCAGAAATTCTCAATAGGGTGTCACACAAGGGTTTTGTGGTAGCCTGACAACAGTAAAACATTTTTTCTGGTATTCATGTTATCAAAACAGGACCAAGATTTTTTGTCCAGTTATTCAGGAAGGAAGCCAAGAGGCACGTAAAATTCTGGGAGAGTCCCAGAGGGAAGGCAAGAGTTATATCACGGGTAAAGGAAAGAAATTATGAAAAAATTTGGAGATAATTTCAACCTCAAAGGGCTTGATAATTATACTGTAGAAACATTATACTTGATTTGAATTTAGTCAATTTCTCACATTTACACTTGAACTTCAATTAATAATAGAAACAGAAATCAATTCCAGGAGACCTCACACTTTATTTTCACAATACTATATTTTTTCTGAGGACAAATTTTGCATGCTTAGAAATTTACTTCTTTGCATCAAGCAATACTGTCATCAACCTCATGGTAACAGCATTTTATGTAGTTTTAAATCCCAGCCAGTCCATTTAATAGCTGTGCTACCTTGGCTCTTTTGCTTCCTGAAATTTTTGTTTTCTCATCTAGAAATTAGACTAATAGTTTTCTCAAAGAGGTGTTTTGATAACCAGAATAACAGATGTGAAGTGAAATGTCTAGCAGTGCCCCATAAATATTAGTTCTTTCTCGATTAAAAAGCAAATATCCATTCAAGGTGTAACACAAAAATTAAGTGGGCGTTTAAATTACCAAGTATATTGTTTTCCAAGCAGTGCAAGTAACTTTACTTTTGTATCTGATAATCAACAGTGATCTTCTGAAATACGCAAAATGTACTTTGATGGCCCTCAAGTACATTTTCTATGTAACAGTAGACACAATTTAATTTGTAGTATAGTGTTAGAAGTTTTATATTTCTTATATTAAATTGTTCTGTATTCCTCTTGCCAACAATTTCAAATTCTCAAATCTTTTTACCTACATATTACTGTAGCTTGGTCCTCAGCTATTCATTTTCATATTACTATTAATGTTATAAAATTCAACAGTGGTCTTGGAATTCTCTGTTCAAATATTTTTAAAGGCTCCTCATAGCCCATTGAATATACCTGAGTGTTCTTTCCCTTTTAGCATCTGGTTCTAAAACTTTTAACACTTATTTTGGATACTCCTATACCCACATCTTTTATTTCAGTCAAATGAAACTGGCCTTCTCTAAACATGTCTTGAATGTCCCTACATTCTTTTGCTCAAGTCAAATTTTCTGTGTGGGACAACACCCCCACCTAAATCAAACTGCTTCCCACTTCTCATTTGTTGGTCAGAATTCTGTGTATCTCTCATAATTCAGGTTAATGAGATGTCCTATAGAAAGATTTCCCTCATCATCCTGAGAAAAATGACTCCTTCTCCTCCTCTAAATTTCCTTGTCAAGACTATACGTACACACACACACACATTTTATGGCGATGACCATATTCTGTCTTAGTTTTAGTTTATCTCTCCATATGCCTTTACTCCATGACTAGATTAAATTAGCCTAACACGTAGTATTTTTGTTTCCATCGCCCTTGTTACATAAAGAACATCTACAACAATGAAATGAAATGAATCTCAGTCCTTCTTCTGGATAAGGTTACTGTGCCACAGCAATGAATATTTTTAAATGGGAAGGTACTGAGAAGTAGAAGGAAGGAATAACCTGGTGGTAGAGATGTCACACGAGGTACCTGGAGTGCTGGTGCTGGGAGTGGGGAGAGGAAGGCAGCAGAAAGAAGAGTTTCTGAGCAAATACAACAGGGTACAAATGAATGCAAGTATGTGTATAAGGAATTGATACTATTTCATGTTCTTGGCTAAGGGTGACTGCACCTTTTAGAGGAATAGTGATAAATAGGCTAAGTGGCCACACTGAGAAAGAGGAAGAACACTGTGTTTTCAGTTGCAGAGACCCATCTTCTAATTTTCTCTTCACGGATTTTTTGGACTGTGCTCTGATAGCACACTTTTGCTCACTGAGTTGTGATACCAGACAGCTCAGAAACATTCAGATCTGCCCCAGGGCCTCCTATATCAATTGCAAACTCAGTGGTTTATTGATAAGATCTTCCGTCACCTTTCAAAGTTCTTTTTAGCTATTTTGATGCAGATATTGAAGGTTTTGCCAAATGACCACTCGCATTTTCTACACATTGCCTGGTCTTTCCCGTGTCACACTGTTTCTCACAAAATTCTTTGCTCTGACTGGAATACACTGCCCTCTAACCACTCCTTATTTCCTACAACCTCCATCTGTGTTTATGTACTGAACTGCTACTCATGCTTCAAAACATAATTGAAATATCCATTTGTTCATGAGAACTTCTGAGATTTCTAACATTATATCACAAATAAGATATAATTTCTTCATTGGACATTCTAAATAATTTCAATAAATTATAGAAATTATAATATTCTGTTTTAATATCCTTATACTTTTAAAATATTCTTTATTAGCTTATAAATTTCTGACAGAGTATGGATTTAAAAATATTGCACATGAATGACTCAAAAATATTCTGGACGTTTATACATGAATGATACGGGTTGGTTTCATGGGCAAAGCCAAAATAAAGTTAACAAAGTGAAATCTTAAATTTACGTGAATTAGTAGAAAAATGTAATTTAATTGAGAAGTTAGTATGGAATATGGTAATCCGGCTTTTACAACAAAAGCATCAGTTGGTAATTTCACAACTGGGAAAGGTTGACAAATATCAGGAAACCAGAGGCATCATAAGAGAGTCATCTTAATCTAACATTTTGTAAATCAAAACTAATATAACCAAAGAAGAGGACTGCTTTTACACCAAAAGCAGCAATGTCTCAGGAATTTCAGTTGCTAATTAATTCTGGTTCCCAGAAAAGCCCTTGGTGAGAGTAGCTAACTAAAGCTGTTTAATGGCAGTATATCTTGAGTTCTCTACTAAAAGGCCATTGCTAAATTCCTGCTCATTTAAATCTTAATTCTAATACCCCTGGGCTCTCTATCATATCTCTATCCAGCCCCAAACTGGTGACCCTATTCTAAGAAGGAAGTGCATTCAGTTTGAAACACTTGACTCCCAAGAAACTTTAGCACTCCTCTCTTGTCCAAAAACAAACCAAATAAACAAAAAACAAATAGAAAAACAAAAACCAGGCCAAGTTTTCTGTAAGACTGCATTACAAGGCAAAATTAAAATTTAAGGAACAATTAGAAAAGACATATACAAATACACAACACAGAAGAAATACCAGTAATCATCTTAGGTGACACTTCTCTTTGTAAATTCTTGTTTGTTCGATTAGGTTAGGCTTTACATGCAACACTCCAAATATAAGTTCAATCTACCTTTCAATTGTTATTTTGTATTTGAGATATTTTCACATCAATCCATTTTCTGTATGATATGTGATTTGGTATAATAATCTCAAAAATAATGGAATATTCTGCCATAAAGTCTAGCCTCTAGCAGAGATTACTATAACACACACAGTGATTTTATAAATTAAATATAGTACTGAAGACAATAATTAAACATCATCAGGAAAATGTTCAGCTAATTTTCTTTCCGCATCATTCAATCCACAAAATAAAAATTTCTATGTTTTAAATGAAATTGTTTTAAGCTTTAACTTCAATGGATAAACAAAGAAAAACATTCAGAATTTGTATATCATTTAAAAGGCAAAATTATACATAAGCTTGGAATGAATGTAATGGAAGCAGTGTAACGCTATGTACAACAGAGAAATAAGAAAAAGTGAATTGTGTGACCTTGTTTCAACTAATACCTCATTGTACTTAGTGGGAGACATTTCAGTCCTCCCTCATCTCAACTTTTATACAATAGTTGATGAAACAAGAATAATTCAGCCTTTTCCATGGATTGTTCTACAACAAAATCCTGTCATCATGCACTCTGCCGAAGTGCTATAATTAGAACTTGCTGGAAGCAAAATTACAGTGATAAATAATTATATTTCCCCTACTAACAACACATGTGGGAATACAATGGAGATAAACACAATGAAAGGGAGAGAGAGACAGAGCATTCTTTCTGCTTAGCATCTTTGATAAAAGCTGCACCAGAGACAGGCAATAAACTTAGCATGCAAGTACTAACTCATTCGCATGAACCCAGAGCTCCCCAGTTTGTCAGTGTTGAGAAAGAAAGAGTCCCTGACATTCTTACAAAATCAATGACAATGCCATGTTAAATGGCCTTTCATGGGTTATTACAGGTCAGTCTAAGAATCTCTTTATCCTGATTCTCCATCACTGTGCAATTTTCTCTATCAGTTTTTAGTCTTCCTTCTTGGCACATCATGGTTAAACAAACACTGGAATTGCCAAATAAATGCAGGTGGATTAGCTGTGCAAACACAGACAACAACATGACCTACAAATGATATGGAAGACGGGTTACATGGAAAGTGCTTTGCCATAGAAAAGATGATAGACAAAGGTTGAATTGACAGTTGTAGAAAAATTTTTCATTTGCCAAAATTTCCCAGAGGAACTATATTATGGAAACTAAAGCTCTGTTTCTCTGAAAGGAGTGTGATGCTTGCTCAGGCAGGATGCCCTCTCCCCAGGAAAACCCTTTAATCGCTGCTGTATCTGTCCAGTGCTCCATCTCTTCCTCAGTCTATCTCAATATAATGAGGTGCCCCCAAAAGCCTGTCTGGCCTAAAACATTCAGCTAGTTCTGTCCTGTCTGGAGAAGTTGGTAGAACTGGAAGTTTTGGATTCAAGGTGGGTCTAACTTCTTGAAGATTCAGAAACTTGAACAGAAAGAAAAATAAATAAATTGCCAGATATGTTGTTTTAGGAAAACAGGTCATTCTTTAAATCTTTATGCTGGTTGAGAAATGTGCTTATGAAGATGTGAGCACTAGCCTTATGTGGAAATAGTCTGTTAAGTAAGGACTTTCTGTGCATGATATTGAGGTGAAACCCAGACAGACTTATAATACCATCCCCATTTGTCTTGAGGGGCCATTGTGTGAGGCAGGTGGAAGAGGAAGACAGAGAATGGGACAATATAATATAGAGTGTTACTGGAAATTTTGTATGAAACTAAAAGAAATGAGTATTTTCTGATCTACCCCACATAAGAGGAAACCTTCCATTATCTTCCCCAAGAAGCTGACTCTGGCCGCCAGATACCAGTGTAGGAGCTGTTAGTACTCCTTTCTCTGAACTGCATGCATCAAGTTAGGTAGAGTCCTATGTTTTCTGAAATCTAGTTCTTCCAACAGCTTCCCAGTAGTAGGGTCTACTTTTATTTCCATAGGACCTTCTTTTCTCTCTCTGATTTTGCTCCATGTGAGTAGCTATTATGATTCCAAAATAAACAAAAAACAAATCTATTTGTTTTAAAATATTGTCAGCCTATTCAGCAATGCAGTTATTATCTGTTACTCTGGACAAATAGCCTCTGGAAGTTTGAATAAGTGGGGGCTTTACGGATCTTCTTCCATAATCTGACCACCAACTGGTCTTTTACAATGCAAAAAGTGTTGGACTAAGTATTTCTCAGAATATCAGCACTTGATACATAAACCAATTCAGTCTCTTCTTGTACCATGAGGAAAGGTCCTCTCTCTTCCCTCCAGTGCTCCAAGATGGATAACTCTCTGTTCTGATGGTTTGAAGCAGCCCGTCTTGTCATTTGGTTAGGTGACAGAATCTGCCAAGTAAAAATGATTTACAGGAGCAAAAGGATCTAGACCTTGACCCTTGCATGAAAAATTTGAGCCTTTCATGTAGGACTAAGGCTATGTCATCTCTCTAAACACCTGTCCTGAATACTATCATTCTCACCAGTGAATAATTCCTTCTAATATGAGGCACAGATGCTGAAGTGGTGCACGTGGACCTTATGAAAATTCTATTCCAATTCTTTTAATTTTATCAGCGATTTAAGAAGTTAAGATCATCCACTGAAAGTGAAGATGGGGAAGAAGTGTTGGAGGATAAGGAAGGAAGAGGAGTAAGAATTCTTCTAAGGAGATGGAAGAATGGAAGGATCAGGAAATGCAGTTTTATTGCTTTGCAGTATCAGGAGCCCATTTTCAGTTCCTGGTCATGATTTCAATTTTGATCACCCTTGTGACATATTTTTCTCATGACACCTTCAACTGCATGGTTGCAAATGTGGAGTAGGCAAAGAGCTGGATTTACGTGGAGTTAGGATTATATCCCATGGTTTATGCTGAAGAATTTTCAAAGAAAATGCAGCACAAAGGATAAAACAGTGTTTATGACTAAAACTGCGTATTTCCATCACCATGTCTTCTGAACTTCATTGTTACTTATCCAATTTGACAATCTCAGAAGTCCTAAACTGAGCATGTTGTCCTCATGACCAGCCTTACTAAAATAGGTTCTTCCTATTATTCCCACCCCCTTCTTACCCAACTTACCACAATTAAAAACTAATGTATTTTTGTATTCATTTTGTCACTCTCCTTCTTTCAAATTGCATGCTCAAAACATCAGGGAACAAAATAGCGAATACTTAATAAGTATTTATGAAATAAGTAAGTAAATAAATAAATATGAAAGAAAGAAGAAAATAATCTGGCTGTTGTTTGCATTCTACAATTTATTGGTTGTGATCAGCTAAAGAAATGCTCTTTTTTTATTGTTACTTGTAACCCAATTATACCTAGCCTCCTGACCTGGGCAGCAATCAGAACTAGAGCCAGTTCTTCATCTTCCCTGTACTCCTCCTCCCCAACTATTTCCCCAAAATAATTCCCCAAAGAATATTACACAGCCAGGCAACCATTCATTTGGCATGAAGCAATTATCTAAATTATAAAGAATCTTGGAATACAAACTTTTCAGAAACACTAATATATGAATTTACTTTCATTAGAGCTTTGAATTCTGATTTCACATAAGCCAACTTTACAGCTCTGTCCTGCTCCAGCCCCACCCACAGCTTTTGGCAATCTTTCTTAGCTATTTTCCTTGGCAGGGCTCCAAACACAACTCCTGGGTTAAAGCTGCAGGTGACTCCTCTAAATTGGCTGCTTTACATGATGGATAACACTTAGAATCTTTGGAACTTCTTTTTATGCATCCTTATTTGCACTGTCTTACTTATTGTTATTTGCTACCCTCATTTCTTCCCCATTTTCTCTACTGGACTTCATTGTTTTTTCTTGCCTTTCTGTGAACCTCCACTGCTTTACACATCTCCAACAGCCACATCTTCTTATTTCATACTTTCTGCCTTTTCAGATATTGAGATCATAGCGCTTTCCAAATAATCTTCATCCAAGCCTTGAATTCCTGTAGTAGCATCAGCAAAGCTCAATTTTTCAAAAATAGGTATGAGGTATTTTTTTATCTGGTATAAAATGACACTTTTACAAACATACCTGGAAAATTTTTATTTATTAAAAATATTAAGGAACTCTCACTCTCTTTTTCTTCTTTGATTCTTGATAGATGTATATTCCAAACAACTTTGGGGAAATTTCCTGCCTTACTAAACAAAAATACCAATGCAAATTTGTTAACAAAACCTTGTAACACTCAGTGACGTTATCATTAGCATTACTATATACTGAGAATGTAGAAGGGTTAAGATGTAGGACTTGCCAAACATGTTGGTTTTATCTAAGTTGTTTTGCTTGAAAGCAAAGTACGATGTGAGCTTCCTTTCTTTCAAATTTCTATTTTCTTCTACGGGCTACAGCAAAACTATTTTCCAAAAGTCTAGTCAATAAAGGCTTACTCACTTACTCTTTCCCTAGAATAAGTGAAATCTAAAGTACATTTTGGCTCAGTTAACCATCATGATTCAAGCAACAGAAATTTTAAACGAAATTCGTGAAGATAATTGCCCCAAATTTCTATATGCCTTCAGTATGTGGACACAGTCTATAAAATATTTCAGAAGAGATTATATGGTTTATGTTAAAGCAGCTGATTCCCAGATAAACTCAATAAAAGTGATTTGTCATCACTGTTGATTCATGGTAAGTAGCTATATTGGGAGGTTGGCATTACACACTAAACTTTAAAATTTTTCAAAACTTAAGATTTCTACATTCAGGAGTTTATCCATTGAAACAAAACTGAATAGGAAGCTTTTTAGAATGAGATGGATGATTCAGTAACAGCAATGACTTAAGCAAAGACTTCAAGGAGATTAACACCAGACAGGAGAAGGATAAACCTGTATCACATCTTTACAAGGAAGTTCTTAAAAATATGTTACAGTAATTTTGAAGAATGTGTGAAGCCAACTGTATTTTGCCTTTTAACTCAAAATTTTTAAATATTTATATTCAGAAAAATGCAAAACTGCTCTCTTAAATTTTGATCCTCGGGGCATTCCATTGAAATGCACTACATATTTTTCAGAGTCATTTTTCACTTTTCATTTATTAAATCATAATAGAAGCTAGAACGAAGCACTGGATTGTACTTCTCTTGTTTTTTTGGGGTTTTTTTTCCCCTCAACACAATTTCCAAAGGAAGCAAATATGTACTGAGCATCTTGGGGGGCTCAAACTGAATCCAAACTGCATGGTCTATAGACTAAAAAGGGTCTTGCAATTTGTCACTTCCTCCTAAGTGGGACATAACAATTGAAGATGTTTTCTGTTGCTTAATTATCTGTTTGATTTCAGAAAATGAAAAGAGGGACACAGCCTTCTTATAAAATCATCTTCACAGGTTTTAAGGGGTCAGGCAACTAAATCCAAACTTAAGTTATAAGTACCAGAGGAATGGAATTCTAAGATGGCAGAGTAAGAAGTACCAGGAATTAGTCTTTCCACCCAGACAGTAATTACACAGGATTAATCTGTCTGATATAACTAATTTGGAACTTTAGAGTCTGTAAAAGGCTTGCAAATTTCAGGGAGGGCTTATATGTTAAATTGTGTTAATTCTGGTCAATTTCAGCTCTTAGTTTGCTAGTGGCTACCCGGTCCACACCCCTGGCCCTGTGCACATTTTCCCAATGACTTACATGCAGCTTGCAGGAGTAAAGATGGACAATAAGGACCTTGTCCTTCAAATATCAGGAACCTGTGTTCTGACTGCTGTTTGCTGCTTCTGATCACAGAGATGCAGACAGAGTCAGGCAGCCACTGCAGTTGCACCTCCTCTCATTGTTACAAGCCCCTCCTCTCAACCTGAAGTGACTTCTAGGGGACTTAAAGAAACAGTGCCTAACACCCCACTTCTTGTTTTTATTTCCTTTTTTGAGATCCTGGCATTATACACCAGGACATTAAAAAGCAATTTCGTATAGGGGAGAAATTAAAAAGCCACCACACATGCTCAGAGAAAGCCATAGGCTCAGAAGGAACCTAAGAAAACCTTAAATTTACACCTCAAGCTGATCCTCAGCACAGAGACAGGTTACAGCAATAAACAAAACAAAACATATAAACAAAAAACAGCAAACTTTGGATCATGGGAAAATATAATTTCCAGAGTTACCACATTATTAGATTTAAGTATCTGGTTTTACATAAAAAAATCACAAGTCATACAAAGAAGTAGGGGAGTATGGCCTACTTAAGTACTCAAAGGAAAAAAAAAATCAACAGAAACTGTCCTTTAGAAAGACCTGATGGCAGATATACTAGACAAAGACTTTGAAGATAATCAAAGAATTAAAGAAAGGCATGGGAAAAAAAACAAGAAAATTATGTACAGAATATCAATAAAGATACAGGAACAATGAAATGAAACCAAAAATTTCAGGAGCTAAAAATTACAATAAGTGAAGTGAAAAATTTACCAGAGTGATTCGGAGGAACATTTGAACAGGCAAAAGAAAGAATATGCAACCTTGAAGATAGTACAATTTAATACTGAGTCTGAGTAACAAACAGAAAAATATTTTAAAAAGTTAAAGAGAGCTTCAGGGACCTGTGGGACACACTATGGGAGTCTCAGAAAGAGAAAAAAGAAAGGTACAGAGATAAAACATGAAAAAATAATGACAGAAAAATCCCCAAATTTGATAAAATATATGAATATAAATACACAAGAAGCACAGGAAACTCCAAGTAGGAGAAAATCAAGAGACTCACACCAGGACATATTATAATCAAACTGTAGAAATCAAAGATAGAGAATCTTGACAGCAGCAAGAGAGAAGTGATTCATCACATACAAGAGATCTGCGATGAAATGATCATTCAGATTTATTATCAGAAACTTTAGAAGCTAGAAGGCAACTGGCTGATATTCATAGGGCTAAAAGAAGAAACTATCAACCAAAAATCTTATACCTAGCAAAACTGTTCTTCAAATGTGAGGAAGAAATTGAAACACTCTCAGATAAACAAAGGCTGATGGAGTTTATTACCACCAGAAATGCTAAAAGTAGCTTTGCAAGTGAAATAGAAGGACACCAGATAGTAACTCAAAGCCATGTAAGGAAATAAAGAGCAAAGAAAAGGTAAATATATGGTCAATTATAAAAGTATTTTTGTAACTTTGGTTCATAATTCCACATTTTGTTTCCTA
Source organism: Camelus dromedarius (assembly GCF_036321535.1). Classification (NCBI taxonomy): domain Eukaryota; kingdom Metazoa; phylum Chordata; class Mammalia; order Artiodactyla; family Camelidae; genus Camelus; species Camelus dromedarius. The sequence continues at coordinate 87,345,520 of NC_087437.1, read as the reverse complement.
TATAATTTAAGAGACTAATTATTAAAAAATTATTAGCTATGTTTTTAGACGCACAACACATAAAGGTATAATTTTATGACATCAACTGAAAGAGATGGGGGCAGAGACAGACAAATGCAGAGTTTTTGTATATAGTCAAAGTTAAGATGGTATAAATTTATATTAGAGTGTTATAAGTTTAGGGTGTTAAATGTAATCTCCATCATAACCACAAAGATAATAGCTATAAAATAAAAAAGGGAAATAAAAAATTTAAAGCACTTCATTATAAAATATTATCCAAACATAAAAAGGCAGTAATGTAGAAAATGAGAAACAAAAAAATTCCAGTGCAAAAATATAGCATATGTAAACATATAGCAAAATGACAGAAATTCCTCCTTATCAATAATTACTTTAAATGTAAATATATTAAACTCTTCAGTCAAAAGACAGAAATTGGCAGAATGTATTAAAAAATGATTCAACTATCTATTGTTTATATGAGACTTACTTTAGATCCAAAGATACACACAGATTGAGAGTGAAAGGAAGTAAAATAGATATTTCACACAAATAGCAATCACCAGAGAGCAGAGGTGGCAATATTGATATCAGACAAAAATGAAATTTAAATCAAGAGTTAACAAAAGACAAAGAAAGACATTATACATTAATAAAAGGTTAAATATAACTGTTATCAACATTTACACAATTAATAGCAGACCATCACAATATAAAGCAACATTGACAGAACTGAAAAAATAGAATGTTCTATGGTTAATATCTGGAGATTTCAGTACCGCACTCCCAATAGTGGGTAGAACAACCATGTAAAAGATAAGGAAATAGAAAGATTAATGTTCAAAAATCAGTTGCATTTCTTTTCACTAATGATGAATCAAAGAAAAAGAAAGTAAAGAAACAATCCCCTTTAAAATAGCACCCAAAATAATAAAATACCTAGGAGTAAATCTAACCAAGGAAGTAAAAGACATACATGGAAAACTATAAACCATTGATGAAGGAAATTAAAGAAGACTTTAAAAAATGGAAAGATATTCCATGCTCCTGGATTGGAAGATCAATATTGTTAAAGTGGTCATACTGCCCAAGGCAATCTACAGATTTAATGCAATCCCTATCCAATTACCCAGGACATATTTCACAGAACTAGGACAAATCATAATAAAATTTATATGAAACCACAAAAGACCTAGAATTGCCAAAGCATTACTGAAGAGAAAGAAAGAGGCTGGAGGAATAACTCTCCCAGACTTCAGGCAATACTATACAGCTACAGTCATCAAGACAGCATGGCTATTGGTACAAAAACAGACATATAGACCAATGGAACAGAATAGAGGGCCCAGACATGAACCCACAAACTTTTCGTCAACTAATCTTTGACAAAGGAGGCAAGAATATACATTGGAATAAAGACAGTCTCTTCAGCAAATCGTGTTGGGAAAACTGGACAGCAGCATGTAAAACAATGAAGCTAGAACACTCCCTTACACCATACACAAAAATCAACTCAAGATGGATCAAAGACTTAAACATAAGACAAGATACAATAAACCTCCTAGAAGAAAATATAGGCAAAACATTATCTGACATACATCTCAAAAATTTTCTCCTAGAAGAAATAAAAGCAAGAATAAACAAATAGGACCTAATGAAACTTACAAGCTTCTGCACAGCAAAGGAAACCATAATTAAAACAAAAAGACAACCTACGGAATGGGAAAAAATTTTTGCAAATGAAACCGACAAAGGCTTGATCTCCAGAATATATAAGCAGCTCATATGATTCAACAAGAAAAAAATAAACAACCCAATCCAAAAATGGGCAGAAGACCTAAACAAGCAATTCTCCAAGGATGACATACAAATGATCAATAGGCCCATGAAAAAATGCTCAATATCACTAATTATCAGAGAAATGCAAATCAAAACTAAATGAGGTATCACCTCACACCAGTCAGAATGGCCATCATTCAAAAGTCCACAAATGACAAATGCTGGAGAGGCTGTGGAGAAAAGGGAACCCTCCTACACTGCTGGTGGGAATGCAGTTTGGTGCAGCCACTGTGGAAAACAGTATGGAGATTCCTCCAAAGACTAGGAATAGACTTACCATATGACCCAGGAATCCCACTCCTGGGCATATATCCAGAAGGAACCCTACTTCAAAATGACACTTGCACCCCAATGTTCATAGCAGCACTATTTACAATAGCCAAGACATGGAAACAGCTTAAATGTCCATCAACAGATGACTAGATAAAGAAGATGTGGTATATTTATACAACAGAATAGTATTCAGCCATAAAAACCGACAACATAACGCCATTTGCAGCAACATGGATGTTACTGGAGAATGTCATTCTAAGTGAAGTAAGACAGGAAGAGAAAGAAAAATACCATATGAGATCACTCATATGTGGAATCTAAAAAAATCAAAAACAAAAACAAAAAAACAAAACAGAAACAGACCCATAGACATAGAATACAAACTTGTGGTTGCCAGGGGGTTAGGAAGCTGGCTAGGATTTCAAAATGTAGAATAGATAAACAAAATTGTACTGTGTAGCACAGGGAAATATATACAGGATCTTGTGGTGGCTCTCTGCGAAACAGAATGTGACAATGAATGTATGTATGTTCATGTATAACTGAAAAATTGTGCTCTACACTGGAATTTGACACAACATTGTAAAATGACTATAACTCAATAAAAAATGTTTATATAAAAAACATAAATAAATAAAGTAAGTAAATAAGATAAGGAAATAGAGAACTTGAACAGCACAATAAACCAACTAGTTCTAACAGACATACACAGAACACTCTATTCAACAACAAAATATACAGTCTTGTCAAGTGAACATGAAAAAATCTCCAGAACAAATCATACATAGGGCCACAAATTAAGTCTCAATAGATCTGAAAAGATGAGTATCATAAAAAGCATCTTTTCCCACCACAGTATAATGGAGTTAGGAATCAGTATCAGAAGAAAAGCTGGAAAATTCAGAAATTTTTAGAAATTAAACAAAACACTCTCAATGAATCCATGGATCAAAGAAGAAATTACAAGGAAATAAAAACAGAAACATAACATACTAATATACTAACTCTCATGGAGTACAATGAAACAGTGTTAGGGGAAAATTTATAGCTATACTGCTTACATTAAAAAAGGAAGGAAGATCTCACATCAACAACGTATCTTTAAACTTAGTAAACTAGAAAAGAAAAAAAATTAAACCCAGAAGGAAGAAAATAATGGCAGAAGGAAGAAAGTAATAAAAATTAGATAAAAGATGAATAAAATAAGGAATATAAACAATACAGAAAATCAATAAAGCCAAAAGTTAGTTCTTAAAAATATCAAAAAAATGATACATCTTTGGCTAGATTAAGAAAAAAGATAGAAGACTCAAATCAGAAAAATTTAAAAAAAAATAAAAGTGGGAACATTATTACCATTTCTACAGAAATAAAGAGAGCAGTATGAACAATTGTACACCAACAAAATGGATAACTTAGAGGAAATGGAAAAAGTGCCTAGATACAAAGCACTTGCCAAGACTAAATCATGAAGAAATGAAAATCTGAATAGATCTATAAGTCAAAAACTGAATTGGCAATTAACAATATCCCAACCAAGAATAGAGCCCTGGACCTGATGGATTACTGGATAATTCTACCAATCATTTAAAGAAGAACTAACACCAATTCTTCTCAAACTTCTGAAAAACACTGAAGAGACAGAATGCATCTTTATTCATTCTGTGAGGCCTGTATTACTCTGATACAAAAGTCAGGCAAAGATACTAAAAGAAAACTACAGACCAATAACCCTTACTAATGCTGATGCAAAAATGCTCAACAAAATATTAGCAAACAGAATTCAGCAGCATGTGAAAAGGATTATATACCTCATCCATGTGATATTTATTCCTGGAATGCAAGGATGGTTCAACATACAAAAATCAATCAATGTAATGTACCATATTAACAGAATAAAGAGGAAAAAAACAAATGGTCATCACAATTGATGTGGAAAAAGTATTTTACAAAATTCAAAACACTTTCATGTAAAATATTCAACAAACTAGGAAATAAGCCCTCACATATAGGTTCAAATAATTATGACAAGGGGGACAAGACTAATGAGAAAAGGATAGTGGTACTAGGGAAACTGGGTATCCATATACAAAAGAATGAGATTGGGCCTTTACTTAACACTACATACAATTATTGACTTGAAATACATCAAAGACTTACCTGTAAGACCTAAAACTATAAAATTCTTAAAACATAGGCTAAAACCTTCATGACATTAAATTTGGTAATAATTTCTTGGCTATGACACTGAAGGCATATGCAACACAAGAAAAACTAGGCAAAATGGATTTCCTGAACAATGAAAAAACTGTGGGCATCAAAATATACTGTCAATAGAGTAAAACGGTAACCCACAGAATGGGAGAAAATATTTACAAATCATATATCTGCTAAGGAATTAATATCTAAATTATATAGATAATTCTTAAAACTCAACAACAAAAAAACAAAACAACCCAATTCAAAAACAGGCCAAGAGCCTGAACAGATATTTCTCCAAAGAAAATACACAAGTGGCCAGTAAGCATATGGAAAATTGCTCAATATCACTAATCACTAGGGAAATGCAAATCAGAAGCACAATGAGTTACTACCTCACACTTGTTAGGATGCTTACTCTTAAAGAGAATGTAACAAGTATGGTGAGGATATGGAAAACTGGAACCCTTGTGTACTGTTGGTGGGAATATAAAATGGTGCAACTGCTATGGAAAACAGTATAGTGGTTCCTCAAAAAAATTAAAAAAAAATAAATTACCATATGATTCATCAATTCCATTTCTGGGGTATGCAGCCGAAAGAATTTAAAGTGGAGTTTTGAAGCAACATTTGTATACCCATGTTCATGGCAGCATTACTCACAATAGCTAAAATGTGGAAACAATCCAAGTGCACACTGACAGATGAATAGATAAGCAAAATGTGATATGTACATACAATGAGATATCATTCAACCTTAAAAAAGGAAGGAAATTCTAACATGTCCTACAACATGGATGAACCTTGAAAAAATTATTCTAAGTGAAATAACCCCATCACAAAGAGATAGATACTATATGACTCCACTCATATGAAGTACTTAGAATAGTCAAAATCATAAGGACAGAAAGTAGAATGGTGTTGACAAGGGGCTGAAGGAATGGAGAATTACTGTTTCATGATGTAGAGGCTCAGTTTTGTAAGATGACAAGTGTTCTGGAGATGGATGATGGTGATGGTTGCACAACAATATAAACATATTTAATACCACTAAACTCTAAAGTAGGTTAAAAATGATAAATTTTATGAGTACTTTACCACAATTTTTAAAAGGTTTTTTTTTAAAAACTAAAGGAAAACAAACATTCCTTTTAGTCATTAAGCTCTACAAGTGTGATAGATTCTCACATTAATGTTACTTTGATATTTATGTTTATACTTTCACATATGCTTGAGTTATTGTTATACTGTTTATACAATTTCTTTTAGTATAAAAATGTGAGCTCCCTCTTTCTATACTTCAAATGTCATTAACATTAACATAAACATGAAATTTTCCCCAGATTTTTCATTGAAGTTGCCTCAGAAGTTATATTTAACTTATTATTGGGATTCTGTATATAACTCAAGATTATACAATAAAATCAGATGTTTCATCCATAGTAAAAAAAATTTTTGAAAGACTAGTTGTAAAAGATAAGGGGAATTTGTATGACCAATGAATAACACCAACATTTCTATAATACATTCACATACTATTCACATATATTATCTGTTAATACTTCTAATACACATCATTTGTAGTTATTTTTAAAAGATTATTCAGAATTCCAACAATGAGCCAGTTCATTAGATGGGTTCTAAATATTGCAAATTCAGCCCTTGCTTAACTGGTTGAAAATAACAAGTCACTTTCCTTCTATGCCCATATGTTCATTCCATTTCAGACACATCAGCACTCTTAAAATTCTTAAAAACAAACAAACAAGAAACCTAGTTTTGTTTCATTCCACTCCTGGACCATTGGCCTTGCTTCTCCTTCTGCCTAGAATGTCCCTTCTTTAGGTCAGGACAGGATCACTCCATCCCTTTATTAATCTCCCCTTAACTGTCATCTCCTTAGTGAACTCTTCCTTGACTAACTTATATTCATTAAGTTCTTTTTCAAAACTTCTCTTCTAACTGGTCACTTATCAATCCCACAGCTTCCTTTATTTTTCTTCTCAGTTGAAAATATTTTTAATTAAAACATACTAATCTGTTTACTTTCATTAGGTATTTCTCAATGAGACAAAGCGTAGCCCCTTGAGGTAGGAGCTATGTTCTATGTCCCTCTGCGTCTCGTGCAGAGAGAAGAGCAGGGACTCACAATGATTTATTAAATACATGGATGAATCACACAATGCACTAAAATGGCAGGAGGCTATTCCTGCCAGTTGTTAATATTTCAAAGAACAGGGCCCTTCTTGTCTACTTAGGCTTTTCTTTCATAATTATAAGACACTGTGAATATATACTTAATAGAAGTAAGAGTCAGGTAAAAGGATGTTCTCTCAGGAATGTGTAATATACTCCAGAGTTGAAGTAGGGGGTTAGAGTTTCAGTGACTGACAAAGTTACAGATGGAATCTTTGCATAAGTGAATGAAACAGAACCAACTGCAATAAGTGAGCTCATCTGCAGTTTGTTGTTTTCATAAACAATACCTATCAATCAACCAAAACCAGCTGCTCAATTTTCAGAAGCTATGGGTGAAATTCTTTACTGAAAAGGGTAATAAACTCAACACTAAAATACATGTGAGCATCTAATTCAGAATTGCCCTTCTAGGCTTTTATTAAACTAGCACAAAATAAAACCATTTCTTCCATCTAACTTTTGAATTTGTCCAGAGTTGTAATAACTTTCACAGGTCAAAGAAAAAGAAATTTTGTTTTTGAAAAGCTTTCAAAATCTGCTTCTGATAAATGGAGACAGTTGACAAAATCTTGAAGGGATTTTTTTTTCAACTGAGAAATAAAATTTTAATCACAAAAGCTCACATCAATTACTACTCACCCATTTGACTCAATCTTGCCTGAGTACAAACTACATGATGTGCAGACTCCATATCTCATTCAGGCTTAGTTTTCTTACTACCCCTCAAGTGTATGCTGACCACTTTTCATGTTCTTTTAGTGTAGCTTTTCATCACATTTGAAATTCCCCAGGGTTTTAGGATTTTTAAAATAATTTTCTATGACCAATTATTATGCTCAAAACAGCTTAGTTTTCCTTTTGTGTGTTACAAAACTCTGATCAATATTTTAAGTGATGTTTGGTGGTTTAGCTCCAAGTCTCTTCCATGTGAACCGACTTTTCTTACTCAGGTTGTGTGAATAGAAATTATAGCGTGTCAGTTCCACGCTTTGCTCTTTATTTATATGGTATGATAAATGCATTCAGAACCAAAAGACATCTATTTCTTCACTCCAGACTTGGATTAACCATACATTAGCCACTTCCTCCTGTTTTGGATCAAACCCTACTCTTGGAACACAGTTTATTCGGTAGCATTAATGGGACATCTAGATCTGCTTTTTTCTTAAGCTAACTCATTCTGCAATGTCAACAGGCTCTGACTCTAAAACCGGACTCATTATGTTAATTTTAATTGTTAGGCTGCAGATCCCCTGTCTAAGCTCTGTTCTAGGAATGGGACTTGGTTTTAGAAGCAAAATGACTCTGCTAAAGTAGACCTGAACTCTTTTTGGAAGATTTTTGATCCAAAAGGACAATACAAAGCTAAGCCTTGAATTAGCGTTGAACTGTCCATTAACTGAGCACCTGTAATGTGAGGAAATGACTGAAATAAAAGTCAGATCTTCCCTGAATTCAAAGTTCACATCTGAAAAAAAGATAGTAATAAAAAATAAATAAAATTTACAAAAGATATGCACACAAATATAAACAGGCATTATTCATGATGTGCCATCAAGCATGAACTAGAATATAATACCTATATAAAACTGGATAAATGATTTATGCAAAGGGAAGACAGTGAAAAAATGCATGAGTATATGAAAGTACATGGAATGTTTGAGGAAGAGAATATGGTTCCATCTACTGTGATAGGTTACTCATGGAAATTCAAAATTTTTGAGTGCTAAATGAGCCTGGGCATCAATCTGAATGTACACTAATAAGCCAGACTGTATAATAATCTATATATCTTATAAATTAGACCAGTGGGACTCAAACATTCGTGTCCCTAAGAATAACCAGGAAGCTTGTTAAAAGTAGATTTTCAAATCTATCCACAGAGGTTCTGATTCAGTATGCTTAGGGTGGACCAGGAAACCTGCACAGTTAACAGATATCCAAGGAGATTCTGATTCAGATCAATAGCACCCTTTGATCCAGTCCAGGTCCTCACTTAAGGGGCTCTCTGAGCTTTGGAGTGCCTCTCTCAAAACTTTCCATGCTCTCCTTCAGTGCCTGGGATCAGCTGGGCTGGCAGAATCACACACACTGGGATCCACATGGACTTTAGTCCCTGTCTCTCCCCTTCATGATGCTCTTCAACCTCCCACCACTGTGATGGGTTCATGTGTGCCCAAGGAGCTCCAGGACTTGTACCTATGGGGTTACTCCATGTCCCCAGTATCTCTCCATGGGATTATGTCAATTTGGGCTGCTGAAATAGAGCTGGCACTCTGATTTCGGGTGACTCACTCACATCGCACACAGAGCAAGTTCAGACCACCAGGCTATCTAGAGCCCTGACACTGGGACTCTGGGCCATGCCTAGACCTGTGCTTCAGCTCTTGCCCTGCCAATGGCTCTTGCTCATCTGTGTTCTGACTTCCACAGGGGTCCCCCTTTTGTTCTGAAGCACCTGAGTGTGTCAGGGTTGGTGGCAGGCATCCTGCATACTCTTTTGTCACTGGAATCCAAGGAAGTCTGTCCATCCCCTTCACTAGTTCTATGCCATGGATCAGGAAGCACTTCACAGGTAGCCAGTTATTGCTCCATAATGCACACGGGCCATCCTGACTGATATTCTCTCTTACCTCTGATTAATATGGTTACCTCCTAAGACTGACCTAGAAGGACCCTTCTAGGTCAGTCTTATGCCATATCAGATGAGGGACGGACACTCCTATGATTTCTACATTAATTCAGTTGAACAAATATTTGTTGAGTACCTAGAAGTTTCCAGACATGATGCAAGGTCTGGGAATATAAGGCCGAACTAAGTCATGACCTCTAGTCTCAAAAAAGGTCACAGTTTGTGAGATGGACACATAAAATAAATGAATAAAAGTTACAGTGGCAAATTCTATAATAGTGGAAAGCATGAATCACCCAGGGGACATAAAAGAGTAAGCAGTTAATTCTACCCCAAATTGCATTTAAATCAAACCCGACTATGTATTTAATTAAGTATTCACTCATTCAAGCAGTATTTTTGAGTGTGTCTACACTGTGCCAGATGTTATACCAGTCCTAAAGATGAAGAGAACTGTCTAAGAGTGGCATGAATGATATACAACTACAAACAGAAGTTGAATAACAAATGAACCTTATTTAAAGGCTTTGGTCTTCCTCAGAGTTATCTCCCTGATCTACTGAAGATGAGAGCAAGAATTTTTATAGATTACTGAATAAATGAAAGGACAATTTGATGTTTCTAGAATTTTCAAAAGTCAGCATTTATTTCAAGCCTTTGCTGGAGGAAGATCACTTATTTAGAGCTTTACTTTGGGTTGCATTCTCCCTAATTACAACCTACACATAGCAAGTTTGCCCAGAATTGATACCCATTCGATAAGTTGCTTGGCAAAGCTTTAACAGCTACAAATAAGTTTTATGAGGAGAATCTGGTTATCATTCAAGAATTTAATATTCACTCTATATTTTGTCATCATATTGAATAATAAGCCTCTTTACTGAACGCTATATAGTGAAATGCCCCTACACTTGAACTCAGTGAGTTGTCGGACTGTGTACCAGCCTCAGCTCATTATTAGGAGAAATTCATTATACTCATATGTAAGTTCCTATAACTTACCTTGTTTTCCACCTCAGATAATGCTTCTGAAAGTAGTAATTATTATTCTTATTATTACCAACATTTTATTCCAGAATCTGTAAAGTATCCTATGAACTTCACATTACAAAAGATAGGGTAATTAACATTATCATAGATTTTGGAAGCCATTTATTAATCTATTTTGTACAGCTTACTAAGATCCTAGTGTTTGAAAATACTGACTTGACCCATGTTGGTAACTTATTTAGACTATAGAGTAGTTTATACAATATGAGATGAAAGCTGTACCTGCACTGAGTTTGGAAACTATTCTTTGAATAGTCTTTGAAACATTTGACTTGTGAAGGACCATGTTATAAAACAGTGGACCACTGGTTCCATTTCAACCCTGTGTGGTAACCACAGATTTGATGGCCAAAATATTTATGTCATTTCTTCAAGCCAATAAAATATGGGATCAGTTAACAATGGTTAGTGATTGCCACTTTCTAAACTTACATATCCTTATAGGGTCTTTTTGTTTGTTTGTTTTTCCATATATAGCTCATATGTGGCAAGTATCTATATACTTCAAATTTCTTAGAGCTTTATGTTTTGCTGTCATTTCACAAAATGATTTCATTAGCGTAATCTTTTGACTTCCTCTCTCAATGATGCTTTAATTAAGATTATTTCCACAAGAAACTCTGGTTACATTGAATGCTGTCTTTGAATTTCAGCTTCAAATTAGTCATTCCTGACAGGTGTAGAGATTTAACACACAAAAATCTCAGTAGTATCTGTATTATTACCTTTGGGTATTTGCCACAGAGAGTAAAACCTAAATTCTTTATTCCAGATCACTTTAAGGGAAAGCTTATAACACCTTAAAACATGTAAGAATCAGATAGTGGGCCTAGTACCGCAGAGATTACTAGGCCCCTAAATAATTGTGATAAATGTAGTGCAGAGGAAGGCACTGACGGTTCCGAGCCACACTGTGAGACACACTGCACTACTGAGAGATTTAATGGTTAAACTGCAAATTATAGTATCTCTTTATATTTGGTTGTGAATTTTCCCCTTGATTATCTCTGTATCAGTTTCATCAGTTCCACTAAATTCTGGATCAGGGATTTCCAAGGGGATGCAGATGATCAAGGAACAAAGATAATAGATTAGAGTGGAGGAAAAGTATTAGAGAACTCAATTTAGTTTTTTAATTTATTCTTTTTAGTTTTACCTTTTGATTATGCCTTATAATACACAAAATACATAAAATACACAAAATAAGCTATGAAATTTGTAAATAAGACATCTATGTTGGAAGTGTACACGACACATTTCACTAATGATGAGGATAATTTCACATGTTTGAACATTGCTGCTGTAGATTGTACTAGGTTAGATTATGCTTCCGTAACAAACATCATACAAATGCAGACCCTTAGCACCATAAGGCACTACTTCCATTTTACACAGTGTCTGCTGTGGGTCTGGGAAACTCTCCAAGGCAACTGTCCTCCATGTAGTGACTCAGTGGGGAAGGTCTAGCATTCTGTAACTGCTCCATCTTAAACATATGGCCCCTTAGACTGGGCATCAGGGAAGAAGAGTAGGGAGAACTGTGTACAAGCTCTTAAAGGCACATTTTATTGGCAAAGTGAAGCTCAAGGCCATACTTAATTTCAGGGAAGTGAGAAAATGCAGCCTTCCCATGTATGACAAATATTCGTAAGCAAATCTGATAATTAGTGCATAATTTAAAAACAAATCCAGTCTATAATACAATGAATCCATTTCTAAATATATTATAAATGTTTACATGCACATACTCACATACAGAAACACATATATCACTGCTGATCATAGAATACATACATAACTATATTATAACAAAAATTCACAAGTCTGTATTTTAATTAATATACCACATTACAAAGTAGAACCTTTAAGTTAAAGTTCTGTTAGCCTACGATTCAATTCATTTGAAAATCATCCTTTCATATAACACCAAATCTTTTAATACAAATGAGACAAAAATTTCTGTCTAGTTTATTAGGTATAATGTAAAAATAGTTAAAAATCATTCATCTTCAGCATCATAATCATATATATTTAATTTAGAAGAGAGGAAATATGACTATAAGAAACTTGGGATTTTGGCATTCTTGTTCCACAGAAGCAAATAAGGTATTAAAAATTATTATTTTTAAATACAGGCAATTCTCTGGTTTCTATGCCAAATTCCATCAGTTTGAAGGGACTTGGCCTTTCACAGCCAAGTTTTAAGCATGTGGAAATTATAAGTGGAAACATATTTTGTCCTCTGATCTTGGAGGTGGCAATTTTTGCTACAAAACTGGGTGGGAGATTGATCTCACTCTTTGGTTTTCCGCTTTATGATGAAGAATTTAAATATGCTATATTATAACCAGCAGTTAAAAAAATAGTGCATAGCCTCAGTGAAAAAGCAATGCTTCATAACTACGTAATAGCTTCATCAACAAGTAAGAGTCTGCTTCCTGCAGTGAAACCACAAATATGCTGAAAGGCCCTAGCTTTCTGCAGGATGCACAGAGCTCTCTGTTCAAGTCACTTTTGGACCATTTTCTTTCTGTGTGGTGGCAGTGGTTGTCTGGTTGCGTGGGTGTATATTTGAAACACATCTTACAGACTTTTTAATAATGCATTCTTGGGGAGAAAGGGAGACCAGTTTTTTTCCTTTGCTATAAGCACTTAAAGTATTTCTTTGATGACTTACTGATTTTCTATAGCAACTCAACATTGATTAAATAGGGAAATAAAGAGGATTTTTGAAGGAAAGTAGAAAAAAAGTAGTTGAAATTTTTTGTTATCAAGTTTGTTTATATTCATTTATTATCTGTGCTACAAAATCTTTAATGACTAAGCTAAGATCTCAACAGGAATTATTCATAGTGGGTTAAAGAAGCCAAAGTCATTTATCTTGAAGGCCTTTCATCTAGTGATATTAGGTCCATAACGTTTACTTGTTCATTTATTCTCAGTTTCCATTTGATATATTCAGTGATGATGTGTTTCCAACTCTAAGTTATTACCAAATTACCAACCAAGATTAAACAAACAAAAAAAGGGATTCTTCTAGGTCAGACCTTCTAGAGGGCAAGTACCTTGAGTATTCTCATGACCTACTTATATTGATTATACGATTAGATGATGACTTTAGCAAATTCTCCCTGGAGAGTTTTCTTCTGATCTATGTCTTTCTTAACAATTTAGGACTGTATTAGAGCAAACAAGTTTGGTCTATTTTTATTCCTTATTATTTCAGGAGCAAATTTCACATTCTCCTATAAAATCATCTATAGGATATTGATATATTTATGTTCATAAATAGATATGTACATCTAAATGAGCAGTTTTCTAAGGTTATCTTGCTGTATGTCTAAGATGAATTTTTAAATAAATCAGTGAACTCCTGAGTCTCCTTATGCTTATTAGGAAATTATGATTTTTTCATTTAATAAACATAAAATTCATTTAGTTGTCTCTATGCTAGATTATTACCTAAGCATAATAGAGAGATGGGTTATTTCTAAAACAAAACAAAACCTAAGATTTCACAGGTAAAAATCATAGGTACAGTTGAAATTATTTATCCTATCCCCAAACTCTTAAATTGTATATTCTATGTTCTTAAAAACAGTTAAAGATAATTCTTTTACCAACCTAGGAAACTTTTTTGATCACAGATCTCTTTCATTTTTAGGATATTTACTCCTCATTAGTGATCTAAATTGCTCAAGTTAAAATACACCATTATTTTGTACTATTTAACCAAATACTAAGTAATAAATGAATATTAGAATCCTTACTCCCTATATTAGATCACACCTGTTTTCTCACTACCAAGCAAAATAATTATAAATTCTTATTTTTCCAATGTTTAGATGGTTAACAAAATTCTTTTTTGTACCATTTTCAGTTTTTCTGATTTCTTCTTAATTTGTAAACTTCAGTCCTATGAGCATATAAGGATAAAAGATAATTTCCCAGTACCCAGCACCAGTGCTCCAATACTATAAAAAATTTAGGCACATTAGCCTCCTCTAAATGGCCTTTAACTCACTAGTTCTTAAATACCATCCTACCCCTGCTGCCTCACCTCCAAGGAAAAGCTAGTTAAAACAACAACAACAACAACAACAACAACAACAACAAAAACAGAATATTTTGCTTACTCATTTAAAGAGCTTGCTTAACTTCACAGAGGAATATATATAATAAATTGATCCTTGAGATTATGTATCAAGGCTACACTCACAAATATCTTGTACTCAGTAGGTAAATGCGTGGATTCAAAAACAACAGGAAACGTGAGTTCAGGGTCCCGAAGGTCTAGGGTCTGATTCTTCTGAATCAAGAATATAAGTGTACTGTTTTCATAGTCCTTGGCAAAGGTTTCCTTCCTAAGATGCTTCATGAGGAGGGTCCCTGGCAGCACTGTAGCACACAGCTGCTGAAACTGACCCCTTATCATTCCAGGCCCACTGCTGGAACCAATTCAGTACAAGCTTAGTGAGCATTTACTATGTGTCAAGCATTACACAGTATCTTATGCAAAGCTCACATCAATCCTGCACAATACATCATAGTAACCCGTAAGTGCATACATGAAGAAACAAAAGTTTACAGGTACTGCAGTATCCAAGGTAACACAGCCAGTGTATAAGAGTCAGAACTCAAACGTCAGGCCTATCTGACTGCAAAGTCAGTGTCTTTACTCTCCATGCTCTACTGCCTGCGCTTTATGAATGCTTCCTGTGTCCTCTCATTATGTCCTTCCTTCACTCAGACCACGTGACGATTCCTGGGAATGTATTATTTAGCATCTGTATTTGCCAAATTTCAACATGTTTTAAACTGAAGATAAAATGACTCTGTACAAAAATGAATTAAAATATTTTTTTAAATCCCTCCAAACTATAAATCAGCACAACTTTAAATGGTGACTGTCAAGTGCTAAAATAAGGCACCAGAAATGCAATTGTGATAAACTGTCATCTTTTTACTAAAACAAAAACTAATGAGTGACATAATTACTGATTACAGGGTATATTGTATCCCCTGCCCTCAGAAGGTCTTTCAGACATGTAGATCCTGCTTATATTAAAATATTCTGCTAAAACTAAGCATTCCACTTATAAATATATATCAGAGCTAATGATTTGAAGCCAGTGCTGTCACTGACAGACATCTAATATTTTCACCATTGTGTCTTGATATTATAAGCTAGACTCAAAACAACAGTAAAGCAACATGAAGTTTTAGAAACTATCCAAACCTTCAAACTGACTGCCTTAATAACCAGGGGTTATCACAAAGCTGTCCTGTTAGTTCCCAAGGAGCCTCTATCATAATTTTAAAATTGAAATAATCTCACAAGAGAGGAGATGAAGAATAACCATTTACCTCAAAAGGGAAATATTATTCTTTTAAAAATTTTTATGACTTCAAAATAAAATTTAGTTTCACTTGATGAATGTCACTGATTGACTAGTAAACAAACTACAAAAATAGGTTCCAATAATTTTATAATGCTGAGCAGTAAGTGAAATTACAAAGTATTTCTTCTTAGCTGCCAACTTTTTGTTTGTTTGTTTTAGGAGTATGATCCAGCTCCCAGTTAAAGTATTCTGGCTTTTCTTTGAAAGCTACTTACTTGCTTCTTCACTACAATCATGTGCTTTCAATTTCTTTTGCATTTTACCACTTACTTTCTACAGCATTCTTTTATGGCTGAATGACTGCCTGGCAAAATAGAAACTGAACCACAGTATGTAATTAAGTTCTTTGCACAATGGGAGTTAGTCATCAACACAATTAAACTCCTGGCTTCAGAATCCAGTACTGAAGGAATGAACAGCATAACCAAAGAGCATTCATTCCATTAAGATTTTCCTAAGTCACAGGATTGAAGAGATCTGCCTGCTTTTTTGGTGTCATGACAAAAATTCAAAATAAATTCTCCTTCCTAAACTGAAAAGAATGCATGTCAGATAGTATCTTGTTACTCCTACATTCATTTTTAATAGTTTTTTCTCTGTTTTTGAACTCAGAAGAGAGACGTCAGAAAACTGGTGACAAGATACAACATTTAGAGATATTTCGCTCAAAACCTGGGAAAAAAATGTCCTAAAATATAAAATGTACTTTTTTTTACACAGAATAATACTTTGCTATTTTAATATAATCCATAATGCAATAATAGTGCAACAAAATATAATATGGAATAGTTACATGTATTTTAATATGTTTCAGTTCTTTATAAGTAGCAATTTTAGTTTTAGTTAAAACAGTTCTAGAGCAAATGAATCATTTTTAACATGATGCAAAATTCAATTTCAAATTGACAGTCAGATATGTATCTAGATTAAAAAAATTAAATGGAGAGCTATTCAGTTGCTGGAAATGCACTGGAAGAAATAAGGAAAGTGTGAGTAGATATAGTCTGGTTTTGAAATTTTTATTTTTCAATAAAAATATTTCTAATTATTCCTTGCCCTTGGATCACATTATTGATTTAAGTCATATTAATAGGTTCTAATTGAAGCAACTATGAATTCAGGCTAAACTAAAATGTAGAATCACATATTTAAATAAGTGTCATAAAGTTGTGATAACATTCAGTATTTCAGTGACTACAATTGTCACTAATATTGATAAGGCGTCTAAAGATTTTTACATAGAAAAGACTGAGCATAATATGGTCTTATAGTTTGTAAACTACTGGGAAAATTTCTCTGACATTTTTGCTGTAAAGTTTTTATTTTGATAACTAGTACATATAGACTCAACCACAATCAGATATATAAAAATATAAGCATAAGAGAATTCCAAAGATATGTTGCAATTGGTATTTCTGATACTATTTTTGGCTAGGCATTTGTTTTTCCTTTGGTAGAGTATCACAAATATTTTCTGGTTGTTAGTGATTGAGCATGGTCACTTGACTTACTACTATAATCACTAAAGCCTTTTTATAAAATTTGAACTTGGGATAAGAGGGAGGACATTCATTAAGTTGCTGAAGAATCATGGAGGAAATGAGAAAATGTAACTATGGTTTGGTTTGGGAAAACTGTATTTTCTTTCAAATTGCTTATGATCACACTGCATCCAGCTCTGACTAGATTGCAACCTCCTTAGCTTTTTCCTTAGGACATCATAAATAGGTTTCTTCTTTTTTGAAAGTTATTATTCCTTCATAGTACTAATTTACTCAGTGTTTCACTATAGCTATTTTTATAAAGAATTTATCTATTATTTCATAGGTGAATACCAGTAGATTTGTAAATTGCTTCTTTAGGGAAAGCAAGGAAGGCATTAAGTCTTACACCATAGAAAGTTCTCAAAAATCTTTGAGTCAGCTGCTTGGTAGAGCAATAATTAAATCAGCAGACCATGATGTCTGCTTTCTGTTCCATTCACACCTGTCTGCCAGCAGGATTACTGGGTAAAAGAAGATCTTGGCTCTGCCCAGACTGTTTCCCCCAGGAAGAAAGACTTCCAGAATTCTGAATAAGCTGCTTCAAACTGACAAGACGACTTGGGTCCAAGTGGCAAAGAAATGGACCATTGAAGATGCTGTGATGAGCAGCCCAGATGCCCCGTCAGGACTAAAGGACTGATTCCCTCCACTTCTGAAGTGCTGCTGGCTGAGAACCCCCTTCAGGATTCCCTTTGGAGTAGAGAGTTGCCTCACCCCAAATCACAACCTCTTTGCAGGGCATCCTGCATCCAATCACTGGTTGATGTAGGGGGATAAAAGCCCTGGACCCTTACCACAATTCAAGATGACTCTGAAGGCCCACCCCAGATGCTGAGCTCCCCACAGGGCTGGCATCTGTTGCTGCTGAACTGCACCCCAATTCACCCCAACTTCCTTCTCACTCCAGTCCTGCTTCCTCCTTCCCTTTCTTCCACAGACATTCATCCCAAGATTCCCTCATAAACCCTCAGCGCTGCCCACCAGTCCCGCCTTTGTCTGGCATACTGACATAGAATTAAGTAATCCCACATGTTTGGTAAAATAAATACATCTCCCCCCCAAAAAAAAAATTTAGCAAAAAAACCAATAAGAACTCTCAAAAATGTGAAGACTTTAAATCCTAAGCATTCTTGTTGGAGAATGTTTTGAGGCATATTTTCCTTTTGTACACACAAGGAGGGCAGCCATTTACTTGACGAAAAGGAAGGGAAAGGCAACATCTCACTTTAGGGTTATTACTCAGACCATCATCTAATTTGATTTAAATAAGATTGTAGTAATGTGCATCACTAAAGAATAGAATAGAACATATAATTAACTACCCCATATTAAAGTTAGAGAGTGACACTGGTGGATTGTAAGAGAACTGGAATTAAAAAAATAAAATGTGCATTAGATAAAACATTGACAGTGGAACCTACTGGTTTTGTTGTTAAAATTTTTTTCAAAATATTAGTTAGAGAATGGGATATAATAGTTGCCAGGGATAGTCATGAAAAGGGGATCAGCAGGAGAAGAGAGAGAAAAGGGGATTGAAAATGTATTTGAAGAAATTATGGCTGAAAACTTCCCAAACCTAAAGGAGGAAACAGATGACGAAGTACAAGAAGCTCAGAGGGTCCCAAACAAGATGAACCCATGCTAAGACATATCATAATTAAAATGGCAAAAGTTAAGGATAAGTAGAGGACTCAAAAGGCAGAAAGATGAAAGCAAAGAGTCATTTACAAGAGGATCCCACTTTGATTACAAGGGAATCAGCTATCAATAGATTTCTCTGCAGAAACTTTGCAGACCAGAATAGCATGATATATTCAAAGACTTGAAAGGCAAAAACCTGCAACCTAGGATAGTTTAGCCAGCAAGATTATCATTTAGAATAGAAGGAAAGATAAAAAATTTCTCAGACAAGCAAAAACTAAAACAATAAGCAATACTAATCCCACCCTAAAAGAAATGTTGAAGGGTCTTCTGTAAAGAAGAATCTACAGGAAAGGGAAAATATCAAAGGAAAAGGTAAATATATAGTAAGCATTGAAGATCACTTAAGCCAGGATGCAGATTAAAAAGCAATAAAAATGTTATAAAAGTGAGTATACAATAAACAATGAAAGGATAAGCAAGAAGATGTAAAACAGGACATATAAATCACAAAATGTGAAAGAAGGGAATATAAACATGTAGATCTTTTATAATGTGTTTAAACTTGAATGACTATCAGTTTGAAGCAACTAGATGTAGTTATGGGTTAACATACTTGAACTCCATGGTAAACACAAATCAAAAATAAACAACAGTTTCACAAAAAACATAAAGAAAGGGACTCAAGCATACTACAAAAGAAAATTACCAAACCACGACAGGAAAAACAAAACAAAACAGAAAGAAGAAATGAAGAAAGAAGAACTACAAAATCAACTGGAAAACAAAGTTTAAAATGACAATAAGTACACACCTATCAATAATTACTTTGGATATCAATGGACTAAATGATCCCATCAAAAGACACAAGAGTGGCAGATTGGATTAAAAAAAACAAGTACCTGCAATATGGTGCTGACAAGAGACTCACTTCAGGGTGAAAGATACAGACTGAAAATGAGGGGATGAAAAAAGATATTTCATGAAAATGGAAGCAACAAGAAACCAAGGGTAGCAACAGTCATATGAGACAAAATGGACTTTAAAATAAAGGCCATAAAAAAAGAAAAAGAATGGCTTTATATAATGAAAGAAGAGGATATTACACAAGTTAACATATATGCACCCAATATAGGAACACCTAAAAATATAAAACAAATACTAACAGACATATAAGAAGAAATTGACAATAATACTAGGAAACTTTAAATACCCCACTGACATCAGTGGGCAGATCATCCAGACAGAAAATCAGTAAGGCGACAGAGGTCGTCCTAAGTGACACAGTAGAACAGCTGGACTTAACTGATAGCTACAGGACACTATATTAAAAACAAAAGCAAAAACAAAAACAGAATATACATTATTTTAAAGCATGAATGCAATATTCTCTAGGATAGACCATGTATGAGGTCACAAAACAAACCCCAACAAATTTATGATAGAAATTATGTCAAGGATCTTTTCTGGCCACAAAAGTATGAAACTAGAAACCAACTACTGAAAGGAAAATGGGAAAAGAACAAATACACGGAGGCTAAGCACAATGCTACTAAAACACCAATGGGTCAACAATGAAATCAAAAGAATAAATCAAAAAATACCCTGAGACAAACAAAAATGGAAACACAACTTTACAAAATCTATGGGATGCAGTAAATGCATCTAAGTTCTAAGAAGAGGGTTTATAACAATACAGGCCTTCCACAAGAAACAAGAAAAATCTCATGTAAAACGCCTAATCTAACACCTGAAAGAATTAGATAAAGAAAAACAAAGCCTTTTGGCAGAAGGAAGAAAATAATAAAGACCAGAGAGGAAATAAATAAAAGCGAGATTAAAAAATACAATAGAAAAGACCAATAAAACTAAGAGCTGAGTTTTTGAAAAGATAAACAAAACTGACAAACCTCTAGCCAGGCTCATCAAGAAGAAAACAGGAGCCAAATAAACAAAATAAGAAACAAAAGAGGAGAGGTAATTGAAACCACAGAAATGAAATAATAAGAGAATACTATGAATAGTTATATAGCAAAAACTCAACAATCTAGAAGAAATGGATGAGTTTCTGGAAACATACATTCTGCTAAGACTGAGTCAGGAAGAAAGATAATTTGAATGGACTGATCACTGGAAGTGAAATAGAATCTGTAATTTTAAAAAAAAAAAAAATCCCTGCAAACAAAAGTCCAGGACCAGACAGCTTCACCTGGGAATTCTACCAAATATATAAAGAACTTACACCTATCCTTCTCAAACTATTCTGAAGAATTTAAAAGGAGGGAAAACTCCCAAATTCATTCTAAGAGGCCATCATCACCCTGATACCAAGACCAGACAAAGACACTACAAGAAAAGAAAATTACAGGCCACTATCTTTGATGAGTACAGATGCAAAATTCTCAACAAAATATGAGAAAATTGAAACCAGTATTACACAGAAACAATTATACAAGACGACCAAGTTGGATTCATTCCCAGGACATAAGGACAGTTCAACATACGAAAATCAACCAATGTGATATACCACATTGACAAAAGGAAAGACAAAGATCATATAATCATCTCAATAAATGCACAAAAAGCACTTGACAAACTTCAACATCCACTCATGATGAAAGAGTTTCACCCAGGTGGATACAGAGGAAATATACCTCAAAAAAATAAAAAGACATTTACAACAAACCCACAGCGAACATAATAAATGATGAAAACTTGAAAGCCTTCCTGCTCAATTCAGGAACAAGACAAGGAGGCCACTCTCATCACTTCTCTTCAACACAGTATTGGAAATCATAGCCAGAGAAATAAGACAAGAAAAAGAAATAAAAGTATTCAAATTGGAAGCGAAGAGATAAAACTGTCCCCATTTGCAGATGACATGACACTCTATATAGAGAACCCTAAAGTCTCCACACAAAAACTATTAAAATTAATACAAGAATTTGTCAAGGTAGCAAGCTACAAGATTAATATCAAAAATCTGTTAAATTTCTTTACACATTATGAAATTTTAGAAAGAGAAAGTAAAAAAAAAAAAAAAAAAAACCTGTTCAAAATTGAATCCAAAAAAAAAAACAAAAAACAAAACAGGAATAAATGTAACATGGGACGTGAAAGACCTATACACTGAAAACAATAAAACACTGATAAAAGAAATTGAAGATGACTTAAAAAAATGGAAAGGTATACTGTGTTCTTAGATTGGGAAAATAAATATTATTAAAATGGCGATACTACTCGAAGCAATCTGCAGATTTAATTCAATCCCTATCAAAATACCCATGACATTTTTTACAGAACAAGAACAAATAGTCCTAAAGTTTATAAGGAACAACAAGAGGACCCAGAATTATCAAAGGAATCCTGAGTAAAGAGAATAAACCTGAAAGTACAACCCTTTCAGACTTCAAACTATATTACAAAGCTATAGTAATCTAAGCAGTTTGGTATTGATACCAAAACAAACATATAGATCAACAGAACAGAATAGACAGCCCAGAAATAAACCCACACACCAATGGTCAAATAATCTATGACAAAGGAGATAAGAATATACACTGGAGAAAATACAATCTCTTCAACGTGTAGTGTTGGGAAAGCTGGACAGCTACACGTAGATCAATGAAATTAGAACATTCCCTTATACCAAATAAACTCAAAATGGTTTAAATTCCTATAACTATAAGACATGATACTATAAAACTTCCAGAAGAGAACACAGGCAAAATATTCTTTGACATAAGTTGCAACTATTTTCTTAGATCTGTCTCCCAAGCTAAAAGAAATAAAAGTAAAAATAACAAATGTAACCTAATTAAAAGCTTTGCATATGGGAAAAAAAAACAACTTTGGATAGCAAAGGAAACAATAAATTCTACAGAATGGGAGAAAATACCTGCAGGTGATGATATCAACAAGGGTTTGATATCCAAAATGTACAAACAGTTCATACAAATAAATATGAAAAACAAACAACCCAATCTAAAAATGGGCAGAAGATCTAAATAGATTTTTTTCAAAGAAGATATACAGATGGCCAATAGACGCATGAAAAGATGCTCAACATCTCTAATTATCAGAGATATGCAAAGAAAAACCACAATGAGGTATCACCTCACATCTGTCAGAATGGCTATCATCAAAAAGTCTATAAATAATAAATGCTGGAAAGGGTGTGAGCAAAAGCAAACCCTCCTACACTGTTGGTGGGAATGTAAGTTGGTGCAGCCACTATGAAAAATGGTATGGTGGTTTCTAAAAATAAACTAAAAATAGAGCTACCATATGATCCAGCAATTCTACTCCTACTTATATATCTGGAAAAAGCAGACACTAATCCAAAAAGATACATGCACCCCAATGTTCACAGCAGCTCTATGTACAATAGCCAAAACATAGCAGCAACCCAAATGCCTGTCAACAGGTGACTGGCTTAAGATGTAGTATATAAATACAATGGAATATTACTCAGCTGCAAAAAAAGAATAAAACAAGGCAAATTGCAGCAACGTGAATGGACCTAGAGAATATTACACTTAGAGAAATAAGTCAGATAAAGAAAGCCAAATACTGTATGATGCCCCACTTATATGTAGGATCTAAAAAATAATACAAATAAATCTATATACAAAACAAAAACAGACTGACAGCCATAAAAATCAAACCTATGGTTACCAAAGGGGAAGGGGGGTGGGGAGAGGACAAATTAGGAATATAAGATTAACAGATCCACAAGGATCTACTGTATAGTACAGAAAATTATACCCAATATCTTATAAACACCTATAACGGAATATAATCTGAAAAAGCGAACAAACAAAAAGAATCATTACACTGTACAGCTGAAACTAACACAATATTGTAAATCAACTGTACTTCAATTTTAAAAAGTAATAAAATTATCTGAAAAAAGCATTGAAATGGACATTTTTGTAGCATGAAAAGGAGGAAAAAAAACTGGCAGATCTTTAATAAAGAATCAAAATATTACACCTAGAGAGTAGCCGAAATGCTGTCCTCTGTTAGTTCTTCTCGTATTAAAATAATTTTAAATGTTATATTATACTAAGGCCATATTAAAATATAAAAGAACCTGGACTTAAAATATATAGGTTCAAATTTATTTTCTTCTGCTGACAGTAAACCAAAATATGCTTATCTTTTGGGGACTTCAGACAGGATAAATAAAATGACAGTTAAAAATCTTTTCAGTTTGGAATTACTGTGAGTTTTTGGATTCTAATAATGTTTAAATTTATAAATATATAGACCATTTAGTAATGAAAAATGCAACAATAAAATAAAAACATTGTTGATGTGTGTTTTTAGCTACTTAACATTCCACCTTAGTTTTTTTGAAATTCTCTTTGCTGAAATGCAAAACTAATTTGTCTTCTTATTATTGTGGTAAGAATACTTAACGTGAGATCTACCCATTTAACAAATTTTTAAGTGCATAATACAATATTGTTAATTTACTAAGCATAATGCTATACAGCAGATCTCTAGAACTTACTCATCTTGCATAATTTTTTTCTTGTTGATCAACAACTCTCCATTTCTCATTCCCTCCATTCCCTGGAAACCACTACTCTAATTTATGCTTTTATGATTTTGACTATTTTAGGTACTTCATATAAGTGGAATAATGCGATATTTATTCTTCTGTGACTGGCTTATTTTACTTAACATAATGTCCTCCAGGTTCATCAAGTTGTTACATATGGCAGGATATACGCTATTTAAGGCTGAATAATATTCCATTGTATGTACATATCACATTTTCTATATCCGTTCATCAATCTTCCATTCAGGTTTTTTTCCCTATGTCTTAACTGTTGTGAATACTGCTGCAATGAACGTAGGACTACAGATACGTCTTTGAAATACTAGTATTATTTCCTTCTACTTTTGTTTTGAAAATGCCATTGTCATTTCTTTTTCATCCATTCTTAATCCTCTCAGACCATTTCTGTTTAGTTGTGCATAAAACAACATATCTATGCTAACAGTTTCAAATGCTGACATTGAACTTATTTTATCATGGAGAAAAATGACATGTCTTTGGATCTTCAGTATGGTATTTTCAGATAAAAAGGAAATAGTTGTTTCAAAATATATCCATAAACACCTAGGGTATCAAGATCAAACTAAGTTTTATGGTATTCTATAGATCTTCAAACTCATTTGCAAATATTATATAATACAACTGTTAAAGATAGCTAATTCTGAAAGATGCTAATTGTATGTTTGATAGTCAACTCTCAATTTTTAAATGTTACTTCAATTGTACATGAGAGGTCTATTGCCCAAGGAAATTCGGCATGCTAAGGTACTGTAAACCTTTGAAGTGTAACATTCTTAAACCAAAGAAATAGTGGTGAATCTGTCTTACCTGTGACATAAGTGTTTTCCTTAAGTGTTACACTTAAATGTTTAAGGAAAAACTTGCAGAGATTTTAAAATTATTCTTTGACACCCAAAACTTTTTCCCAGGAGACCATAAACTGATAACTCGTCAGTAGCCACAGGTTCGGAAAATCTAAGAGATTTATAGGAAATTTCTTCTAGATTGCTACTGTTTATCTCATGTCATTTGCAGGCTGTATGCTTGCATATATTCTGTTCGGTATATAAAGATGCTCCCAGTAGCTGAGCAATTTCCATGTTTCAGTAACACTAGAGTAAAGCCTTTGGGAGTCTGTGACAGCTAGGATCACAACTAAGAAAAATTAAAGATATTTTTGCGATCATCAGAGCCAAAGATTAATGTGCATTTCAAAAATATAAATGTGCTTGGAAAAGGTAATATTTTATTACACAAAATATGTGCATTTTGATTTTGTACAGTACACTTAAAATCTACAAGTGTACTCACCATGGTTTCCTTACTTAGCAAAAAATAAACCTTTTTACTATCTATCCAACCAAGTGTTAATAATTGTCAGTGTTTGAGTTGAGTATGTCTCAATGACAGCCAAATTAAAGTACAGTCGATGGGGTGAGATGGAATACAGATGTGAGAATCCAGATGCTCACTCTTGAAAATTAAATTTCCAGGTACACAAATGGAAATGTCTCAGGGTTAATAAAGTAACTAAAGTTTCACAGACTTGTGGGCAGGCCTTGGTTAGGACCTAGATGGTGTGTATATGTGTGTGTTTCCTGATCACAGAGTTTAAAAATTATTTGAGACAACATTGAAAATCGGAAATATCCATGTAACAATCCAGGTATTAGTCTCTTTTTGAAAACCAAGGATGATATGGAACTGGACTGAGGATTCAGTTTTGCCTTCATTTAGATTCATTTGAGACTTACAAACATTGGAGTATGAACCAGCTGTGGACCAACTCAAAGAGTTCCTATCTTTTTGATCTTTTACACAAAAGCATCAGCTTCCCAGAAATGGTGTGAAGAGAGATATTATGAAATAGTTGAATATACAGGGCCAAAAAGCTAGTAAGATAGAATTTAATTTTATCTATTGTCTGTACAAATAGAGGCATTTCTTGATCAAAGCCAAAAGCTATTCTTGAAAATCAGGCGTACTTCATGAAGGCAGTAACCAGGAGCCTACTATATCTTACTGGAAATATGGGAAATCATAATACTCCTTGTAGAAACAAGGTATCTTAATTATTGTATTAATCATCATGCAAGGTTTATAATGTCTATTTTCACTGTTTTTTTTATTTCATTAACTTCTTTCTAATAGATGAAATTGCTGCATAGTTAAATTCATAAAATGTAGCATTTCTGTAACCCAAGTAGATCTTCATTAAAACAGACTATGAAGATTATAACAGAGAATGAAATAATGAAAGAGAGGCTTTGGAGCCATCATATTCAATCATGCCTATAGTTTTGCCTGTGTGAAAATTCAGGATTATTACAAAAGGCAAAAAACTGACAATATATTTTCTTAGAAAAGATGTGGGGAGAAAATACCTATAGGGGAGCCAGGCAGAGTTTTGGAAATTTTATTTTGAAGGGAAACATGCTAACCTCCTTTGCTAGAAGACTTCTCAATTGTCATTTAAGCTTCTTACCAAGTTTGCCTTGGTAAGCCATGTTAAGTGGACAATATATTTTTTTTAATAGCAACAAAGGGCAAATAGGTAATGAATTCAGATTTTAACTGCTCATGTCCACTTTGCAGGATGACAACACTCAAAAATATATTAATAAATATCTCTGAACTTTAACACTATTGAAATCTTTTTTCTTAATTTTGTGTGTGTGGTGTTTGTAAAGTCATGCAACAGTCTATTTACTCACTAGTTAGGAAAAAGTGCTGCTATATTGTTTATCAAGATAACTATTTGAGGTGTTCAGAAAGCATAAAAAGTATGTAAATACATACATACATAGTTTTAAATTACATATACAATCTGTCTGGGGAAAACATACTGGCTTTTGTCCTGTGGAATTATTTCTGAAAAAGAATAGGAAAACATACACATACATACACATTTAAGATAGACAGTATTTCATTGTCAGCTTTAGGATAATAATAGGAAACATAATTTTATGAGTCATAGCCTGTTTGACTTTAATCCTTTTAGACATTGCAACCATTTGATTAAGTGCTATATGAGCTTTCCCCCCTAACACTCTCAAAGTGTCATCTGTCATAGCCTTGCTGT
Organism: Camelus dromedarius; assembly: GCF_036321535.1. NCBI lineage: Eukaryota > Metazoa > Chordata > Mammalia > Artiodactyla > Camelidae > Camelus > Camelus dromedarius. The sequence goes on along the minus strand of NC_087437.1, from coordinate 87,318,087 downwards.
CACAACCAAAAAATATGACTGTCTAATGATATTAGAGCCAAGAAATATGATGTTGGGTTTGGCATTTCAGATCACAATGGTTCCTTACTGTAAACTATGTAGCAAGGTCTCAGTGTGTATAGTGAAAGAGAAGATATCAACTGAGACCATAAACATGGCAGATTTGGGGTAAAAATAGACTGAAAAAAACGGTAACTTTACTCTCCTGCCTTATTTAATGCAGAATACTATGAATAAATACCTATGGTCTGCTAATTTTTTTCTAAGTAAATGACTATACACTAATTATTGTGAGCAGTAAAAAGTTACACATTTGGGCTAAGTTCCTTTATCAGAACATTTGCAATAGGTTAAATTTCCCAGCTTAATACTGCATAAGATTCGTTGCTATCTGGTCCCTGAAAAGATCCTAATATGCTATTAACACTGAAAGTGTCAATTAAATGTGAGACATGATCAGGTGGGCTTTGGAATTTAAAAAAAATATTTATTTCCTAGTTCCAATTCAGGAATATATAATTAACCTGTGTGATATTTGGCACATCACTTATTATCTCTTTCCTATTTTCCTTATTTGTAAAACCATGTTTCCAGTATGTGACTGGCAGAGGTTTTTGTGTGTGAATTAAGTGGGAAAATGCACGTGTTTAACACATAGTAGGTATAATAAAAGATAGCTATATTTATCATTAGAAATATTGTTAGAAACATATAGTAAATCTATTTCTGCCCTTGCACAATGATATGGTTTAAACCTGTAATTTCGAAATTCAGGTCACCATACTTCAATACAACTTCAAAACATAGTTCAAAACAACTTGTAGAGAATATAAGGTAGAGCAGCAGAACTAATTGAGGAGACAAAGTAGTTTTAAGAACCATCACTTTGATTCATAGAGCTACAATGGATTTTGAGACATGTCAAAGTAGACAAGAAAGAAATGTGAGAAGAAGACATAGTTCACAGGGGACAATTAGAAGGAAATATTGTGTACTGAAAGGAAGGAGGTTTAGCCAGACTATTGGATGTGAAGAGTACGGAATATTTATTTCACAAACAACCACTAAGAGCAGTGTGAAAACTCAAACACAGGATCTGCCCTCCAAAGTAAATGTGCAAGTGATGAAACTGGAAAATACCAAAATATAATAAGATAAACTTATCAGATGGTAAAAATATACAAAGGGTGAGAAACACTTATTGAATGTTGCTGTGAGGGTCTCCCTGGACACTGTTCCCAGCAAACCAACCATAACTCATGAAAATATTTTTTTAAATCTCTTTAAAATCTTTGGGAATTGTCCTCTGGGAATTTGCAAACAGCAAATGGAGAAACATTCATTCCAGAAAATCTATGCAACCTTAGTCTGTGCCATTTCACTCATAGCCTCTCCTTCTCCCTCAGCTTAATTTGGCAAAAGCTCTACTCTGGGATGATGCAGCTAAGAAGATGGAACTCTGTCACTCTTCTCCCAGCTCCCAGTCTAAGGTGATGACTTTCTGTAAAGTACAGGCTGTAACCTTTACTCACTCCCTCCACACAGCTCCACACTACAGAAGATCTACTTGAGGCAAACACAGCTAAGAGTTCTAGAGTTATCATCCTCTGCCCTGTCCCCACTTATCAAATGGAAATTCTAATCCAGGAGTGTCTGACAAAGAATACTGAGACCGAATTCCCCCCACCCCAGCTTGTTCATGGGGTGAAAGCTGCATGCCAGTAAAGGAAAGTAAGAAGACCTATCACACACAACCATCTCTCCAGTGCCCAATCTTGGGTAAAGTTGTTATTCAAAGAGTATCAGGTCACTCCATCTCTGGAGAAGTGGCACAGGAGGAAGTGCAATCTCTACAAGAACAGAAGGTGAAACAGCCCTCTATAAAGGGATTGACTTTACTTGAAACACAAGAGGAATATTTATGTCCATGGGCATGGTTAAAATCAATGGAGATCTTGGTGCATAGCAATTACAAAGAGACTGTCATGACAGCAACATGTAGACCAGACAGAAGTTTAACGATAAGATCGAGGGAGGTAACTGGAAAAGAAGAACTATCTAGATTAAAAGAAGTTTCAAAGACTGATCTGAAGAAGTTTAGAGTCTACCTTTGCTCCAGAGGGTTGAAAACAATGTATCAATCAGCTAGCCATTAGTGGACGCTAACTGAATGTGATTCCACTAGTGACAGAACATCCAAACTTAACAGGGAGATCAGGTAAAAAGACAGAGTCCAACTAAAACCACATTCATGTTTGTGTAGGTTAGGGGGAGACTGTACACAGACCCAGGGTTGTACCCTCTGAAGAGCAACATCAGAGACTGCACATCATGAGAGAAAAAAACTTCACTGAGTAAGTCCAGTCAAGTCACTAAACAAAAAAGCAAACAATAAGACTGAGCAATAGGATACAGAATTGCTACAATATATTACCTAAAATATACAGTTTCAGCAAGAAATTGAGTCATGCAAAGTAACATTAAAATGTAATGTATACAGAAATGTAATCTATATAGAAGAAAAAACGCAGGCAATAGAAATTTGTTATGAAAGTACACAGATGATACACTTACACAAAGATTTCAAAGCAGCTGTCAAAGGTATTTTAAAGAAATAAAAATAAACATGCTTAAAGAATTTAAAGAAGACATGATAACAATATCTAATCAAATAGTGAACATCAAGAGATGGAAATTGCTTGAAAAAAGAAGAAACAAAGAAAAATTCTGGAATTCAGAAGTACTATAAGCAAAATGAAGAACTTATCAGATGCTCAACAGTACTTTTAAGCTGGTAGAAATGCAAATCAGTTAACTTGAACACAGATTGGCAAATATTATAAAATGTGAAGTACAGAGAGAAAAAATGAATAAAGGAAAATGAACTTGGCCTCAGAGGAATGTAGGATACTATTGAGTAAAGCAATATATCCATATTAAAATTACATAAATGAGAAGAGAAAAAGTAGAAAAAAGATACAAGAAACAGTGGCCGAAACTTCCCAAATTTAATCAAAACCATTATTATACACATCCAGAAAGCTCAATAAAATCTAGTAAGATAAATACAAAAAGATCTACAGCAGACACAATGGGATCAAAATGCTCAAAGTCAAGGATAAAGAGAGAAATCTTAAAAGCAGAACAGACTTGTCATACACCAGGGAACTCCAAAAAGAATAGGCTGACTTCTCATCAAAAACAATGAATGTCAGGAGACAGTTGTATAACATATTCAAAATATTTAAAGAAAAAATAAAACTGTCAATCTAGAATCATAATCAGCAAACTTCCTCCAAAAATCACTTTAAAAAATGAAGGTAGAAATAAAACATCTCCAGATTTTTTTAAAAATGACAATTTCTTGCTAGCAGACCCACCATACAAGAGTAGTAATGAAGTATTTCAGGCTGAAAACAAGTAACACTAAGCTTTAATTTAAAACCACACACACTTAAAAAGAGTGCTGGTAAATATAATTATATAGGTAATCATAAAAGACACTATGCTTGCATTTTACTTCTCTCTTCTTTCCCAATTCATGCTATGAGGTCAGTATCACCCTAAGACCAATGTCAGAGAAAGACATCACGAAAAAAGTAAAATAGAAAACTACTGATCAATATCTTTTATGAATATAGATGCAAAAATATAAACAAAATACCAGCAAACCAAATCCAGCAACATATAAAAAAATTACATATAAATTATAAATTCCACAGCCAAGTTGGATTTATCCTAGGAATGCAAAGTTGGTTTACTATACAATAGTCAATTAACGTAATTAACCACATTAATAGAACAAAGAATAAAAACCACATAATCATCTTAACAGACAGAAATTTTTAAAGCCAAAACCTTTTCTTGATAAAGTTACTTAAGCTAGGAATAAAAGGAAAATGATCAAATCTAGTAAAAAGAATCTATAAAAAGCCCACAGATCATACTTAGTGAAAGATTGAAAGCTTTCTCTCTGAGATCAGAAACAAGACAAATAAATACATTTTCACCACTTCTATTTAATATTTTACTTGATTCTAACACAGCAATTAGATAATAAATATATAATACATACTTATATACATACAGAGATTGGAAAGAAGGAATTTAAAACTCTCTTTTTGAAAATGATATGATCTTGTATGTAGAAAACCTGAATAAATCTCTTAAAAACTATTACAACAAATTTACTACTTTGGCAAGGTTGTAGGATTCAGTATCAACATTCAAAAATTAACTGCACTTCTATACACTAGCAATGAACAATCATCAAATGAAATTTAAAAACAATTCTTACAATAGCATAAAAAGAATAAAATAAAATGGAATTTAACAAAATAAGTGCAATACTTATACTATGAAAACTACAAAACATTTTGAAAGACACTAAAAAAGACCTAATTAACAGAAAGACACCTCATGTTTATAGATTGTAAGACATTATAGTTAAGATGTCAATTCCTAAATTGGTTTAGATTCAATGCAAGCTCTATCAAAATTCCAACTACTTTTTTAAAAGGGAAATTGACAAGTTTATCCTAAAATACACACGGAAATTCAAGTCACCCAAAACAGTCAATACAGTCTTGAAAAATAACAAATTTAAAGGACTCACATTTTCTGATTTCTAAGCTTACTACAAAGCTACTGTGATCAAGACAGATTGATACTGGCATAAAGACAGACACATAAATAAATAGAATAGGATTGAGAATCCAAAAATAACCATTTACACATTTATGGTTAATTGATTTCTACAGGTATGCCAAAAATTCAATGGGGAAAGAATAATCTTTTCAATAGGGCAGGAACAACTAGGTATCCAAATGTAGAAGAATGAAGCCAAACTCCTTCCTTATACCATAACCAAGAATTAATTCAAGACCAAAATATAAGTGTTAAAACTATATGACAACAAAAGCACAAGCAACCAAAGAAAAAATAAATTATTTGCACTCTACCAAAATGAAGAATTTTTTTCTTCAAACTCATGGAATCAGAAAAAAAAATTTGCAAATCATGTATCTGTAAAGAGCTTTGTGACCAGAATATTAACAACTCAAAAAGACAAGTGAATTTAAAAATGGGCAAAGGATCTGAAAAGATATTTTTCCAAAGACAATATAGAAATATCCAATAGACACATGATAAGATACTCAACATCATTATTCAATAAGGAAACACAAATTAAAACTATAATGAGATACCACTTCCGCTCACTAGAATGGCTATAATCAAAATGATAACCACAGTGCTGGTGAGGAAATAGAGAAACATACACTGTTGGTAGGAGTGTAAACCGCTGCCACTGTGTTGGAAAACAATGTGACAGTTTCTGAACCTGTTAAACATGGAGTTATCATATGACTCAGCAATTTGACTCTTAGGTATATACTCAAGAAAAATGGACAAGTACATCCACAAAACACATGTGTGTGAATGCTCATAGCATCATCACTCATTATAACCAAAAAGTGGAAACAACTCAAATCTTCATCAACTGAAAAATGTATAAATAAAATGTGATACATTCATCCAACAGGATATTATTTGGCAATAAAAAGGAATGGAGTACTGATAACATGCTACAACATATATGAAACTTGAAAACATTATGCTTAGTGAAAAAAGCCACAGACTACATGTGAAAAGGACCACATATTATCTGATCCCATTTATAAGAAATGTCCCAAATTGGCAAATTTATAGAAACAGAAAATAGATTAGTGGTTGCCAGAGTCGGGAGTGAGGGTCAGGAATTAAGAATAACAACTAAGCACAAGGTTTCTTTTGGGGGTGATAAACTATTCTGAAATTAGATTATGGTACTCCAACAACTCTGTGGAGTACTCATACATGTACAATATCGATGAACCTTGAAAATGTTTTGTGAACTTAAACAAGTTAGCCACAAATAACCTCATATTATATGATGCCATTTCATGAAATGTCTAGAGTAGGCAAATCTGTAGAGATGGAGAGTAAATTAGTGGTTTAAGTGGTGCCCAGGGCTGGGCGGTGAGTGATGGAGGCAGGGATGGTAAGTGACTGCAAACATGCAGATTTCTTTTTAAGATAATGACAATGTTCTAAAATTAAATTGTGATGATGGTTACACAACTCTGTGAATATACTAAAACTCACTAAACTAAGCAATTTTAAAAGTTAAATTGTATAACAGATGAATTATATATCAATAAAGCCGTAAGAACTATATAAAGGAAATGTAGCTAAACTTAGTAGGAACTTAGGTGGGAAAAATTCAGACAGCACAGGAATATCACTGAAATACAGGAAGAGATAACATCTTTTTTTTTTAGATCAAGGCTTGGTGAGTTTTGTTGTATGCTTTTTTTAATTGAAGTATAGTCAGTTTACAATGTTGTGTCAATTTCTTGTGTATAGCATGTTTCAATCATACATATACCATACATGTGTTCTTTTTCATATTCTTTGTCACTATAGGTTACTGCAAGATATTGAATATAGTTCCTTGTGCTATACAATAGAAACTTGTTGTTTAACTATTTTATATACAGTAGTTAGTATCTGCAAATCTCAAACTCCCAATTTATCCATCCTTACCATTGATAAATATTTGGCCTACTTCCATCCCTTGGCTAATATGAAAAATGGTGCAATGAACATGGGTATAGAAATATCTCTTCAAGATCATACTTTGAATTCTTTTGGATACATACCCAGAAGTGGGCTTGCTGAATCAAATGGTAATTCTATTTGTAATTTTTGGAGGTAACTACATACAGTTTTCCACAGTAACTGTACCATTTTACATTCTCCCCAACAGTGCAAAAGTATTCCAATTTCTCCACAACCTTGCCAGGACTTTTCTATTCTTTTGATAGTGACCATCTTAATGAGTGTAAGGTTATACTGTGGCATTTGAATTGCATTTCCCTAATGATTAGTGATGTTGAGCATTTCTCATAGCCTTGTTGGCCATCTGTATGTCTTCTTTGAAGAACTGTCTGTTCCACTTCTTTGTCCATTTTTTAAAATCATGTTATCTCTTTTTGTTGTTGTTATGCTTTATAGGAGTTCCTTATATATTCTGGTTATAAATCCCTTATCAGATATATGATTTGTAAATACTTTTTCTCATTCTTTAGATTGTCTTTTCACTCTGTTAATTGCTCCCTTTGATCATACAGAATTTTTCACATACTAAAAGATGCTATTTTTTTCTTTAAGAAAAGAAGTGCCACTTACAAAAGTGCAGCATTTTTATAACTAGTATATCAACACAAGCTAAAAATACATTTCTGTATTGCTGTCTCCAGGCACAGACACCACAGCATAGACCACTATGTCCACCTCTACTGGACATCAAATAGCAATATTATAATATTGATGCTGATGCTGATGCTGCTGATTCTGGAAGCTTGCTGTAACTGCCATTCCTCATACTAGTCTCATCAGAAAAAGCTCACTCTGCTCCCTGCTTCTATGTCCAGCTAACTTCAAAAGAAGCACCAGCTTCATATGTCTGACAGGGACACTGTGAGACACTGTGCCCATGATTTAGCTGCAAGTGAGGATTGGAGAGTGAACACAAGACATTTTCAGCATCTCAAACGGGAGATAGGCTAGGTTTCCTCAAGGTGGACAATTCCTCAAGCATAATTATAATTATTGGCATTGTGTCAAAAATAAATGACAATCACCACTCCTCTTTAGGAAATAAAGAAGTTCTTTTATGAAACATATTTTGGTACAATTATTATAAATAATCACATTCTTGATGGGTCGTTTAACTAATCCAAAATAATGCTTCTTAAGCTTTTTGCATATAGAATAACAGGGCAAATTTCAAGCCAAAGGTCCTTCATTTAGTTAATTATCTCTGACTAAAGACTTTGTTACACATCGTTATTACAACTCTTAGATTCAGAAAAAAAGGGCCTCATTTATCTCTAAGCTCAGTCTATTTAAGTAGAGATTACATATCAGTGATAGAAGAATGGCTCAATAATTAATAAATTAGGCCATCCAAATCAATACCTGTGACCTATATGATCACAGATGTTATAGCTGATCACTCTCAAATTCTAGAAAGTAAATAATCTAAATAATGTCAGCTGGGCAAATCAACACTTCCTCTTCTAATGTTAGAACAGATCATGTGCTATACCATCATATTAAAAACAGAAATAGTTAACCTAATGATAATTTCTTTCTGGAGGATGAATATACAATACTTATTATAAGACATATTATTATTACACTTAGTGTATTATTAACTGCACTTAACATACTGTCTACTGTCTCTAGAAATTATAAGTCTGTGGGAGTTTATCAGGCTTTCATATTATTTTATTGACCAATTTACACAGCTATTATCAAAACTATTTACACAATGTATTTTCACCAGATCTTAAACTTTTACATTTTTATGTATTTTTAAAAAATGTCCCCCACATGAAAATTTACACAGTGTATTTTCAGGGCTTATGCATCTAAAACATTCCAAAATCTGTTACCAAATTTGATCATTTAATTAAAATAGTCCAGAAGTTTCACCAGTAATAATTTATGGACAGGCAGGTATGATAAAACAATTAATTAGGATTTTTTAGTTTTTTTTATTTAAAAGAAAAATCTCAACCAAGATGTCATGGACAACCTGAAAGTAACACTGGTTCTACCCTAACAAGGCCAAAGCTAATGCTAGTAGAAGAAAGTGTCACCCACCTCGAACAGGGGAAATTCACTGAAGAGTCTTTAGGTTTAAAGCTAAATGCTGTCGTTGGCTTGAACAAATAACTGCTGTGTCCACACACATAAAACAAACCAGATTCCTGCTGACCACCTCCTACCTCCAGTTTCTTTTCATCCATTTCTAGATAGACTGAGGATGAATTTCACAGATAAAAACATGTGCATTATTGAAGTTTAGAAATGGTGGTGCTGGTTTCACAGGCTCTAACCCTGAACCAGTGACATGGGTAAATTTATATTAATTCCAGAATTGGCTGGAAAACTTCAGTTAAGCATGAGAAGGAGAGTGAGATGTGAGTCACAACCACAAAATGCTTTCTTTCATGTGAAACTGGTGTAAGTGAGAACTTTAAATGGTATTGACAGAAGTGTGAATTTTCTTTTTTGAGCGTTCCACCTGCCTAAAAGTGGAAGCTTCCCCTGCTGCTGCCCATGCTGTCCTCGTTTGAGGGATAAACAAAAGCCTCCTCTCCAAAAGTCTGTCAATCCAGCACTTTTATGAGGCACTGAATTCATTTAAAGAAAAAAAGTGCTAAACGAATACATTGTCAAACTAAAAACGATTTTAATTTTTCAAAGGGAAACTTGGCATACCAATTATTCTGAATAATCATCTCAGCAGTGTGCAGTTTTGCATTACCAACTACTATGATAAGGAGAAACCCAGTACCATAGATACAATTTTAATCAGTAGTTGCTGTTGGTATTCAAAGTAGAACTATCAAGTGGCTACTGCATTTGGACATAAATACCATAGACGTGGGAAGCAAAAAGTGCCGCCTCGATAAATGAACATTATCAGAATAAATGCTAATACTGTTTAAGATTGTCCACTTTTATTTTCCAGCATTAGACATAAATCACACAAAAAAGAAAATTGTGAAATTTTAAACCAACCGTTTTATTTCTTGACAGATTCACACTAGCTTATTCACAGGAGAAACTTATTGAATTATCAGCTTGCTAACTTTGAATTTTAATTTTTCTTTATCTATTTTGGCTCAGAACAATTATTTTTTAAAACTATTTTACTGCGATTTTTTTGAGGTAAAGAAAAAAATTGTCCCTCTCTCTCTCAACTTGGAGATTACTGTAAGTCATTTGTTTACATGTATACCATGGAAGCGTATATAATGTTTTCAGTTACAGTACAACACTGTTTTCCTCTTTCCAACAACCAAGTGAAGAACACTTTTTCAAGTGCTCCTTTTGAGTGCTGCTCTTTCATTTCAATTCATCTACTTGTCTACAAGACCTGATAAAAGATGGGGTCCAGTTAATACTCCTGATGCATTGTGTTCACATCGACTTCCTCTTTGGTACTGTGATCATGAGCAGTACACAATAGGAGGCATTTGGGTACTCATTGTGCATAATTATTAAGGTGTGACAAAAGGATGAAGGAATTGCAGAGGCAATCTGTTCTTCAATCTGGGCTGTCTGAGGACCCTTTCAGAGCGGCAGAGTGTTAATTTCCTGAACATCTCATGATAAGCAAAACGAGCCGCCTCTGACAAGAAGGTTGCCATAAAAACAAGCCGGTGCTGTGTGATTTATTCTCTAATGTAATAAAAACCCCAGTGAAATAAGAGAGTTAGCTCTCTTAGGTAAGAAACTCTCAGGCGTTTATAAAAAATTGATGTCCTTCTGCCATGGGGTAGAACAGAGACAAATTGGTTGTATTTTGAAAGTTAATTGATCCTCTCAATTTACAATAATCTTTAATTCACATAAGCAGTGATAGGAAAAAGACAATTTTATGATGATCCCTAGTGATTTGAAAGTCCATTCTTCAAACGAATAGTTTGCAAAACATCCACAGTTACAGAAACAGCACCTACTAGTTAACAAATATTATTTGTGCATTGGTTGCAGATAACTGTGAAAATTAGTAAACACATTAAAATTTCAAATACATATGCCATACCATACAGTTTTTGAATTAAAAAATTAAAAACAGATCTGTTTTAGTATGATGAGCTTGAAAATAAACCCTGCGTACTTTTGTTCTACCATCCTTTAACAGATCATCTTTAAAGCAAAAACTCTGTAAAGGAAATGAAATAAACCAGCAATTTGTCTTTTTGAACTTAACTTGAATCAGAGAAAAGGAAGTATTATAATGAATGATACAAAATACCCATTTTTTCCCCCTGAGTTGGAAATACCAGGTTATGCTATGCAACTTTGGTCTACGAAGTAACCGACCAACTCAGAAGTAAAAGGCCGAGTTTCTTTGCCCTCTGTGAGGTTCCAGACCTAGTCACCTTGGAGATTACCTTCTGTCTTACTCTACACCTCATGAGTTTCAGAACCATCCAGAGAACTAAAAGCAGTCGTCTTTAGTCTGAGACTTTTGAAAGGAAAAAGAAAAAAAAAAATCAAGAGCAGATGCAGTTTGGAATATAGTCACCCCTCGGTATTCATGGGAAATTACTCTCAGGACCCTGTGCATACCAAAATCTGTGGATGCTCAATTTCCTTACTCTTCCTTACGGTCGACCCTCCCTATCTGCAGGTTCCACATCTGCAGATACACAGGGTGGACTGTATTCCTTCAGGATTCTTTTTTACGTCTGACTCTATTGGTATGCTCAGTGACTTAGGCAGTTCAGCTCCATATGAGTTGTTTTTAGAGGTCTCTTATGATGGCTTAGAAAGTAATCTCAAACTCCTTTTTCTCTACTAAAGGGCAAGACTCCAGGCAGAGCAAATCAGAGATACCCATCTCAAACTGTGCATCTATGCCATGGAGATAAACAGCAATTCATTAGTTAGGGTGCTGCCTAGTGTAGACACTAGGAGTCCTACAGTGGGATGTGGAACAAGATGGAAATACTTTAGTGAATCCACACTTATGGAAGTAGCATTTACCAGTAAATAAATATTATTGGTTCCAGATAACTGTGAAAATTAGTAAACTCATTAAAATTCCAGAATATTAGCATTTCTCACGTTTAGTTTGTTAAAAATACAAATTGTCAGTTTTCTCCATCAGAGAGTCTAGGTTGATGTCCAGGAATCTATCTATATGTGTAATAAGAATCTCTGATACTTCCAAGAATCACACTCTGAGAAACTCCACAATATAACCAAAATATATAAGTAATTCAACCAATTACTGAACATAACAACTAATCTCAAGCTATAATATGGTGAGTATAGATTTCACCCAATTCTTCCTCTGATGGAGAGATTGTAAAAGTTCACAGAATCAGCTGTGTGCCTTCATTAAATGTTTTAAATGCTTGTTCCTCTGCTTTTGACTTTTTGCTTTCAGTATCTTATGTGTGGTTGTTTTGCCCATTCCATCAAAATATTTTTCAGAGTCTATTTATATGTTTGTCAGGAAACATTTTTATCCTGGTTCCCAATCTTTATATGTGTTGACACTAAAAAAGCAAAACTCTATTTTCCTTAGCCTTACCCAGGACTAAGGTGAGAATAAGGATGTTTATGCAGGAAAATTCTAATTCAGAAATGCAATCTAGCCTAAGGCTGAGAAAATGGTTATTGGAAGTGTTTGGCCACATTTGCACACAGCTGTCAGTGGGTAGACCATCCTCCACTACCCCCCGCTTCTTATATAGGCTGGGAAAGGTAAATATCCTGAAAACCAGGGTGTACACAAAAGACAGCTAACTGCTTAGCAGAGGGAATAATGAGAAACTAGGAGTAGAAGAGAAGAACAAAGAGTGAAAGAGAAAAGAGAGGGGTGAGAACATATTTGTTTCCAATGGCAGCTGCAACAAATTACACAAACTTAATGGTATAAAGCAATTACAGAAGCCAGAAGTCCAAAGTAAGTGTCACCATGGGGAAATAAAGGTGTTTGGCAGAGCTGCACCCTATCCAGAGCTCTAGGGGAGAATCCATCCCTTGCCTCCTCCCACTCCTGGCAGCTCTCAGAATTCCTTGGCTTATGGCTGCATCACCCGAATCTTCAAAGTCAGTATCCTCAAATCTCTCCCTGCTCCATCTGCATATCCCCTTCTCCTCTGTGTGTCTGCTTATAAAATCTCCCTCTGCCTCTCTCTTACAGGGATTCATGCAATTGCATTTACGGCCCATCCAGACAGAATACTCCCCTTATTTCACGATCCTTAATCACATCTGGGCTTTCTGTTTGGTTGGTTGGTTTTTCACCCTATGTAAGGTAACACTGACAAGTTCCAGGGATTAAAATGTGGATATATTTTGTGGGGAATATTTTTAAGCTTATATTGAGGGAAAAGAGAGGAAAGAGAAAACTTGTATCAGGACGCTGAAGCCAGTGCAGAAAGTGATCATTGGAACAGCCACAGGCTATAACAGGAATACCTAAGATCATTTTAAAGCGGTATGCCTTGCTGAGACTAAAAACTATCTTGATCTTCCTAAATTTTCAGTGAATTGTGCTTCAAAAACAAAGCCTCGTGGGAAAAGCTATCTGAGTTTCACAGAAGTAAAAACATCTGTCAGAAATGACCATGAGAATTTTAATGCTTAGATGTACTGGGACAGGACGTTGCAGCAAACTTGGGATAAAGGCTTGAGCTAACTTTACCGATGTATCAAAGGGCAGTGTTGCTCAGCTGAAATCTGGATGGCACTGCATTTGCTGTGGTTTACATTGGGTTTTAACTATGACATTAGGTTTTTATTTGCTGCTGTGGTTCTGTCCTTTCTTGGCTGTCCATGTATTTCTGCAAGCCATCTCAACTTACTCTATTATTTCCTTTTCTACCTTCTTCTTTGCTATTCTATGTGTCCTGAACACCTTCTTTCTAAGCTTGAATAGAAGACCCTGTTGACACACATTCCTACTTAAACAGCAACGATAAAAGATCTCAGGTCAGCCAGTGAAAGAGGAGTTCCTATCTGCCTGCCCCTCGGTTCATAGATTTCACTCATTAAATCTTTATCTTCAAATCTATGATGAGAGAGATTTTGAATCTCCATCAAGAAACACTTTGGTCTGGGATGAAAGGAGGAAATCTGCCAAATTGACTTCAGAATTATATAAGTGCTATGTGTACAAGAAATTGTATGCCCTACAATAACCTGTCACATCTCAAAGGCAGGCCTTCTTCGGTTAACGGCAGTTAAGAGAAGACCTACTGGTGCTTAGAGCCTTATTCAATGGGTTACACAGTCTTCATTATGGCTCATGTTTCCTTAGATTTCCAGCCTCACAGACACCCTCAAATGCCAAAATCATGAGAGGTAGTTTAAAATGAGGTGCCGGGCCACCTTTGCAGGGCATTGCAATAGCTGTATTAGACCTGCTTCACCTCCAGGCTGAGGCTGAACAGGTAAGACGATGGAGAATTCTCCTTCAGTCAAGGGCATGCACAGGACAGGAGGTGTTTTCCCTCTGCCTCTACATAAACAGGGAAGGAGACCCCTTAGACAACCCCTTAGAAAGCTTTATTTATTTCCTCTAGATACTGAGAAGCTGGTAAGAGAGGCTTAAAGTCAGGGAACTGACCCTTCTGACTGTACAAGGTTTGGGGTGTGCTGTGAAGTTAATTTCTGCTTTCATAGTCATTCTTGCCCTACTTTAAATTATAAATATTTCAGGGCTCTGCTAGACCAACAAATTTATTTATTCTTTCAGTCAACAAATGCTTGCTGAATGTCTATTATGTGCAAGAGATTATGTTACATTACTTAAGTGAACAGAGTGTTTAGCCCTTTTACCCAGGATATTTGTAAATTAATAATATTAAAAATGTATCCTAAAGAAGTATCAAACAAAGCATTTACTGCATGTGTCCCTGCAAAACACACTGTGGGCGTACAAACATGAATCTGATGCAGTCTTCCCCAAAAAGAGGAGCTCATTGGTGATTAGTTATGATAAAATATCATATGCAGTAAAATGTGGCAAATGAAAAGCTATGACTGTTCAGTTAGAGGTAGTGCCATGGAGCAGAGGCAAAATTTCTAGAGTGGGTTACAAGTGAGGTCTTGCTAACAGCTGTTCAGGAATCTCATGTAAGTCTGCTTACTTTTTGAATAAGATAACATCACACAGAAATATATTGAGACCCTCATAAATCAAATTCTATGTCAGAGGTAAAGAATTTAAAGACAAATATAACCTATTCCCTAACCTCAAAAAGGTTATATATAACTCAATGGATGCAACAGATATTTATGGAAATTATTTTAATGAAATTACACATGTGCATTTTTAAAATTCAGATCTATACAAAGTGCCCAAATCTGTTGAGGAAAGTCAAGAGATGGGGAAAGTGAAAATCAATAATTATTTTAAAAACGGACTCTCTTTTACAATACAAACTTCTCTTACTCAAAACCAAATGGGATCTAGATCCAAAAGTGGGTCCCAGAAAACCGTGGAGATTGATTCAGTTTGAAGGGTTGCTGCTCAACCTGCCTATCCTCCATGGCAAAACAGTACATGCCTCATGTGTCATGGGCACCAGAGTGACACAAACCCTAGGCACCGTATGAAAGAACACCTTCAGTATACCCCTAACTGACACAATGCTGTAGCAGTTTTCCTGGACACAGAACCCAATTCCTTTCTGCATCTGATGACCTCAACCACTAATCCTACAGCTCTTTCTCCCATCTTATTTCTCCTTAACGTTAAACCTTAACTCCTTAACCAAAAAGTTCCTTTTTGATGTTGAAACTCTTTTCTGAAAAGTAACCCTAGCCACCCTCAATAAGGTTTTTGTTTTGTTTTGTTTTGTTTATTTACAAGGGCTACTCTGACTTAGGACAATGTACATAAATATAGTTCCCAGATAATATTAACCCTTTTAAAACTCACAACCAGAACATCACCCTCATAGGCATCCTGCTATCAGACATGCTTTGGCCAAAAGAGTAATGTCTTGACGTGCTTCACAAATGCCACTGTTCATAAACATCAACAAAATAGGATTTATTGCTCAACAAAGATTGCAAAGGTTTACAAGAAAAAAAGAAAAGCAAACTTAATTTTTAAAAATATTCAGATGACTCTTCTAAAGTGTGTTTGAATTAGTTAAATGCAAATGTTCTGGAAGTATAAGTTCTGGAAGAACAAATTTTCCATAAAATGCATGCTAAATATAGTTTGGATTGGCAATTTAACCTCGGGAAAATAAACCACTGGAGACTTTTTTCCTTTGAAAAACAAAATGCAGAACCAGTTAGAACATTGCTGCTCTGACTAAAATGGAGATTTTTAAATGTTTGGGAACTTAAATTTTGTATAATACACACAGAAAAGAATTGGAAAAAAAGAGGACAATATTTCTTTTTACTCTTTTTACAAGGCTTAGCCAGCCACATCAGAAAGACCATATGTTAGTTGCAAGAAAAGTTTGCTGTAGGGGGTTTTAGTCAGAATTTTGCAGTTTGGATACTATACATTAAAAATGATGCTTTCAGAAAAGATTTAAAACTCTTTGATAATGGTAATACAGTTGAACTACACTATAATGCAGAGAATTGCTACTTTATAGATTTCCTATGCCAAAATAACTGAAATGCATTTTGTTACATTCACCCCATAGAGGTGAGATGGATCCTCTAAACTCAAAATCTGGTTTAGATATCAAGACAGATGATGCCACAAACTCATCAAGAGAGTATGAAAAAGTTTATCACTCACATAATGAGGTTTACTGGGGGGAAACAGAATGTGCTCCCAAGAAGATCCCAAAATGGCTTGAAACAACAGAGAACAGAGATTGTCTTCAGGGTTTTTATGGTAGATAGGAGGTGCAGGGTAGGATGAGGGTTCTTTCGCATGGGCTGTGGCTCGTGTGGTTTGGAATTCCCAAAGCACCAAAGGAGGGAGCACTGGGCTTTCTAATCAGCTGACCCAGATGTACAGCATAAGGGGGAAAAGGAGTGGTGGGTTTGAAATCTGTCAGCAAACAGTGAACACTGAATTTGACTCTATATTACAATTCACTTCTGATATTTGACTGATACCTGATACAACATTTCAGTTAATTGAATTTAAACGTGTTTAAATAAACTATCATCATACTCTATGAGGTCTGTTGCCTGAGGCTGGTAAGGTAGGTGAATGTTCTATTGACTGTATTGTTCAAGAGTTCAGTATTATGCAGCTTTGCAAGTGAAGTAAGTGCTTTGGGCATTATCAATAATAGATTCAAGAACTCTGAAACAAGTAAGGAGTATTTTGGTGTTGCCTTGTATTGTGGCTTTAGTATGTGCAGAAACCTGTATGATCTTGATGTATCTCTTTGGCTATCTATGAAGCAAAGGAGCCAGAGTTCTTAACCCCAAAAGAGGCAATCCTAGATAAACAATAGTTGTTGTCACTGTCAGAGCAGATGGCCAAACTATTGGTAATGACCAAGAGTCTGTAAAATGTACATGCGGGGCCAACTGTTGGCCAGGATATCCATTTCTAAGATGGCTGCTTAAAATACAGCCAATTGCGCTAAACTTTGTATTCTATCCTTGATCAGGGACATCCTAGTAAAGGGATAAAAAGAGGCAGCCCTTCAGCGAGCCCCATCGTATGTGATGGTGGTCCTGCTATTTATAAAGTATATGCACTTGCTTTGTTTACACAGTTGTACCCAAGGGACTGACGACAGAGGAGTTTTCCTCTAAACCATGGTACCTGGCAAGATATTGAGGCTGAAGGAGACAACTTTCCTGTAGTTGAGATATGCCAGAGTACTTGCCTTTGACTTTGTCCTCTAGAAGGAAGGCTCTGTGGTTCAGGTTGTCCTGAACTTATGGGGTACTGTTTCTATGACCCAAGACATCAGGGAGCTGGCAATCGAGGGTTTGGGGCTTAGGGCCTGGGAGACCTGCTATTCTCAGGAAAGGCCAGTATGCAGCCAGCAATGGTCACTGTAATGCTAAAAACAGTGGAATCAAGGAGGGCAATTTCTTACACCAGAAGTCCCCGGGCAACCTATGGCCACCTTGGCTGGTCCAGGGTTTAAGGGCCATGGACTTCAGTTAGGTTTGAATTAATCCTTTGGCTGTGACTTGGGAGTGTCATGGGTGTTTTCCCTATAACCTGCAGAATCAGGAACTTTGTTACAGAACCAGGCAGCAGCAGCAGCAAAGACAGTTTGTAGGGTCCCAGTAAGTCATCTTTTTTAGGACTGTTATCTCATCATGCCATGTGGTAAATGCTATTCCTTCATGGGGGCAATCACCCAACGGGCCTATATATTGCACAGCGTATCAGTCTTTACCCTGACTTCCAACAGAATGGCTTTCAACGCCTAGTTGAACTTTAAGAGCTCATTAAGTGTCAGTCAGCATTAAAAGTTGCTTTTGAGCCTAGCTTTAGTCACAAATTATGCTAGAATCAAGACACATGAGTCAATCTGAAACACACAGAGAAATCTGGGCCAATCCACATGACCCAGACCATTTTAAAGAGGACCCCAAACACATACTTTTGTCCATAAATGCTAATTATTGAAACTTACGACTCAGGTTGGTTAAATCTACAAGAGGTTCAGTAGGAATTAACAAAGAGCACAAAGCAGCATAGCTCAAAGCACAAGCTTGCCAACAAGCAGCATATCCAGTTAGCAAGCCAATGCAGGCAAAGAAAGATTCCCAGTGGTGGTGGCCATTATCTGGACACTCTGCTTGCTGTGCCAAATGTGGTGGTCACCCACAATAAGAGAATAGACCCTCTAAACAAAATTTGGTTCAGATGTCAAGACTGTTAATGCCACATATGGTTTGAAGATTTGAAGTTTATTGCAATATAATAGAACTTTCTAGGCAGAGCACAGCTGACCCCCAACAGGTGCAAAAATGCCTTAGAAGAGTAGGGAAAGGAAAGCAGCTTGTGAGTTTTTAAGAGAGCTGGGGGTGGAATTGGTAAGAGAGTTCCTCCATGAAGGCTAGGATTTGCATGGTTTGAACTTTCCAACAGCACCTGGGCTTTCTTATTGTATAGTCAAGCCACTCAAGATGGCTCTTCCCTTGCTCTTTGTACATCCTGCACTCAACCAGTCCCTGCTTCGTCTACACCCTGCTCACACACACATGCTTGCCCCCTGCCCTAGCTGGTGATTGTTCCAATCCTTAGGCCAGAATGGCTCAAGCTGCTAGTTTATTAAAGGGAAATATCTGCCCTTATGATGGTCCTTAATCTGAGGAGCTGTAAGGGATGTGTTCCAGCTGCTGGTTTCCCTGGTAACTGGTAAACCAACCTGACATAAATTTCCCCTGTAAATGGCAGCCTCCTTCTCCCCCAAGTAGCAAAGATTGTTGTCATGTCCTGCCTGCTATCAGCGGGACACAGTGGGGTGTCACTCCAGGACCTTCTGCTTCAAATGCATAAGATTTCCTATCTAATAAACCATTGATGTCTCTGTCACTGTTTCCAGGCTTTTTCTTCAGCCTTGAGATTGGGAACTACAAGGCTTGCAGGCCTGCAAGGTACAGTCCAACACTTACCAGCTTGCCCACATGTGGGGCTGGGTAAGGAAAAACAGTGGGGCTTGAAAGTTGTAAGCAGTCAAACATCAAAAAAAAAAAAATGCAGTCTGATTGGTATACACTGTGTGTGTATTATGTGTATGTTAGATGAAAAGATTTTATTTGGAATACTAGTACATTTCCACCCATACCCATCATGAACTAGTGACTCACAAGCAGTCAAGGGGGTGGTGTAGAAATAGCATGGACTTTGGAGTCAGGCAGACCTGAATTCACACCCCTAATCTGCAATTACTTATTCTGTTCCCTTGGGAAAGTGTACTTAAACTTTCCAGTTTCCTCTTCTATGTAAAATAGAAACCTCACAGAACTGTTGAGGGGAAGAGGCCAACATGTGACTTCACATGAACTCTATGGCAGGGTTCTTGGCATACAGGAGGTCTTATTCATGCTAGTTTTTAACCTCTTTTCCTTTGGTCATTCAGGAACTTTTGTTTATTTCTGAGTGGAAACCCTGGCAATAGTAATGTTTTACTAGACAGCCAATTTTCAATTATTCATAAGTGGATTGTCCTTCTTGGGGATAAAGTGGTGTCCCAGCAGTTTCCCAGCTCCCATTTCACCTGGCCAGCTCCCATTCTTCATCCTAGGGTAAGGTATGAGTCACGCCAGCTAACTGAATTACATATTAAATTGGATTATGCAATATTGTTTTCTCTATATGTCTTTATACCATAAAAGTGTATTTGAAGCTTTCTATTTAAACCTTGTGAATCAATTATCCTTTTTAGATATGCATCACATACACCTTTATCACTATTCTTTCTTTCAGCAACCATGTATTTGAGCTCATGGTGGGAGGACACAGCAACACAGTAGTTCTCATGACAGGATATGATGTAAGGATAAGATGGCAGGAAGAAAAATAAAAACAATTCAAAATACATATATGCAGCAAAGTAGAATACGCTGTTTGTTAGTAGGTAGACCATGTACTTCTGTGCCCTGTTCTTTTACCTGATGGCATCAAAGGCTGAAAACCCATGACTGTGAGCTTCTCTAGTCTGTGGCTTCTTTATTCCACAAGGGCCATTTTCAGCACTGTAGCTAGTATTTTGCTGCCCCAACCACATCCCTTTAGGCTATTTCAGTGGACACAAGCTGATTCCAGCTCCAGTACCTGCATTTTTTTATGCCTGATGACTTTCTCCATGTCCAGAAACCACTCTGCCCACATGCCAGGCATCCTGGAAATGTCAAATATTTAATACCCATCAAGAGTAGCACCCAATCAGTGACTGATGGGAATTAGTATATAAATATTCCATCATCCTGTCTCTCAGATGA
The DNA here is from genome assembly GCF_036321535.1 of Camelus dromedarius. Taxonomy (NCBI): domain Eukaryota; kingdom Metazoa; phylum Chordata; class Mammalia; order Artiodactyla; family Camelidae; genus Camelus; species Camelus dromedarius. The sequence goes on along the minus strand of NC_087437.1, from coordinate 87,297,600 downwards.
GATGACTCTGAAGTATGTGCTTTACACTGACTTCTAGAGTTTTCCCAGTGGGATTAAGCTCTGTTACCCACAGTGATCACTGGCTTTATATAACTACCCTTTGCTGATCTCTTGTTTGTCTCAATTCTCCATTCACCCAACAGTATTTTCTGCTAATCACATAAAGATCTGTGAACATCCTTAGAATTTTACCTACTTGTGAGCTAATAAATTAGCCTGTTTCTGTTTCACAGCTACTGACAGAAGACATGAAACTTCTAGGTAAGAAACAAAGAACTTCATCACTCATAGCACAGCAGGCAGCATCAGCTTCATGGTCATGTCAGTTCTTCTTGCTCCTCCTTCTCCCTGGCCCTAGGGTGGTCTTGCAGAGGAACCCATATGAATGTTGGATACAAAACGGACTTGTGTCATGACTGAGGAATAGTAAACTTGGGGACTTCACTGTTTTTATCATAAATGGCAAGCAAGCCTGCTTTTCATCCTTATCCCTCACTGCAAATGCAACCCTGAAAAATGGCCCAAGTAGAGAGAGGCCAGTGTTTTACATTCTTGGTCTACCCAGCAAGAACCCACAGGACACATGGGGTCCATGGCAAGTTGCCTCTCCCAACAGCATCATGGTTTACACTTGTTTGCCCATTCATCAGTAGGCTGAAGCGAGATGAGTCATCGTTCTCACTTTTAAAACAGAGTATATCTTTGTGTTCTGTCTTACTCACCTCAGAACACCAACAGCTGGATGCTGTAACGCTTTCTCTACCTTGAAGGCACTTGTGGTTAACTCGAGAGAAGGCAATGTAGCAAGCCCGAGAAAAGAACTGTGAGTAAAGAGCAATGGAATCATATAAGGACTGTCAATTAAATTTTGGAAGGTTTCTCAATTTCACAGGAAAATGCCATCTGAGGTGCTATGATAAATGTGAGTTTTATAATGAAAGAGAAGATGGATCACAAATAGAGGGAAAACAAGAGATGAAAGGCTTAACGATGTGGAACCATCATGGTGTATCCAGTGCTGGTCAGTAGGACATATGAAGCATAAGGCAAGGAAAGACATGATTAAAGTGAGGTTGGCAAAACAGTAGTCACCAGATTACAAGGGGTCTTGAAGTCATTTATGTGTATTTAACAAATGTTAACTGCACTTCTACTACATGCTGTTCCAATAATATAAGCTACTCTCTCAGGGGTCTCCATCTGCAATTCTTCCCTCTTCACTCCCCTCCTCAAATACCTAATCAAAGTATCAGTGTCACAGCCCTCAGACCCAAAATTAGCAGCCCCTTCTCCCCTGCTATCCAGAGGATTCTGTTGTAAGTGTCAGGTAAAGGCCTCTGTTGAGATACCCACCTCCATCATCACAGTCAAACAAGAAAATATAACTTTAAAATGTCTTTTCTATTTCAATAGTAAAGTTTAGTCAATGTGAAAATCCATGGGAATGGTATTTGCATAAGCTAATATATCAGTCTCTGCATTCAAACTCTTTTTTATTCCCACAGTTAAGACTTTTAGCTATGTGACCTTAGATAAGCTAAATGACATCACAAGGACTCAGTTTCCATCTCTGTAAAATGGGAATAATGATGTTACATTCCTCATGTAAATGTTCTCATGACTGAGGGAGATAATCCAGGTGCAGTGCTGGCACTTACTATCATCCAAAACAGATACTTATCACCCTTAGGTTTATACTATTACCACAGATGGTTTGAAGGTGGCAGTATTTGATAGAACTGAACACATAAAATCAATCTATTGGGCTTATTTGGCTATTATTAAAGAATTTACAAAGAGTTTTCCAAATGGGAGATAGTCACAACGTTTACAAGTTGTAACATTCTTATCAAAATTGAAATCTGCTCACTACATCAAAATCTGACTGTGGCTTTCTAAAGACTGTCAACAAATTTTCAAAGAAGTTTTGAGATATGGAGCTGTGGTTTATTTTTTTTTAAATCCCCACATATTTATAAGCAAGAAATTATACATTATTTTTATACAAATTATTCCCACATGCTAGAATGGATTGAAAGAGTTAATGTAGTTGCAAAACACTATTAAGAGGCTGACAAAAGTTTAAATAGGAGGAAAAACAGCTACAGAATTTAACAGCTAAGACATATCAAACATAGAGCACACGGTTAAATACCTGATGTTATTCCAGGACACTGTGTTATAATTGGAAATGAAAAAAGGGTAAGTATGTATAACCCTGTACCACAGGCGCCTGCAACACTTCTCTTGGCTAAACCCCAACCCAGAAGCCACAAAATATGCCCCACTGGATAAATCTGGGGCTTCCCCACTTGCATGCACTCTGACACAAGTCACAAACAATGCCTGTGCCAACAATTACATAACTTGCTTTGTAGCTATAGTAATCTTGCTCCTTCCTCTCTGGGGCCCACTCAGTCATTGCTCATTTATCTTGTTTCATGCTGGCCTGTTCACTTTATCCAGTTCCTTTAAGCCCTGGTACCCACGGTCTCCACCACAAAATGGCCTTGAAACTGTGCACATTGCAGCAGAAATCCTTTTGGTATTCACCCCTGACGTGACTCTGCCTCCCTCAAATTCATTTCTGAACCCTTGAACCACATCTACCTTTCTCTTTGCATTTGGAATAAATGTGGTATAATTCCTAGAAATGATCCTCTAATCCAAGCCCTTCACTTTGCTGATGATGAAATGTTCTCACTTTAGTTACTTTTAGATTAGAATGTTTCATATGGGATTTTTACACAAATATTTATCAATCACTTCAAACGCTAGGCTAATTTCTGGAAAGTTTCCATTTGTGGCTGGTCTTCCCCTCTGTGTTATATTGATTCCTAATAGTTTTATTCAGAGGATAGCATTTCTATACTGTCTTCTGAAAGAAGACACTTTTTTATTGATAAAAGAAGAGAGTATATTGTCTGAATATAGATGCACAGGATTTTTAAAATGTATTTAAATTCTTTACAAAAGATCTATCTATATATATATATAAATAGATAAACAACAAGTTTATACTGTATTGCACAGGGAACTATATTCAATATCTTATAGTAATTTATGGTGAAAAAGAATACAAAAATGAATATACGTATGTTCATGTACAACTGAAGTATCATGCTGTATCCCAGAAACTGATACATTGTAAACTGACTACACTTCAATAAAAATTATACATATACAAAAAAGTAAATCATACACCATCTTTATGAATTCACTATGGAATTTATGTCCTCTTGATTCCCCTGAAATTTACCGTATTTTTATTTATATAGAACTTTAGAGTCTTTAAAGTCTATTATCCCATATTCTACTAATAACAATGAATAATGTTGGTTGGGAAAATGAATGACTTTATTGTGTAAATGAATAAACCATGGATCATTTCCAGCTATGTAGATTAGACTATTGAAAGAAAAAAAATAAATTATGAAAATACCAATGTCATTGGTGAAAAATGTAATGTTTATATACTTGAGATTCCCAAATTCCATAATTTTATCTCCCCAAAAGGCCAAGTATTTTAAAATACTCACACACAGTGAAAACATCCAAGGTACTGTCTCATAATATGTCATTCTCAGGATGTGCCAAAAGCAAGTCTTTAGGCATTTTAGGAGCTAAATCCCCTTGACAGGGTCCATTTCACAGAGAATTCTTTTCTACCTGAATAACATCATTATGAGGTTCCAGTGTCTGTATTTGTCTTTCAAGTTAGTTTGAATAGATTATGAGAACAAACTTACCTTAAATTTTAACTATTTTGTTGTCTAAATAATTATATAAATAATTGATTTTTTTTTTTTCCCAAACAGCTGTCATAGCATTTCAAACACTGTGGGACAACAATATCATTTAATGTTCACCCTTGGAAAAAAATTTGAAAAAGACTAATGCTGTGTCAGTTTTTCCTCAAATCAATTTCCTGGGGTTCATCTGGAAACCTTGGCTTAAGATTATATTGAGGAAAATCAAAAGTTAATCCATTAACTACTTCAGTGGCACCCATACATTTTAAGCAATGCAGACGTTTGCGTCTAAATTTACTGTTCTGACATAGTCAGACACACTTTAATCCTCCCTTCTTTATCTAGAATATGGCGACTTCCTTTTATACTTTGAAAGAACTTCAGTCAAAATGCTCCATCAACACCATCTTTGTCTCTCTTAATACTATTTCTTTCATGTTATTTCAAGGATTTCTGTAAAAGTATCTTTCCCTCTTTAAAATGTCAAATTTTACTACTTAAAATATATGTGCTTCTTTACCTCCATAAACCACTGGCTGGGCCTAGTGGCTGAACATGAGTTGGCTCCTCCTTAAGAAAGATGCCACATTTCCCCAACACATCTCCACCCTGTAGCACATGGCCTCGAATTCTTTAGTTAACAAAGCTATTCTGTTGGAAAATAACCAAATACTTAGAAAAATGAGTTTAAATGCTTGATTATCTTTATGTTTTCAGTCAAGTATTGTTTTAGACTACTGTTGGTCCTCTGCATTGTCAGCATAATTATTTCATTCACAGTAACATGCGAGGTAGACTGTCACACTGCTACTAATATCAAATAAATTGTGCAACAATTATTTATGAATCCAGTAACAGAACTAGCAACAATAAAACTCGGCAAAAATTTTGCTTGTCCTTATGTACACAGGAACCGAGTCTACTTCAAGTGTTCGAAAAGCCTGATTTGTATCCTTCCTGGATGACTTGTGACACAATGGAAAAAGTATCCCACAAGGAACAGGAGATCTTAAATCCCTATCCAACTCTGCAGCAAAATAACCTTGTGACTCCAGGCCTGGGTGGGTCAGGTCTGATCCACAAGCTGAAAAGTCCTGATGACAGACAGAGAGACAGACAACAGGTAGATTTATGTTGGGGTAGAGGTGTTTGTATAGGTATAGCTATATGTGTAGATGTAAATCAAGCTACAGAAATAGATGTAAACTTAGGTAGATATACAGGCTTATAGTTACAGCTAGACTAGCACAAAGCCCCTATTACCATGCTGTCCTACTCTGTTTAACTCATAAATTCATGAAAACTGCCTGGTTTTTGTATATGTATGAGTTCCCATCCTTTATCCTAAGAAATGTACAGTGATTGAAAGATCTTATTTCACAGCAAAAGGCCTTTACATGCTTGGGGTAAGCCAAAGATTTTACGCAGAGGCAGAAATGCAGCTCTTACTGAGGCATGGAATCAACAAAGCACAGGAAATACTTGGCAAAAGATTAAGCACTTTGTTATTTTCTGAAAATCCTATTAAGAAAGGTGTGCTATTACAATTTACAAATAGGAATCTGTAAGCTGACTTTTAGAGACCTTCTTTCCAGCTTTAACGGCAGTGCTTCTCAACTCATTTTAAGCTTGAAGTTTATTTGCTAGTGTTGAATAAATGAAGACTGACATACTGGTAGAAAAAGCAAACGATTTTTTCAAAGACTAAAAGGTTCACAGGACAGACAACGCATTAAAAACACACAAATACACAAATAAACATATCTACAAACAAGTAGACACAATGTACATACACACATATACACTGCTTCAAATTGACTCATTAGAAGTACTGTTAGTGGATTGACCAGTGTTACACAGATGTAATTTTTTCAGTACTCTGTTGTTGCTGTTTCTCAGACAACATATATATAATTCACCTGAGAAGTGACAATGGTCAAACTAGGGTTAAACTACTCCTCCTTTAATTGTAGATTAATACCTAAAATTCACATTTCCATTGACCTGTAAACCACTATATTTCCCCAAAGAGTAGTTTTTGGTCACAATAACATGTACTTTCCACAGTAAAAGGGGAAATAAAAACTACAAAAGCAATGCAAGTACATGATAGATTGTACATTTGATAGAAATGTTTGGTATATGTTGACTGGAGTGGCAGTTTGTACGAGGAGTTTTAGATTTATCAACTATGCATGCTGTATTGCTGCATGTTGGTATACATTTGCTTGTTATTTACTTGTTCTTCCATAAATGGTTTTGGCTTATAGAAGGCTATTAGGTCTCTGAAGTATTTCCCCTGGGCTGACGTAACTGTTTGCAAACATATTATCAAAAACAAGAGATCAAAATAACAACAATAACAGCAAAACATGGAAAGTCATTAGAGATCACTGGGTATTCCTCTAGCAAGAGAAAAACAAAATATCTTCCAATAAACCAAAACACTTCTCTTGTATATCAACCTTATAGACCTCTTTAAATGTTTTACAGTCACTCACACATTTCACTATCTTCTCTAACTGTTGTATACAGGAATCCTGTCAGAAATTATTGCAATTAAACATTTATAACTTAATTTTGTGACACCAATTATTCCTTAAATCATGAATTGCTGAAGCTTGGAACATACCTAGAAAATCATCTGTCATTTTCCATAGACGACTGACTGATGGCGAACCTGAGGAGAAAAACAGCAATAAAACAATTAAACAGAAACCTACTAATAAATGGTATTCTACAATACCATTTATTTCTTCCACTAAGATATTTCAGTAGTCTCAAAATAATTTAGGTTTGTTGCTGGGAAAAAAAGATCAAAGTTTCTCTGACTTGGAGAATTTACAGATGAGAACAATTATTTAAGGGGGCACCTATTTTCAAACTTAACTTATTGAACACCTACTATTTGCCATTCACTGGTCTAGTCACTGAACATAAGAGACATAAACAAGGCAGGGCAAAAAAAAAAAAAAAAAAAAACCTGCTATCTTGGAGCTCATTTTTTAGTGAAGGAAGTGAAGAAAAGGAATGTAAGTATCTGTAGTTCGTTTAAAACATATAAATTATAAGCAAATATTATGGTATTAGATAGCACGTTACTTACACAGAATGATGGAGAAAACATCACAGAATCAAAAGCTGAGAGTTAATCTGAAGTCTCCAACACACAAGATGCAAGATACGATGTAGGTTTTATTTATCTAATTTAACTTCCATTTCACCCTACATTAATCATGAATCTCATTATTCACCCAGTCTTCCTCACATTACTTTGAATCTCAAAGATGATCAATGGACATTATATCACATTTCTGTAACATTCTATCAAGCACTATACAAACAAAAGGCAGTGTCATTATCTGGGTACTTTGGTGTGAGGAAGGAAAGAAACTGCAGATAAAAGTCCATAGAGCACTCCTGTATCTTAACAAGTGCTCGAAACTGGCCAGCGAGTTGACATAACTTATATGTGTGCATGAATGAAGACTGTAGGAATCGAAGACATGTACATACTCTGTTTGGCCCCATCAGACTCATCCCTAGAATGTAATATACTATGGCCTTCCCCTCAGCAGTCCAATGTCTTAAGAGGACCATTTTGCTACACAGCAAGTTGCGATAAAATATGGATTTGAAGAATAACCATTAGGATAAAAAAAAATCACTCTTCCAATCTGTGCTAAACATCACTGCTGACTTCACAACAAGCTAAAGGAGAGGGATGACTCATCTTTCAGAATTTATGTTAATTTTTATTTTGATTTAAATTTGCTCTTCTTGTTCATTTTAAACTGACCACATCTGTCTGAAAAATTTTGGCATTGGGTCTAGAGTTAGAAAAAGAAGTAAGAGAGTATTTTTTCCTAGGTTCTATGGCTTCTACATCAGTGTTAATATGGGTTTAAAGTCAACTGTTGATCTTGGAAAACACTGGCATCCCTGGGCCCTGGCATGAATATTCTAATTCAGTAAATCTGGCATGTGTCCCAGAATCTGCATATTAAATAGTACTTACCTACCTCCCCATTTAATTCAGTTGATCTTTATAATACACTTTGAGAAAAAAAATTAACTCTAAGAGTAATGGACAACCCTGGAAAAATCCTATTTTTAAAGTTTGCAAATAATATTCTACATAAAATCCTGATCTAGCCATTTTTGTAAAACATATTACAAACAGCTAGTTGTAATAGGAAATAAGAACACACAGAGACCCATGTAAATCCTGCTCAGCTGCCATTTTAAATATGCAGTTTTTCTATTTCAATTTGTTCCTTTTGTTCCCCTTGAGATGTTTTCCCCCACTACCTAAAGAAACCAGGCAAATAATTTAAAATAGTAACTTTTTTGGCTTTTACCTAAAAATATATTTCCTACAACAGCCTAAGGAAAGTTTATCAGAATAGAAATCTACTAGAAAAACAAAAGGTAAAGGAAAAAGTAAAATAAATACTGATATGAGACAGAGCAAGGGAAAATACATTAAATAAAGCAAGCTCAGAATCCTAGAAGATTCTACGCTTGACGTGGGAACTCCCAATAAGGAGTCTGTGTATTTGAGAACTGTGTGAGATGGAAGAGTGGAGGGCAGAGAAAGAGAGGGAAGGGAAGGAGGAGAATGTGTGTGGGTGAGTGTGTGAGTGTCCACGTGTGTGCACACGCATGCATGCCAGCACACAGAACTCACACATCTAATACCACCAGATAATAAGTTAATCAGCTGAGGCTTTTGTTTTTGTTTTTGTTTTGCTTTAAATATGCTACTGCTATTTGGAGGATGGATAATTCAAAGAAAGCACGTGAAAGCATGTTTTTCTTTTGAAATTACAAATACAAGGGAGGAGAGGAAAAGAACGGTTTTGATTGTAGTTTTCAATTACCCTATATATGTCAAGGCCTTCCTTTTCTCTTACTAAATTTTAAAATATTTAGAAATGTTTGATGGGATTTTGTTTTCCTCTGGATATTTTCTAGGCTATTCTCTTGGGTTCTGGGAGTCATTACTCAATAGATGGAGTTGGGGCAACTCCAAAGTTGAAAATAAATAGCAAACATGGGTAAAGGTTTAGGAAATAGAATATATGAAAAATGGTTGTACAAAAAAGAGTTAATTTTGCTTTTGGAAGACATGAATGAAAGGTACTACAACCCTTTCAGCAGTATCAAGGGCAATCACAGACAACACTTGTCCAGGTGTTCTTCATCTCCTTTGAGGCCAGAATGAGAGGAAACAGATGAAGTTGGATTATTTACTTCGAAATAAGAAATTCTGAGATGGAAGATCAACAACCATTGCAACTGTTGGTGTTGGGGGGTGGTGTTTTAAATGATTTAAAATAATCTTGTAACTATATTACAATAAGGCTTTCAAATTGGAACTCCTCTGTCTCAGTTGGTTTAGATAAGTTCCTGAATGAGGGGGAAAGTGTAAGTGGGCTTCTGGAAGGCATTCTACCTATCATTCCATGACTTAAAAATCCAAGTGAATATTTTCATTTCCTCAGATAGTTTCAACTGTCTGATGAGATGTCTTTAGGGAGTATTCCCAGAATTAAACATAAATTTTTTTCCCATGAGCTTCTTCTTTTACTCTTCTTCTCATTCATTCCCAATTATTTTCTTTCTCATGATAGTGGAAGTTAAAAAGGGTGGGACATGCAGAGAATGTTTTAGATGTAGTCCCTCCTGCCTGAGTTAAAAAGCAGCATTTGGAAAAGTTTATGTTGCAATTTTCTGAGATCTTAAATAGAAGCCCTATTGAGATTAGATTTCTAAGAAAAAATCAATAGCAACAGAAATACTAAAAATTAGTCTAATGAATTAAAATGCTACTTTAATTATAATGAGGAATTATAAATTGCTCATTTCAAAAAGCAATTCAACTTGATTGACTTAAGAAATGCCAAACTGTATTCCTTAATTGCTGTATTCTATAGGGGTACAATTTAATGTAAGGTACAAAGAAAAGATGGTATCAAAAGTACATGATGTCTAAAAGGCATCTTGGATATGAGATAGGTAATAGAAATAACTTTATGTTCTGAAATAAAACCTATATTGTATTTAAAAGATAATTAACTTTCCATTGACAGAATATCTTACAACTTATATTTTTAAAATTTAATTTTATCCCAAAATACTTTTCAGTAGTCCTTTTTTTCCTGTCAGTAAGGATGACAGAGAAGATGATTACTCTTGATAGAAAAGGCTAACTTAAGAAAAAATCTATACACTTTACATTCTAGCTTCTCCAGAGTGATAAACAAAAGGACATTTAAAAATTAAGTAAAAATAATGCTTTGTATCAAGAGTCATTTCCCTCTACCTACCCTGTCTTATTTTATAAACTCAGTCATTATGTTGTTTGGGAAATCAATGTGCCCAAACTTGTGTGTTTCTCTTTGCCATATGTTTGTTTTCACAGATTCCTTGCAGCCAGGAGTGGCCATGTGACAAACTTTTGGCCAATAAGACACAAAGAGAAGCATGCAGAGAGTTTCTCAAAAATTAGCATTGCCTCCTTCTTGTTCTTTGTACTTTAAACATGGACATGGTACCTGGAAAAGGCCATCTTTTGACCATGAGGCAAAAATGCGTAGGTACAAAAGCTCTGCATAGCACATTATAAAAAAGAGACTTGATAATGATGTGAAGCTGTGACCTAACCCTTAGACTGCTTATCTCTGGATTCCTTTCCTAGAAAAATGATAAATGTTCTCATGACTTAAGTCACTTCTGCACATAAGTTCAGTTACTTGTAGCTAAATCTATTTCTTAGTGGTGTATTCCCAAAAGAGTTTTCAAAGTACATATTTCAGTCAAGAAGAGGATGTGTGATTCACATGTCAACCTATGAATAATCTTAAATCAGGAAAGCATGTGCCATTTTTTTTTACCTTTCAAAAGTTATTTCATAATTTCTCGATTATAAGAAGCATTTTCAAAAATGAGACCATATTCTATTCCTCTCTAATTTTACCAAGTACATTTTATATTTCTGAGATGTTTATTTTCATAATTGCAAGCATCTGTATGTATATGTAGCAATTACTTTATTACATAAAAATTTACCAAAAGGCCGATAAGTAAAACATGTTTGAGCATATATCCTTCAACAGATAACACTTCTGGATAAAAAAAAAATATTATTTGTAATTATTCTGATTGCTGAAAATGTTACTGAGTTTTTTAAAACAATTATTATCCTTGTCAACAACTATAAATTTCATTCACACTGAAAAGAAAAATGTCCTATCAAAAATATATAAAAAAATTTCTACTCAAAAGTAAACAATATATTCAAAGTATTTCAGTATGTCCTGTAATAAATGCTGAAACAATGTGGAGTATTTGCATTTGTTACCCATCCCCCCACATATATATAGCCAATGCAAATATTTTCACATTTATATATAAATATTTGCATATATTTATATTTGTTTCCAATGTACACTGGACAACACTTGACTTTACATATTTAAGTGATTTTAGGCACAATAGACTTGATTTCATTTTTAGAATTTGGAAAGGAAATTCTTTAATACTATAGTGACTTTGAAGATTTAGGAATAAATATTTAGGATTTATCAAAATTGTAATTCAACGTATTCTGAATTTAGGCTTTCTAAATAAATGCTTTGGATTGTAGTTAATGAAAAGAGTTAATGACATTTCAGTTGTTTATTACTTTTGAAATCTGTTTGGAAACACTTTAAATAAGTTATAAATTTAAATTAAGTAAATTTATGATGGGCCTTCAAATTTTTCATAATTTTTATTCTTGTTACTTTTGTGAATTTATCTGAATGTGACACTGACATTTATTTTAAACTTTTATAATGCAAATAAACTGGATTCCAATAAAGTTATAAGAACTATGGAGTGCAGCAACTTAATATATTTTAATACAAATATTGTAATATTCCAACCCCAACTATTCATTATTTGGGTAAGTGGAGCAAAAGAAATAAGTTAAACATAATCATCTCTTTGGTTTTCACAGACCACTTTCTTTTTTTTTAAACAATGGTTGAACAATGTGATAAGTCAACAAAAGAGAAAATAAAACAAAATTGTTTATTCAACAGATAATTACATAAAATTTAAATATCATAATTATATATGTTTTTAATAAATATACATTATCTCTGTAATGAATAAATTATTTTTTCAAAAGGATTAAGAAAAGTATTGCCCAAAATAATAAATTCTGGGAAATAGAGAAAAAATAGATTTGTAAATTACAATGTATAAACCTGATTTTCCCCTGTGAAATAATCTGCGAAAAAATTCTTTTTTATAAATTCTATTATGTTTTACACATTTATTTCATACATGTTATTTTTTGGCGACTAACTTGGTTATCTTCAATACGAACACATTGAAAAATTCCAAAGTTTCAATGGTAAATATATCATATGGTACAATAAGATATTGACAGATTTTCATTTACTTCTTCTGAATTTAAGCCCTTACTTTAGTTAAACCATGTACAATATGATATACAATAAACATAATTATTAATGATTTTTACTTTTAGCTCCAAGATCTGAATGAAGCAGACAATTTCTAAGTCTTCAATACTCTCTCATATTCTTATGATGGGGCGACTGGGAAAGTTCTTGCTTACACCAAACCAGGTAATCTGTACATAGATCTTTCAAGAACAATCAGAAATTGAATGAGATGAAAATTAGTTTTCATTTGAAATTGATAGGAATCAGTATGCACTTAAAACAAGCTCTTAATCATTTTCATTATGGAAGAAAGAACACAAACTTCATTATCAAATGAACAGAGGGGGAAGCTAGGCCTTCATGATAGGGAGTTACATGGCAGTGCCTCTTAGAATTCTTTTCTTCTCAAAAAAAACCCTCACTCATGGAACAAAGAAGGCACTGCCTTTCCTCTCATCTCTCCCCTTGTCCCTACTGTTTTTAATAATGTACATCTGACATACTAACAATCAAGCACATGTTCTTTCATTGTTGTCTGATCTCAGCTGTCTCATAATGGCTTAAGAGGAATGATGAGTGGAATCACACATCAAGGGTCCCCTTTGTTGACAGTATAACCAGGGGTGTACTTCCAATTTGCAGTTTGGTGCTGCAGCTTTAGAAGTGCCACATTTGTTTGATAATCTACTTGGTGCTGTGCCATTCATCTACCAAACTCAGGGGTCAAACACTCCGACAATGTGAGAATGAGGAATCAAAGAAATGGATGTTACAGAAGTTTGTGAAAAATAAAAGAAACAGTTTGTTTCTCGGGTCTTTTTTTTTTTTTAATCTCCAGACATAAAATAATAAAATAGCATTCTGAGAAAATCTAAGTATTCCATATGATACGCATACACATTTTATACCATCTATAGATTTGGCCTAAAAAATGTTTCGTGTTTTCCATAATGAATGAAGAATCAATCTGTTTTATATTTTACCATTTGGAATTAATCTAAGACAAATTATTTTTCAGATTACTCTCATAATTTTTCTGCATTTCAAACTCTTCTCTTGGGGAAAAACACATCTTTTCAATAGTTTAAACTTTTTTCTACTAGTAACATGTGTTACTTGAGTAGTAACGAAAAATTGTGTTCCAAATATAAACTGCAAAATTTGATAAAGACCTTCAAAAAAGAAGTCAATGATTATAAAAAGTAGAAAAGGCTTATGTCACAGTATTAACTTTTCCCTACCAATAGTAACATGTTGTTTTCATAAAGTTCTTTTCCTGAAAGAAATCCCACTCTCCTATTAACCAAAATGTGTTACATTCATAATATTTTTTTCATCTTACATAAATTGATAGTGATTGAAATCAAGCCTTTTCTGATGTTGAGGCCATATTCACAGTTAAGACACTTAAATTCATCTACAAAACATTTGTCTTTTTAGGATATATATCCCATATATATTTAATTTGTTATTTTCTCCTGTATTTTCTTTTAAGAATTTTTAAAAAGAGATTAAACTACATACATATGACCTATATATCCTTTCAACATTAATAATTATCATACCTCAGAATATTGTGGTACAAGTGAATAGATAAATTTACTTTTTATTCAAATATCCCTTCTATTAAAATTGATTTTAATTTTAATTTAAAATGGCACGAAAAGTATTAGTAATATTTTAGTTGATACTCAAACTGGCAAAATACTATATAATATAGACATATTTAAGATAAGATTCTGTGCACATAGGGTTACTTGAACTTAGTATGTGGCTTTTATTTTTGTTAATGATTGTCCTTTACGGAGCTAGTATACGTAATAAGAAAAACTCAATTATGTATCAGTTTAGTAAATACCATTTAAATTAATGTTTGAAGAGAACAGGTGAATAAAATGACTAAAAATCTGTGAAACAAATGATTAGCCATAAGTACAGAGAGGTTTTAAATTAGTAAGTCTGCTATGCAAATAATTTATGCTGACTCTAGAAACTTGTCTTACGTGAGAACTTGGTTATGTGAGAACTTGGTAACAAAAGTAACTTGGTAACAAAAGTAACTTGTTAATGAAATCCTGTTATTTTATTCAAAGCCTAAACACTTAAAAAGACTTTTGTACCCATTTCTCATGGGAAAATCTACCATCCTTAAAGCTCCTGCAATAAGTAATCCATTTTAATTCTTTGCTTTCTCATATGCATTTTTAAGGTAGACAAATACTGTAATGCATTTCCTCTGAAAATAACTTCCTAAACCAAAGTGTACATTCTTGCCTTCAAACGGTTTATAGAATTTGTGCAACCACTGTAGTTATATAAAAAAAATTTAAGTACAAAAATAGGTTGTAGAAAACCATGAGTTTTGAGAATAAACTTCTAAAAGAACCTATAATATAAAATGATTTGAGCAAAAGGTTCTCCTGAAGCCTTGATGTGATTTCATTTTTCTTGCAATAGCAAATTTAACTGCACTGTATCATGACACAAAGGAGAGTTTTTGTCAGGGAAGAAAAGTAAAGATTATGTTATTTCTCTGGGTAAGGAAGAAGGACAACATTATCATCGCCAGGGCAGCTTCCAAGTACAAGCCAAGTACAAATGTGGCAGTTTACCCCCGAAACGAACACTTCTTTCACCTGAATAGCTAGATACTGTGTTTCTAGGTTTCCAACAATGTCTGGCAGTAGACTATGGCTTAACTTGAATTTTATAATGTCTTTTGTGCTAAAGATGTCTCCAAATCTTAACAGGGTTCAATTTTATCTTACAATATCCTATTAATTAAATGAAACATTTTACTGAAATGCATAGTTGAATTTTTATAAAGGGATGTATAATGCTTTCTCTACCATTACTGTGATAATGGTAATAATAATTATTTTTACTTGGTATAAAAAGTAAAACTTGAAAAAAGTTTATAAATAAAGTATTACTCCCAAAGACATCTCTTTATAGTGAAATTAAAATTGTATCATCTTAAAAAAATTATATCATCTTTAATTCATTTTGCACACCAAAAAGTTAAGGCAGACTTGCCAATATTCTTTTAGAGTTTAGTCATTTTCTTTTCCTAAACATACATATTTTGAAGACACTAGTTGCCATATAACTGTTTATCAACTTTCCTTTAAAATATTTTTCGTAAGAGAATAATCATTCATCTTGTAACAGAGACAGTGAAGTTTAAGCATGATGTAACATGAAAGAGTAAATAGGAAATACCAAGCAGAATTAATATAATACTAAATGTTATAAAACCAAAACGCACCAGGGGAGCAAATTTAGTCTTATTAAAATATGAATGCAAAAAGAAAATTAGCTTTTTCACTTTCACTTTTCCTAAGACGAAACTCCACTAAACAAGTGAGACAGCTTAGTAACGGAAAACAAATATTCCAGTATTTCCTCATTTAAAGGTCTCTTTTTGGTTTAAACATTGAACCTGTCACAAGCAAAGCCCATTAACAATTCCCAGGAAATAAAAATAGAATCTGAGTAGTAAAAGAAAGTCTAACCTTTGTCTTTTCCATTGTGCTTCCTCTAGTTTCTCTTGCTCATAGGATGCCAAGTGCAGAGGCCTGTCACTCAGCCCTTCAGACCAGAGACCCTCAAGTGAAAGCAATGCGCTGACATTTCTGAGCCAGGACCGAGAGCAGACGCACCACACACAGTGCCTCAACTCAAGATGGCGGCAGTGGCGGCGGCAGCAGCGGGCTCTGTATAGAAACCACTGCGCCTGCCTGGCACTGAGATCTGGTGCTTCTCCAGTCCTCGCGAGAACTCCATCCCCTCTCCGCTGACGAGATTCCCTACACAGCCCCGCCCCTGGCCTGTTCGGGAGACTCTGTGCTCTAGAGCATGCGCACAATCTCTCCATTCTCTGAGCAAAGAATAAAGAGTTCCTTTTCTTCTGAGCCAAACTGAGTCTGGTTCTGTTGGCTCCAAGGACACCAGGCAGAAGGACCTCTGCTGGGGCCCGACTCAAGAAGGTTGGTAACAAACTTACTCAAAGTTTCTTTTCCACAGAGTTGATTTTGCTAACTCTCGTTCTTCAGATAAATGCTTTTTCAGATTTTATCCTCTTTCCTTTCCTGACCCCCAGGATGGTTGCAGGTGTCTTTGGGTATAGTGTGTTCAGCGAAAAAAGCAGCAAGGGTTCTTCAATGAAGAATCCTCTGGATCTTCCTCGTCTTCCCTTTGGAGTGGCTGCAGAAACTTAGTCAATTTGATTGAGTGAGAATCTTTCCTTCATATTACATCCAACTGTTAACCTAAGGCAGCAAGGCTCGTAGCCAAGCCATCATAGATGAAGTGGTTTCTTCTCTACTTTGTGGAAGAAACCCTTTAATCTGATTCTTCTGGATTTATTTCTTAATATGTCAGAGAAAGCTAAAAAATTCTGTTTTCTCAAAACCTGACTTTGCAAAATTATATGTTGAATGCCATCTGGGGAATACTATTTATCCTTTGTTTTACATACCTTGGCAACAACCTTAATCATCCTTTATCAAATCTACTATGTGATTATTAAGAAACAAAGTGATACTGATAAAAGTACAGAAGGAAAATGGTACATTTAATATGTTTTTAAAACACCTTTTTGAAGTGAAGATAATGTGGCTTTAAAAATAATTTTAAAATCTGAATATTAATAGTATTTCCCTTAATTAGCTAATTAATGTCCTTACCCAATAAACATTGTGTTTTCATATATTCTAAATAGTATTCTATATCCTGGAAATACATCAATAAACACAATACACAAAATTCCTGCCCTATTTGAGCTATTTTCCTGTGAACAGCATAGTTTTAATTTTATTTTCCCCCCTAGCTTTCAGTACCTATATGCTATATGCTGATAAATGCTATCAGTGAGAGTGTAATCCAGAAAACAGAAACCACTGTAAGGATTTAAAAAAAGAGGACTTTAATAGAGTCAATTGTTACATAGGTGATAAAGGAGCTAAGAAGGAAAAGGGGGAGTGATGAGGTAACCAACATGCTACCAACAGCTACACTCTTAGATTAGAGGATCAAAGAATGGAGATAGTTACCAGATATTAGATGCAAGGACTGACCATATGGAAGCTAGAATCACAGCCAAACTGTGGGGTGGGGGCTGGAGCCACAAAGGGTATTCAAGGCAAAAGGACAGGGAAAGAAATACACTTGATTCTCCAATCTGTCATTTTCCAGTCTCTCACCAGGGTCTGCCATCAGCCAAAACCCAATGTGAGACATAGCCAGCAGTGATTAGCCCGCTTGTGATGCAGAGCAGAACAGGGGAAGCATGAGGAGTGTGTCTGAAAAAAAGCGGGACAAGCCCGGCACAACTACCAAACTTAAATCTCCTGTCATTATTTTCCTCCTGAACTTCAACTCATGTGTTCAGATGCCTTTGTGAGATTTCTCTTGGATACATAAAAGGCACTTATACTGAATGTGAAGTATATCAGACTTTGATTAGGGGCACAAACACGCACACAGTGAAACACACCAACAAAGCTAAACTAACTTATACGTGACCACTCATATTGCCCTGGAACACTGAAAACTATGTATTATGAAGACAGTTGCTCAAGCATTGAGTTAGGGTTGGGTCATTCATTCTTCTCTTGTCTTTACTTCCCTTCTCCTGACCCTGTTCATTTGATATGTAAGTCTTATCTCTGAAACATTCTTGGTCCGACCATCTACAACTCTTCATTTCCACAACAAATACTCTAACCTAAACCACCATTACATTTACCTTGGATTTTTGCAATATCTCCTAACTGCCCCAACGTGGTAGATTGTATTTTTCAAAAATGTCCATATTAAAATCTCTCACCTTACCTAATTTTCTTCCACATTATCTTGTCACATCCCTATCAAAAGGTAAGATCAATTTCTCTATCCACTTGAATGTGTAAGGGACTGTGACTGGTTTGATCGATAGAATAGAATAGATCTGACAGTGACTCAGCACCAAAGCTTCAGTTTCCTGCCTCTTGAAGCCAAGAACCACATACAAAATGTAACTACCAGAAATTGCCATGCTGTGAGATGCCCAAGCCAAGTGGCAGGATCCTGGAGGATGAGATCATCTGTAAAAAGAAAGAGGCCAAGAAGCACTTCTAGTGCCAGGCATATGTATGAAGAAGCTATCTTAGAAGTGCATCACCAAATCTCCAGTTGCCTAAATGATTTCCTCAAAATGCTAAGTATAGAATTATCATAGAACTCAGCATTCCCACTTCCAAATATCTACCCAAGAGACATGAAAATATATGTTCACACAAAAACTTGTACATGAATGTTCATAGGAGCATCATTCATAACAGGCAAAAAGTAGTGATAACCCAAATGTTCATGAACTGAAGAATGGATAAACAAAATGTGGTATATCCATATATACACAATGGAATGTTATTTGGCAATAAAAAGGAATGAAGTACTGATCATGCTACAACATGGATGAACCTTGAAAATATGCTAAATGAAAGAAGTCAGTCACAAAAGTTGACATACTATGTGACCTTATAGAGAGACAGAAAGTAGATTAATAGTTGAACAAGGCTGGGAAGGGTGTGTGTTGGTGGAGGGGGATGGGTGGGTGGTGAGTAAAGAGGAGGGGTAAGTGTTGATCAGTTTATGGTTTCATTTTTGAGATGATGAAAATGTTCTAAAATTAGATCAAAGTTTTATAAGTAAAAACCATTAAAGTATAACTTTAAATGAGGGAACTATATGATATGTAAATTATTTCTCAGTAAAGCTGTTAAAAAAAAACTGTATAATCAGATCATGTCAATCCTTTATTAAAACCTTTCTTTGACTTCACATCCTCCCAGAATAAAGTACCAACTCTTATCCTAGACCTCTAACTCTATGAATAAATCCCTGCAAGGTCACAACCTGGTCTCCCATTCTGATCTTGCCTCTTGCAATTCTCCCAAATGTCTACTGTGTTTCTAGCTGTGCTGACTTTTTTTCAATGCTTCCAGAGTCTGAATTTGTTCTCTTCCTATGGTGCTCATACCATAACTACACCTATACCTAGAAAACTCTCCCCCCAGGTCTCCACATGTTTACATCCTTCTTGCCCTCTGGGTCTCAACTTAATATTAACTTCTTAAGGCAGATTCACTGAATCAAAATAGTCTGCTAGTCACTCTTTAACACAATATTGTTTTGTCTTCATGGCCCTTTGCACACTATAAAATATTGTTGAGTTGGTTTCACTTATTTACTCGTGATGTCTTTTTCTCCCACGAGAATTTGAGCTCTGTGAGAGTTGAAATCTAATCTTCTGATCATCACATTGCAGGACAGGGAAGAGTGCACAGAATAGATACTTGCTAAATATTTGTTCACTGAGGGATTCTTTACATTTAATTATCTTCTTATATTTACCATAATGGAGCAAGTGATAGCTTTTCAAAACAGCTATATGTCTCATTGTCTGTAACCTTCATTCTCACCTTTCTCTGCTCATTGCTAGAGAAAGCTCAGGTTGCCTTTGGAACAGACCAGCACTGCCCAGAATGATGCTTCACCCTGTTCTTACCTGCCTGTATCACAGATCTTCCCATTGCTACAGTAACAATGGAAATGCCTTACAAACTATTTCATAAGTATTTACACTTTATATTTTTACTATTTGTGGTATAAATTGGTGAAGATCAGGCATACAGCAGGGAATCAGGAAAACTAACTTGCCTAGATTTTGTTCTCAAAGGGACTGAGTCACTTATCTGAGTGTATAAAATATTGAACATTTTCTAGACCACTTCTGAAATATCTTTTTGTTCCAACATCAAAAAAAAAAAAAAAAAAGAAGAAGAAGAAAAAGAAAAAGAATTAGGCTATAGGATCAAGGCAGATATCCTAACAATATTAAGAAGTTCTAGGTTCATCCCTTCATGGTTGTGCCCGATTTAATCTGCTTCCCTGATTTGCTGGAATGATTTTCTACTTCGAGCTGCCTCACAGTCTCATGGCACTCTCTTGCCAGCCTCACCTAGCCCACTCCTACACCTGATGCTGGGCGGCATTTTGTCATCCCATCTTCTCCATTTACATCCTGTCCTGGGGCTGCCCGTCAGCAACAAAAGCATAGCTCAGTCAGCACCAGCTAACCAGGCTGGGCCCAAGGGGATGTACACTGCAGGTGGATGAGTGAAGACTGTCACCCCGTGATCATCCCATGAGACCTTGCACATTCCTTACATGGCGCTAGATTTGTCTGCAGTTATTGATTCACTTGAGACATTGGAGTTGGGACGATGAATTGCTTTACATATTGCTATTTTGAAGACAGTGTCTGGAATGAAAACGTGATAAGAATAATACCTAAATTTATTGAGTGTTTATTGTCATCAGGTATCATTAAATGCTTTTTACTTTAACAACAAAAAGGTTTGAAGATAAAGTTGTGACGATAACTACCTATGAAGAAGGTACTACTTGTATCCCCATATTACTGATGAGAAAACGAATAAGTCTCAGAGAGAATAAGTCATTTTCCTTATGGCACATAATTCATAAGAGAAAAGATGAGATTTCAACCCAGAGAATCTGGCTCCAGGTTTATTAAAGACTAAAGACTGTTTATGTGGCATTCAGTAGGAGTTTACCAATTATAAAATGAATTAGTAAGTTCTTAGGACCAAATGGTACAAGGTGGTTAAAACTGTGACTGTAATACAGATGGACTTTGACTTTCCAAATTAATAGCTTTATGTGTCTGAGTAAATTCTCTCAACTTTGTCTCTTTGCCTTCATGGCTAATACATGAAAAATATAGTACATGTTAATCACCAAGCTGTTGGATAAGTTTCCATTCTACCATGTAGTTAGAAAATGAAAACAAGAAATATTATTGAACTATTTTAATGTTTATCATAGTAGTCAACTAATTTTCACTATTCTTACTTTTGATGTGACTATTATTTTAAAAGGTTCTATATATATCTTCATTGTTTGGGAACTATACCCTTTTCAGTTCAATTTAGAAAAAATTTTTTAAATCAGTCTCATGTGCAAGGCATTTGGATTATCTAAAGAAAAACCAGAGTTCTGATGCTCAAGAAGCTTATGCCGAAATTATGGAGCCTGATATATATATAAACATATTATTGATGGTACAATGTAAATTTGCAGGTTAATTATATAAATAAAATAATCTTAGGTTACAGAAATGTAGTAATAAATGCTAACCAAAGAACTGAAGAATGATCTATACAAATAACATCTCAAGTAAATTACACTAGAGGATTACCATCCATTAGAGGAGGATGGAGGAGATGGGGAACACTCAACCAGTTAAGGAGACAAGAAGAATAAAGCCAGCGTACTATGAAGGTGCCTCATGACCAGAGTTCAGCCCATGGCAGGGAGGAAACGGGAAAATGGAGCTGAGCTTTGCTGAGGATTTTGAATACCTTGCTAAGGAGGTCAGGCTTTATTTTCTGGGAACTGGAGAATCAACTGAGCTTTAGATCAGGAGTATAAATGATTGGATTTTTATTTTAAAGGGATGAATGTGTGATTGTGTTTTGTGTTGTTTTGTTTTGTCTTCCTCTCCTGAAAAGCTTGAGAAGTTTCTGGATGCAGGGATGCAGGAATACAGAGATGAGTTTCCTCCCAAAGTATAAGAAGGCACATTAGAAATGTGAGAAAGAAATAGCAAAGAAAGATTTTAAAGGCAGTATAGCTGTAAAACCCAGAAGAATGGTGACCGCTTGAATATAATCATTGAGAAGAAAGAAACAAACTGGATATAGCAGTAAGATTCTTAATACATAAGAAGTAAGTGGAAGTAACATTAATTGAGGGTCACAAAAAGAGTGGGATTATAATGAAGAAATGGGCTTGACTTGCACCATAGAAGTTAGAGATGTTTGTAGAAATTTCACGTGGAGCTGTTTAGATATTAGCTAGTGGCTGAACAGAAGCATAAAAGGAACAGAAAAGTCAAGGAAAGAGAAGTTGTGTGTATGCAGAATTGAACGGGAAATTAGATCAAAGGCTACAGGCAAGTCGTACACAAGATAAGTTTGCGGAGAGGCTGGGCAACGCAGTTAGAAAATCACTGGTCATTTTTCAGTTTGGTCTTAGCTGAATCATGAGGGCAGTAGCTGCTTGCAGTGAAAAGAAGAGAGAAGTAAATTAGAGGTGATAAAGTGGATTACAAATTCAAGGAGTTTGGCAGAAAAGGAGATACCACATTTCTCCACTGCTCTACATCCTCCAGTCACTTCCAGTCTCACTTCAAATGAAATACAAAATTCTCATCACAGCCTAGAAGCCTTTACATTGTTTGGCCCTCTGATAATTTCTAAACTCATCTCCCCACACACTTTCTCTATGAAGCCCTACAGCTAACTCTCCTGTAGCACATGGATGTCCTGGCTATTTCTCCAACAAAACACACAGGCCTTTGCCTGGCTCAGGTCTTTGCATTCATAATTCCTGTGATTTCCCCAGTTATTCACAAGGAACTACATTAATTCTTTTTGATAAATATTACCTTAACAAATAGTGTTTCCATGCCACCTCATTTTTAAAAAAACCTACTCCCTTCCATCACTTACTATCCTGTCCTGTCCTTTTTAGCTTTTATTACAACCTGACATCTTAAAAATGTATTTTCCTTTTAATCCTCATCCCAACCCTCCCTGCCTTTCCAGAACGTAAGCTACGGTAGAGGAGTTTCCTCTGTTTTGTCCAATGCTATATCCCTAGTACCTAAAATAATGCCTGGCATATACTAGGTGTTCAATAAATATTGATTAAATGCATGAATGAAAGTATGATAATATGGGGCTCTACTTAGAAAGAGGAATTGAGGTAAATAAAGGATTTTTTTCAGTTGAAGGCAATCTTAAGACTCTGTGTCTGGAAAGAATCAATATGAGGGAGAGACTGATGACAGCTTGAAAGGAGACAGGGTCTAAATAGGCAATGGAACAATATTCTGGTAGGGTGTGCAGAAGAAAGTTGGATCAGAGCAACAGGTCAGGGATAAATCTCAGAAAGGAATAGGAGAAATCCTCTGTCTGAAATTTAAGGGAAACAAAAGGGATGGATAGAAAATAGAATCTGAAGAAGAAAATTGGAAGCATCGGTTTACAAACTATGAAGGATTCAAGAATTCTGAGATAGGCTAGAAGGAAAGGTAGGGCAGAAGCTTAAGGAGATCAAGGGAAGGGAAACCTCGAACACACTGCTTAGAGTGAGGAGAGAGGACTGTAGATTTCCTGGAAGTCAGTCCAGGGCAGAATTCTTCCCTCCTCATCATTTGCCTTGCAAATTGTTTTCAGTATGATCACCTTTCCAGAACAGAGCCATGTGTACCATTAAAATGAAATTTTATTCTACTAAGTTTTTCAGCTATAGTCTATTTTTTTGCAGACAAGCTAATATGGGATGTCAATGTATTTTACTCACTGAAATTAATCTATATACGATATATATATATATATCTTGATTCTTGCATATATCATATATGTATATATTATGTATATATGTGAATATATGTGTGTATATGAGTATGCATATATATAAATATATATATGTGTCTGTAAGTATATAAATATACATATTTGTCTTCAAAACAGTAGATACAATTAGCTGGTCTTTGGGTTTTCTTAGAATTACCTAGTGGACTTGCAAGAACCTAGGATCTTTTTATCTTGAAACTGAATTTTCTGTTTGATTCCTGGCAGAAGCCATCATCATCTGTTCAGGATGATGGCTGTAATTTAAGCTTTAATGGGACAGACCACAGAATATTTATCCCCCTCTGATGATCCAGCTGCTCTACTAGATGTTATCATTTCTTTTAACTGTTCTGGCATAAGAAAGCAAATGACAACATTTTTTTCTATCTATAAAGTAGTACATCCATGTTAAAAGACAAGGAAGAGCATACAACAAAGAACATAAAAATTATCCATGATTTTACCATTAACAATATAATTGTTTTGCAATTTTTATTGGTGTTTTCCTTTCTAACCTGTTTTTCTGTGTATATGTCCAAGTTTTTAAGTGTTCTAACTATTAATGTATACAGTTCTACAGTCTGATTTTTTTTTACATTCCCCATCATTAGCGTTTTTTTTCAGGTAACTAAATTCTCTTGGAAACACTTACTTTTTATAGCTGTGTAACATTCTGTCCTATGTCATTTATTTAACCATTGTTCTATTTGGAATTTCTTTGATTTTTCTTCTTGTTATAAATATTACTGTAAAATTTTTTCTACATAAATTATTTAAGGACATGAGTTTTAAAATTCTTTGAAATATCATTGTTTCTGTGAAAGATTATCATAACTGCTGAGTTTTTGTTCTTAAACATCATCAGACAGAACAGGGGATACTGATACTTAATTTCATATTTATATATTGATGCTGATAGTGTCTAAGAAGTGACATTTTGGATTGTTACATTATCTTACCCAAGTATTGATAGTTGGTAATTTTCATGAACTTGTGTCCTGTTTTGTATTAATACATTTGTTAAACTTAATAAAAACTAAAAGAAATAAATTTTGTGCCATATGTGTTCTTGGACACACTAAGTTAGTAAATTCAGTATGTGAAACATGCTTTTTATAATCATGAGGAACAATATTACTATAAATTTTTTTGCAAATAGTGGATAATATTGTCATCAAGTTTAATATTTGGACACTGAGAGTTAGTTTGAAAATTGTTCTGTTTAAACAAGTCGATTTTTTGCATTAGAATATTCCCTGATAGCATTAAAGTAGATATTATAAGTCTTTCAGAATATACCTTGTAAATGATACACAGTTATATGAAAGATTGCTTTTTCCTCGGTGGAAATATCCTGCCCCGTTGCATTTCAAGAGCTATTTCTTTTTGTTGCTCTTGTTCCAGGAACATAAGTGCTCCTGAGTGAATGTGTAATGTTGGTTGAGAGAAGAGAATAGAGGAGAATAAATCTCACATGTTTCTATTTGGAATTCATCAATGGCATCTGCTGATGTTCAAGGCGGGCAAAGTTGCTTAAAATGCAGACTTTCTGCTGTTTCCACCACAATCAATATCACACATCTTTCATACTTTAGAGGGCAATTTTACTGTAAATCTTCTTACATTCCTTAGGTGATAAATGGCAGGCTTTTAGGGACCAGACCATTTCAACTAACATGGCAACCATATTCCTATGGTAAAGATCTATTTAAAATAAAATGGACTTTGTTTCTAATATAATTGCAAGAAAAGAAAAGAAGACTGACCACCATTCTTATCACTTCTGCTGCCAAATCATCAGATGGTGCTTAGTTTTATTTGATTGTGTCTGTGGTTCTTATTGGAACTTAAAATGCTTTTCTTAGAGCACTGTAGTGTGAGGGAAAGAAAGCCTTTGGAGAAACATTGTACTTTCTCCTGGATCATTTAACGTCTGCTGAAGGCACATAAAATTCACAAAGTTTTCTAAATTCTATCATTTTCTTCTGGTGAAACTATTCCTCTATCCAGCCCAAACCTCCCATAGGCACAAAGTATTACAGTTTACAGTAAGGAACAAGCTGCTGATGCCTAGAAAGGGGATTCAGAATTTCTATGGCGATTGTTGCAGAGCTGAGCTCCTGGTCATTGGATAACCATTTTGATTTTTGCAGAGATCTTGCAGGTAGAGATGGTGAGGGGATGTAAAAAGTAGCTTGAAGTTTTCAAGAACGATGTAACCTAAAATATTTAAAGCCTGACATATGCTTAGTTCAGCTTAAAAATAAAATTTCAGATTTTTAAACCATTTTCAGATTTGTGTAAAAAAAAAAAAAGGAAGGCTTGAACTGACCTTACAGGACATTTACTTATTTGTTTTGTCCCTTCTAAGGAAATCATTTTTTATAGAGGAGGTATTTGTAGATGACAGATGCTGTGTCTCCTGTGACTTAAAAGATTTGCTTTTTTAGAAGACAGTGTTATTTTTGGTTTTGAGTTGAGGGTAGAGAAAGATAATAGAGGGGACATCATGGTAGTCAATCCCTCAACTGATTGGTATTGAATGATTAAAAAAAGTTGTTTTTGAAAAAAGTCCTAAGACAGTACAATGAGGAAATGATACTCCTTTCAACAAATGATGTTAGGATAACTGGACATCTGTATGCAAAAGATTAAAGTTGGATTTTTTTCTCATACTTACATACAAAAAATTAATTAAAAAATTAGATAAACCTAAATGTAAGAGCTAAAATGATAAAAGAATTAGAATAAAACACATTATAAATGTTCATGTCCTTGGATTAGGTAATAGTATTTTGGTTTCTTTGATATGTGGAGTCACAGTAAATACAGGGATGGCAAATTTTTTTAAATAGCTAAACTAACATTTATCAAAAATAAAAATGGTATTTACTATATGATCCAGCAATCCCACTCCTGGGCATATATCCAGAGGGAGCCTTAATTCAAAAAGTCACCTGCACCCCAGTGTTCATAGCAGCACTGTTTACAATAGCCAAAACATGGAAACAATCTAAATGTCCATCGACTGGATAAAGAAGTTGTGGTATATTTATACAATGGAATACTACTCAGCCATAGAAAAGAATAAAATACTGCCATTTGCAGCAAAGTGAATGGCCCTGGAGAATGTCATTCTAAGTGATGTAAGCCAGAAAGAGAAAGAAAAATACCGTATGAGATCACTCATATATGGAATCTGAAGAAAAAAAAAAAGACGAATGAACTTATTTATAACACAGAAACAGACTCATAAGCATAGAAAACAAACTTATGGTTCCAGTAAGGAAGGGGGTGGGAAGGGATAAATTGGGAGTTTGAGATTTGCAGATACTGACTGGTATATATAAAATAGATAAACAAGTTTATACTGGATAGCAGAGGGAACTATATTCAATATCTTATAGTAGCTTACAGTGAAAAAGAATATGAAAATGAATATATGTATATTCACATATGACTGAAGCTTTGTGCTGTATGCCAGAAATTGACACATTATAAACTGACTATACTTCAATTTAAAAAAAAAATAAGTCACAAAATGCCAAAAAATAAAAATAAAAATCTTTGTGTTATAAATGATAACATCAAGAAAGTAAAATGAACTCACAGACTGGAAGAAAATATTAATGTATTTGATAAGGGACTGGTGTTCCAGATATACAAAGAATAGTTACAATTTAATAATAAAGAAAACTCCATTAAGAATTAGCAAGGGCTTTGAATATATATTTCTTCAAAGAAGATATACATAGGGTTAATAAGGACATAAATGATGCTCAGCATCATTAAATATTAGGTAAATGTAAATCAAAACCACAGTGTTCATATCCACTAAAATAGCCTTCATTAAAAATACAGATAATAGCCAGTCCTGGGGAGGAGGAGGAAGCATTGGACTTCTCATTCACTGTTGGTGAGAATGTAAAAGGATGTAACCTCTGTGGAAAACAATTTTCATTTCCTCAAAAAGTTAAGCGTAGAGTTACCCTATGACACAGCAGTTTTGCTCCTAGGTATGTACCCAAGGGAAATAAAAACAAACATTGACCCCAGGATTTATGCATGTTTCCTAGCAGAATCATTCACAATAGCCAAAAATGGAAATAACCCCAATGGTTATCTACATACAGATAAATGGATAAATTAAATGTAGTATATCTATACAATGGAACATCTTTTTGTGAATAAAAAGGGATGAGGTATTAATGTATGCTACAACATAAATGAATGTAGAAATTATTTTGCTAAATGAAAGAAGTCAGACACCAAAGATTACCTATTGTATGGCTTTATTTTATGCAATTTACAGAATAGGCAGAGCTGTAAAGACAGAAAGTAGACTCGTTGTTGCCTACAGCTGGATGCTGGAGGCAGGGGAGGAAGAGCTAGTGTTAACTGGGGAGTGCTTGCTAATAGGTATGAGTTTCTTCAGGCGTGATTAATATGTCCAACGTTTTAGATTGTGGTAATGCTTGTACAATACTGTGAGTATACTAAAAATAAATAAATAAATTGCACATCTTGGTTAATCTTATAATATGGGAGTTACATGTCTCAATAAAAATGTTTTTTAAAAAAATGAATGTCAGAATCTCAAAATACGGTTTTTAAGAGAAAATTGGTATGAAATTCTTGATTGGAGGACAGGCCAGGAACTTACGCAGTCCCTGGATTCTAAACACAGAGATCTATTTCGGTTCCCAAAGAACCTAGCGAGTCATAGACGGAGTTAAGTTCTCACTTTGTTCACTTGACTAAGCAAATGCCTCTGATGACTTGCAAATAGAAAGCCCTATCTTATTACATAAAAAGATTAGATTTTTTGCGATTATCAGACAACACTCTGAACAGACATTTTTCTTAGGACAGTAGAGCAGTCTCAGTGATTCCAGGGTATTCTGCACTCACAATTTTTGAGGAGTGGGAAGCAATTATTAGTGATTTCATGTCTGTTTTCTCGTTTTGACAAGGAAAAGGAAAAATAAAATATATTTTATTTTCATACTATTACAGTAGCATCAGTATTTGTGTGACTCTGCAAATGGCAAGAGTCTCACCTAAAGAATTCATTTATTTTTCCAAGTTTTGTGTTGGGGAATGTTTGTGAAAACTTTACATGAGATCTTTACTTGATCTCTATACGTGTGCACCTTTACATACATATGTATATGTGTATATGGACAATAGTATCTCAAAAAAGTTTGCAATTATCCTCTTAGAAATGAAAATATGAGACACAAATATAGTGGTTCACTTGAACGAGTCTGAAGCAGAATGCTTAAATTCCTCTCAAATATAGTGAATCAGTGACCATCTAAAAATAATTGTAACTAATGTCAGTGTATCTCAACAAAAGCTAGAAGTAGACAAATGCAGAGAACTTCATATATTTTCTGGCAACATGTGTTTAAGTCTATCATTTATATTAAAGTTAATCTAAATACATTTTTGCTATAAATTGTAGTATTCTCCTGCCTACGCCCACCTCTACCATTTATTTTTGAGTAATCTTGGGCAAACATTTTTAAGCCTATGGAGCTAGGCGTATTAATCAGGTATAACAATGTTTGGGAAGAACAGAATTTTGTTCTAGTTATAAAACAAATGGGCCCATTTATATTGTTATCTATAAATCTTTTTCTTCTATTAAATATTTTGTGATTCTGTGCTTCCAAGTAGTTATAGAATTTTAGAAATGGATATAAAAGAGTGATAAGATTATTGCTATTCGCAGTGTGTACAGCATTCTTAAAGTATCTCTAGGAAAAAACTTTCTGGGATTTCTAAATCCAATAAAAGCCATTAGGCATTTCTGAGAGAAGCACACAAATAAATGGTAACGACTCTTCCAAGGTTACAAAGAAAGAATTCAGGAAAAAATTATTATAGTTGTACAGGGTAATGATGTACAGAATAATTTATAATACATATATATTTAAAACATATACCAAGAAAATTAAGAACTTAGATGAAATAGATATTGAAGAAATATAACAAAATTAGCATAAAATAAAATATAAAATCTGAATTGACAATTAATAAAATAGCCAACAAAAATATGTAAGACAACGAGAGTGAAAATTTTAAAACATTGCTGAAATGAATTAAATAAGACCTAAATAAATTGGAGAAATTGAATTCATTTTTTAAAGCTTTTCCATGAAGATATCTCCAGACTCAAATAAATGATAGTATTGGTGATTCCTATTAAATATTCAAGGCATTGTACACAGCACTGTCAGAAAAGAGAAGGAAGAAACACTTTCTAACTCATTTTACCAGGCCAGCATATCCCTAATGCTAAAACCTGAAAAAACATTACAAAAAACAAAATTACTGATTAATATCTTTGCAGTAATTAATTACTGATTAATATATATGCAGAAATCATTAGCAAAACATTAGCAAATTGAATGCAAAAATACATTAAAAGATAACAGACTATGACTATGTAGGATTTATCGTGGGACTACAAATTTGTTTTAACATTCATAATCAATCATTGTAATTTACCATATCAGAATAAGGGATATAAACCATATGATCCTTCTAAAAGAAGCAGGAAAAAAAATTAACAGCATTCAACATTCATTCATGATGAAAGCTTTTCCCAAAATGTTTTCAGCTAACATCATAGTTAATGGTGATGTTGATGGCTAATTTTATGTCAACTTGGCTGGGCCAAAAGGTGCCCAGGCATTTGGTCAAATATTTTGGGTGTTTCTATGAGGATACTTTTGGATGAGATTAACAGTTAAATGGGTAGATTTTGAATACTCAGCAGATTACTCCCCATGATGTGCTCCTCTGAGCAAGAGAGAATTCTACAGTAGACTGCCTTCAGAGTCCATCTGCAGCATTGACCCTTACGGTTCTACAGCAATTCCTTTAGACTCAAACTGGAACATTGGCTCTCCTGAGTCTCCAGCCTGCAGCCCTACCCTAAAGAATTTGTCCTCGCCAATCTTCATAATCACGTGAGTCAATTAGTAAATCTCATTTTTATACTCATGCTTGCGCGCGCGCGCTCACACACACACACACACACACACACACACACACACGCACACACACCCTATTGGTTCTGTTTCTCTGGAGACCGATAACTAATGCACTGATATATTCAATACTTCCCCTGCAAGATCATGAAGAGAAAGATGGATGCTCTCATCACTTTTTTTCAGCATTGTACTGAAAGTCTCAGTCATTGCAATAACATAAGAAAATCAAGAAAAGGCATGAAGATTCAAAAGGAAGAAGTAAACTGTCTCTGTTCAGAGATTGCAAGATTGTTCTCATAGGAAATCCTAAGGAATATACAACACAACTAGAACCAATGGGTGAATGTATCAAGGTTGCAAGATAAAGGTCAATACAATTGATCAAATATATATTTATATACTAGGAGCAAAAAATTGGAAACTAAATCTGCTCAGAACACATAAAACAAGGAATGAATTTAACAAAAGATGTGCAAGGCATTTACACAGAAAATCACAAAACGTTGCTGACGGAAATTATAGAAGATATCAATAAATGAAAATATACATGTCCGCATGTTGGAAGACTCAAAATTAGTAAAATAGTAATTCTTCTCTAATTGCAATCTCAACTATACTCTTAGAACATTTTCTTCACAGAAAAATGTCAATCTGATGCAAAATTGTGTATGGAAATGCAAATGACCTAGAATAGCCAAAGCCAAAGGAGGAAGTAGTAGAACAAACTGATGTTAACACTTCTTCTATCCAAATACTTAGTATTCAAGACAGTGTGGTACTGATAAAGTGACAGACCTATAGATCAGTAAAACAGAATAAAGAATCCAGAAATATACCTACATGTATATGCTATATTGCTTTTGACAAAAATGTCCAAAGGATTTAACAAGTAGAGAAAGTCATTTGAATAAACAATGCTAGAAAAAGTGAACATTCATATAGGAAAAAAGCAAATATTTAACCTTGTCAAAACCATACAAAATGTTAGCTCTAAGTCAATCAAATGCTTAAATAGAAAAGCTAGAATTACAAAGCACATAGGCAAAAACAGAAGTGAATTTTTGCCAGTTTGAAGTAGACAAAGAATTCTTAGGACATAAAAGCACAACATATAAAAGAAAAAATTATAAACTGGGCGCTGAAAATTAGAAACTTGTGTATTTCAAAATAAAGTCTTAAGACAATAAAAAGGTAAGCCAACAGCTGAGAGAAAATATTCACAATATATCACAAAGGATTTCTATTCAGAAAATATAATTTACTTTTAATATTTAACAATATACAGACAACTAGTCTTTTAAAAAGGTGAAATTTTGACTGGATATCACAAAAGAGGACATACAAATGGATAATAAGCACATAAAAAGATGCATTAATCATCAGGAAAAATGCAAATTAAAAACACAGTGAGAAACCACTACTCTAGATGAGAACGGTTAAATTTAAAATGTTATGGACAAGGGTTTAGAACTCCTGGATCTCATGTACAGTGTTTCTGAGAAAACGAAAGTTACTTTAAATATTTAAAATATCTGCCTTACGATCTAGCCATTTCATTTCTAGGTATTTACCCACTAGAAATGAAAATAAATATTTAACAGAAATGCTTGAATATGAATTTCTATAGCTACTTTATTCACAATAGCTAAAAGCTGTGAAAAGCCAAATATCTATCCAGAAGTGAAAAGGTTAAAAAAAAAAAGGCTACTTTCCTGTAATGGAATAAGTCTCAGCAATAAAAAGAAACAAACTACTGAGGCATACAACAACACGGATTATCTGAAACTCATTTCCCTGAGTGAAAAAAGTCACAGACGAAATAATGCATCCTGTAAGACTCCATTCAATTAATATTCTAGAAAATGCAAACTAATGGATTGTTACTAAAAGTATATCAATGATTGCCTGGGGCTGAGCAACAAAGGAGAGATAGACTGCAGATAGGCATGAAGACACTTCTGGGGGTGACGGAAATACTGTACATCTTGTTTTTGGGGTGGGTGGTCACAGATGTTTATATCAAGATTCAAATACGTCTACACTTTAAATAGATGCAGTTGTATGAAAATTATAAATAAATAAAGGCAATTTTAAATATGGAAACAAATACATCATCAAGTAGAGTATGGTACATCCACAGGACTAAAGGTTGATGTTAACTTTGAAAATGATTGTTAACTGTTGGTAATAACATCTTGTAAAATGCTATAAAATAACTAGCCTAATAGATTGGTTTATTTAGAACGATTGGAGCTATGTAAATGAAAAAGGGAGGATATGTGTTAAGATATCCTTCAGGGGTTTTTCCCTACATTATGTAAGTGCCAAACGTTCTGTAAATGAGAGAAATTCCTTTTGTTCTAAAACTACTTTTAAGTGATGCTGATATGATAGGGGTGGTAGGATGAGCGAAGAGCCCAAGAACCTCTGCGTCCCTTTGCAGCATTACTTAGCTTTGTCAGGTTTCTTCTAAAGAGATTTGTCTCGAGCTGCCTGCAATGCTTTTTGGAAACCAGACAGGTAGAAGACAACCAGTAAGTGAGGCATCACCTGCTAATCTGATAGTAATTGATGCTGTAGCTCTAAAGAAAAGAAAAACAAAAGGGAACATACACATTAATGGCAATATATATTGACAAGACAGGCACACGTTACTATTGAGAGGACTGGCTTCAGCATACCAGTTGGTATAACCAATAGTATAATGTCCAGTTAAAATAAATAAAAGAAACTGGTGTAGTACATTCAAAGGTAATGGTAGTTCAATTTGCTTAATAAGTAAGAGTATTAGCACTATAGAAGACCTTATAAATCACAGGTCAAAACAACATGTTGCCAATTAATATAGTAAAACAGCAGAGACTTGTTTAGGATTACAGGCCAAGTTTGGGCAGAAATGAGACAACTGTCTTTCAGAATTAGGCTTTTTTTAATGAAAGCATAGGTTTCATTCATCTCTGATACATTACTGTATTAATTTTAAGTAAACTTTTGTGGGGTTTTTTCCTACTCAAAAAGTCTGGGAGAGTGTACATTTTTTGATCCATTACTTACATATCATTAATTCCTGGATTACAAATGAATAAAATTACTATATTTTCATGTGATTTATATTTACATTAAATAAGAAATCCTCTTTTTCAAGTTCCCATTCAAATTACATAACTGTATCATTGTAAAATCATATCTAAAGTATATAACCTGACTCCCACAACCACAATAAAATACTCAAATAAATTGGGTCTATAAAATGTAATAGAGGGGGAAAAATCCTTTTTCATTTTAGCCTCTATTTTTCTCAGTCTTTTCTTTCTAGTGGCATAATGGTCATAATATGACAAAAATAATTTTTTCTCTTTGATATACAGGACTGAAAAAAGTCTTAGGAGCTTTTGTGTATGTTCACATGAACTTTAACTAAAACAGTCTTGGTGTCAACGTTCTAATCACTGCATTCAAGTGGTTGTCATCATTCCTTTAACCAAACATGTTGATCTTAAATCTCCCTGGAGTTCATGTCACCGTACAGAATTAACTGTTTACCCTAGTTAGAGTGAACTTGTAGGTTCTAATCAATGACAGGAATTTTCTTTTTCACGTATTAAATAAAATGTCAACATTCACACAATATTTTAGATATATTTCGTAAGTAGTGGGACTCTGCAGACAAGCTGTAGCCGAAGACTCTTCTCATAACATGACAGTTAATTTTTGATTGTGGCTGAGTCTGGCATTAAATGTTCCTGCTGTGAAGAGATGGATAATTTTAGTTAGAGGTTATACAGTATACCCTGTATAGTATATACCCATATAGTATACCCATATAGTATACCCATATAGTAGGTGGTCCTGGATATTTAATTCCATGGTACATATTTAACATTGTCTTGTTACTAACTTTATTTTCCCCCTCTGGTTGAAATAAAACTTCAGCTCAAATATTGAAATCACCATTTGTAGGTCTTTCCAAAGAAACTGGTAAGTAGAATATTTAAATTACACAATTTTCCTGCAGATTTTTTTATTTAAGAAAATCCTGGCACTCCATTTTCTGGTAGAAATATCTTTGGAGGAGTATATCTGACATGCTGGCTCTCTCCCCCAAACCATAGATACACCCTCTTTCAAATTTTCAAATTAATATATTTCATATTACATTCTTTTCACCCAGTTTAGCTGTTTTAAAAAGCTCAATAAGAAATACAAACTAGTAATATAATTTCAAATTGCAAATAAATCTATTTAATCAGCATATTCTCTTAATATCTACCTTCAGTTACTCCTTTTTAAATTTAAAAATACTGAATTTCTGGAATTTTAAAAACCATAAAGGAAAATCGAGTTCTGAAAAAAAATTGTAATTCTTCATAATCAAATCACTGTTTTTAGGAAAATAAATTAAAGCCACTAAGACAAGGAATAACTAACATTTTGGGGGGAATGTTTGTATTTGTTAAACTTTATAATATGCCACTGCTTTTTATTTTCACTTTCATTTACCATCTTTGGAAGAAAAATAGAGAATCACTAGGCATTAGAAAAAATGACTCCATGTAAATCACAAATAAAATGTATCTATTGATCTCTAATCATGGCCTGTGACTGAATTTACTTTAAAGAGTTCATGCCTTCTGTATGTCTTGAGCTCATCCTCACTTTTGTTCTAGTTGCTGCCGATCATTGTTTCATTACCCAGCCCAGCCTTCCTCTGGAAGCCATTCATTAGGGAGCAGTAAGACAGACTTATGCAACATCATCGGCCTTTCTTCCCAATACATTAGCTGACTTGCTAGCTAAGTCAGGAAGTACAGATGAAAAAAATTTGTTCTTAGGAAGACCTCTTGAGAAGGTACTAATGAGATCATTCAGGAATATCTAAATATTTATTAAATGCCCATATACAAAGTAAGATGATGGAAAGAAGTGTCTGGATCAGATAGATTGAATCACTTTCTGTCACTCAGAATTCTGTTTACTGTTTCTGTAAGAATTCACTGCTTTCTAGAGAGTTTGTTATTGAGCAAAAATATTGGAACTTAGTTTGTATGTTAGGATGATTTGGGGGATACTATACATATACCTGTAATTTGTATCTGCCTTTTTCTTTTCCCTTTTTAACTTTTCTGTTTATTCTATTGTAGTATAACCTGGTAAAATATATCGCAAGATTTCCATTGCCTAAGATTTCTTTGAAGAGTCCCTGAGTGTCGTAGGTCTTATGGAAACATCAGTCACTGTCCTAATTCTAGGACTGTGATGCTTCATAAAGCAAAGACGTATCCAAGGGAATAAAAACTCATTTTTCTGAATTGGAAAACCTCTCTGTAATATTCAGAAACTGTGTTAAACAGGCTGACTTCTGTTTTCAGTCCTACGTGGAAGCTTTTCTTCACCCAAAGCTAACCTCGTATATTGTTAAATTCTTGGATAGATAAATATATAAAGATGAAGGAGCTAGGTGTTTCTATTAACCTCACAAATAATGCATTAAAATTTTTCTCTAGTTCTTTTCTTATAGCCTTAAGATTAATTTTAAAAAATGCAAGTGTCTACAAAACGAAACTCAGGTAATTGTACATTGATTAGGAAAATAAATGAAAGACTGTCTACTAGACCTGAGCCAACACGAGATATAGAGCAACTACAGGACTTGAGTGTCACTAGCTCTTCCTGTAATATGCTGGTCCTGAGAACAAATAAGGACTTTAAATCTCACAGCCGCCAACCAGGCTTTCTCTTTAAATCAGATGCTACAGTCATTCTATTCCACAATGAGTTATTTTGCAAATAAAAAAAAGATCGCTAGTTTGCTAAATGTTGATGCCTCTAAAATGACGGTCACTTACATGTGGTGCAATTAATTAAAAATACAAATTAAACTTTGTGGATATTAAATAGCTTTTTACAGGAAGTCTAAAAATTGAAATCTTGCTGGATATAATGTTTAATTTCTTTGGCAGTCATTTAAAATATTCATACATAATAGTTGTATTCTTATTCTTTATTCAAGCATGAGACCCTTCTGACTGTGTGGTTTGGTTTGTTGGAAGTTTAAAGGTATAAGAGTGCCCTTCTTCCTATTTGGGGGAAAAAACCCACAAAATAAAATACTGCATTTTGAGGATTTTAAATTTTAAAAACTAAAAGTAAAGAGAACAATTTTACATATTGAATATATTTGCATGGTCTTGTTAAACTGTAATTTTGTTTTGCTCATATCACTCTTTAAATTTCTCTGTATAAAATCAGTTTATTATGAATGGTAATAAGTTAGCATAAAGATTGCTAAATAAATTCAATCGGTATACAGAAAGTATTTTTCTGCTATTTGTTTGTTGCTTGCCTTAAGAATAATTTCTGGCTCTCTCTAGGGGTCATAGTTCATTTAACCAGCCCTTAATATTGTCTAGGCAACCCAGTTGTCTGTTTTTAAAGGAGTGGGCATATATGATTACTAATTTAATTTTTTATCAGAAATTTAGTATCCGTATCAATCTATTCAAAAACAATGAAACAAGTCTTACCAAGTCACTCATGTTATATGAGTAACTCTGCCTACGTTTCTGGGTTTTGTAAAACTGAAAAGGAAAATAAAAGAAGCAAGCTAGTAGATAGAGTGTTGAAGTCTGACATAAAATGAATCTCAAAAAGGGAAAAACAGAACAATAAAAAACCCTAAACTTTAGGTATATTATCATGAATGTGAATTCCACTTTCATTTATTCAACAAATATTGATGGTGGACCTGCTATGTGCTGGGTCCTGTTGTAGATGCTGGCAACACGGCTATGAACAAAACAGACCAAAATCTCTGCTCTCCTCGCATTTACACTGTTTGCTTAGTTACATAGTGTTTTGGATGAAGCCATCTTTTGAGGGCCTCGAACACTGGTCACAGGTGGTCAGTAGGCTCCTTGGCATCCGCAGGCCTCGTTACATTGCTAGCACAGTCAAGTTCTGGACAGCATCAGGCTCATCACAACATAGTGCATATTTCTCAGTTTTGGCATATTCCTCCATCAGTGAAGGGCCCCTTGTAACCCACCAAACATAGTTCAGAGTTAGAAAACTGTTAAGGACAGTTTAATCACATTTCCTTAACTTTTCCAGTAAATTTGACTAAACCATACACTTTGCAGAAAATATCTGTAATACACTGAAAATCTTACATTCATGTTATTCACATTATTCATTTTAATGGGGACAATCAATGAGGAAGCACAGCATAAAGAGGAGAAGGATAAAGAAACTGGGTCATTCATCCCAATACTTGTTAGTGTGGAAACGGACAGATTTCTCTGAACCAGGAGTCTAACGTCACACTTCCTTATCTTGATTCCTCAGGGCTATGACGAACTCATCACAGGGTCCAGATAAAGTAAGTAAAAGAATGTTATGTGATTGGATGAAACTCACACACAGACATTCATAACCCATCTTAATTAGTACCAATCAGGAAACTAATTAAACTCGACCTAAAAATAAAGTAGTGCTGCTTCCTGTGAAGACCTCTGGGCTTTGTGTCAGCGAGTTGATCTGACACCTGAATCTCCAGCTGCGGGAGCTGCGGTTTCTGCAGAGCCCTCTAGTGGAGAGCATGGCCTACAGCAGTTTCCCAAACCAGGAGCCTGACAATAAAAAAATCCTTCATGAAATCGAATGACGTGAGTACCGGCACCTGCCATCACTCCTTCACGTGTTTAGAAGCGATGGCACCTCCAACGTATAGGCACATATAGGCCGATTTCCTGTATGTGAACTTAATTTGTAAATTTATTCCAGCTTTTGTACTCCAAGGTGAATTGGTAAAATGTCTAAGTTTTCACTTGAGCCTTGACCTGTGCAAGTGTTTCAAAAAATAAGTATTAAATATTTGAGCCTAAACTGAGTTAGAAAAACTGCAAAGTAACACATGTGAAGGAGTAAGAAGATAACATGCACATTTTGAATCCTTCCATTGCCATAATTAAGAACTAGAGGAGGGTTTCATTTTTTTCTAGAAAAAAAAAATTGTATCATTAATATATTTGTAATTATTTTTAAATGCTTTAGGTGCAATCCCCTTTACCTTGATTTATTTTTTAATTTAGTTACCTTTGGAGCCTTAATTACCTCTGTAAAATGTATATTTTTTTATTTAAGGAAATATACTTGGATATGTAAAAACCTAGAGTTTGAAACAGAAGTAACTTCCATTTTAACTTGGGAAATACTGCACAGGTAAAGATGATTGACATTAAAATGTGGATTACCTGCCACATTTTAAATTATTTATCATTATTTAACCACTGTATTGACATGACAGAATAGGGATCACTGACCCAGAGCACAGTCTAGGAGACAAATTAGAAAAGCAGGTGAGGTTATTTGGGCTCTTGTGGAAACCAGAGTATCCGTGAAAAATCACAAATGTTTGACACTGTTGAATATAAGATCCCTATGACTTAATTTGGATTATTTTTCCTGATCCCAGCTGAATTGACAACTATGGTTAGACAAGCACATAGTCAGTTAATTTTTCTGTATTGAGTAATGCTATTTTATGTTCAGGGTTACAAGATACTTGAGAAACAAAATTGAAGCCATGTGTTCTCAAAATATATTTCTATAGAGCATTTAATAATCCTTTACTACCTTTTGTTTTTTGTTAAAAACTACTCTGGATGCACCTACATTTTTACCTCATCCATAAATGTATTTTCAATTATGACATCATTAAAACAATTTTCCTTCAACCAGTTAGTCATATTGCTGTTATTTGTTTTACAGAACCATATTCTCAATACACCAAAAAAAAAAAAAAAAACATAAAACAATGCTATTCTGTATTTAAAATGAATTCATTAGAAATGAGGAAAATGACTTTTTCATCTTCAGATAAACCTCCTCATACTTGTGAACACAAATTCATTTTGTATTAAGTCATAGTTTGCTTTTACAATGGTTTTCTTATGCTTGTTTAAGCTTTGCAAATCTCCTTGGATAGATAAAATTTGGCCTCAATAACATTCTTGGGAAATAATCATCAAACTGTAATTATCACATATTCAACATACCCGAAATAAAATGAAAAATTATTACACATGCTTATGTTGAATAGTGTCTTCTCTCTTCTAGATAATGTTTGGTATTTACTTTGTCAGGAAAGAACTTAAAATACTGGGCAGACAATCCATACCCTTGAAATAGTTCATTAACAATGCAGATGAGTGAATTATAAAATGCTTACAAGAGTAATATAGCTAGAAGTGAAGTAATACTTGACAGCAAAGATGAATCTATCTTGGCTCTATACATTCAAGAAGAGAGGGATTTGGGGTAATAAAGTATTATCTAACTAGTTTGTGGGAGCATTAGGTCTATCTTGAATTTTACTGGGAGATGAGGTTGAATTGATTAAGCTATGACTCCCAAATTTTTACCATCTGACTTTTTAAAATATTAATGCTTGGATTTAAATGTATACCTACATATTTATATTAATTTTCCAAACAAAATCTTTGTATTCTGGAACTTTGCCATACAAAATATTGTCAGATCTGCAGAGACATTGCCTGGGGACTTGTCCGAACTGCAGAATCTCAGGCCTTGTCCTAGATTTACTAAATCAGAGTCTGCATTTGAACAAGCTCCCCAGTCTCCTATGTATTAAAGACTGAGGCCTCCAGCTCTAGAAAACACTATTGGCTGGTGTATTAACACAGTATTTCACGAGCGCGCGCGCGCGTTTGTGTGTGTGAATGTGAGTGTACTTAAGTATATGGATGTGTATGTGTGTAAATATGTATCATCATTTCTCAAAAACTGACTTAAAAGGACTATGATACTGGTTCTGTCTCAGCCAAAACACTCCTCTCACTCCCCCACCACCTCCAGCCCCATATGCTCTTGCTCAGAGTTTGCTCAGAGCTTCGGGATGTTTTCCTTAGATTTTAAGATGAACTCTTGGCTTGTTTTGACTGTCTTCTGGCAAGAGAAATGGAAGACTAGGAAGTAATGGTACTAGTAAAGTTTGTTTTTAAAAATGGAGAAATGTTCCAGAGGTAATAATGAAAGTGAGCGTAAGAGTGAGTTTTAAACAGCGCTGGTGAATCCTAACAAGCAAATCACATTTATGATCTATTTTTTTGCTTTACTTTTAATGACTTCATAACAATTGGATGAAATCTTTCTAATTTACAATTAGCATTTTTCAATTAAAGCAGGCATGCTAATTTTTACATTGATTGCATAAACTTGCATGTTCAAACTCAAGATATATTCATTCTTGGTGGATATCAGTTAAAATATAGCAAATTAATTTGTGCAACCTACTGTGACTATTTTCAAATCCAAAATTCGGTAACTGTCTTGAAAAATCACAGCCCTTCAAAATATTTTCTTGGGTCGTGGTTTTCTTCTAATCACCCTCAAACACTTCGGTAACAGATGATTTCTTACTAAGTTTCTCCTAAGCATTGTTTCTAATACTTTCTTTGTATAATGGCAAGATCTTTCAGATCCCTTTCCTGTGGTTGCCTTTGACTGTGTGAACAGAAGGAAGTCACTAATGTTTTAGACTTTCTCTAATTGTAAAATGACAGGCTCCAGAGAATTTTGCAGCTCTACATATGATTTTCTGAGGGGGCATTCCCAGCCCTGTGGTCTTTCCATTAACTGGAAAAACCATTTTGTTTTCTATTTTCACTAAACTCTACCTCTTTGTTGTTGTTGTTGTTCATTATTTACTTCCTAAAATTTTCATCTCTTGTCATCTCCAACTCACTCTCTTTGCCTTTCTTTTATAATATGCACTCCTACTCAATACATTCTGATAATTATATATCCTCCATCTGCCTTTTCAACATTTTATTTAACAGAATTAATTTCCCCTCACTGTTTATGATCTGTCTGGACAATTTCATCTACTGCAGTGGACTAAGCCACTGCCAATTTACTAATGATTGTTCAGCTTGCAGTCTCTAACCTGCCTTCCCTTCTGAGCTTTTGCATCTAACTTCTGGCTTGAGAATATTTACACTTGCGTCTCTCCATGTCCTAAATAGAAGTCGTCATTTTCCCACCTTTTCTTTATATCCCAAATTTGATCCCCTAAATTCCTTATAAAAGAATTGTATCACTAGTCAGCTAAACACAGGAGAGAGAAATCTTATAAGCCTCTTCCATTTTGTAAAACTCTCATTACACCTAGTTTTCCCCTTTTCTAGGTCTGCCTTCTCCTCTAAGCTTAGCTTCTTGCAAGAGTAGCACATTTACTGCCTCTACTTCCTCACTTTCCATTTACTCCTTTATCTTAATCCTACATGCAGGCCAATGACTCCACCAAAACTGCTGCCACCAAAGTCATGAAAACCTTCAGCTGTCAAACCCAATTGTGATTTTCCGTCAATATCTTACTGGACATTTTTGTTGGAAGCACTGTTGACCATGAACTGTTTATGAAATCCTTTAAAAGTTTGGCTTCCAAAAAGCTAATCATTTCTAGTTCTTTGCTCTTCTCTGTTTCTGCCTGTCTTTTAAGTACAGACTTACCTCATTTTATTGAGCTTTGCTTTATTGTGCTTTGCAGATACTGCGTTTTTTACAATTGAAGTTTTACGGCAACCCTGTGTCAAACAAGTCTATCGATGCCATTTTTTCCAATAGAATTTTTTCACTTGTCACTGTGTCACATTTTGGTAATTCTCATAATATTTCAAACTTTTTCATTATTATTATATTTATTATGGTGATCTGTGATCAGTGATCTTTGATGTTACTATTGTAATTGTTTCAGCATTTTTAATCAACAAAGTATTTTTTAATTAAGGAATGTATATTGATTTTTCTTAAGACAATGTTATCACATACTTAATAGACTACAGTATAGTGTAAATACAACTTTTACATGCACTGGGAAACCAAAAAACTTGCATGACTCTCTTTATTGCCATGGTTACTCTACTGTCGTGGTCTGGAACCAACCTGCAGTATTTCTGGGGTACGCCTGTATTGGTAAATGTTAGGGTTTCATCTTTTGGCCAGCACTTTGTTTACATGAATGAAACTCATTATCTTTTATGCTAATTACAGTCGTCCCTCCCTTGGTATCCTCCAGGGATTGTTTCCAGGACCCCCTTGAACACCAATATCTGTGGATGCTCAAACCCCTTACATAAAATAGAAGCCCCGTGAGTACAGTCAGCCCTCCGTGTCCCCATGTTCAGCATTGGCACATACAGAGGGCAGCCGTATTTTCAAAGGGAATTATTTCCAGAGGAACAACTCCAGTCAAAATCTCTGTCTCCTATTAGTTCTTCAGCCCTTGGTTTTCCCTCAGGTCACTTCATCTGCATAAACCTATAATAAAAATTGTGCATCTCATGTTCATTCTCTCGTCTCAAATCTCTCTCGCGTTGCTGACTACCTCCTCACTGAAGCCACAGCATGAAAGGCCTCTTGGACATTTCCGTCTACCTCATTTTTCATAATCAGTCTAGTAAGTCCTTTACCAATTCCATCCACTTAGGTCTGTGTGATTTGTAGTTCTGCCGTCACTGCTCAGTATAATGCCCTCTAGATCTCTCTTCTGAACCAAGATAAAAAATGTATTGAATGCTTTTAATGTAAGCACAAGGCTTACACTTTATCTGTACCACCCCAAATCTCATATAATCCTTACAACATCCCTATGAGATAGGATCTGTTATTATTAGAATTTCTAAGAGTAACAGAGCCAGGGCCATCACCTAGATTAGTCTGATTCAAGAACCCTACTCTTACCTCTACGTGATATTGGCTATCTGCTTGCAAAGGAATCCTAACTGATCTCTTAGCTCCTAATTGGTGATTTTGATTCTGTTTTACCCACCCCACTTAACTATGTCAAAATGACCTTTTAAAAATGCTAGTTGAATATGTTTCTCTTCTGCCCCACGTTACCCTCGAGAGCAAGCTCCTGAGAACAGCTGAGTTCATCACCACCTGGCTCCTTCCTAACCCTCCTGGGTCCTCCTTCCTATACCCTTTGCACTGCCTCAAACTCCACGCTCTAGTAATAGAGATATATGTTTTCCTCCAGGAAGCATGCTTTTCACGTTTAATCTCTCTTCTCAGAACTCTTTTCTTTAAAACACAACTTTCCAGCTGCCATTCAATTGCCATCTATGCTAGGGAAGTGTCCCTTAATCTCTAACGAAGTTCCCCCCACCCCTCCACCTTCTACTATGAAAATATTCTGCATGTACTGCTACCTAACACTTGCATCATTTCTTGATCGGATTCTAAATTATTTAAGCGTACAGTTATTCATGCTTTTGCCCTCAGTGTCTAGCACATGATCAGGCACGTGTTAGCCACTCACCTTGCATTGAACTGAACTATTAGGGGAATTAAATATTGCAAATGTATTCATCATCTCCCTCTTCC
This sequence comes from Camelus dromedarius, assembly GCF_036321535.1. Lineage (NCBI taxonomy): Eukaryota > Metazoa > Chordata > Mammalia > Artiodactyla > Camelidae > Camelus > Camelus dromedarius. The sequence goes on along the minus strand of NC_087437.1, from coordinate 87,253,492 downwards.
TTAGCCCCCAAATACAATTTTTTTTGGGGGGGGGGAAGAATGTTGTTTCACCTCACGTGTGTATTTTAATTTCATCTTATATTTTCTTTCTGTCTGTGAGATGATTCTAGTTCAGTTCCTTATTACTTTAGTTATTTTAAAATGGTTTCGAATCTCACCTTTCTGCCTCTGATTTTCCCTCCTTCACACTCAGCAGTGGTTCTCAAATGTCAGGGATCAAAAGGATTACCTGCGAAGCTTGTCATGTTGCAAGTTCGTGGGTCCCAACCTCAGAGATTCAAATTCCATGAGTCTGTGGTAGGCAGAAGGGATCTGCACTTTCAATAAGTATTCCAGGTACTTCAGTAGCAGGTGGTCCATATACCACAGGTGGAGACGCTCTGCTCAATGCGCTCAGTAAAATTTTTCCCTAAAACTCAGATATGATCAAGTTCTTATGTGCTGAAATGCTTTTTATGTCTCTCTTTCATCTAGAATATATTGTAAGGGGGGAGGGTATAGCTGAGGGGTAGAGTGTGTGCCTAGCATGCACAAGGTCCTGGGTTCAATCCCCAGTACCTCTATTAAAGTAAATAAAAACCTAATTACCTCCCCCACAAAAAATACAAAATAAATGAATAAACATTTTTAAATGTGAAATTATTTTTTAAAATACTCAAAAAAAAAAAGAATAAGTGAAAAAAATTTTTAAGGAGATTAGAATTTATAAAATCATTGACAAGTGGCGTAGAAATTTCTGAAGTTTCCAATCTGCCTTTCAAAGAACATCTCTTAGCACTCTGTCCCCACCCTCCTTTTCCTCCTATCCAGGCCCCTTTTGTATCACTCATACTCTTTGCTCTATATCTGCCAAATGCTTTCTTTTGCCCTCACTTGGAAACTATTATGATTTTGTTTATGTTCCTGCAGTGCCTTCTGAGCCATTCTTCAGTTAGCGAACTCCTACTCATCCTTCAAACCCCAACTCAGTTATTACTTTTTTGATGAGGCTGTTCCTGAATCGGCTGCCCACACTTCTATCCTTCCTGCTTCTACTGTGGCCAAATTCCTTGCACCCCTCTGTTTGTGGACATCACTCTTTTTCACATCTAATCAGAATGGCATTCAGGTTCTGGAAACTCTTTATTGTCTGATGTCTCTTGATCTAGAGAGTTTATAATTGAGAAATCCTATATTATTTACATTATATTCCTAGGCCAGAAATTGCTTTTTACTCATTTTCACACTATTGTAGCTCCCTTTGAACAGGAATCCCTCTTTTCACAGCGATAAGCAGTTTAAGTGTGAAAAGAGTAGTGTGAGGGGAAGCCAGGATATGGGGATATCAGCACATTGGCATGTTTTTCCAAAATGTTTTTAAATTGTCACTTCCAAATAAGACTATTTTCTTTCAAGTTTCAGACAATTTTTATCTACACCTAGAACAATGGAACCGTGCAGTTGGGAAGACTACAGTTGGTTTGGAACTTTAAAAAATACCAGTCACCACTATCTGAAGCCTCTGCTTAGTATCTGTCATTATTTTCAATTCTGACAGACTTGGCACTTGAAGAGGGTTCTACAGCCTCCGCTGACACAATGTGGGAAGACGTTAGAGATACAAAGTAACAAGGCACACACAGAAAAGTGAGCAGAGTTACTGCCTTTCCTGCTTCCTCCACCCCCCAACATCCCATCCCAGCCAACATACTATTATCAAAAGACACTCATTTAAATTCCTGTGAAAATCGTGCACTCTCATTAAAAACATAGTGTTTGTGCAAAGAATATCTTATTAGCAAGGCCTTTCAAACCCTTATTTAGATTCTACAACTTAAAGCTGTAAAATCGATCACTGCTCTTACAGCTGTCAACTTACCTTTACTTTCTAGAGTTGTGCAAGGAATGTAAGAGGCTTGTTTTCTGTTTAGAATATAAAAAAATAGGTGAGCGGCAGGATATTTTATGTTTTAAAAAGAAGCAAGGATAGTTCTCAAAATATCAATTACCAATTACTTGGCTGAAATAGATGGCAATTCTGTTGTCCAGCAAGGGAACAGGAAATAAGAGAAACCACTTATAACCATAGTGCAAAAAGTAAGCAAGAAAGTGCAAGGACACTATTATGTAGCATTTGGACTGGAATGCTAAAGAGGAACAGCATCCAACTATTATCAGATTGGAAGTGGCTGAGAAGCTAACCGGGGAGCTGTGAATTATGCATTGTTTATCTCACAGAACCCAGAGATCCAAATGCTGGATGGTGAGGGAGGGAAGGTTGTGATGGGCTGTCATACACTTTCGGCTTGATTTCTATTACTCTTATTTAGACCCACAGCATAGAACAAGAGATGCATGCTGGCCTGCAGCTATTCCTAGGGCTGGGTTTGCTCACTCCCATAGGATGCTTCCCAGTTTGGAAAACCAAAGTGCACTTTTTGTGCACTGGAATCCCGAGCCAAATCTCTTTCAAAGTGCTGATACCACTTGGTGTACAACTGAAGAGACTTTCTGATCTGGGGTGTGTATTGGTGTCTTTATGCACCGCAAAGGACTGCTGAAGAGTTATGCTCACACTGAACATAATGAAGGAATAATCCTGATTTTTCATTTGGATACAATCACATTGATTTTTTTTTTTAATGAAAGGCTCCTGTTCTTTAATAACAAACATTTCTCTGGCATTTCAGTTTCTTTTCTACTCACTCTGCCATTTGACACTCCTATCAGGGTTTCTGGTTTCTTCAGGGAATTAACCTAAGAAGAGCATGTACTGCAAACAATAAAATAGCTGCTTTTCCCTGAAAATAAAGAGGGGGTGTTTTTCCCTCCCTATCACTACTCCCCACCACCGTTCCATTATAACTTCTGGATTTCCTGACCCTTCGGTGACGCCTGAGGCCCCCACCCTCTCCATCCCCAGCTCTGAGCTTCATAGCCGTCTGCGAGCCCCCGCGCGCAGTCCTGCGCTTCTTCAGTGCCCGCTTCCGACGGCGCTAGGACCCAGGGAAGTCCCTGAGAAAGGTTCGCAGAAAGGCAGCCAGACTCCTCCTTATCTCCAGTGTCAAACTTGACATCAGCCTGCGAGCGGAGCATGGTAACTTCTCCAGCAATCAGAGCGCTCCCCCTCACATCAGTGGCATGCTTCATGGAGATATGCTCCTCTCACTGCCCTCTGCACGAGCAACATGGACTGTCACCTCTCCATCCTCCTCCTTCTCAGCGTCTCTGTTCTCAACTGCTTCGGAGAACTGACTCTCCAACCTTCCAATGAAGGTAAGCCAGGTACAGCGACGCGCACAGCCCTGCCCCGCGGGGCTAACGCTCCTCCAAGCACGTTCTCACCCAAGCCTTTTCAGGTCGCTGAGGTGCCTTCGAATAAAGCAGTTTGCTCTCAGAGTAAACTAAAGAGGTGCTTTTATTTTCGGCTCGCTTCTAAAACACTTTAAGAGATAATTTTGGATTGCCTAAACCTAAAATGTGTTTTTAATCTGATACCAATTCAGGCAATTACCTTGTTTGCCAATTTTAAGCAGAGAGAAAGAAAATTTCTCCAGTTTTACAACCCAGTATGTTAATTGCCAAATAGCCATGTTACTATTTCATTTTCTGATTATGACCATGTAGTACTCTGAGAAGTTTAAAAGAAAATTCCACCCCCTCTCTAGATTCTTTAGTATGTTTAAAGGTAATGACAGGTTGTTCCTACTTAGGATCATGGCATTTATGAATGGACTAAAGGGAAATAAGAGTTTGTTGAAGCAGAGATGTGTGTGTGTGCGCGCGTGTGTGTGTATTTATGTTGCAACTGCTGTAATAAAGTGATGTGTATCCTGCCAGGCGGTGGTTTGCTCTATGGTACAGTAGAACGTTCTAATGAGCAGCATATGCCACATTAACATAAGTAATATTTGCAGGAATTACAATAAGCTTAGGTTGAATTTTCTTTGTTTAAGGGTTTATATATGAATAAGAGAATGTATTTAATGAATAGTGAAAATCTCCTGGGTAGGTGTAGTAAATAACTAAATAGCAAATTAAGAAAGAATGTTCATATGCAGCAAATGGTATTTCCTTAATGTTGGGTTATTTATTTTCCTCATAATGGGCATTCATCCCTTTTCAATGAATGAAAGTGCATACCTAATATTAAGGACACCAATGTTTCTTATAAGATTGTATGCTTAACAGATACATTGCCTTTTTCCTGCATACCCTTTTGTGAACTATTCCTAAGATTTGTGAATACAATCACTAACTCTTAGGACAAACTTCTCTGAATAATTGATTGCTTTAAAGCAACACTTGCAACTTTGATTCCCTCTTAATCATTTTGAACTTATAACAATAACATTTGGCAATTTATTTTTCAATTTAGCAATACTTAGCAATTGATGTGCAAATGCTACATTATATATCATGTCACTCACTAAAAGTATTTATTGGCAAGTCAGTACTATTTTATATTGCATATATTATTTTTAAAAACCACATGTAAAAACTTAAATATATTTAGAAACTTTTAAATTAAATATAAAAACTGCTGCTCATATTTGGTGACCTACTTTCACTGCTAATAGAGCAGTTTAATTTCATTCTTTCCTCAGTGACTGCTTTTATCAACTTGGCAGATTTCATTAAATTTTTTGTCTTGTTTTTAATTAGGAAGTTAAAAATTCTAAAATAGAAGGCTCAAGAAATGATCTTACCTTTAAGTGACTTTTTTTTTACAAATCAAATTAAAATGTTTATTTGAAAGTAATGGTCAATCATTCTTTATGAATGAAAGGCAAGAGTAGTTATTTGTATCATGAGTAACATATCAATAAGTTAAAATTAATGTTTATTCTTTTTGTTTCTTTGAAAATAATAAAGTATTGATAATAGCTAGAAAAACAGTAATATAATTTCCATATTGCTATGATAAATTGTATTTCTCCAGAAGGAATATTTATAAACTATTTAGATAATGGATTTCACTGAATTAATAATGCACTGGGATATAGCTTAGAGTCAGCATTATTGTGCAAAACTTAACCTTTCAGGAAACCATAAGAGAAAAAAAGGCCCTTTAAATTTATTCACATTTATCTAAAATTAATGAATATTTATGTAGTGAAATAGGAATAATCAAATGCAAATTGCTTTTAAATCACACCTTGTGTATATTTGGGTATATAACACATATTATTTTATAGGCAGGTACACATTAACAATATGTATATAAGAAGGTAAATATATTTTAAAAAACTGACATAATTACATTTAACTTGCTTGGCCAAAACTTTACCTATCCACTGTTTATTATTCTTTCCAGATCATGTCTTATAGGTAATTTTTCCTTACCCTTCTGAAGTCACAAAGGGAAGCTTTGAAACAAAATTTAAAATGAATGATTTAACTTGGGTAATATTTGAATAAGATTTCAAATATTAACACAGTAGCTTGAGTCTTAGTAGTAGAGTTGAACAACATGAAAAGGGAAAAATCCAAGTATGGGCCAAGATTTCCATGCAAGTCTTCTAACAATGTCATTTGAATAGAAAGCAGTGCTTCTGAAAATTCATAGATTGGGTGGAAGGAATAACGATAAAATGGATCTCTTTAGTATAGCTTTCTGATATAAATTTTGAGAACCGGAATACAAAATACTAGGTTGCATTTTAAATACTATGCTAAAAATTATATTTCAATGCTATAGAAAATTTCACTAGAACTTTACTAGTAAAATTTACTAGATTTTATTTGCAATCTATTATGAAGTTAGGCATGATAGAACTAAAGCAGAACAAAACCCAAGCCACTGACTGAGTTAATTGCTAGGAAACTTGTCACTGTGTGACTTTTTTCTTTTTAATTTGAGATTTGATAATCAAATATCAATACTGAAATGCCATTGGTCCATGATAAGAGAAAACACTTAGAAAAAAGTTTAATATGAACTTTCCTTTTACTAATCCAGTTACAAATAACTTTCTAATATGCTTTCAAGGAAATGATTCCAGGTGATACTTTCTATTACTGGCCTTCTCAATGATCATAGATTATTTATAATTACTTACAAATTTGATCATCCCTTAAATAAAAAATTGGCCTATACACTTAAACAGAAACTTTACAAAAGCTGCATGAAACTTTATTAAAATCTTATCAGGTCTCTCCGTTTACATGACGCCCCATGAAAAGATTTCCAATAGGAAATGAACTACTTTTCATGACAAAATAGAAATCTTACACCATGTATTGTTAGAAAAATTTATATATTTGCTCCCTGTTCCCATCCTAGATGGATGATGATAATGATAAACAAAAATAACTTTATAAAGAGGTTGAATCTTGATATCAAGTAAAGAATTGACTATTATGAGTTCAATCTCTTTTAGCATTGGATAAAGTACTCTCTTTAAACACTCTTCTATGTTTCAAGCAAGCTGAGGCAGAGTGCACTGCTTATTCATCAGCACATAATATACTAAATCATTTTGCTACCCAGAAGTATTTGTAAGTTAGGTTAACATTTACCCATAGGGTTCTTTACGTTGGGAATCAGTTTTCAAAATAAAAGTGAATAAAATTCAATCTACATATTTATATACTACTTATTTGGGGAGACTTTTATTGGAGTGACTGGGACACCGTTTCTAGGAAATGTACTTCACTGAACATAAATCACCTAAGTTACTAGAGGAGATGATGTGATTGTTTAAAGCTTAAAAGTAAAATTTGCAGATGAACACTGGATGCTTCCCACTTAATATTTGGCAAATGATGGAGACAATAAACATTTAAATAGCAGATGATTCTCTTTTTTAAAATTACTACGAATTGGCATCATTTTCTTATATAAACACTTATCCTCAAATAATAATACAACATTGTGATTGAAACAATAATAGAGAACTAAGATACCATGTCATCTTTATAGGTGTTCTTTTTTTAAAAGAGGGTTTACATTTGCTTTTAATAGCATTTTATCATTCTAGACTAAATAATTGAATGCATTATACATTTTTGTAATTTAATAGCTCTCCTAATAGCTCGCCCTTACTTCCCTCTAACAGTTATAACTGTGCTATTTGCCTGGAGGTAGGAGAAACCTTAATTTCACTATTTTATAACCCACAACAGTTAACACTTGACCTAGGTCATTAACAGGATTATCAGCAAATTTGTTTAAGCTTTTACTGACAACCTGAATTGCTAGGATAATATTTTGATTGTGCCGGAAAGAAACTTCTTGTAACCTCTCAAAATCTGTCATGAAATTAATTCATTCTGAATCTATATTTTCCTAAAGACTAATATTGATAACAACAATTCAAGTGGGGAAATGTCCACTGATACCCCATTCTCCTCACTCTTCTGTTTTATACATCACACCATTCTTGTCCTTGTCATAAATGAGTAATTAAAAACTCTTTTAAACAGTAAATATTCTGGTGAAACAATAGATTTATAAATTCCAACCAGTTTCACTGTAACTATCAACATTTTCAATTTTATGCTTTTTTATTATTGGTTCTGTAGTTAATACTGTTTTTCTGCCCATTTTAAGATATAAAGTCAATTGAATATTTATGACTCAGAAGCAACTGGAACTATAAAAGGGAAACTACATATAATAAAACACCTTTACCAAGTGTAAGATTATGGTTGGGTTTTCTATAAAATTGTCTTTTCCATGAAACATTAGTAATTTGGAGTTACAATGAAAGGCATTTAAAATTAATATAAACATTTTAAACAAAATGTGCACAATCAGAACTTAAAGATATCTCTTTAACAATGTGTAGTGGGTTTAGGAAGTTTCATGTGAAGATTTTTATTAATTGAGTATAATTATGGTTTGCTCTTTGCTTGTATAAACAATTTGGTAGTTTCACCTTGACTCGTAAGAAACTTATCCTTAAAGAAAAGATTTAATAAGATTCTTGATTGTGTCTATCTATTATCTACATTTTAATATTCAAATTTTGGTGTGTTCTTTAAGGATCCTTCACTTTTAACAGTTTCTCAGTATAACTTTCTTTATGAAGATCCCTAAATATTAAAATTGTTACTGAAACTTTGGAATTTTTCTGAAATAAAATATATGCAATTTTTAAATATCAAATAATCAGTTACATATGCACAGGATTTTTAAAGGCAAAACATAGTTCCACAGTATATTTGATTTACTAACTTCAACACAAATGGAAACAGCAAGAACTGTTCTTGAGAGTTACATTTTCCAAGTCATAAAATCTTCAAGAAAATATTAATAAAACTTTCCACAAATCATCAAAACTCGATAAGTTCTTTCAGACATTTACTTACTAAGAAATCTGTGATGTGGGTTACCTTTGATTTTTGTCATTTTCCAAGGGTTTTGTTTGGCATAAATACTAGCTGGAAGGAGAAATACGTGTTTCTTGGAAGAGCACTAAAGTTTTATAAATTATTTTCTGTCAAGATCCTCAACCTTGTTTATTTTTTAATATACACATTTTTCTTTAAAAATTTTAATAAACCTTGTTATTTTAATTCCTGTTTGATAAAAAGGTTTAGAAAAACAAATGCAGGTGTCCCCTTTTTGGTTCTGTTTTCAGAGATCTGGATTTTATCACCAGGGAGGGTCAGAGAAGGGCTCTTACCAAGTGCACAAGTAGCTTTCCACAGATTTTTCAAATAAAGGGATGAATAGGGGTGTAGAACGTCCATTAGACTTTTCATCCATGTACACGAAAAACTAGGATTTGAAATTTATCCCTAAAAATTTTGAAAACCTTAAATAATTCTTCTGTAATGACTTTAGAAATAAAACCATTGTTGGACATTTATAAAATGCAAAGGACTCCAAGCCACAAATCAGTCTAGGAAGACACTCCTCTTGGGAATCAGGGTGTGGGCACATGTGCACCCCTTGGTTTCACTCTTTGGGTCTGTTACCAGCTCTCTACAATCAGGAAGTTCTTGGAATCTGGCAGAAGGTTTTCTCTTGGAAAAGTCTGAAAGTCAGCAAGTTTTAGTTTGCCTCCCAACAGCTTTCTCTGAAATAAAGGGTGGTGGATTTGCAAATGTAAAGATAATACAAAGTTGGTTAGAAAGATAGAGAGGTAGAGAAATGCAAAGGCTCTAAAACCAATGTTAATATATGTCTTTTGCTTAAAATAAAAATATTCATCACTTCAAATATCTAGCTAATCAATTTTTATTAAATCTCTGAAAAACTGCACACTTAAAAAAAGTGTGTGTTTGGGACTGAGGCGGGGAGGGGGGCGCTGCCAGCGTTTGTTTCTCCTTTCATACTTACACACTTCTGATTTTTCCTCAGAAGAAAATGTTTTATCTAGCAAAGTTTTGAGAGTGTAAGCCAAAGAATGCGTCCCCCTTTGGAAGCCTGGGCGAATGCATGTGGAGGAAGGATGGACTCAAAACCAATTCAGCAAACACAGCCTCCAACTTGGAATGATGTTACTAAACTAGAAGCCCTGAGTGTGGAACCCCCTCCCTCCCTTCACTTTCTAAACCATGTCCTGCTGTTCTAGTCAAAGCAGAGGGTGAAAATCCACATAATCCAAACCAACATGGTGAAGTTAGAATAATAGGCGAGGAAAGAGGGGGGAAACAAGTGGCAGCACTGTACAAACTGCTGTGAATAATCTTAACCATGAACTGGGGTGGCCTCGGGAGGGATGGCGGTGCTGCTTGGCTTTCGCGTCACACCTCCTACATTTGATAATGCAATGTTGATTAAATTTCAAAACTGTGCCCTGAGAAATTTTAGCACGAAACAGGGCTTTACGGGGAGTGACAGGGATGTGGCAACAGAGAGAGGAACCACCGCCCTCGCGGCCACCACACCCACCATCAGGGCGTCTTAACCTTTAACTATTATCCACCGCCAAGACCAGGCTCGGTGGTGCAGCGGGAAAACAGTCTCCCAACAATTTACTACTTTTCACTCCGCAGCGGATTCAAGAACGGATTAGAACTCAACTCCAGTCCGCGTCCCCCAGCTCAGCCCTCGGGGTTTGGTGGGTTCTTTGTGCGCGAGCGTGGCGGCGCCCCGCGGCCAAAGCGCGCTGCCCGAGCGCTGCGAGCGGGCGCGACCTCCCGGGGGCGGCGAGCGGCGGGCGCGCGCGGAGCCCCCTCGGCGGCCGACTTCCCCCGGGCGGACGGCGCCGGACGCTCTCGGCCGGGGCGGAGGCTGGGGTCAGGCGAGCGCGAGGGCGCCAAGTTGCGCGGAAACGAGCGCCGGGCGGAGGCGGGGCGGGCGAGAGGCAAACGTGCGCCCTCTGCCTGCTGCCGCGGGGCTGCCGGCGCTCCGAGACGCGGCGGCCTCCTCACGCACCTGGACTCCGCTGACCTGGAGGTGGGTCCCGCCCGGAGAGCGCAGCGGCTCGGACGGGCCGGGCAGGTCCTGACTTTCACAACAGACTTTGACCCGAGCTCTGAGACACCCCCACCCCCCACTACCCCGGCCCCTCAGCGCTGCCAGCCTTTGCAGGTTGGCGCCCGGAGTTGGCGCGGTCTCTTTCCTTGTCTGTACCGGGCCCAGCAGGTGACAGGTGCAGGACAGGGTTCTTCAGGGTTCCCAGAAGCCCCTGCAGTGTTGGGAAAGCGCCTCGTGCTGGCCGGCTAGGTTGGGACGCACGGGAGGGCCTGAGACGAGCCTGAGGCGTCCAGTTGTCTTGCTAGCTGCTGCTTCACCAGCCCCTTTTGCTATTTCTTGAATTTTCAGAAAGTCTCCTCTTTTTCAGTCTGTAGTCGAAAATGAGGAATTTTTTTTTTTCAGGTTCCTTTACAACCACCTACCAGCGCCACCTGTTAGGCCACTTGTGAGAGCTAACGGCATGTTCCATAGACCCCCACCTCCCACCACCCCGTGCACAATTGAAAGTTGTCTGTCTTTCCCCACAGCCCAATATTTGATTGGCATCGTTTTTATTAAAACAGAATTTTCCCTCTTCTGATTTTGGGAGTAAACCTGGAGTGGGCCAAGAAGGGTTTCTGGGAGTGGGGATAACGAGGTAGGTTAGTAGTCGGATGGTGCTGTTTCTATGGTTGCTGATGTATCCTTAGCGGTCTCCATAGAAGATAAAATTGCTGAAACCAGGGGATTCCAAGACTAACTGTGGCCTCAGTGTCATGCCCAATATTGAGATAACAGTTGTACAGAGTTCCACTGGTGCACTACTTACTGGACCTCATTTGATCTCTTAAAGCAGCCCTAAAATAAGTTTTATGACATCTCCCATTTACCACCGAGGAAACTAAGTACACTCATCACAACACAGCATTAAGTGAGCCAGGCCTTCTCCTGTCTTTGTCCTTTGATTTTAACCTTACATGTTTTCTCCTGTACACGAATGCCTGTATATTAGGAGATACCCTTCTATTCAGGAAAAGCACTAGCTTCTCAGTCTTAATCCTAGTGCCTGTACTAATTTGTCTTGTGACTTGCAAGAAAAACTTAGAAAAACTCAGAGTACTGGAGTGACAAATCAGACTTCAAAGTACTTTCAGAAACGTACTTCAAAGAGTACTTTGAATTTGCAGTATTTACCTCGTAAGTTATGATTATCTGCATGGGCTGGGGACTGACTAAGAACATTTGATGTGGACAGAGGGATAGGAGATTGATGTGATCTGTGATGTGTTTTCTCCACATACTCTACCTCTGTCTTCCTTTCCTGACACTCAGACACTCCTTTCCTTTCCCTGGAAAGATTTTGCCAAGAACTCCACACCCAGAGACTGTGAGGCAATTGTCAGTATAACCTGGATGTGATTTTTTAGTTTTGTATAATAAAAACAAAGCATGAATTGACTTTTGAAGTTGTCATAGAGGTCAGTAATGGGGAGAAATAGAACTTGGCCTAAAAAGTAGACTTTAATTTCTGTGGAAACTTTCCCCTTCTTAAAAGATAATTTATAAATTACTTAAGATGAGAAAATAAGTTATAAAGATTTATCTCTTCTTTCATAAAAACACTTGTACTCTATTTAAGTGGAGGCATTGAGAAAAGGTAGCTAAAACAGGGTTTTGAAAGGTAGCAAATTAAGTTGGGGCAATTATATTTTTCATGTGGGTATTTCAGCACATATGTTTTGCATTAATTGCTGCCATAAATTCTGTTAACCTGGCAAAGAGCAAAAATAGCATATTGATGACATCAGGCTTTCAAATGAGAAAGCTGCTTTTAGTATCTTGCTTTCTTCACTGGAACATGAAAAAAAAGAAATTTTCAAACATATTATCCTTTAGGTTCACAGCAAGTTAGCCAACCACTCAAGCTATTGGCACACTTTCCATGAGCAAAAGTGGAGGCTTAGCAATAAACTTTTCTTGCTCCTGAAGGATTAGAGTCAACAACTATTTTCCCTACTATTTATTTATTTTTTTAATTCACATACGACTTTGCAGAACTCTCTCAAATCAAGAAACTGTAAACTTGACTTTAAAGTCTCCAAACTGAGTTGCCTCTTTCTATAAGACCAAAATTCTTGACACATTACATGGTGGGGACTGGAATAAAGGGAGAAGCCGAGGTTAATTTTATTGCTGGTAAGTCTTTTTGATATTGCTTACCGTGGTTTCACCTTGGATTTTCTATATAGTCATTCAGTGGATGTTAATTTATCATCTTTCAAATAATAGTTAAGAAAGATAGATTAATAAACTCAGCAGAGGTCCAGTAAAAAAATAACACCCACCCCCCACCTCCTCCCTTGATAAAATATGAGGCTTTAAAATTTACTTTTTGCCAGTGATAAAGTTGGTTGGTTTCCAGTCAATATGAAGTTTACACATTCTCTATCAACCTCAGGGATGAGTAAGGGAAACAGAGAACAGCTCTTTAGTTAACATGTACTTTATTGTCTAATTTTTCAAACCTAATTTAGAAATTAATAAGAAGTCTATAGATCTTAGAAGGATACATATTTTAATCGCCTATGATAACAATCTTCACACTGAGAAAAACTTAGGCTGGGAAGCTGATTTGCCATAGCTTCCATGTAGATTGTTTGGGTCAGCAGAACATGATGAGGAAAAGTCTGTTTGCAATGCTGTGTGTGTGTGTGTGTGTGTGTGTGACCCATAGTATTGTCCCCTTACAAAACTGACATTCCCACACGGTGGCCAAAATTTTATAGATGAATATTTACCTTTTGAAATGAAGATGGAGTAAAAGTCTGCTTTTCTGAATTACAAATTAGTGATAAAAAAAAAACCCAGTAATTTGTTAAAGTTATTTGTCACTGCCTCATCTTGTTAATTTTCCCCACTGGACCCCCTGATCACTGATAATATTCAAAGATGGTATCAAGTTAGAGTTATATCCAAATTGTGATTTTTTTCCTTCAATATGCCAAAACTATTTTGCATTTTAACAGAATAAAAAGAACTGGCATCATCACAGAAACTATACATAGAAATTAAATTGGGTTGTTACTCTTTTATTAAGTAAATAAGCACCATCAAATACAGCCATTGCCAAATCTTGAAAAACTTTCAGAGGCAGACTACAAGAGGACTGCATTTTTCTCTTGGTTTGCTTCTACTATCTAGTTTACCACAGATCAGTTAATACTCATTTACATTAAATAACTCAAAAAAGCTAAACTCAGAGATTTTATTATGATCTTGACATTTCTGATCTGAAATTGTAATGCTTTGATAATCCTTTTTTTGAAAAAAGATTTCCAGGCGTAATTATATGTATATCATCTGAATAAACAAGTTAGGTGCATCTATGTTTACAATGATAGTCTCTGTTTATTTTGATGTACAACTATTTTCCTTTACTTAAACATTTGTACATTGAATAAGGACAGTTTTTCTTACTTTTGTTTATAAGTAGTGTCCAAGATAATTACAAATGTTTTAATATCTTTTAAAAAAACTATATAGATTTAGAGAAGAATAAGCCTAAAGCTATATAAAATTAATATCCCTTTAAATTTTCCTTTCCAAGGTCACCCTTCGGAACAGAATATTTTATTTTACATTTTGCCATGTTTGTGGTAGGTTTACTACCCTAACCCTAATGAAAGTTTTAGAGCCCTACATTTAATTTCAAAAGCATAAATTAAAAACCCATTAAAAAGAATTAAGAAAAAATTAACTCATTTTTCACATTAAAGTAATTTTCTTTTTGCATTTGTTTATTTACCAAACAGTGCACACCTGAGGATTAGTTACTGGATTTTGGAAAAGAAAGTTATGGGAAATGATATGTTGAATGCCCTTGAAGATAACAACTTATGACAGATGACTTCACAATGAATACTTATGTGAAAAAACTATTTTAACATTGATGAAAATTACCAAAAACTACAACATGGATTTTTGGGGGAAGATTAGCTTCCTAAAGCAGAGTCTCTACAATATAGGGAAGATTTTTTTAAAAGGTAAAGTTCGTAATGACAATAAATTAATAAAAACAAGGGGAAGAGATTAAATGATTTGCCTAATTTCATGTGGTAAGGATGATTATAACCAGGATTTTTTTAACTACATATGTTGAGAAAACTTTAAAAAAGTTTGAATGAATGCATTATATCCAAGGGACTACATTTTTATTGAGAAAAGAAATACTACATTAGAATTGTTCTGTAGTCCACCTGCTTATTCTTTTCCATTTTCATAGCTATTGGGTCAATCTCCCACTAAACAGATAACTTACATTTAGTAGTCAAAGGTCGATGATCAAGAGTTTTTGATATGATAAAAAATATTTATGGTGTGAAGGCAAAATGTATATGCTAAAGTTTGGGCACTTATTTGCCTTGAGGATTATTTATATCATTTCAAACTGAATGATATATTTTCATTTTTTACTTTTCAATCTGTCAGAAAAAGTCTTTTCAAATTAGAAAGAAACAAGGTCTTCTGTTATTTCTAGAACACTTCAAAAAGCAAAAACGTGTCAAAAAAGTACAATGTTTACTTAATCATTAATGTTCTACCTTTAGTAACTTAACATTTTGGGAAACACATTTCACTTGTCTGAATGATTCACGGTAGAGGTTGACAATGCACAGAAACAAAGAGACCTGCTATTCTAGGGACTGTTATCAAAGCCGAGGTTGTTAATGTAATAAAACTTTACTGACAGTAGGACATTCCCACTCATTTATGTGAAAGAGTTATCTCGTTATAAGAACACATTCCCTGTAGATATTTTAATAGCTATTTTCTCTGTAATAGATTAAGAGCAGA
The DNA here is from genome assembly GCF_036321535.1 of Camelus dromedarius. Lineage (NCBI taxonomy): Eukaryota > Metazoa > Chordata > Mammalia > Artiodactyla > Camelidae > Camelus > Camelus dromedarius. Next base: position 87,238,305 of record NC_087437.1, on the reverse strand, counting down.
GTGATCTTTATAGTTCTCTGATTAAAAAGAAAAAAAAGAAAAATTTAACACTTTAGAAACAACACAGGATTAACATTTACTAAAGTGTCCAGGTTTCAAGTGGAATTTTGGTCTATGTTTCTGTTATTCCCTTGAACTACCCTAGTCAGGAGTACACAGACGTCTTACTGTGTGACTGTGTGTTTTGATTCCAAGGAATTCTTCTTGCTGTTGGCAGAGACTGAGATGAGGCAGCTAATTATAGTTTCTTCTTTAATTAGGACCTGTGTAGAAGTTATTCCAAAATTATTGCCCAGGAGGAAAAGCTAATAAGAAAGAATAAGTTGACAATATCTCACCTTGTCCAGAAATCTGCTTACATCCCATAAATAAGCCATTAAGATACCATGGGACAAGAGGTTTTTCCCAGAAATGTCTAGCACTACAGAACTTTTAAAAAATTTTTTCATAATTATTTTTGTTGGTTATTTGATAGAGAAATTATCACAAATTAATATTTCTATGACAGAAAATGCCTATAAAATTTAAGTTTATAGGAAGTTTTATTTGCACACAATTAAGAAATTATAGTTGACTTCATTCATGGTCTAAAAACATTTTTATAATTTTTTGTCTATGAAATACAATACTAACTAGATCTATTACAGAAATGTTTTATATATGTTTAGGTAGAAATAAATATAAATAGGAAGGCCAGAAGAGCTGTTAAACTAAGACTATGTAATCACAATAGATGAAAGTTATGTTGGAATAGATAAGTACATTAATAAAGCTTTGACTTCTCTAAATTTTTTCTCAGTGCCATACACAAGTATGTACAGTAAAAATGAAAAGCTGAGCTTTGGTGGACCTCTATCAGAAAATGCATCTTTATTTCTTGATTCCATGTTATGGTTGACCAGAGTACTACACAGAAAATTAGGACACTGAGAACAAAACTGATTACTTCCTGTATCATTTTCTTCTATTTGTGACATTTAAGTATAACCTAGGAGCAGATTAAAGTACTCTTCTGCTGTCTGTAACCTAGAGCAAAGCTACTCTTTTCATCATAACAGAAAGTGATGAAAATGATAAAGATAAGTAGTGTACAAGAAATGTGGTTGAAACAATTACAGTGATGCTATGAACAGGAAAGGAAATGCCATTATTTTTTAGTAAAAACAAGACATAATCAAAGGATGGGTTTGTTTTCTGCTGTAGTGGTTTCATAGTTATTTGCAATTAGCAATAAAAGCACCTTATAACTGAAGGTTTTACAGGAAAACATGTCAGTTATTACAAGTTTGGAATTTTTTAGCTGTTAAACCCTACTGTTCACCTTAAAATGATTATTTGATCATTTTTTATAACTCTGTGATTTCATAAAATGCAACTATAGTATTACCACGAAGTATAGATATGTTATTAAATGATTAAAACGATCTTCCAGTTCAGCAAAAAACTGTGGCATTTAATTTAAAAGATTGTTTCAGTACTGTCTGTATATTTGCAGCACTTAATCTATAAGATGTGAATATTTGTTTAACTCTCTTGGTCTTTCCAAGTGAACAGATAGCCACCATGAATCAGAATTTTGAAATGCTCTTGAAAAAAATCTTGATGTGTTAATGATTCTTTAAAACTCCAGAAATCCATACCTAAGGTTTTTAATCTGTCCTTTCTAACTGGGAATATTTGTTTCCAAATCTTATTTTAATGACTGAGTCCTTTAAAAACTTTTAACTCATTCTTATTAGTAAGAAGGGAAGGCGGTGTAAATTCTTGGCACAGACAATTCTTCATGACATCATCAGTGCCCATGAGCAAAGCAGTAGACATTTGATTGTGTCTCTCCGTTTAGATAAAGAATAGTCAGGAAAGGGAGAGCAAGATTCCTGAGCATCTTAAATCCACAATCCAGCCAAGAGGGAAAAGTGACAGTGCAGATCAGTGGCAGGAATGACAGAAAGGCTTCCTTCTTTCCAGAAGCACTGACAGCAGATTGGAGCCAGGTTACCCTATGCTTGGTTCTTATGCCTTAACTTCATCCCACACCTTCTAATTCCCATCAGTCACCACACATCCTTTTGACCAGCAAATCGTGATTTAGTGCCTCCCTGAAAGCCAGCTCAGGGAGACTGAGAAAGGATTCCCTTCCTGTTTTCATGAATGTATCCCCCTTCACCTATTTATGCATTTTATTTTCTATTCAAAAGCAGTGAGACTAGACAGAGTAAAGTATGTGAAAGACATCCAGAATTGTATCCATAATAGACGTGCGACAGTGATTTTTTTTTGCCAAAAAAGCTCCTATTTATATCTTAACTTAAATGGAGTTCTAACACTTAAAAATGTGTCCAATTTTAAATCACTGTAAGTTCATATATGCTACATTGCTCTTTGAATAGAAAACATCCTGAAATTAATGAAATGACATATTTTTCACTACAAACCAAAAATATTTGGAAATCTCACCATTAGAACATGAAATCTGGTAAGAGACAGTTTGTATCTTTGGCCATCCTAGCATGAGGCAGGCATTAAAGAATTAAACCACCTATATTGTCCCACCTTACCCTTAAGAATAATTTCCTAACTCTTTTTTTTTTGTTAAAATTCATAAAATTTGTCAACTCAAAATTGTCAGCAATTAAAACAAACTTTCCGTGTTGCCAATTGTCATTGAAACTCAGACTGCAATATAGTATCTGTACATCACAATTCTATATGCTCTGGCATTTGAATAGTGGCACCACCCGAAACGGCTATGATCGGGTCTGTGTCATTTTGGGACAGGAAAGCATTAGTAACTAAGGTGCTTGCCTGTATCAGTGTGGGGTTTAAGACATTGTATTGCAAGGTTAGATTTAGTCGATGGATCCAGAGAAACCACTCAGAGCAGGCTGACTTTCAAATTCCATTAACTTTCTCTTCTTATCTCAATTACGCTACACTCAGATTGCTGTACAACAGATCACAGGAGACTTGAGGTTTGTATGCTGGGAAGTTCCAGTCTAGCAGTCATTGACTTTAAAGTGGCTAGAATTCTTAGCTTGTATTGTTCTTATTTGGCTGTAAACAAAAGGCACCTTGTAAACACAAAATAAGTGCTTTAAAAAAGAGTTTTATGTCCATGGTTCTTCTCTATTAGGTCATATACTGATGGTTGATTTTAAATACATTTCAGAAGCCAAAATGAAACTGTTGTTAGTTTATATTTCAAGTTTACAAGAACACTGAATCTGTAGAACATGCTATAAACTCATGGTGGCTTTCAGGACGTTTATATGATGTGATCATCGCAGCAACACTGTGGGATAACCAGGGCAGACATAATTATGTTTGATAGACAGCAGAATCAGAATCATGAGTAATGCTGCTAATTGTGTTTTCCTCATTCATGCTAAATGGAGTGCACTAAAAATTCAATTTCTGAGTAAATGCAATAAATTTAATTAATCTATTACACTTATTTTAATTGACAGTGCGATGCAATTCTTTTTGGTTCAGCGTTTTTCCTTTGAGCAGAAAACAAATGCTGATGTGACTAATCCAGGCCTTTCCCCTCATCATGATCATCAGAGCAAACTTAAGACATAGTTCTTCAGTTAACAACCTACATTCCAATGAGTAATTTACTAAATGGAGACAATAGTCATATCTTCCTTGCCTCAAACACTTTTTTCCTTTGGTTATTAATATTGAAATTAAATCATCCGTTTGTCTTAGCATGTGGAGTGACATATATTCATCATTTAGTATGTATTCAGTTATTACTACACAAAAAACATTGAATCATTTAAACCCCTAAAGGCGTCACCAATATAATCTGATTTATGAATGTGGGCACTCTAAATTCTACTATGTAAATCCTGTGTGAACTCAGAGAAACCAACCTATGACTGTGATAGAACCAACAATTGAATTGGGTATGAATTTATGAGAATGAATGTTGGTAACATAGTTTAAAGGTGAGGATGCATTCTCATATTTTCCAATAATTTCCAACATTATTTAATCTGACATATTATCTGTAACATTAATTGGTAGAGGCTTTTTTTAAAAATCATTTTTCCAGACATAATTTCAATGTAATTAAGCATACTGTTAATTTCCAAACTGAAATCCTAGGAAATAATTCCATTATGGAAATTACACTGTGTAATCCATGCAGCAACTACCTTCTCCTTTTATCTAAATATGATTACTTCTCATTGGGATTAATTTATTGTAAGAAAAAAATTGTTAATCATTAAGGAATTCCAGTGGAATAGGTTAAGTTTATGTATTTTTTTTTTTTCATTTAACCAGCAAAACATAGAGAATCTAACTTTGAGAATTTTATCTTTTTTAACTTAATGGTTAGGAACTTTCTTATACTCACCTAGTGTATTTATCATCTCACCAGCTAACCAAATATCTTCTTTTAAAAAGCAGTGCTTGGAAATTTAGACTTCTAATACCTATCAAACATAATTTTTTTCTTAACATTTTTTAAGATTAATGTTTCCTTTGTAAGAAACTAATTGGGATGATTAAAGAAAAGGTAGTGCTTTTCATGCATCAGGAAACACTTTATTGACAACACGTGGACATGTTATGCTTTGCATGTATTAGCATTATGTTTTGATTTGTGAATATATGGAACCCTTCAAAATGACTGTGTCCTTTTATATTTATTGATTCACCTGTTCTGTTTCATGTTAGCAATCCTTGCGTGTTTTATGTAGACTTCCTCTACATCTTCCATTAATCAGTTGTGGGGTTGTTTTCTACTTTAGAAGAAGGATGTGGTAAAACCATAGTTTCCATTATTTAACAGATTGACAATCAACATGAACCCTTTGTTATTAATTAAACTTAAAGTATTGGTTTATATTTTAATTTCTAATCCATGAGAACTTAGTATTCTCTGTGTTGAAAATAAATCATTTGCCTTTTCTTTTAATAGTATATTCAAAACACATTCTTGTTATATTTTATTATTCATCAGAGTTTTTAATAACTAGCACAAAATTCTGAATAAAATCATTAAAGATTTTGGGTAACAATACCTTCTCTAAATAAGTAAAGCCTTACACAGGCCATACTATAATACATAGTTCTGCTTTAATTTCTCCTCAAATTGGTAGCTAAGCATCTTGTTTGTTACACTTAAGTACACAATTTATATAGTAGTGAAAAAATACATATTACAGAATAGTATGTTTGGTATTGGCCAGAGACAATAAGAAGATGCCATATCAGACATGTACAAACAGAAATATGATTCATTGTGGAAGCATATTTAACTCATTTATAGTGAAATGTCTTTTTTATCAATTTAGTGGTCTTTGCAGTTATTTTGATTTCCTCTTCCCATGAATATTTCCTATTTTGTAGTTTTATTGTGTCTTCTTTAAACCTGTAATTATTCTGTCAATATATTGAATATATGATGATATATTTATAAACAAACATAAATAGTTTAAAAAGCTGCAGAAACTTTCTATCCTTTAACTTTCTCTGTGGTTGCTTTTCTTTGTGACTCTGTTCTTATACTAATCATTCACCTATAATGAGAATGAGCAGTCATGTGTTTTGAATGTGTTGATATGATTATATCAACAGTAGACAGCATTAACTTGACAGAGATAAATAGGATGCATTCCTTTTAACTGTATGTGTGTATTTGTGTTTTCTTTTAGTCAATCTACTGGATTCAAAAACAATTCAAGGGGAGCTGGGCTGGATCTCCTACCCATCACATGGGGTGAGTCTGGTCAACTATTGACAGGAACACTGTCCACTGCCTCTCTCAGAGAGCAAGAGGATTACTGGGAACAGGAATTCCTGTAATTCTGACAAGTTATGCTCATCACTGTGTTCAATACATGCTTAATATTTGTGTTCAATGAAACTATTGAGAATTTTGAAGTTTTTTTGTTCCCTTCTGAATGTACCAATTGCTTGAATGAACTAAAGTTTAAGTGTTACTTGCTTTATGCAGATTATCTAAGTGTGATCATCTAACTTTTTTTGTGGTACAGTCAGAATAGGTGAATTGAGAAGATACTCTAAATTTTAAGTAATATGGAAAGTATGTATTTGGAGATGGTTACCTCCAGAGTTGTAGCCTTAAAATCGACTGTGGTGTTGGTTGTTAAGTAGTGAGGGATGTATTTGTCAAGAGTATAAACCTGCATTGCCTTAATTTCTTTGCTTAAAATATCTGCAACTTGTCCGGATCAGTTTAAAACTGGAAGTTTTATTTAGGAAAAATACATCTACCTTTAAATTCTAAGCTTTTTGTATACCTTTAATACTTTATCAAGCTAGACCCAGATTACTAAGGTATGTGTATGACATTTTGGGATCTGAATGTTTATGGTAAGCCTTTGTGTAAGAACATTTTCCTTTTCTTTTTTCAGAAAAAAAGTGGGTCATACATTTGGAAACTTCTTATTCCTACAATATTGTATAAAAATGCCTAAACATATCTTTTTGTGTTTCCAAGGATAGCCTGTGGAAAATGCAAACTGCTGTTTAGAAATATCTGCGATGGAAATAAATGTGTACATTCCCTTTCCTTCTATGCCATCCTTTTAGAGGGTTATAATTCGACTTAGTACTGGTGGTCAGTCTTTAGATTTTTGTGCCTAAACATCCTAATTTTTATGGTACTACCAGCTTATACTTCACTGACGGATGTTTTGCATCAAGGATACTTCATCTATCTGTCATCTCTGTATCTGCTTCTCTTCCTGGTACACCTTGACACTGACACGATGCCAAAACCTATCACATAATCAGGCCTTGGTTAGTTGCTTAGAAGGGGAGAGTATGAAGTAAGCCAGGATTTGGTTTTCCCATAGGTGTAAAAAGAATCAAATGCCTAGGATAAAAGCACATCCTGGGTAGTCATAACAAGCGAGTTGAAACTCAGGGTCGAGCTGGAAAACTCATTTAAAACTCATCATCCAAAACTCATATCTAACTTTAAGTTTGATTTTAGAAATCTGAGTTTTTCATTACTTCACCAGATAACATATCATAGAGACTTGCCGCCTAAGGAGATATGAAAAGCGAAAACCATACTGACATTTTACCTATTTCTATATTCTCTTTTTAAACAGTAAATAAACCTGCATATAAAAGCAGCAGTCTACCTCATATATTTCTTTTAAAAAGGTATAAAGAAAATACATTTGTACTTGTTGAAAATGTGGGGAAATGAATTCATTTACCCTGTAAGCTTCATAGATTTTGTGATGAACGAAGTTAACACTTACTTCCATAAAAATGTTGGAAGGGGGTGTGTTCTAGAACCCTGCCACACCCTATTCTAGAACCCTTGAATTGTTTTTTGAATCTAGTAGATTGACCAAAAGTAAATGCGAATCCACAAACATAGCTAGAAAGAATGAATTCTATTTACCTCCGTCAACTTAATGCTATCTGTGCCCCAACCAGCAGTGTGTACGTGCACCAACCAGCGATGTCAACACCTAGGAGATTCATAGAAATGCAGACTCTCAGGCCCCACCCCAGACGTTCTGAATCAGAATCTGTATCTTAACACGGTCCCCAGGTGATTCCTAAGCACATTAAATTTAAGAAACGCTCCTCAGAGTAACTTGCCTCTTAACTTTTCCCATGTCTCTCCCGATTTCCTTCCTCCTTTCTCGTAGAAATTGCTTATGATTTTTCTCACGAACAGTTTCAGTTTCTCCTTTGGCCTTAGAGAGCTGACCCCAGGCACTCCGGCCTCCTCTTCATTGCTTTCCTGGTTCATCTTCCTGTGGCTGTGACTTCACTATTTCAGATGCATTAAATAGCCTAAAGCAGCTGGCCAAGCTCTCCAAGCTCATCATTAAAGCTAGTAGGGAGAACAAACATCTCCCCAAGAAATTATGACATTTATAATACCTTAAGCCTCTGAAGATTAAAAAAAAAACGAAAAATCAGGCGTGGGAATTATTGTCCTGGGGTGACTTGTACTGTATTTTTCCTTTAAATCTTCCACCTATATTTTGTTAACCATAATGTCCATGAGGAAGTAAGTAGCAGTAATTTAGAAAATGCTACATTAATATTCATTTTCTGAGAAACTGGTGATATTCTTGAGTGAAATCTCTATAATCAATTTAAGTTTGAGATTTACCATCTTTGCTTGTATAATTGTGTCTTTAGGTTCAATTAATTATTGTTACTGCCATGTTCAATTTGGCAAGGATAGAGAAATTTTGTGCTTGTTTTGGTTTTAAAGGGAATAGACAGTTAAATCAGTTGTGATATCTATGGCCAGGCTTTTCCATAAAAAAATGATGTGATAGCTGGAAACAACTTTGAATTAGTCATTGTTTTAATTAAGCAGCCGTAATAAGTAGAGGTGCATCTGTTTGTAGGTTAACTAAAATATAAATACAAACTTTGGAGGAAAAACTGTAAAAATTATAGTAATGTCACATCCTATTGATTCACTGAAAATCCCACCACTCTCTTCTCTTCTTCTTCATTTTTTTTTTTTTTTGGATGAGAACATTTAAATTCTACTCTTTTAACAAATTTCAATTTTGTGATGCAGTGTTATCAGCTATAGTCACCATGCTATTCATTAGATCCTCAGGCCTTATTCATCCTACAGCTGAAGGTTTGTACCCTTTTAGCTACTTCTCCCTATTTCCTCCACCTCTACCCCCTGGCTACCACTTTTCTATTCTCTGTTTCTATGGGTTTGACTTTTTTTTTTTTAAGATGCCATATATATGTAATACCATACAGTATTTGTCTTTCTCTGTCTGGCTTATTTCACTTAGCATAATGGTCTCAAGGTCCATTTATGTTGTCACAAGCATGGAAAATCCTGCTCTTTTGATTTAGGGCAATGGTTCTCAATGTGATGTGGGGGTTAGTGGGAGGCAGTTTTGATTTTGCCCCGTGGGGATATTTGTCTGGAGATGCACTGGTTGTCACAAGTCGGCTGGCAGGGCACCACTGGCATCTTAGTGTGGAAGTCCAGGTGTCCTGCTAATGAACATTTTGCAAAGAACAGCGCAGCCTCCTACAACAAACAATTACCTGGTCCAGAATGACAGTGCCCAGGTTGAGAAACCCTTACTTGGGGATGAAGAATGGTGCTCCATCAGGAGCTATGGTCACTAAAGAGACCTTGGAGACTGTCAGCAACTTCTCTAAATTCCAGCTGTTATCCTATCAAAAGTTCTAAATTCCAGATCTTTTCAAATAGAAATTTTTAAAAATAGACAAATGATTCATTCCAAATTTGAAATGGATCTTTCATGGAATGATTCTATCAGCTGAGCTATATTAAATTAATATATTTGGGGGAAATTGTCAAGAGTGACCCATTCCTTCATGAATGTTCTTTTTTATTTCTATTTACCATTTTCCCCGGAGATATATTCACACATAAAAGTTTACAGTTAACCTATGCAGCTTTCTTGGGAGGAGTATTTCTATCTCTGGGGAAGTTTAATTCAGCTTTGATTTTCTCTAAATTGATTTCATGAAATGCATTTCATGAAAGCAACATCAAATTTGAAAACTGAAATTAGTGGGGGGGCGGGGTCATGAACAGCAATTCATTTTTCAATAAAAGACTTTTATTTGACTTGGCTATTTTCTGGTACTAAGTGTGTTCACTTTAGTAAAGTAGACAAGCAATTTCCTTCTCTGGCCCTATAAACTATGAATTGTAATATTTGAATTCTGAGCTTAATTATCTTCAGAAATTCTAGTAAATAATCCGATAGTTTAAATATCCTTTGATTTAGAGAACAATCAATACATATCAAAGTCCATATATATTGTTGGTTACAACCTAGAAAGGGTCCTTGGTTTACACATGACTAGTACTTAAATGCTTGATTGATTGACAATGCCAGTCTATCAGGAAGCTTTCTTAGTCTATGCATCATTACTGAGAAGGGGTTAGAGGGAGGTCGGCGCCATAGTTCTCACTTAGGATAGTCTTGATATGCTGGTTAAGTAGTACCGAGGAATCAAGAACCTTGACTCAGTTAGAGAAACTCAAGGAGAAGGGGATTAAAAGAGGGTTGGGAGACAGAGGGTAGAGAAAGCATGGTCCGAAATGAGAAGTCTTAAAATCAGCAATTCAGATTGTTTAAAAAATTCCTAACACTCCTCCCTCTTTTCAACACTTTAAACTATTTTTTCCCTAAACGTTTCCTTAGCTATTTATTGGTGTCTTAGCAGTGATAATGCACTTAAATAAAAAAAAATTCTTCTGGCAAATAGAGGCCCACTGGTTGCTCACCCACTGTCTGTTCCCTGGTTTCTCCTTGCTGGTGGAACACTGAGATCGTTCAGATGTCCACCTCCCATGTTTTCCTGGGAAATGGTTCCTCTGCCACTTGGTGTGTGTGGAGGGGGGGGGGATATTGATTCATCTGAGAGCAAATCATGATCATTACAGTCATTTAGCCAGCGATTGGTTTAGTCAAGAGGAAGTAAAGCTAATGAGACTGGAGCAGAATTCCAGTGACTCCTGGGAAGGATTTCCTTCTGATAAAAATAGATAGGGAGAGGCCCGCTGCTCTGTGCCACTGGATTTACCCAGGGGTGGCCCAGTGTCTGAGTCTGGAGCACCTGCTCTCCCTTCATGGCCAGAAAGGCAGAGTCCAGTGAGCATTAGAGTGACCAGCTGGAACTCTGACATCTTAGAACCACTGAGTTACATGAAACAATACATGGTCCTTGTTTAAGCCATTCTTTTTGAATTTCTCATACTTTCCGGTTAAAGGCATCCTGATAGAATACAATGCTTTATCTCCTGGTCAAATATCCTAATTTCCAAATCGAGGCTATGGCAGTCCATAATTCCTTCCTCCAGTGTTATTTGTATTTTCCCAGGTTATGTTTTTTGTGCTTTAGTGTGCTGTCATAGATAACAGGTAGAACAGTAATATAGAAAAGGCACATAAGGCACATCGTTTAGAATTGGCATATCTGCATTTGAATACTGGCTTTACCATTTATTGCTGTAAGATCTTACACAGGCCAGTTAACCCTTATTAACATTTATTCTCACTTTTAAACAAGGGATAATAGTAATTTCTATACACTTTAGAGTAAATGACATTTGAATAAATGGTATGTTTCTATGTATCTATGAGTGTGTGTATGTGTATAAACTAATGTATGTGAAAGAGCTATACAAATGTCATTTCCTATTCTTAGATGAGTTTTGAGGTTTTCCCATTCTAATCCAAAATCTTTTGCTAAATTCACTGTGTCTCCTTAAATCTCAGTCTACACTTTGATGCAAGTGTCTTGGAGCTGAATTTTGGAGAAGGAAAACTGATACTGCCTGAGATGCCAGCAAACACCTCTTCTCAATTAAGAGCCCAAAATATTGCCTTTGACAGCACATGACTGTTATTTCATTGAATCTGCACAGAGTAAAGTTTGAATATACTCTTGAACCACATTCTGAATGGAAATAATTAAAATAAGGTAGTTGGGTGTCCAATTTATTTATTTTAAATTGTTACGTGATTAGAATTTCTTCAAAATATTAACATTTCTTCTTCAGGAAGACCTTCTAACTCTTACATACCACCCTTTGCCACCCCCCAGACTAGTACATAACACCTGTTAAGCTCATCTACTTGTTCTTTGACGTATCTTCACAGCTTGTAATGACATATTACTACAATTATTTCATTGATATTTATCTCAGTTTGGAAACTGAAAGCTTTTTGAGACCAATTTTCATTTCATGAAATTCTCTCTTTTATTCTCATTTAAAGTTCTTGGGTTATTTGTCCATAAATTTAAATTACTGAAATAAGTGAATAATAAAAGCTTTCCAAAATAAGCAAGGATAACTAAATAAACATTGATTTTGCATTTGTTGAGAAATATTTGATGAATTCTAGTCTCTTATTTTAAATGGTGTCTGTTAATAACTTCATTGTCTTTTTAATGGCATAAAGTTAAGTAAAATTACAATATATATACATACTATAGTGTATATATTATATATGTACTTGTACATATATATGATACAAATATACACATATAAGATATAAATGTATAGATGTATATCTATGTCTATATTATATATGTTATTTTCTATACTAGCAGAGCTATTTTGTTAAATATATTTAGAAAATACTACAAGCCTATGAATTGGAAGTTAACTGAAAAAGAAAAATAGCTAAAGACAGCTCTGTGTTGAAAATTATATAGATTGTTATCTAAGGATACAAAGCCAGAATCCTGCAAATAAATTCTATTTAACTAAAACAAGAAATGTTTAGAATTGAATGAATCATAGAGAGTAATGCAAATAATAAAAATACTCTGTAAAACAAGTCTCAAGTGTAGTATAATTTGCCTTCAGTAGTGGAATTATTGCTGTTTGTGAAGTCTGGATTCAAAAAGTCTTAAGTAGTGGATTTCTAGCTTTCACTTTGTGAATGGTGTCTGAAATGCTGGAAGAATATTTTGACAACTGGGTGTCAGCAGTAACCACCTGGGATGCTGCCTTTATGAGTCACAGTCCAAATTCTGCTTCATATGCTGAATAGTTGAACCAGGAAAAATCAAATTTTTTGACATATGTGATATGTGATTCTTGGTCATTTGAAATTTTTCTGCCTAAAATGAACAATGCTACGTTGTAAATATGTCACTTTCACCCTATTGTGCTGAGCTTTCAAGGAAGGAAGTCTGATCAAATGAGAAAAACATGACAGTTTTACAGGTTTTTTTTGAAGCTTTCCTTGAAACAAAACACACTATAAAAGAAGGGGTAAGTGGATAAGTGGTAGAAATCAGTAAAGGTAGAATTATTCTAGCAACATTTAATTTATAAAATTAAAATATTGTATTTGTTTTAACAATTTTTGTTAGTGCTGAAAAATAGAAAATATTTTCCACTGCTAATGTATATTTCTATGTGAGTGCTTCTCTCTGCATCAAAACAGCATTTGTTTATATTTTGGGGATTGGATTATAATTTTAAAATATGACATGTAATATACTTTGCTCCTTTTACTTTGATATATAGCTTTGTGGGAGTTAAAGTAGAGGAGACTTGAAACATATTTGGATGGATTTTACTCATTTCACCTTTAATCATAAATTTGTGCTACATGATTCTTACATAACATGCAGTAACTATAAAGTTATGTAAAAAGCTAAGATATACTTAAATAATTTTCATTTCTAATTTGAATATTTAACTATTTCATAAATTCATTATGATCATTTCATATTTATTTTTAAAGTAGCATTTAAAACATTTCAAATCAAATACAAAGTTTTACTTTTAGTGGTTTCTTGTATTGATAGCATTTCTAAAACATAATAACTTTTTGACACCAAACATTTTTAATTTATGCAACATCAAATGAATGTACTTTCTGATCTAAAAGGAATAATTATTAAAATCAAAGTAGCCAAAAGTATAGTTATTAAACTTAAAAAAGAATGGCTTTCATACTCATTTGACATTAAACTTGTTGATACATGTGCAAAATAGTATATGGCAGACTGAATATCAGTTTCTGTATTGCTAAGAAATGTCTAGTTCCCTTAATATTTTTAAGAACTTACTTAGAATAAACACTGCATTTTCAAGCTTCTAAGTTTTCGTTTGAATACAGGTTGTAAATATAACATGTATTCCAATAGAGACAAGTTTCTATTCTGTCATTCCATTAAGTATAAGTCAAGAATTTTGGTAAGAATTTATAAAAATATTTTTCACAAAAATTTTGCTTATTTACTTTTCTCCTTTATTTTTTTTTTAATTTCATGAATTAATGGTTTTGACCTTTACATTTATTATTCTCTAGTGGTTAATGTCTTTTGGAAGATTAAAAAAAAAGAAATGAAATTTGGCCTGTAAAAAAAATTTGGTGTAAAACACTTTCTAAATAAGTCCCATGTCCCAAATGATAGCCATTGGACCTGAGAACAGTGAAAGGTTATAGCATTTACAAGACAAGCCACGTGAAATATTTCTGCAACCTTAATAGCCCATTGATTACCATCAGTTTTTTTTTTTTTCTACTCAGAATGCTCACTTTACTCAGGAAGTGGTATATGAAGAAAAACTATCAATGCATTATCTCAGATTTCTTGCGAGTTGCTGAAATCATCCCCTTTACATGGGACAGAGGAAGGAAAACATTGAGGGGGACAGTGTACTCAGTTTTCTGAGTAGTCTAAGCTTGCAGGTTATTTTTATTCATCTGTTAACAATGCAGTCTAACATGTATAAATATATGTGTGTATGTGTGTGTAGTATATATAAAACTGCATGTATTAAACTATAGTCACATATAGCTATATATATATATATATATATATATATATATATATATATAAACAGTAATACATTGAAATTCTTACTTTTTAATTTGTAAACAGTAATTATTAGAATTATAAAACCCTGGGCTTCCAATCAAGACCTACTACTCCATTACAAATCCTGGGATCAGGGCTCAGCAATCTGTTTTGTCACAGGCCCTCCATGTGATTCTGATGCTGTTGAAGTTTGGGAATCACTGTGCTAGAAAATCATTATCTGCCATAATGAGACAGGTATTACTAAGGTATTCAGCTGCCTCTTGATACAGTGCTGTAGTTCATTCCAAACTCTTAATTAATGCAGCCCTGTGCATGATTCATGATTAATATAGCTCTGGATGTTTTTAAATTTAGAATTTTACAATAAATACACAGCAAGATAAATAGGTATTTTGCCAGCAACTCAGGGAATCTATTCTTAGCTGCTTTGTGACAGGGATTCACTTTAGAATCATCACATTTCTGTCATGTAATCCTGGAACTTAGTTTGTAAATATTCACAAATACTGAAGGTATTTAAACCCCTGCATCCATTGCTCATGATAAAAGAGATAATATCAAAACCAAAAGACTTGAAAAGTCATGAATTAAGCGATAGCAAAATTGAAATAAGGAATATGAAAGTTCCCCATCAAGGAGTGACTAGAATATAAGAAAATTGTCTGGGAAGTGACTATGAAATATTCCTAGAAAGTTCCCAAGGTCAGCTTATGATGGATTATGTGTCCCACTAAAGATATTGGAGATTATTCAAAGGCAGTATTTTTAAAAAGTGATTATGGAAGATGCTGTAATTGAAGAACAGAGAGGAGTCAGAAAAAGCAGTTGGAACTCACTGAAAGTTCCCATGATTATAGGAACCTAGGATTGACCCTCTATTCCTTGGGTTGTATATCTTGGTGATTTGGTATAGGTTGAATTTTCATTATTTTGCACATACTCAAAGAAGGGATTTTTCTAAAAAATAATCAAAAAGAATTTTTATTAACAGATCGTTCTTTTGTAATAAAGGTGTAAAATAAAGAGAAGCTAAATTTGGCGAATTAAGTTGTAAGACCTTGGGGGACTCAGTAGAAATGAAAATTATCGAGTAAAGGAAGGAAAATCATCTAGTAAGGAAGACAAAGCAACAGAAAAAAAAAAAAAAGAGGGCATAAGATGCTGTAATAGTAAAAGTAATTGAATTCCCCTTCCATGTGACAGTACTGGTTAATGTTCTTTGGGTGTGAGGTTAAGAATAAGCTAAACGTTAGACAAATGTAAAGGGTGATCTCCCTTCTCAACATGAAGTGACACAAAGTGACCCCAGCAACCAGGGAGATTCAGCCAGTGCAGGGAGAGAGGAAGACACAATGTGATGATTTCAAAGAACTTTAACTCCCAGTCTACGCTTGGATACTTATTCCATGCCACGGGCATCAAGAAAGCTGCTAGCCGTAAACTTCATGGATTAACTCAAAAGTCTTAAATGGCATTTAAAGTTGTGGGCGATATGAATTCAATTTTGTAAACTGTGCCCTAGAACCATTTGTCATCTCTATTCTCAGTGTTGGATGGAGGTGCTGGGTAATAATTTTTTAAAGTAGAATTAGTGACAGTATTGATTTAAATTTAACTATTCTCTTCAGTGTTGAAAAAAGCAGTAAACAACAACGTGGTCATAAACCGAAAATAACTGTGTAGAATTTTGTGAAAATATTTATTGATGGAGCTGCTTCACTTTTTCATGAAGGGGGCAAAATTTTATCTTATTTGGAGCAGTAGACTATGTTTGAATGAGTAATCAATTTGAGGGCCAGCAGAGACTTAGAAATCATCTCGTGTAACTCCTTAATTATGTAGAAAAGCAGTGGAGGCCCAGGGAGTTAGTGACTTGCTCAAGGTCCTATCATTGCTTGCCAGGTCCGGGTTCAGTGGTCTTTTCATTACTCCTCTCTGTCTTGGTCTGTGGACAGTACCAAAGAAAGATGCGAGATTGTGATTTAATATTTAACAGACTATACTGCATAGAATTTCAGGACTATTTTGTCTGAGTGTCATACCTTACAGCACCCTAAATAGTAACCAAATCCAATACATCAGTCAACATAGAGCTACTTTTCTCTGCTGTTGAAAAATGCTGATCTTTCATAAGGCCAAGAGGAAAATTGGGTTGTATAAGATTATTATCAGCCCTCCATTCTCTCGTATGTGCATATCCCCTCATCACAGCTTGATTTATGATCCAGGGACTGAGCTGTCACTTTCTGACTAGAGATTCTTAACTCATTCTCTATCAACTCAGAATTGATTTTCATCTTAGATTCAAATATATATCTAAATTTACTTGCATTGAAAGAGTATTTTTAAATGTTAGCTCATAACCAAAACAAATTTCATCTACTTCCAGTTTTCATAAGAACCAAAGAATGTTTTGAGACCTTTTTAAAAATTAGTATGTCATTTTAATGTGACCAGTCTCCAGACAGGAAAGTTAGAGGTGTTACCTTCTAGCCAATAAATCCTCTTCAAGATTTAAAATGTTTCAAAATTGTTAGCCACATTTTTGCCTTCTGAACTGCTAAAATGGTCAGTATTTTTTGTTGGATATTTTACGGAAATACTTGGTACTCTTATGTAGCTTTCAAAAAATGTGATAACTATAAATTAGGATAACAAATTAGTTCTTTAATGAACTTTGGAAACTAGAATATAAAAATTAACGCAGGAGTTTTATAACCCAGAATTATTTTGTGGTGAAATCTACCATAGTAATCATCTGTTCTAAAATAAATGTTTTTTCATTTCTTAAATAAAATAAAGAAAATCTTAGGAGTATAAAACATTTTGGAGAGGACTAAGGGTGGTAGCATTATTTTAGAAAGGAAATTATATGGAGTCATATTAGTTTCTAGAATCTGTGGAATTCTGAATAGTTTATGTAGTATGAAGGGGATTTGTGAAATCTTTAGTATATCAGGATTCATTCATCCTGTTGTGCAGTGATTGTCTGCTTCTATGATGTGGTAGGCACTATCATAGGCAGTGGAGATGCAAACAATACCAATAGCTAAAATTTCTACAATGTGCTATGTTCTATTTTAGTGCTTTCCATATATCAGCTCGTTTAATCCCCACAATAATCCTGTGACATTTTACCTTCATTTTACAGAATTAGAAAGTAAACCCCTTTTCCCCCAATTTAAATAACTCAAATGTGATCATACACTCAGTAAGTGATGGAGTCAGGAATGAAAACCAGGTATTCTGACTTGTTATGTTATGTGCATCACCACTACTATATATTGCCTCCTATAAGAGAGGTAAGAAAAATATTTCCTTGTGAAGCTTCATCTGGTGGAAGAGACCAATCCATGGACCAGCAACTACAGTATAATGACAGTCATCAATTAAGACACACAGTAGATACAATAAAATTACATAGAGTCTGTCATTCAAGTTCCGCTTGACATGAGTCAGGGAAAATTACATCGAGAGGTTGTGAAGCTTTAAAGTTGAGTAGGAATTTATCAGGTCTATGTTACTGGGCATCACACAGAGCACAGACTGTAAAACAGCATTGTATGTTGAGAGAAAAACATAGCTCGTGTCATCTGAAAGTGGATAGAGAAGAGTAGGAGATGGAATCTGGGAAGGAAAAAACAGAATTCTAGACTGGATTATGAAGAGTCTCATACACCATGCCAAGGGGTTTGTATTCTTTTCATGGAAAATTGTTTAGCAGTCTAGGAATTAGGAAGTTTACTCTGTGGACTTAGAATACAGGTGCAAAGAACAGTTGGCTTATTAAGGTCATCCAAGAAAGATATCTGTCAGGGCAAAGAAAGCAAGTGATGGAGACTGGTCACTTATGGTATCCTATAAAAAATGATGTCAGCTGGATATAGGATATGGAGAATTATAGGATATATTTTTTGATATTATGTGTGATTGATGATGACTGACGTGTGTCTTAGTTTCTCCTAGATCAAAGTTTCTTGAATTTTAGAGTGCTTTAGAACCAACTGTATGAGAGCACCCCTATAGATACGAATTGCATTGCTAATGGCTGATATATAGTATACATATATATTTATATTCATGCATATATATGTAAACACACAGATCTGTATCTGTAACACATATCACAAGATACGTAGTAGTATCTTACATGCTATTCTAGTATTTGAAATTTTGTATCGTTGCCCAAATATTGTGAGTCATTCCTAAATTACAGAGAAATACAGATGCTATGAAGGCTAAATTTTAAGACAGCCATGGGCAGTTGCAGAGAATCATATAACGCACTTTTGGAGTTCTGGCAGATCCACCTGTGGGCATTTTGGCAGCAGAGGCTACCCGAAGCAAAAAGTAAAGCTTTCATTCCAATATTAATTTTATGTTATGTGGTATTTATGGTATAAAACAGGTGATTTCTGAATAAATATTACGGAATGCACTCATGCTATGTGATAGACAAAGAGTGAATGATTAAAAAATAAAAGACAAAAATTTAAACAGAATTTTAAACAATGACAATCTTAGGAAATTCTCACCAGATAGCTCTTCTCTCACTATTCAGTAAAACCCCTGAGATGATCAGATGTAACATTGGTACAAATTATGATTCTCAACAGAGACACAGGCAGGTTTTAAAACAGTGTTTAAACAGGAGAGGAATAATTGCTTAACCTGTTACAGAAGCAGAAATTTTCCATAGGGAGTAAGTATAAACAAATAGAGCATGAGACATCTCAAGGCACTTACAGGCAAAAGATTGAAATAAGATATGTTACTTAAATTTATATGTTCCTTAGAATATGTCCTTAGGAAACAGACATAGGTCTGAATTGTCACCTTGGAAGATTACGACGTATCTCAAGAAATACCATGGTTGAGGTGTACCAAAGATAGATTTCTTTCTTACATAAAGGACGGTTGTTTCCTTAAAGTGTACATAATTCCTATTTTTATTCTTATAATCAATTGAGATTTAGTATACTGATCCATCAGATCTTTCAAGAACCTCACCCAGCAGAGGTTTATTTAATGCTTCTTCAAAAAAAAAAAAAAAAAAAAAAAAAAAAGCATGAACTTATCGCGGTACTAACTAAAGACTACATTTAAAGAATTAAATTGACTGAACAGTTAACCAGCTGTAACATGTTCAGCAATAGGATGGGGAAATCCCCTTTTGACCTTTTAGCTGATTAGTCCATGTCTTAATATGGAAGAATTTCTAAATATTATTTAGAGGGAATTTTATAAAATGTAATGAATCTGAAAAATGAAGCGCTTGGCTTACAAAAGAAACTGTGTAGTTTGGGAGAAAAGATACTGTTTTTAATGGGACCAGATTTCTCTTTGCTTTTCTAGTAATACTTTATCTTTCTCTTGGAATATATAATGTGGCTTCTCTGTGAGCAGTTATTCAAGTTAAAGAAAAAAGCTGTCATTTTAATTACTACAACACAAGCTGTACTAATAAAGTGGCTTCAGAAGATCTTTGTTTTTATTTGAGTCTAGGTAATTGAGAATTAGTCATTGAACATGGATAAGCCCTTCCTCCACTAGACATTTTAGAGTCAAAAGAGAGTGAGAAACAATCCCTGACCACAAGGAGTTTGTGGTGAACTGGTACATTTTTTCTCGTTCTTGTACACCCAGCTTTCAGAGCCAAACAGGAGTATGGGCTGCAGTGTTGGAAATTTAATTCTAGCTGTTGATTATTTCATAATAGTTTTTCATGCTGTTTTAAAATTTTGCTTATTTTGGTGTTATTTTAGCTTTACAGAAAAGTGGCAAAGATAGTACGGATAAATCCCATATATACTACCAAATACACAAATTTCCCCTAATGTTCAGATCTTATATAAGCATTGTGATATTTCTAAAACCTAAGAAATTCACATTGATACAGTAGTTAATAGTAAACTAAATTACAGATTTTATTCTGATTTCACCAGTTTTTCCGCTAACATCCTGCTTCTGTTCCAGTATCCAGTCCAGGGTACCACGTTGCATTTAGTATGCAGGAAATTTTTTCCCACCAATTTCTATTCAGTAATATATTTTACCATGTATAAGTGTAACTCTCATCAGTTTAAGTTTTTTTTTAATAATAGACTTTATTTCTTAGAGCAGTTTTAGATTTATAGGAGAGTTGAATGGAGAGTAGAGTCCACTGCAGAGAGTTCACATCTACTCTGCTCCTCCTCAGTTTCCTGTATAATTATCATCTTGCAATGCTGTAGGATGTACAATAAATTTGATGAACCTATATTGATACAGTATTTTAACTACAGTCCATAGTTTACATCTGAGTGCACTCTTTATGTTGTACAAGTTTCTAGGTTTTACCAAATGTGTAATATATGTATGTATCACTTCAGTATCACACAGAACACTTTCCCTACGCTAGAAATCAAAATTGTACCTATTCATCCCTTTCCCTTCCCGTGGCAACACTGACCTTTTACTGTCTCTGTAGTTTTGCCTTTTCTAGAATGTCCTGTAGCTGGAATCATATTGTATATAGCCTTTTCAGAAAGGCTTCATTCACTTCACAGTGGGTACTTGAGGTTCCTCTGTGTATGACGCTGCTTTGTATTTGCTTTGACTTTCTGTGTATACTTCTAGTTTTACACATGTTGTTTTGAATTCTGAGTTTACCAAAGAAGTCTTGGTCCATGTGTTCCTTCCATTTTACACTTAATGAGGACTTCTTTTTTGAGTCTATTTTGTTTTTGTTTTACATAAGTCTTGATCTAAAGTTATAACAGACCTTTCAATACAATTTATTTAGGAAATATCTGGACACATCAGGACATTCGTTTCTTTGCATAGTATCACTTGTAAGATGACAAGGTATATTTCTTCTACATTTTTGTAATTTTTACAATACCATGCAATTATTTATTTTTGGTTAAACAAATTCCCAAATATTGGTTTGCTTCTCATTTTCCAAACACTTTGAATCTGTAGTGATGGTGAATTGTAATTGTTTATACTTCTTAGTTCCCAAAGCTGATGATTAGGCTGTGAGAGTTTGATGAGAGTAGAGAAAAAAGTCAGAATAGGCATAATCTACTCATTGAAAAATAACAGTTGGTTGATGGACTTTAGTTGTATAATTTAAAACAAGTTAAGGAATAATAGTCATATCAATCTTATGCTATCAATAACATGCATCTGAAAATGCCATGGGATCTGATAGAGCGTTCAACAAGATAAAAATACAATTAAATCTATTTTCATAAAAATAGACAAATTTCTTTTTTTTCACAGGGATTAAAAGTGATTTCTATGAAGAACATTTTTTTTTTCTGGTGATTTATTTGAGAAAGAAAGACAGGGAAAGGGGAGAGGCAGAAGATTAGAAAAGTGATATTATTTTGTCTAAAATCATTGTTCTCAAAATTTTGCTCCTAATAAATTTACTTAATTTTTCTAAATCAAACGTGTTAGAAATACTTTATTTTAGCTGTGTATGTGTATATATGCACCTACAGAGATATACAGACATAACACAGACACACATGTACATATAATGTTTTTTCTTTCATACAGAGATTCTTCAGGTAAACATATAGTAGTTTTTTTTTAAAATAATGTCCATTATAAACATTCTTAATAAAACCATTCTCGTATGTGGACCCAGTCAGTCTTCAGGTGGGTATGATCTGTGAGATAAACCAGTTTTTTTAATTGAATTGTAATTGATACATAATATTTTCTTAATTTCAGAGGTATAACAGTGATTTGATATTTTTATACATCATGAAATGATCACCATGATAAGTCTAATTACCATTTGTCACCATACAAAGTTATTATGATATATTGACTGTATTCATTATGCTATGTATTACATCCCTGTGGCTTGTTTTTCTGTCCTCCTCTTAGGCCTTGTAATAAAGGAATAAAATTGGTAATAGGATTTGCAAGTAAAGGCAGCAAAATGTATTCTTTCGTACAAGTTTCAGCTTGTTCTCAAGTAGGAATACAGCCGACATAAGCAATGGGTCCTGTTGCTTTATATCCATTTCTCAAACCTCTGGCTCTCTGTTCAGTGACACATTTGGGATAGAAAAGGATATGACTCGTAAAGGGTATCAGTGGCATGTGAAAGGCGTCCTGATTAATTAAGTGCTTACTAAGTTCAGTTATGTCTAATCACACAATGGACACTGCAGATATGAAAGTCAAAGTGATAACAACTAGACTTCCACAGGGGATGTTTGATCAAACAAATACCTTGAATTCTGAATTAGATGTAAAATTATCAGTGGCCTTCAGGAAATTTGGACAGTAGAATTTGACACATATTCCTAGTATATGTGTACTTGTTTATATTTTATATGTATAGACAGATTATAACAAAGAGGAAATATTGAGAAAAGAAGAAATGAAAAAGGCTAAAAGACATATCAATAGCAGGGGACAATGTACCTCATTTGAGAGACCTACTAGTGTAGATCATAGATGGCATTCTTCATTCCATGATCAATGGTCATTTCCAGAATTTGAAAATTACTGTAACTTCTCCAAATGCATGTATACACCTTTGAGAAAGCTTCAAAATACTGATTATAAATAGGTCAATATTCTAGGTCACTGTAGTGTTACCAGGTATCAGTTTGAATTTAATATGTATTTTTCCCAAGCCATTAATTACTTACCTCATGTAAAACAGAATGACAGACTGATACAGGCAGAATACAGCATCATATGTATCTGTAAGACTTTTATAAATTTGTCTTTTATAAATTTAGTATAGGATTTGCTTCTTATAAATTTGGACAAGTTCTAACACCTTTTCCTGATTATGCTCAGGACTAAATCTTATGGGTGAAGACATGCTCAATGCTTTAACTTTGGTAACGAGAGAAACATTATGAACACATTAAGTATTATTATAAGGGGAATGAGGCAATTGATGATTCTTAAAAACAGCAGAGAGGTAGATCCAGTTTTCATGGCTGGATTGTGTGCCACTGAAAATCATTTGTGTCTAATTACCTACTCCAAAATCCATTCAATCCTTTCTCCTAATGAGAAGGATCCTATTTTATTCAGAGGGACATTGTATCCTACTAAAGGAATACATTTCCCAGCTTCTGTTGAATCAGAATGTGTGCATATGACAAAGTTTTGATCAATGTGATGTAAGCAGGTGTATGGGATTTCTACGAGGATGCTGTACAGGGGATCTGGCATTTGGGTATTGACTGGTGGTGCAGTAATGATCTTGTGATACCAGGATGTGAGCTACCTACTGGGGCGGTGTAGAGAAGAGGTGTGAGAAGCCTGGCCCACTGATGATTTCAGGGAGCTACCATAGCAGTTACAAACTGCCTACTTCCAAGCTCTTTATGTGAAAAAATTAGACCTTGTATATTAATGATGCTTTTCCCAGTTCTATCACTACTAGTAGAACATAATTACTAACTAATACACCACCCATATATTATTTTAGAAAAACCTAACATAAATCTAGTATGGTATTATGTACGTAAGTACATACATTCTACATTCTGTATAGAAGCATGATATTATAAGTAATAGAAATTTAAAAATATAGAAATTAAGTATTAACACATGAAATTTGCCAATACATTTCATAGTCTGGTACATCCTGAAGTTCAAGAAAGAAAACTCTTCTTTCAAATTCTGTTTGCAGTGATCCATCCACCTTTACTCTTAAAAATGAGAGGCATTTACAGGAGGCTGAAAGTGGGATTTTTGATTTTTTAAATCGTAGACATCCTATGTGGAGAAAGTATTCAAAAATGTTTGAAAGGAGTTTTTCATTTGATAAAGACTTCTGTCTCACCTTGAGATGGTGACATGGATTGTTTACCTTATTTCACATACGTTCCTGGGTATTTTAACTCATTTTTCTCTGGATCACAAAAGTTATCATCATCCATATTAATCTGTATCTCTGTGTTCTCTGCTTTATCTGATTGCAATTACAAATCCCATCCCAAGTTCAAGGAATGAAATGAGACAACCCAACATACCTAAGTCACATACATTAGAATTTACAAAATACACTCAGTTGTCTACTTCTGGCCAACATAAAACAACCTCCTTGTGCTGTTTCTTATTATGATTAAAGGCCCTCCGAAACGACACAGACCCTCTTTCTCCACCGCCAACCTCCTTTCACATATGGAAGTTTTAACTTAGGGTCAGGACCATTCAAGATGTCTAGGTGATTTTACTCATCTGTTGTTATGAATAATTCTCAGGACCCAAAATGTTCACACTGTTAAACATTAGGGAGGACTAATGGAATATAAACTATTACATTTGAAAGAAAAAGCCTGGAATTCAAATCATTGTTCTTTCATTTATCGTTTCAACCTTCAGAAACTTAACTTATACTTTTCTAAAAGAACATGGTCATATTTTTGCAGAATCAAGACACAGTGTGGTACAAAGTAAAGATTACTTTTATGATTATGGGAATGCATTTAATACAAAAGTGAATGTGAAAAATCACAAGGAAATTTATAGCTATGATTCTAGATGAAAGGGGGAATGTGAGTGTATATGTGCTGACAGCAATTTGAAAAGATTCCTTGTGAACTAGGGACTAAATTCCAGCACTGGACACCAGTTTGCTGGGGTACGCTTAGAAAAGTCTCTCAAGTTTCAGTTTTTAGTAAAAATCTGTAAAATTGCTGAATTATTTTGTTTATTTTTTATAAACATTAGGTGCATATTTATGAGCTATAATAGCTGAGTGGAGAAAATAATTTAAATGTAAGTTAGTACAAAAAAGTGTATATAAATAAGCCCCTCACTCTCTGTTAATTACAACTGGTATGGATACAGTAAAACAGCAGATGTTTAGAAAATGAAGAGACCAACAATGAGCTGGGGTCCTTGGGGAAAGAGACCTTCAAAACCGGAAGTTTAGTTTTGGTTTAGAGGGTGTGTACAAGTCAGAGAGAAGACAGGAATGTTTCCTACCCCCTCCCTGGGGTTCACAAGATACCTTGCTCTCCTGCTTCTTTGTTTCATGCTAGGGACACCTTCTTCGTTGACTTGGCTGTTGCCTCTTCATTTCCAGACTTCTCCAAAATGCAGATTCATATATTCAACTTCCTTCTTCACATTTCCATCTGAAATTAAACTTATGAAAAACCGATTTCCTCTTTCTCGCCCTACGCTACCCCACAAATATACTTCTTGGGGAGTTCTTTGTCATCTCAGTTCATGACCACCTGCTCATTCTAGGTGATCATACCAAAAACTTTGTGGTAACTTTGATTCTTTTCTTTCTCTTATATTTCACTTGCAATGAGAGTGAATCATGTTGACTCTCCTTTCAAAATGTGTTAAGAATTAACTATTTCTTACCATCACCTCTGCTAGCATCCTGGCCAGGACACCACCATCTTTTTGCCTGGATTACTGTAAAACTTGAGCTCCCTGCTTCTGCATTTGTCCCATTGCAGTTACAGTCCATTTTGAAATTAAAATGGTAAGTCAGCTGTGTCACTGTGCTCACCACCCTCCAGTGGTTTCCCATCTCACTCTGTTAAAGTCTTCAGCATTGCTTAGAAGACCTGAATGATCTCCCTCCAGTGGTACAAGACCTTATCCTGTACTCTTCCTCATGTGGCTCCATCTTTGCTGGCCTCCATGGTGAGCTTGAACAAGCCAGGTCTGCTTTTATCCCTGATTGTCAGCACTTGCTCCTCCCTCTTTCTGCAAATGTAGCCATCCCTAGGGTCTTCCTCTCTTGTCTTTCATTTCTTTTCCCTTCAAATGCCAACCTCTCAGTAAGGCTTGTCTTGATCACTGTTTTAAATTTTATTCCCTCTCTTCCATGGCAATCCCTGGGACATGTCTTTCTTTTATTATCTCTGTAACACTTAATCTCACCTCTTAACATTCTCTGTAGTGTATTTAATTTAAAAAAGTACAGTCCCTTACTTTTAGAACAGGAAGGCAGATATTTTTGACTCCTTTGTTTTCCAAGTTATCCCTGGAGCCCAGGACAAGACTTGACACAGGGGAGCACTCAATAAATATTTGTTGAATGCTTCAATAAGTTAATAAATTGATAAATGTAGAAAAAGAGATCTTCCCCTTATGAATTCTTGAGAAAATGTTATAAGAATCTATGGACTAGATATCCTTATATAAGTGTGAAATGTGTGCATAAGAGTATAGAAGATCATAGTCCTTTATTAATTCTGAGAATACTAGTTTGAAGTCTAGTTTTTGAGATTGCTTTGTTTAATGGATGGCTACAATAAAAAATATTTTGATCAAACTAGGGTTAATTTTATAAACCATATGAAATACTTCAATCCTTTGGCAGCTGTTTTGTAAACAACTGTATATAATTGGTAGATTGGTCAAAAGACTGAAAAATGTAATACAAAGTTTTAGGAATCAAAAGGATGATGGTTTAAAAAGAATGGAGCTTTAAAAAATCAATATTTTATTTGAGACATAAGGTAGTTATCCTTATAGTTCATCCAAAGTTAAATGACACACTCAGTAGACCAACTTCCTTAACCACACTAAAGTATCTAAGAGCATATATAAATGATTATAACAGTGGAGCAATGATAATTACAAAGTGTGAAAATTAATATGTCTGCAGTCCTTTAACACGTGTTGATATATAAGCTTTAAATCCTATATAAATATGGAATAAATGACTATATATCCAGCTTTTCTTTATTGAACTAAAAAAGACAACCTTTATCTTAAAGTCCTTCACAAATAACAGTTTTATCTTCTTTTAATCATTCAATTTATGTAGTTTAGAAAAGGAAATTGATCAATAGAAAAATAATTGTGTTAAAAGGTTTGGAAGATTTTTGTTGGTTTTTTTTAAAGATAAAATTGTATTAAAGCATTCTTGAAGTCTGTTCAAAGTGACATCTATTAAGCACTTACGGTGCATGTGTCTGATAGTATGTTCATTAAATGGGAAACGATGAATATATGACATTATTTCCTGGTTGGAGGAGTTTTGGAGCTAGTAGGCAAAGAAATGTATATAAAATTGATAGATAATGAGGAGTATTCTAAAATAGAAATAATGATCTTGCATATTCTTCAATAGATTAGAAACTATTTATTAAATTGTAACTATGGTTTCACCCAATCTATGCCATTTAAAACAAACTTCTCAAAGTTCTGGAACCATAAAATAGCTTTTTCTAGTTCTATTTTAAGAAGATTATCAAGTTGCATTTAGTGAGTGCTCACCTACCAGGCACTGACAATATATATTATGTATATTATTTCATTTAATTTTTCCAAGAATATATTAATTTCAGGTATGATATTAACTAGAAAGATGCTACTACAGATGAGGGAGCGAACAAAAACTTTAAAAAATATTTCAGATTAAATCACCTATGATAACAATCCATTTTTATTTTAAAGATGGCTTTTGCATTGTCAATGAAAATCTTGAAAAGGAACGGGATCAATACTTTTTTTTTTTACGATGCCAGGCTTCATAGGCATCATTTGTAAAAGAAAAAAAGAGCAAAACCAAAGCAAAACACCAAAATAACCACAGTTTGACAATTTGAATGAGCTCAAAAAAAAAAAAAAAAATCATATACCTGTTGTTGAGGGTTGAGTTTTCTTGATGGTGAAAATAGGACTTTAGTGACTTCCTTTCTGAGATTACCCTTTCTCATCTTTGAAAACATTGAACAGATTCATGGTTTATACAGTGTGTAGTTGAATGCTGGGAACCACGTCCTGTTGCAGTGGTAGGAGTAATTACAGCTGTCAGTTCTTTCAACATGAGAAAACAACCTCGTTTCAACTTTACAAGAAACAGATTGTAAGTATCCAAAGGAAAAGAAATAACAATCTTTATATGATGAACAGTGTGGTGATTGTTAAAACTAGTCAACTTGGGCATTTGAAGGGGTAAGTTTACTGGGAGGCTGTTGGGAAGAAGATACCTTTTATATGCAAATTGGAGAGATTTTATGAATGAAGGAACAGAAGTTGAGTACTAAGTATCCTATGGGGACAAGACTGGTGATTAGACTTTCCAGGATGGAGAAATGGTGTCTAAAGAAACTTGTTTTAACTGCTCTCATGTGAGTTTTGTTGTTTGTGTAAGTGTTTCCTTTGAATCTGGGTGTTCCTCACATCTGCTTTATTTGGATGTTAGAAATCCAGGACTTCCTTAAACATATTAAACAAGAAGAAAGCAGGTAAAACTGGAAAAGGTGAAAATATGTTATAAAATGAGGAGCAAATGTTCTTATTTTTAACTGATCTCCAGTTTTTAAAAAAAGTTTATTTTTTAATTTTTTTTAAGCATATAATGCTTCCTTTCGTTTTTTCTTTGCACATGTGGAAGGGTGATTTGGTGTGCTTTTGGCAAAAATTAGGCCAAAGTGCCAGGTTCAGATGTCTGGGAAATTGACAGAAGAGCTAATGTATTGTTTTTGGTTTTTTATCCCACTGTAAGGTAAGACTTCAAGGTCTGGTTTTCTAGTTTTTGCTCTTCCCTTTCCCCTTTCTCAGTGAAGAAGTTTGCTTCCTATCCTAGGCAAAAATAAGAATGGAATTAGTTGGCAAATTATCAAAACAAGTTAGCATGCAAAAGCTAAAAGAGAATGTTATAATGTGACAGACCAGCAGCATTTTATTAAAAAAAAAAAGTAGACTATAAAAGTGCTAGATACATTAAGACTTGAGTTTTTCTGACTACTTTTTATAGAATCATTTTCCTTTTTCTCTTTATATTCACTCATGTCCACTACAGATTTTTTTTTTTCCTGAACAAATTATACCTAAGGATAGCCAGATGGCCTGGGACAGAAAACAGGACACCTCTTGTTGCCTGGACAGGTTTCAGAATTGACACAGCATCCATGCACAGACGGATCCAGAGAATGTGGCAGAGGCAAGGTGTCTGCCTCTTAATGTATAGAGTGCAAAAGCTAAAGGAACGGAATGAACTTCCATGGACAGTTTGGTTTCAGATATATGAGGCTGAAATTATGATGAAGGAAAGGTTTCTGCTGGGAGAAAAGCCAGGACACTAAGGTAGTGTGAGGCAGTGTCCTAGCCTTGGCCAACCGAATTCCACCCTTTTCTGACTGAACCACTTATTTGCAAGTTTTACTTCAGAAAAATTATGATTAAAGATACTTTCATTAAAATAACAATTGCCAGATATTCCTTACTACAGCTTTCAAATAATTTTCTAAACTTGTCAAATTAAAATTCTGTTTGATCGTTATTAACAGACACCTTTTCTCATACTTCAGCTGTTATTCATAACACCTGTAGCAAATATGTATGGTGTTCTTTCACAGAACCAGATCTTCTGCAAAGTTGATGGAAAAGAAAGAGAAGCAAGATGCATAGCATATCACATTTCTTTTAGGTGTTTTTCCTGATTTCCTTTGGGTTCTGGAATATGTGCTTAAGTTCATGGTTATCTCAATAATCACGCTGCTCCCAGCAGATGACTGTTGTAAAGGGTAATGCTGGAAGAATAAAGACAGGGCCAGGGGGACCAAGAAGCAGAGATGAAACTCTCTGGGGGCTGATGATGTACATTTATTGATTTCACAGTTACGCTACAGGTGACTAATTCCAGGAAGTTCTCTCTACATGTCTCTAGAGAGACAATGGTAAGCAGAAAAATTTGTCCTTGGAAGTAGGGGAGGAAGGCAATAAATACCATTAGTAACATATATGCTGTTGATGTGGTAACATATGCAATGGAAACACATTTAAAAATAAAATTAAAGCAGGGGAGAGAGATGGGAAGAGTTCATGGGTAGAGATGAAATTTTAAACAGGATTGACAGAAAAAAGCCAGAGACGGTGACAAAAATGTCTAACAGTGGTGAAGCCTTTTTTTAACTTAACCCAGGTAGAAGGCTTGGCATTTACTTATTTATAATAAACTTATGTCGTTTGGTGTACACCAGCGCTTTACAAATATTAACGTTTAATTTACATGGTAAGCCTATGAGACACAGTTTATTATCATTTTATAAATGAGAAAACTAAAGTACAATGAAAGTAACTAAATTGCTGAAGATCGTACAACCAGTACGTGGTGGAGACAGGATTTAAACCTAAACATTTCGAGTCCAGAGTTCTAAACCATTTTTTAAATGCTTCTCCCTAAAGCAGAATTATTACAACAGAGTCTGTGATTCCGCTGAGGATTACCCTTAACACTAATGGTAGAGGATACGTAATTTCTCATTGTAAGACCTCCTGTCTCACTTTTCAATTAGAGTATAAGTTGCTGAGGTTTTACTTTTTACTGTTTATCAAAAGAAGCTAAAGAACATACAATTTATTGGTTGACTATTTTATTTGGTCAGGAATTCCCCGTCTTTCAGAAGACATTGTATTACTCCAAAAAATGTTAAGATTAAAATTTTAAACAAGTAAAATAAGTTGATAGGATGCTTCTTATCATATCTCCTTCCAGACTCATAAAAAAACCCAACACATTAATGTTTTAAAGGTTTTGAGAAATTCTGTTTAAAGACACATGGTTTGCTTTTTTATAAACCAATTGCTTCCCAAACATATTTTACAATGGGCCTTTCTTCTTAGCAATAGCATAATAACTGCTGACAATGTAGAGGACTCCAAGGTCTGAAAGAGACTGTTTAATAAGTAGCATCAAAAGAGGACTAGACCAAGTTGTTTTTCAAATTTGAAATTAGTTCTGTCTGAAAGGAATAAAAATTTGGTAAGCCATTGCATACATAAAATATAAATGTACTTGCCCTTAATTTCCTTAAACAAAGAAAAAACTCTCTTACACATATATTGTGGAAAAGGAAATATCTTTTTTTGTTACTTACCTGGATAATACATTATTATATATTCAAATATTTATAATATATTGTCAAAGACAATATACTATAAATAACTTTACCATATCTTCAAAGGTGTATATGCATTATTTATTCGATGACTTATATCAGTTTGTTTTATACTAATATGGCTGCCATATTGATCAAATGTTTCTAGTGAGATTTCAGATTCATTAAGCCAATATTCATCAAACATCTATGTGTTTTGATTCACTGAGATTTAATTTTCATGTCGTATCTATAACCCTGATCATTTTATACCAAACTATAATTCTTTTTACCAAATCAGATACTAATTTTATGTATCAGAGTTCTTAGTTGTTAGCATCAGAAACCCACTCAGGCTGATTTAGTCAGAAAAGGAATTTACCTAAAGGAGCATCAGCAAGACCCGACCACCCAGCCTAGGAGGCAGCAGGGTCCAGCTCGGGAGGGTACCGTGAGGACCAGAGCGAACACCACCACACTCTGTTGGTAAAGTCCCTGCAATCACCACTGTGTTCATTTAGTGCTTGACTGTGGCCACTGGCACCACTGACAGGGCTGTCTATGGAACCTGGATGGCATTGCTGAAGCTGATGCCATGAGAAAAAAATCCTGCATTGACTCTCACTCCTATCTCACAGTTCTGGCCAGGAATAGTCAATAGCCAAGCACTCACTGCTAACTGGAGCCACAGAAAATAAATGGGGAGCATTTAATGGTTGTGTATTCAAATATAGGAAGGTGGCTCGTTTCCTGGGAATGCAAGGTGGATAAATATCTAATATTATTACTATTAATGTTTTTATTTTTATCATTTTAATTATTATGTTGGAATATACCCAAGTACTCCATGTAATAAGGCATTAGCTCTACATGGAGAATTGTGAAATTTGGTGTTGGAGGCTAAGCATGGTTCATTAAGAAACCAAATACCAACTAGGCTTTATATAGACCTTTCCCCCTCCTCCTCTCCCTCTCCCCATCTTCCTTCTTTCCTTCCTTCTTTTTTCCTTGCTTTCTTTTTCTTTCTCTTTCTTCCTTCCTTCCTTCTTTCCTTTTGTTTTTTCTTTCTTTCTCTCTCTCTTCCTTTCCTTCTTTCTGTTCCTTTTCTTCTTCCTTCTTTCCTCTCCTTTTTCCTTTCTTTCCTTCCTTATCTTTTTCTTTTTTGATTTCTCCAAAACTAAAAAGATTGCACTAGATTTGAATATATACAAATTCATGTTGCAGTTACACCAACACCTTAAAACCTTTATCCTAATACCATTACATTCTAAGAATTGGAATAAAAAATGTTGGTCATCAGTTTTCTTGCATTCTATCAGAAGAAGCAGTTTGCAAATGCAGCAAATGAGTATAATATGAAATCTATTAGAAGTTGACAATGTTATAGAGCAATTCAGATGGGTCTTACATTTATCCAGGGGCAGATAGACAACAGATATAATAAATAAGTAAATTGTATGATACATTAGTGTTTGATATTGAAAACTAGAAAAAAGCAATGTAGAGACCTTGTTGGTATCAGTTTCTTACATAAAGTGATGGTGATATTCAGGTTGTTTTCCTTTAGATTGTTAGGAGGATAAAATGAGTCTTCATGGGAGGGCCCTATGAAAAGTTTTTAGTATTATGAAATTATTAATATTTAAAAATAAATAATTATAAATAAATGTTCATAAGTAAATATCAGCTTTATATGCCAGCGCTGAGAGAAAATCAACATTGGGATTTGGGTATCTTTATATATTTTTTTCTATACACTCTTGTAACATAGTCAGAATCATGTTGTACAAGCAGACTTGCATCCTGTTTATTCCCGTCTCTAATTAATGTTGTAGCATAAACTTTCTTCATTACTGTTGTAAACTTGGTATATCGCTTTAGCAAATGTTTTCCAGGCTTTTTATACCAAATCCATCAGTGAAAATGTTTTACTTTTTTGGTCTCCTCAGCTCACTGATTGCTTCCATCTCACAACCTCAAACGTCTCTATGTTTGAAATTTTTTTTTCTTTTTTAATTTCTTGTTTTAGAGTGGTTCTACTTTTTTGGTCTCAGGACCCCTTTATAAGACCCTTAAAATTATTGGGATTTTGTTTATGTGAGTTATGTCCATCAATATTTACTCTAATGGGAATTAAACTGGGAAATTTAAAGAAATTATTAATTAATATACAAAATAACAGTAACTTCACTAGATGCTAACAAGAGAGATATGATGTCATCACACATCGTAGAGCTTCTGGTAAACTCTATTGAACAACAGTGAGATAATTAAAGTGCAAAGGCAAATGCCACCTTGTTACTATGAAAATCATTTTGCCCTTCCTGGACCACACTTTGAGAACCATGTTGTGTCAGAAATCTAGAGTAAAAAGGGACGTTTGAACAGGTAATACATTGATATGGTTCACTCAGGTCTGCCAGTAGGTCATCTTTTCTCCTTTCCAGAGGCCATTCCTATTTTTAATCATGCATTTATATGTAGATAAGTATCGTGTAATGCTGTATAATTAAAACGAATGGAAGTTTTCAATCTTGTTTTTCTATAGCCTAGACTTTTTTTTGAAACCTAACAATATGTTTTTTGAAACCTAACAACCTCTTTATGTGAAAGAGTCTCTTTGTAGCTTTAGTTTCTATATTTGCATGGTACTACATGGTCTGGATGCACCATAATTTATTTACGTGGTTTCTTACTGACGGGCAGTCACTTCTTCCTCTTTCATTTTTTTTAATCCCCTAATATAAACATGGCTGTAATGAATAACCTGGTATGAATATCATTTCACAGTTTAGTAGCTATATCTTTGTTTAATGCCTAAAATAGGAATTATTGGGTTCAACTTTGTGTGCATATTAAATTTTTATAAATATTGTCAAACTGCCCTCAGTAGAGATTCCGCCAGTTTACTCTCTGGCTAGCAGTCCATGGAGGCATTGGTTTCTCCACCCCTTTGCCAATGCAAACTGGTATTAAGTTTACTGATCTTTGGTAAATCCTTAATTTACCATAATTTTTATTATTTTAAACTTGCTGTGCTTAATGACCCTTTTTATCCAAGTGACACAATTCAGTTAAAATCACAACAAGTAGAAGATATACACAGATTCTGGGAATGAGTTGGTTGAACACGTAATTATCGTCCCTGTAGGGATGCTTGAGACTTATAATTAAAATGAGACAACAGTTACAAAGTGAGACTGTTCTACACACACTAGCCTGTGTGGTGTCCTAGGAGTCACCTTATGGAAATGGAAAATGCAGGAGTAAATAAATGAACGTGCCATATACAGGAGCAGTTAGATCAGAAAGAATAAACCACCAAATTAATAAGGTATACATAATAATATTTTTAACTACAAGGAATGGCCATGTTAATTTTATACAGAACCAAACACAGTGAACTGGGAGGCTATTTTTATGATCTGACTCCTGCTCATTGTGTGAAGTGATGTCTTATTCAGTGTCGTCCTCCTTACCCAGAAACCACATGCCCAGCCTCTCCCTCTTTCTCCACTATTGTGAGTTGGGTTTCCTTGGAAGCAGACTCTAAGAAGTAGGTCAGTATGCCAGACCTTTATCAAGAAGCACCTTGGGGTCATCCCTGTGGAAGGAAGAAGAGGAATCAGGAGTGGGGCTGGGATACAGACCCACCCCAGAGTGCAGAGCCTGAAACGTCTCTTAAAATGATCTGGAAATGGTCCAAGATAGCCAGGCCTTTTCATTCCTGCATTGTCTGTCTTTGGAGGCTCCACCCGGGAAGGGCATGAGCTCTGGCCTGGCTGCTCTCTACAACAGAGGCCACCTCTGAAGGGGCTGAGAGCTGCCAGCTGCCAGCACTCCCAGCAGCCAGGGCACGGAGTCCTTCAATGAAGAGGTGCCCCAATGGCAAGCTACAGTGTCAGCCTATGTATCAACACAGTCGCTCAACAAAGATCATTTACGCTGTTATAACTAATTCGATCTTAGGTTTACCAAGGGTATTTAATTTTATCGTGAGAACAATAAATGAGCCACATTTGTGTGCTTGTCTCCTTGGAATCAGGCAGACTTCAGCTTGACTCTTGCCACTTCCTCTTATTCACTGTAAGCTTCATTTTCTTCATCTCTAAGGGGGGAGGTGGAGGGTGACGATGCTTCTTTCATGGGGCTACTGTACAAATTAAATGTTACAGTTTATGTGAAGAGTTTACCTCACTACCTGGTGCATAGTGAGCCTTCAACAATGATGACCCATATTTTTAAAGGATAATAAAAAATGATAATAATATATAATTATTAATCAAGTTAATATAACGATTAACTTTTAATTTCAAGAATAATACTTTGATTTTGGGGAGTTTGGGTCGGGGATGGGGAAGGGATAGGATGGAAAGCTTTCTCAGACAATCTCATTCATATGGCTGCTGAATCGTTAAGCCATCCCAGTTACTGTTATATTGTATTACTGTAATGCCAGAGATGTTACAGTCTTCTGATAGAAGTTCAATGTAGAAGTTTTGTGAGTTCTTTCACTCTCTAACGTACGCTTCTAGGGAAAGACGGGAATGAAGCACCCTAAATATCATACATGGATACTAATTGTCGGTATCTGAGCTCCACTCCTGAAAGCTGGGAGACCCCCAGGTTGCTTGGTTTCTGACACAGGCTGTGGGTCTCTGCTGCAGCCCATGTTAGAAAAAAGCAACCTTTCTGGACAGATCAGAATCAATTGAGAGGATGAAGCCTACAAAGCTTCATCCCAAGATTGATGGACTGGGGAAGGGAAAAAGCAAAACCCTTTCTAAAATGAAGGATCCCTATTTGAGGTCAACACGAAAAGTCTGGTGGGTGTATCCAGGCGAACTAGGGTCACATTAAAGAATGGGATCTTTTAGCATCTGATTGTGCCTAGTTCGGAATAGAGAAGTCAGCAGTTAAGAGGACCAAACCAGGATAGAAAATGGTATCAAATGGTATTAAGGGAATGGCAAAAATTCAGATTGTTCTGCTAATAAAGTTGGGTTTTTCAGACAGAAGTAAAATGTCAGACAGAAAGGAGCCAAGAGAAGGAATTGATCTAGAGATGCACAGACCTGCCAGACAGGCTCAACAAAATCCAGCCGAAAAAAAAAAAAAAAGCCAAGGAACTTTGTGTAGTGGATGTCATTGCTTGCATCAACTAGGAAATCTTTGCTGGGGGACGTTTTCCAAAAGTCATTCCACACTTGACATGTCCTAATTCTTGCCATTCACAGCTTCTCCTGCCCCTTGGGTCTGCTTCCACCCTTGAGGGTGAAACCCGTTAGTTTTTCCTGACTTCCTTTAACCTATCAAATTTTTCAACACAAAATTCTAGATACCTTAATAACCCTATGTTCTCATGGAAAAAAAAAAAAAGTAGGCAAAGGAAGTGATCTCTAGACTGTTCAATGAAAGCATGTGCTTTTCATCCCATTTACTCTTCTTAGAGCATCAACTTAGTGCTGGGAGACTGTGCTGGCATGCTAATGCCTCAACACCTGGCAGAACAGCCATGAAGTATCTCAGGAACTAGATGAACATACTTAGTAGAAGGAATAAACTTATGGTAATAATTTAAATGAAGTTTTATTTACACGATTGCACAGAGACCATTGGTAGCACTACTCAAATGAAAAGTTTTTGAGCCCAACATTTCTGATTTGGGGTTCTCATATACTTATACTTGAGAAGCTTATATTTTAGAAACTTGGCTTTTAAAGATTGCAGGAGTTCCTTATAGTCTGTCACTTCCAGTCAGTGAGGGATTAGGAGCATAAAGCAGATTAATAAAGGGGACATTCTGTAAGTGGTTCTGAGTCAACATTCTGAACAGTCCCACTGGGATCCATGGGAAAGGCCAGGCCAGTGTTCTTTCTAGCTGCAAGAAGAAAGTTGGAGGAGAAAACAAAGAACCTTCATTTAAGAATAAGACAGTTTGCCAATGCCTTAGCTAATCCTCAAAAAACTGATCTTGAAAATTAAAATAAAACATCCTTGCATACAATCCACCCAACATGTATTATCAACATATAAAAACTTCTCCAAGGAAATAGTGCTTTTTATAGGAATGCTTTTTTTTTTTAAATAAATGCAGTGTAATGCAAACACATTTCAAATTGGTCAAATTCTTTTCATCCCAAATGCTGCCACCAAGGTGCCGACCACCGTCTCTTAACTGGTCTCGTGCCTGTAATAAAAATGTCACTGCTTTTCCTGCTGCCTTTCCCCTTAAAATCTCCACATTGCAGTCCAAGTGATCTATTTAAAACACACACGTTACTCCTCTGCTTAATTTTTAATATTGTTACTTTAGGAAAAAACAAATCGACTTTTTCCTCATAGTCCCTTTTACCCTTAAATACACATCTTCTGAGGGAAGAGCAAACATCAGCTTTTGTACAACAAACAAAATCTAGACTTCTTTCCAAGGCTGCTTGGGCTTCAGATGGTCCGATTCCTGCTGAACTTCTCACAAACGTCATCCTTGCCAGATTATGCTGCAGTCACACTGGCCGATTTTCAGTTTCTCAGAAGCACTCACTGCTTTCATTAAAGCTCTCTCTCTTGTGTTTTCACTTTCCCAGCACACGTTCCCATCTCTTCAAATGTGGTTCACTCTCTGGTTTTAGATGTTATCATCATCTTTGTTTTACAGATGAGAAAACTGAAACCAAAGGGATTAAGTAACTTGCCCAAACGCTAATTAAAGCCAATCAGTGGCAGAATTAAGACCCCAGTGATCTAAACTCCAGCTCCTGGGTTCTTCATCGCCTTAATGCCTCCGTCTTACCACCTTGCTGGTCTAATTCTTAGCTTAAATGTCAGGCATTGCCTGATCCACTGTCTAAGTAGATCAGATAAGATAATTTATCACAACTTGTAATTATTTATTATAGTAACATGTTCATTTTAATTGTTCACTATATTGTGAGATTTCTGAGAACAAGAACAAAATATACCCAGTATATGGACTTTCTTTTTTGACATAAGTGCTCATAACATTTTTGCTTGAAGTAGCTGTGGCCCACTGTGGGGCCAGGCAGGAGTGGCTACGTCTTGAAATGACACAAAGTCATATAAAGTATAAAAACTGCTGTTTTCTGGTTTTCATTCTGGTACCATCGTAATGGCCATATTACAAGATTGTGAAAAGGACTGAAAACATCAAACAAAAACAATGAAAACAATGGAATTCTTTGAAATATTGAAGACCAATCAGTTCTCTTCAATCTTTAGCTTTTTTCCTTTTCTTCCCTAAATTCATCTGCTTCCTCCAGTTGGCTCTCTTTTTTGCTTCTGCTTCTTGGCACCATCCAGCTGTATTCAGTTTCCAAAGCAGTGTTTGAGCAGAATCTTCAGACTCAAAATATTTTGAAATGAGATGGAGGGAGGACCAGATAGAACTCATACGCTGAGTGCATGCATGGACCAGGTGGTACTGAAAGTATTCCTTGAGCAGACGATTCTCTGA
Organism: Camelus dromedarius; assembly: GCF_036321535.1. Classification (NCBI taxonomy): domain Eukaryota; kingdom Metazoa; phylum Chordata; class Mammalia; order Artiodactyla; family Camelidae; genus Camelus; species Camelus dromedarius. Next base: position 87,199,671 of record NC_087437.1, on the reverse strand, counting down.
GAGCATTAGTTAACAAAAAGCACAAAACATGCCCAGACACCCAGCAAGTATGATGTATTATTAAAAAGGGGTGGAGTGGAGGCATTTATCTGACAGGTGAGAGCCAGGAAAAACATTTCTGTAAATTGGCCCGTTTCTCCTCAAAATGTGTCTGAGATGAAATGGAGCATCCTTTGTTTTATGCAAAGAAAATAATTCAGGAGACTGACAGTTTAGTGATGTATGTCTTTGTGGCTAAGACTTAAAGGCCTGAAAAAAGAAGGTTAAAATTTAAGTAAATTGAAGGACAGATAAATTTAAAATACCACATTTATTTTCTCTTTTATTAATATTTCCTCTTCTTCAATGAGAAGAAAAAATATAACTACAAGATAGAGCATGGGTAGGGCAAAGGAGAGAAATGAAGGGAGATAATAAAAGAAGTTTGTCTATAACATTCCTAAAGGGGAGAAATAACATTATAGGGAATAAATAGAAATTAAAGTGCACTGCCTTCAGTTGGGTGTTATACTTTACTGCATATCTGGAAATATTTGTAGTTATCGGGAATCTTGACATCAATGAGAAAAGACATAGTATCTCAGTTTTTGTTCTAAATGAAGGTCAAAGTCAGAGTGTGCTGTGGACATTCTAATGAACAGCAGAATGTCAAATGTTTCCTCTTTCTTAAGAAAGTATAGTGATTGTTTGAGGACTAACTTGACACAAGAGAAATATTTGCACATTGCTAAAGCTCTTCTTTTGCAACAGGATAGAATTCCCAAAGCTAGGTCATTACTGTATTTTGACTTCTAAGCCCTCATCTTTATACCATTGGTGAACAGAGTTGAGCAGTGCAAAAGCTGGGAGCAATATTTTCTCCACTAATTTCCGTCTTTTGTTTAACATATATATTCTTTACAGAATTCTGATGACATTTTTTTTGAAGTGTTCAAAGTACTAGAAAGTCACTAGGAAGAAGGTTTGAGGTTGGCACTGGATAAAAAGACAACCTTGAACTAATTTTAAAGTTTGCAATTAGTAGAGATCACAGTGTGGCAAGTAAAAGTTTTAATGATAGACTGGCCCAGGCCTTGAGGTAAATTATGCATAATTATTCATAACTGCTATTTTTGGCTTGCCTGATTTGTCCTAGACCTCTGGCTGAGGAAACAATTTGAAATAATTAGAGTGCTGGTGCATTGACAATGATGAATGGATTGAATACTGCTTGTGCCAAACATGGGTCTTGATAGGAAGCAGATAACTTTGGCAACTGTGGCATTTTGTTATTGGATCTCTGAGAGTAGGAAGCTTGTGTTGTTTTTTTTGGTGTGATTTTCGTAGGTTGTTTTTAAGTCATTCTCTAAAGACTTCGGTCAGTAAGGAGACTACAATTAAAAACAAACGAAAAACAACATTTTAAAAAATTATTGCTATAAACTTTCCACATTTTTTATTTATTTATAACTAAGTTTTGCATGCTTATTGTTGAGAGTTGGAACTATGGTAAATAAAAACTAAATATAATTTCACATTAAGAAACTTTCCTTAAATTTTAATTTTATGGAAAGATTTTGTATTGTTTAGTATATTATATCATAGCTGTAATTAATACTGTAGTTAAAAAAACTGTACTGATAGTGAATTAAATGCAATGCTCTTTAAAATAGAGAAATTTTAAATAATTAATACATAAGAATACTATGTATGTTTCTAGAACTTTATTTTAGAAAGTAAGAAAAAAATAGGTATTTGCTACATGCTAAATTCCTATTGCTAGATAGAGAAACCTCGTCTTTATATATAATGATAAATGATTGTTAATAGATAAATGTGTTGAAATAGAAAATGTTGAGTGGTTCTGGGGCACCATCAGAAGATAAAACTAGCAAAAAATTTAAAAAAAGGAGGCTTGGAGACCTATCTTTTTAATTCATTGTTCATAAATTGTATAAAGCTCCTTTCTTAATTAAGCAAATAGTCAGAAACACAATATATTCACATTTTTCAGTAGAATAAACACCAACAATTGTCTCTGTCTGGAGACAACAATTGCCTCTTGGCTGGAGATTTGGACAAACAGCCAGACAATCTTTGTTTTAATGAAAAAGCTTCAGCCTATTTAGGTCACCTGAATGCAAAATTAGATTTCTTTTTTCTAAAACCATAAAGTAATTTAAAAGTATAAAAAGACTGAATTTCCAGACAACCTTTGAAATCTACGCTAGTTGAATTTTATCACTCTGCTAATTGTGTATGTTATTTTCTCTATTTTAAAATAGTTTCTTAAGATACTCAAACTTGGAGTGAAAATAGCATAACTTTTTTCTTAAGGATACCATATATACATTTTCAGGTAGCAAATATGTATCTTTATTTTATACACATTACTTGCATCTTTGCTATGCTTCTGAAATGCTAATACAATTGTATTATTCTTTATCACTTTAACCATGATGAAATTATTTAAATGATCTTGCCTTTTATATACAGGATAAACTACAATCTTAAATAATCTCCACATAAAATAATCTACTCATTGGCTAATTATTACATATAATAAAACAATTCTTTTATGTAACTCTTAACCCCAAGTGAAGAGGGAAAATGCCCCATGTGACCATACAGCTTTTTTCCTGTGTGTTATCAGGTATTATGTATTTCAGAATGCTGTGTCCCTGAACTTGAAAATACTGTTTTTGCAGGGTCACTCTGCCACAAAAAAGGAGGTTCTTCTTCTCAAGTTCGTTCTTTTGTCATTTTATTCTTTGGTTTACAATCCAAATGTAACACAGCTTCAGTTTTACTGAGATGTAAATGCCACTTCATAATTTTATCTTTGGTATCTGATTCACATTTTCTGATAGAAATTGTAGCACTGAGTCGGCTTTTCCTAAAGACTTTATTAGTCAGGGTATACCATAAAGTTACTGGTAGTGATAGAATAAGAGTCAAATGAGTGTTTTTGGATATCAGTAAACTTTAATATTGAGATTGGCTTCATAAAAGGAAGATTTAATTACAGAAGTAGAAATACTAAAGTTTAAACACAGGGATACTTGACTTGGTCTATTTTCCTCATAAGTAGATTACCACATTGGTTTACCAACCTTCAAGGACACCTTCCTGCAACCTGATAAAATGGAGCAGCAGTGCTCTGGCGGTGGAGGTATCCCCTGGTCCTTTGAATACACACACTTTGGGGGTAAAATGTGGCCAAGGAGCCAAGGGCATAAGAACTGCCGTCTTTTAGAGTTTTCTTCTGTGTTCCCCATGACGTCTCTCTCTACTAAAGGTAGAACAACAGTGATAGACCATGTGATCTTGAGCCCAAATAGAAATATTGAATCTTTAATCTGAATTACAATAAAAGACATCTTGCAAAATAATGTGTGAATGCTCATTGCTGTTGTTATTTTTGTTAATGTTATCTGGAACGAAGTTCAGCAGTTCACTTGCCTCCTAGGTCATTAAAAATAAAAGATGTTTACAGTGTGAAAAGCAAATGTTTACTTTTTATAACCATGTTTTAAGAATTACATTCTGATACTTTTGCTCAGCTGCATAGGGAAGCAAAACCTTTAACAGATTTGACCCTACAAAAAGGGGTTCTGCTTAACATCACCACATGGACATGCATTTGCAGACTGGTACAAATTAGCTTCTGCATTACATGTAGATTTTGATGCTTCAAATTTATGAGTTGTTTGAAAAACTATATAAAGAAGGAAGCATTTTACCCCCTAAACTAAAGTGAAGTGACAGGATTTTAAAAAGCTCATCATATTTACCAAATGGCTTTTCCCATTGGAAGCCTGGCAGATTCAATTTCATGGCAACAGCCCAATATTGAAATCTATGAGAACAGTAATTTTTCAAATTGATTGACTATCACTAATCAGCACTCAAGAAAGTGTTGCTGTCTTTTTTTAAGGCAGAAGCAATGAATTCTGACACACAGTGTAGCAGGTGGTATATATAAGAGGTTCTTTTCTTATGATAACATAATTTGATATTTAATTTTGAGGCTCAGGTTGAATGAATATGGTGGGGCGTAATAGTACAGATTCCATCTCACATTTGTTTTCTTCTAAGAAAATGGCAAATGATCAAATAATGGGCAAGAAAATGTCTTTTTAAATTTATTTCATTCACTAATTACTTCATTGCTTTAAGCTACAACCTCAGGCAGGGCCTGTTTCCACAGTGCCATTTTTTCCTTTGATAAGATTTTTCACAGTCCCCACACTCCCCTACCCCTCCCTGCCCGGCAGATGTCTGTTATTTGGTTAGATGTTCGAGGCTCTACCTGGAGGACTATGGAAATCCTCCTGAAGAAGGGAGTGAAGGAAGGGTAACACAACCTCAAAACCAAAAGTTCATGGCTGCATTTAAAAATAATTTGAATCAAAAAGAAATAAAATAATAATAGTAATAATAATTTGAAGCAAGAACCACCTTCTGATCACAGTAGTCATGGTTAAATGCAAGGGTCTTAGCGATGTGCATATCACTGATAACATTTCCCTCGGGGCCCTGTGTGAGCATGACTATAGTCTTTGCATAGACAAGAAGCCCTCTGTTTGGGTGGAAGGCATTTTAAAGTAGTTCTCTGTGAGATAGATTGCAATTCCTCCCATTCTTTTTTTTGTTTTTTTCCTCCTCCCAAACCAACTGCCCCTTCATTTCTCCTCCCCCACCATCCCCTTTAAGTTTGAAGCCATCAATTCATGTATTTAAATGTACTTGGAAACTGAAAGTAATCTAGAAGGTTATTAGCATATTGTTATACATGTTAATGGCCTGACACTGAGGATGGGCTTTTTCTTTTATGGGTGTTGTCGTGAACATTACCAGTTTAAATGGGGAAAATCTTCCCCATTCAGAGTGTCACCCTGGCCCTTCATTCACTTGTCAGGAGCCCATTGTGTGCCCCAAACCTTGTCGGAGGCTTGTAGATGTTTAGTGGCAGCAGCTCGCCTTTGAGAGCTGGGAAGAGGGCTGCTGGGGATGGGGCGAGGCTGGTCTAGGCGGCCAGGTGGTGGCCAACTGGCCAGTAACTGACAGACAATTTAACCTAACGAGGCTGTACAGTCAGGCCCGCTTTACAAAAGGCCCACATGTGTCCTCAGCAAGCTTCATTAACTCTTTTGGCTCGGGCTGTACTCCTCTGACATATTAATTAGTTGCAATGCTTTCTCTTCCTCTAGCTTAACCTTTCCATTGGTCACTCGAGTGCTTCCACTGGAAGCTGTTAGAATAATATGTATGCAAAATTACCAGGAAAATTAACTCTAAGAGGAAGAAAATATTCCCTATCACTGGACTGATTTTATATGGAAAAAAAAAAGCAAAAGAAAAATGAGTGACCATTAATATTTTACTCAGAAAGGTGATATATTCTATATTGTTAATAAAAATAGGACATCGATTACTATGCAGTTGTGTGCTGATGGGTATAAAATTGTCTTGGTTTTTTTCTGTCTTTGTGACAAAAAACATAAAATAATATTTTGAGGCATTTTAGACTGTATTTGTAACCAGAGTAACATGACCTTGGAATTATAAATTGATTTGAGGGTTTGAGTAATTTTCACAAGTTAAAAAAGTCTTAATAAAGAAAAGCTATTATAAATGTTCTTAAAATTATAAAAAGTACAGAGCATTCAGAATCTGAACAATGTCTCATGTGTATATAAACATACATATATGTATATATATTCGCTGACAAAAAAGTGATGAGTTTTTTTTTGTGCTTAGTCTCGGCTGCTTTATATTATATAAGCAAGTACTGTATCATGCAAACTATAACTATGTAGATGCATCAAGTATTGAATTTAATGATAGATAAGCCTAATTTGTATTTTTTCTTTGTTTTGCTCATAGAACATTTCTTGGCAGGGATGGTCTCTAGATATGAATTAATTTAGAAAAGTCCAAAGGCCAAAAATGCATTTTATGTATATGTTCTTGGTAGGCAATAAATCTTCAGTGATTTAATACTCTTAATGTCTCACAGCATGTTAGTCACTTGTCAAGTCCATTGAGAAAGTAAATTCAGTCTTGTTTCATCGTTTTTATCTTGTGATTTTTTTCCAACTTCAGCAAATCTTTGTATTGTAATTAGTTCAGTATTCTATGGAAAAAAATAAAACAACAACAACTACTACACAGGAATAAGGACAATGTGTTATTTGTGTACTTCTTGTTAAATACGAGTTTTCATTAGCTGTGTAAAATGAGTAATTTTTTTTTACTTAGGTTTTTTTTTGCATTTTTTGTTTGTTTTTGTTTGGGGGAGGTAATTAGGTTTATTTTTTTTTTATTTTTTTTTTTAATTGAGAAACTGGGGATTGAACGCAGGACCTTGTGCATGCTAAGCAGGCATTCTACTACTGAGCTGTACCGTCCCCCACCAAAGTCTGTAACTTTTGCCATCCTTTTCTTAAGTTGTATTGCTAGAGAGGGAGAGATGCTGTGTTCAAAACCTGGTCCTGAGCCCTGCCCCTGCTCACTTTTTGGTGGACTGAATTATAATATTCCCAGTGGTAGTTAGTTATTATGACTTTTTTTCAGGCTGACTCTAGAATAAGCAAAGTCTCAGCAATTCTTGATGTCTAAACCTGGACTGGTTGTTCTAAGCTATAAAAAAAAAATTAAATGTCACAGTTTAAGGGAAAAAAAAATGATACCCCTTAAACATCGGCTGATGTTTCCTAAACAGTGTTCAATAAAACACAGAGTGACCTCAAAAAGGGGATGGTTAGTTCTGGCAGACGGGTGGCATCCTGCTCCCAGGTGTCTTCACGTGTGTGTTTTGAGGTGTACGTTTTGGAGGAGAAGAGTTGATATTGAAAGTAGAAGCAAGAAAAAAATTCTCCAGCTATTACAGAGAACAAACTCAAGAAGAGTATTTATAAGAAAAATGAGTAACAGACGAGTTGTTGTAATAATTTTTATTTCAATTTGTGTTTATATTTGATAAATAGTCAAACATTATGTATAGAATCTGCTTGTGAAAACTGTGAATTCAACATTCAGGAGGCTAGGGTTTTTGTGGCACTAGTAGTCATCTTCTCCTTGGCTTTAGGTGTCCTCATAAATTTACATAGCAATCGAATAAAGATGATAATCCCTGTTTTTAGAAGTATGTGCATCTTCTTCATAATCAGGAAGAACTCTGAATAGAACTGATCAAGGCAGAGATGTAGGTGTGGCCATTATGAGTACTTCATTATTGTTTTAATAGGGAAATGAGATTATTTGCAGCTACATGCAGTGAACTTATTATCTTTGGGTAGATTGGGTCTTGTTTGGGTTTGTTGTTTAATCCATTTATAAACTGTGTTCACATATAATATGCATATCACTTGTGAAAGTAAAATGATAGAACGATTGATTGGAGAGAGTATATTTGCACTATGTTCTAGCAAGTCCATCATTTCTCTGAGAATCCCTGTTTTGACTGTAAATTAGAATTTGTTATTACTCTTATTTTTCAAGTTATAAGCTAAAGCCAAGAGGCTTATAAACACCTATCTTGATGAAAAGTTATTCTTTTTTCTTAAGCATCAGATAAAACTATAAAACAAATATCAGAGTAAAATATCTAGAGAGGTGATAATAGTTTATAAAAGCAGAAAATATGGAAAGAACTTACACTAGTCAATTTAATCAAATGCCAATGATTATAAGATTTTCTGGTCCTGCATTTTTAAAAAATCAAATCAAGTTTTGTAAATCTGGTAATGCCAGCATTTGCAAAGAAGAAAAAAAAGTGACAGCATTTTGTGATACTGGTTTTGTTGTCTCAGTTTAATTAGAGGCATTTAATAATAACATTCTCTGGTCCTGCATAATTCTTTTTCGGTTAAACCAAGCTTTGAAAATCTGATGACAATAGGTTTTGTAAGGGGAAAAAAAAAGTGATAGTATTTTTAAAATTTGACCCTGAACCTTTCACCTGAAGAAATAAACATGAGTTGGTTGTATTTGGCAGTAGAATGTTGTCTTTGAAAATATGCCCCTTTTTATTTGATGTGATCCAAAGTAACGCTTAAACAAATTGGGTCACCAGTGCCAGCACTTGATAATTTAAACTGTTGTAAAAATGATTGGTGTTTATAAGTACAATTTGCTCCAGGAAAAATTTGGCACTCTTTTAAGTTGGAAAAGTGTCAATATTTTATGATATATTTTATACCAGCCGTACTCATATTGCAAGATCTGTTCCAAGTACAAGCTCTAGACAACTTTAAACTATTCATTTAAAGTTGTGATTTATAGGAACAGTATAGTTACTGGTCATTTATTAAAGCACATCATTTTTAGAAACTAAAACAAAGGAATGGGCATATTATTTATATATATATATATAATGTGTGTGTGTATATATATATATATATATATATATATATATATACATATATATATATAATACATATATCTTAGTATGTGGAGGCTTATTTTGAACCATGTTGAAATACTAACTTTTTAAGTTCTTTGCCGAAAATAGTAGAGTTGTTTTCTTCTAATGGACTTTAAAAATCACTGTTTCTAAATAGTAGTTTGCAAAATTATTCAATTTTAAATACTTTATTCCTCCAATTTGTTAAAATATTTTCCTTAAAGGAAAGTTGCTTTCTAAAAATTTCCTTTTGGTTTCTGAATCAAGCCTATGGTTTTATTATGGTTCTTTTATATTCTGGCACTTCCAGTGTAAAAAGGAAAAGACAGGAGGAAGAGAAAAAAAAATCAAAAATCAAAGTATTATTCTTGAAATTAAAAGTTAATCATTATATTAACTTGATTAATAATTATATATTATTATCATTTTTTATTATTATCTTTTAAAAATATGGGTCATCATTGTTGAAGGCTCACTATATACCAGGTAGTGAGGTAAAATCTTTACATAAACTGTAACATTTAAGTTGTACAGTAGCCCCATGAAAGAAGCATCGTCACCCTCCACCTCCCCCCTTAGAGATGAAGAAAATGAAGCTTACAGTGAATAAGAGGAAGTGGCAAGAGTCAAGCTGAAGTCTGCCTGATTCCAAGGAGACAAGCACACAAATGTGGCTCATTTATTGTTCTCACGATAAAACTAAATATCCTTGGTAAACCTAAGATCGAATTAGTTATAACAGCGTAAATGATCTTTGTTGAGCGACTGTGTTGATACATAGGCTGACACTGTAGCTTGCCATTGGGGCACCTCTTCATTGAAGGACTCCGTGCCCTGGCTGCTGGGAGTGCTGGCAGCTGGCAGCTCTCAGCCCCTTCAGAGGCGGCCTCTGTTGTAGAGATTATTCTGTTCTCCAGGACTTAATTTCTCCTTTGAGTTAGGTTTAATCTATTTTATTTTTTTCAGTTTTTTGTTTGTTCGTTTGTTTGTTTTGGCCATGATTGACTGCAATTGATGCTAACTTGAGGGCAACTTTCTTCTTATTTTATATGCAAGTTTCATACTAGTTCTGAGAAATACTTTCAATTTTCTAATACAGAAATGAGATCTTCTTCTAGCTTATTCCATATCTGGGTTTGTGATGCAAATCTCAATACATTACAATTTGAGGATATCAGGAGAGCAGCACAGTAGAAAGATTATGGGTTTCCAACTTAAAAAATTTGACTTGGAGATGTATTTTTTCCTACTGACTCTTTATTCTTATCCTAGTCATTCAGTCTTTCTAACTCCCAGTAAATTCACTTGTAGAATGAGAGTAATAACACATCTCACAGAGTTGTATGTGACAAATATGTGTGAAATATGTGAAAAGCACTTTACACGTATTAGCTGCCTTAAATATGACTTAGAACAAGGAATGGTATAAATATACTTAACTGTAGGTATATAAATACATGCATAATAAACTATTTTCACTGTTGGAATTTGTCTAAGTTACTTGGAATTTATATTGAATGTTACTATAGGAAAATGAATTGAGCGGAATTAAATTCAAAAATAACTTTCAAAATATGTAATTTTGGTTTTGTATAATTACAATAAAGACATACAAATTTTGTTTGTTAGTGTTTTAGACCCCTGTGCAAACAAATACACACAAAACGCAGATACAAGACATGTGTCACACACACACACGTACACACACAAGATTTTTCTAGTTGATGCATAACTAATTTGCAAACCCAAAATCACTTGCCTACCTGTAGCATAGCATAAAGGGCTTGTGTGTGTGTGTGTGTGTGTGTGTGTGTGTGTGTGTGGTCTACTTCTTCTCATAATCATTTGGAATTTTCCTAAATACTGTGAGGGTAGTTTTTCTTCTTATATCTGATTTTGTATCTTATAAGAGACATTTTTACCTTTAAGCATGCCCAGAATACTAGCCAGCTACCTGCCAGCAATTCTCTGCAGCAGGTCTGCAACAGACACTTGTCTGGCTGTTGTGCATGCCTTGGTGTGCTCTGACAACTGAGTGTTGAAATCTCTGGGGGGCTTCCAGGAGCGACTGCAAGTCTGATGCCTTGGATTGCCTGTCCACATTTGGAACTCTAACAATAAAAAAAGATTTATCTCTCATGCATCTGCCTTCTCTTTTCTGATTTGATGTTCTCTCTCCCATTGGTAAGATTTCAGTCAACAACTTCAAAGGCTGACGCGGGCTGAAAGCACACTGCAGATGGGGAAAGTTACCTTTCTCCCTTTCTTCTTTGGATTTCATTTTTGTCAACACTTTTTGAAACTGCCGATTAGGTTTAAGACTTTGTTACAAAAGAGTTTTGAAAAGCCACTCAAAGTGGCAGAAAATGTTAAAAAAAAAAAAAGCTAATATTCAAGTGTTAGTTCAAATTAGTGACTGCAAATTAAATGCACTGTTTTATCACAGCACCCTGTACTTCTCCCTCTGGGTAATTTAAACTGTGGTATTGTTGACAACACTCTATGTGTTTTATGTTTATATTCTCGTTTTCTGCTGCCTAGTTTATTTTGTCTTTTTCCACTTCTCTTTCCCTTATTTTATTTCTCTCCCATTTAGATAGTGTGCTGTTCAAGGAAGTGTTACTGATTGATTAATTTACTATATCCAGAATTTTCCAAAAAAACTTGTTATACTTTGTTGTACAAAGCAAAAATATAGTGTCTGAAGATAATTAAAACAATGCTCCCTGAAAGGAGCGAAAGTACTGGAGGAAAATACCACAAGGTGGACTATATTGATATCTACTTAATCAAGTATATTATATTTCTATTTTGGATTTGACCCAAAATATTGAAACCCATATTTTACCAATATTGAAACTTCATCATATATATGGGGAGTTTTAAACTATTGAGAACAATCATTTATTAAACCACCTTAAGGTGTAGCTCCTCTAGCATTATGATCCATAAATTACTTTTAATTAGATGTGAACAATATTTTGAGGGCTTATAATCAAACAGCACATGTAGCCTTTTTAATATGTGAACATTTCAATTTATTTTTAAGTTGTTTATTACAACTCATAAATATGTTTGATTTTTATCTGGATGTTCCTTTTTCCATATGTAGAAAGATAGGACTAATACATAAAAGAATGCTATTGAATAACTTATAATTTCACATATATTATAGTTGATTGAGGAATTAGAAATAGAAATCAGTCTGTGGAGTGTTATGTCATTGCAATGATGCACCAACTGTTTTGAAAGATCCTTGTTCTGAACTTTCAGACCTTGGGGAATAATGGTCCCTATGAATCTGTTATTTATTCCTGTAGATGGTACATTATCTATGAAGTTTGTGGCTTAGAATAATCCTTACTTTAGTTATTTTAGACGTGTTGAAAAATATATTTAAAGGATTTTTGTGTTGTTGCTATTATTATTTCTGAATAATATATTTTAATATTTAAAACATTAATGATTTCAAGACTGTTACTTCTTAAAGGATCTCCAGTTTTAAAAGCATTTAAAATACCTTAACTTCTATTTGCTGAGATTAATAAGAAATGTATATTTTACATTCATGGATACTAAAGAAAAATAAAAGGTATATTTTATATCAATTGTTGCTTATCAGTAACATCTAAATCTTGAGACTGAAACTTTTTTCTGTATGTTTAAGGTCATAATTTTATAACTTTTGACCATGGTATATCAGACCATAATCAGATAATCAATAAATATTTATGATATTAAAAACTATAGGTGTATTATTCACGTGTGATGCCTTTCTAAAAGCTAGGGGTACAAATTATATCACTTATATTTTATTATGTAATGAATTTGCATTCTCCTTTTTTTAACTTGAAGAAAATAATTTCTTTATCCTCTAATGAACCATTTTAGAGATGGTACTTTGGTTTCTTCCAGTGTTAAATTATGTAATGTGCATTTTCATATTTTTCCAAAGATCCAAACAAAAATTGTAAAATGATATTGGAAAGGGATGTGATTTGGGCTTCTAAATAATATGTCTCCAGTGTTTTTCCTAGCATAATACTGATCTCTGACCTCTATTTCTCTGATTCTTCCCTCAATTATCACGTTGCAGTGAGGTGTAGACAGAGTTATCAGGGGAGGGGCTTTAAATAGGTCTAATTAAAGAAAAAGGAGGGGACCTTTAAGAATGAGTTACCGCCTGACTTTATTTCTGAAATAATAGAGCACAGACACCACCACCTAAGAAGGAATTCATATGATCCATACTGAGTCTCTTTGTGATCTTGGGTCCAGGCTAGTCCAAGGGGAATGTGAAAGTATAAAGTTTGACTCTTCTCTCATCTTTTTTGTTTGGATTGAGGTCACTGATGGGGCAGAGCAGGGAACTGTGTGGTTAACTGTAGTGAAGACAGCCTTTGAGCAATGCTAAGTGTTATGTTCAAATGCTTCCAATATTTTTAAACTTGAAGTACAAAAAAAAAATACAGATCTTCAAAAAACATGGACAATGAAATCCTTGTCTAGCTCCTTTTTTCACTTTTTCCTATTAACACATAGAGTCACAAACCCGTGTCACCAAGTCAAACACACTCACACTTGTAGATACATGTTCCCAGCAGGGGTTCATTTGTGCTTAGTGCTGCGGTTTGGTGAAAAAACCCTCTCATGTGTGTAGTTGTTTTCATTTTGGAGCTTGTCACAGCATGAAATCAGTGTCTCACTGAGAGCAGTTTTTTTTTTTTTTAAATACCTTGAGACTTAGAGGCTAAGTAATTTGAATGTCTGAATATGCAATAATATAGCTCAAATGTGGTTGGTTTATTCCTATCAATTCCTATTATCAAAGAATAGAAAATTTACAGTAAAACAATGTGATGTGTAGTTGAGGATATTTGCAAAACCTGTTCCTTTTGTTTCTACGCTTTTGTAGAACAGAGTGAATAATTCTTTCCCTCAAAATCCACAAATCTGCAGTATACCAATTACAAGATAGCAAAACAGCTATGCATTCAAAAATGTTCTCCATTACAGCCCTCCCTTTCCTTCTGTATTACCTAAAAAGGCTAGACCAGATTGCATGTGAAATATCTAGGCATTGTTTATGCAGTTCCAGTCCTGATGTTTCTTTCTTCTCGAAGTTTTCCGCTCTACTAGAAACAGTCAGGAGCTCGTATCTCTTGATTTTCAAAGCTGTGTGCTCAATTCCCCAAAGAGAAAGATGAGACCATGCCCTGAAATCTATAGTGTGTATTTGCTGCCTGGCCTGCGACAGGAGTGCTGGTTAGAAAGCCACCACTCTCGGATGCTTTGGGTCAAATGTTGTTTTGACATTATGCTTACTTTACAGTAAACAGCGTATTAAGCTGAGGAGAGTTTGCTCATATATGCAAAATGCAGAGTATAAAAAGCAGTGGTTTAGTAGTATTATAAGGCCAAGCGAGGTTAAGGTTTGCTTGCCTTGTGGTGCAGCTGATAAAACAATTGGACTGTTTCCAAGATTCCTTGACTCCAGCTTTGTCATTTATTTTTCTCTGTCATTATTTTTTAAGAGGAAAAAAAAAAAAAGACTTATTTTCATGAAACTCTGAGGTGGTAAACCTGTACTTTACATGAAAGAAAAACATTTTTTTTTATTTTTGCAAGTGAAATCCATAAGGAAATACTCGAGCAAGTTCAGTTGTGTAATTTGTTAGGACTTACTTATATAGGAGGAGGTAAAATAATTTCCAGAGAATAAAAAAAAGAAAAGAAAAAAAGGGAGATTTTGTCACAGTCTTTAGACCAAGATGTGGACAAACCAAATGAATGGTTAACCACTTTAAGTAGAACTTTTCCCATACTGTCTGACATATAATAATTAAAATTTGCTTTCTTAGAATTTGTTTTGAAAATGCTTCTTTGTATTAAACATAAATGCTCCTATATTATAATCAAGCAACTCGTGTTTGACAGACTTAAAATAGTCTCCTAGTTTTATTATTTAAACTACTCTCTTAATCTACCTGTTTCTCTTTATACTACAGCTCATTCTTTTTAGACTTTCAATAAATTTACATGTATTTATTGGATGTCTACCTTCTCCTCACAATTACAGGAGATGTTTTGAAGAAGACAGAACAATTCCTGAGTAGTTCACAATCTAGCTGAGTAACTATCACAAAGATACTTTAAATAAATGAGTAATGCCATACAGTCTGGGTCTTCTGATTTCTACTGAAGAACTGTTTTTTTTATAACAAAAGGCAGCAATTATAGACTCTGTCATATAGTTCAGTTTTGTACACTGATTGAAATTTTTGAGGAGACAGACATTCAAATAGATCCATTAGGCAGGTAATCAATAACTATCTCAGAAAAGGATACAGCCAAATAAGCTGGAAAAATAATTAAAAGACAATGTGGCGAAGATGATAGTGAAAAGAGATGTTGAAGCGCTTACTACTGTGTGTTGTTTTAAACTTGTCTGAGTTTCTAAATTTTTAGTGCTGCGATCAATAAGCGTGCTTTAAGGTATCAGTACTGGCTACATCATTTGAGAGGTACGAGGTGTAATGAAAATTCTGTGTTCAAAATTGTGAACAGTTTTAAGATGGTGACAGTAAAGCATTGAACCATATGCAGGCCCCGCTAAGCACAGAGATCCATGCAGCTGCACAGATTACATGCCCCCCAAAGCCAGCACTGAAAGCGTGGTAGTGTGACAGTCTCCAGAGGAAGCCCCAGTTTCCAGTGCTTCAAATTACTATTCCTTGACCAAATACTAGTACTTTCTTTAAAGGTTGCTGGGAAGAT
Organism: Camelus dromedarius; assembly: GCF_036321535.1. Lineage (NCBI taxonomy): Eukaryota > Metazoa > Chordata > Mammalia > Artiodactyla > Camelidae > Camelus > Camelus dromedarius. The sequence continues at coordinate 87,184,505 of NC_087437.1, read as the reverse complement.
TAATGAAATACTGCATATAAACTATTTAAGCAGCCATGGGCACTTAGAGGCCATTTAACAAATGATGTTCCTTATTTCCATTCCTATTTATATGTTAGCTCTATTTCACTATAATTTTTTTTCTTATTTATTAACCAGATGATCATAAATTTCTCTTCTCTTCTACTCTTTTCCCTCCACTTTTCTTTTCCATGATTTTAATCAGCTTCCCCCCACCCCCAACCCCTCCTTCCATTGAAAAATAAACTTTGGTCTCGTCCCAGCCTTTATTTCCTACAGCAAGGGCGTACTGTGGTGGCACTTTACTGTCCCAGACTTGCCTCCATTCTGAGAACATTCTTTCATCAAATTCTCTTGACATCTGTAAGAGATCAGTCCAGGAATGTGTAATTGCTAGTGGTGTAGTGTGTGCAGTACAGAAAATATGGCTTTTCATCATGGAGAGTAGCCCAGTCACTGAAGTTTAAATATATCAGGGTGTCCTTTAAAACTAAGAGATAGGAATGCATTAATAGTTTAGTGTAGGAAATTTTATAGTTTGAATAGATGTCAAATTGACTCTTCATATAATCTTGATTTTTACTTATATCAGTAGTTTCAAAAGATACAGATTACATTATACCAGGAAGAGGAAAATGTTGAAGTCTGTTGAATAGTAAAAGGAAAAGTCACTGTATATACAGTACAAAATTTGAACAGGGAAAGTATGGCTTAAAGTTTTTAAAAATTATAGACATGAAATTTGTACGTATGGGAGTGTGTAATTCTTTTGCTTTACTTGGAAATAGTGTATATTGGAAAACTGAGATAAAACCAGCATAAACCTAGCCTGTCTTTCTACTTCTGTAATTGTGTAAGGAAGGTAAGATGCTCCCTACTCACTTCCTTTGAGGGAACCTTACAAAGATCAAAACCACCTCTCTACGTGATGTAAAAATGCCCACATCACTTTGTTTTAAAATGTTTTGAGTGAAATTTATCTATGATAAATAACTTGGTCTTTGGATTAGTATTTACAAAGCAGGCACTGAAACTTGTTAGAATGTCAGACATTTCCGAGCCTGAGAGGAAAACTGATTACAAATGTGATTTTATTTTTAGGATTCAGAAAGGTAATTCTTGAAGTCAGATTCTTAATATAATTTAAAACCATCCAAACTCTTTGATGATATACCCTGATAATTAAAATAATTATTGAGCTTCCATGATATTTAAGCATACCTATAGATTCAGTTGTTAAATGTGTACATATACCTCTGAATATACTGTACATAAAGTTAAAATGAAATATAAATTAAAAATTGTTCCTCATGAACATAAGTGAAATATCTCATATATTCCCTCTGCCTCCCATGTTTTTCTGAGCCCTGGAGACATGTTTATCCCATTTTGGGTAGTCCTTGCTATGGGCTGAACGTTCATGTCCCCCTGAAGATGTATATATTGAAGCCTAAATCCTCACGGTGATGGGATTTGGAGGTGGACCTCTGGAAAGTGACCAAGTCATGAGGATGGAGCCTTCTTGAATGGGATTAGTGCCCTTACAGAAAGAAACACAAGAGACATGATCTCTCTCTGCTGTCTGCCATGCAAGGATACAAAACAGAGGTGGCTATTTGCAAATCAGGAAGTGAACCCTCACTCCACGCTGGATCCATAGTTTCTAGAACTATGCGAAATGAATTTTTGTTGTTTAAGCCACCTAATCTATGGTAATTTCTTAGAATAACTCAAGCCAAGACAACGTTGGGATCATGCTTTGGGTGGGGTCTGCAAGATTTGGTCTTTTTTCAAGGCTGCAATTAGATCTTCTCTTGCTGTGCCACTGCACCAAATACCCAAAAACATGATAACATTATCCTGATCACAGCATGTATTGAGCCCACAGGGCCATAATATTTTCATATTTTCAGTCTTGCACCTTCCTTCTCTATCACTTAAGTCCTTAATCATCGTTTAAATTTCTGAAATATACACATATATACACACATACATTCCACACAAGCAATTTTTTTCTGTGGTGATTTAATCTACTTTATTTTAAAAAAGAATTTGTTTAAAGAAAACAGATGCATTCTAGTCCTCTTCTGTTAATATGATTTCTTTTCAAAGAATTTCTGTTCTTTCCACTTTATTAGCAGAAATCTTGAATTTTAAACTCTTTATACCTTTTTTTTGAGTGACTCAAAAGTAGCTGCCATTTTTTAGGAATTGGGGAGCAACTACAGATTTTATACTGGCGTCCTAGCTGAAATTCCTTTGGAAAACTCTAGGCTTGTATGTAATTATGACTGTAAAAGTCTATAAGATTCTGTGTATTAAATAAAATTATTGAAATTTAAATGATCCATTATATATCCCATGAATATAAAAATATTTGGGGCATAATTTTTATGAACATTTTCAAGTGTCAGCTTTTCTTGCTGTTCTTTAAAAATTTGCTCCTGTTCTTTTAAAATATTCAGTTGATTCAGAGCAACATTTGGAATTTTCAGGATGTTGGTATTCTTCAAATGTTTCAAGGACCAAGTAGTTATAGAGATCACTGGCAAAAAAAATGATAGTCTTTCTTACTCAGCTTAATCTCAGATAGTTGGAAATTGAAAGAACCAGTTCCCCTAAGGGAAGTGTTATTTTCCTTTGCATTCAAGAAGCAAACATGAGGATAAGCATGTAAAAGTAGCTGAGCGGCTGGTTGATTTGTTTGAGTGACTTCATTCAAGATGGAGCTCCCTCCACAGCAATGGTATCTTAGTACATTCCAGGCCACAGGGATTTTGTGGCATCAAAACCATCGCACTCAATTTGTGTTTAAAAGACCTCCATTCTTTGGGTTGGTGGTTTACATTGGCATTAATCTAATTACATTCCGGTTGTTTTGAATTTAGTTTAGATATGCCATAAGTGATCCCACTTTCAATAATCATATGCAGAAATTACAAAGTAGCAGTCAGTATAGTAGTCTAAAATAAACAAGCACTGGAACAACCAAACTCTTATGTTTTTCAGGAGGATAATCCAAAATATAAACACATGCTGAAAGCTCTTTTGAAAAAATCAATGAAAGATTTTCCATGGCATTCAGATTTTTTTCATGCCAGAATTCCTGGTATCTGTTGTGATTACTATAACAAAAATGAAACAAAACTCTTGAAAATGGAATCGTTTTACCATTTCTCTCCTGCTTTTCTAATAAGGCTGGATGTTTTGTAGCAAGATGATGAAGGGGAATCAGATGGGAAGATAGAGGCCTTAGGAAAAGAAGCAGCAGCAGTGATACCAAGAGAGGAACTTCTGTTCCCAGAATTAAATCATCCAAGTGCTCCCAAGTTTTGTGTCTATGATGAGCAGAGATTGGTACCTCCAATTTGGAAAGCATGTTCTTGATTCCTATGTGTCTAAACAGAAGAGCCAACTTTATAATTTGCTCCCCACCCCCGGCATTTCTAGGTTGTTCTTCTGATAAGAGCTCCATCTTTATCTGCATGTATGTGCTGTGAAGACAGTGTATGACTGTGCATGTGCACCTATGATCAGGGGACGAACCTCAACCCAGACACTATGCTATACTGTGTTACATAATTCAGTCAAAACAGTATCAGTGATACATAAGAAAGGTCAGCAAAGGGCTAACTTTTCTCCTGAAAATAACTTATTTATGTTTTTTTTTTCTTTTGAACATATCAAACATGTTTTTAAATTTTGGAAATTAAAAAAAAAAGCACAAACTAGAAGTGTGGTGAACTTGCTGTTCCCTAGGTGCGTGATGAAATGTCAGATGACTGATCCAGCCCTAGCTGTGGATGAACTAGGCATTTAACTGGCTGAGTATTCAGAAAGGGGCTTGTGTTTGATGTATATCTAGTAGATGTGCAAAAGGAGACTTCAGGGTCCTCACACTCCCACACAGCCTGCCTTCCACCCCTCTGCTACCTACCAGAGCATTCTTGCTTCGGATCCTCACGCTATTAGGCGAATGACAGCTTAAGTTTGATGCACTAGTGCACTCAGGGGTGCCGCCACTTGCAGGGACAAGCAGCCTGATTTGGATGAAATAATGACTTAAGAGTGGAATTTCTGTTGTCTTAAAAAGTGATATTTTGAAAGGAAGATCACCTTGTCAATCAGTCAAAGGTAAAGCATATAAAAACCTGCCTATTCCATTTGCAGGAAAGGCCCTTTTCTTCCTCCCTCCCATTCTGAGGTGCATGTTTCTAGAAATGAAAATCTAAATCACAATATTATACTTTTTATTATTTTCATTGTTAGTGGCTCCGTTTTACTTTTCATATAAGCCTCTCTTAGTAAAATCTTAGTGAAAACAGTATTATCATGAGATACTAATCTATCTTGACACTGGATTGTGACTTCCTCAAGGGCTTAATAACCTTTACCTTGTCTGAGAGGCCCAGGGACCTGCCTAAATACCTCTGTTCATCCGTGTAATGGCGTAAGCTTTACCTATCAATATATGCCCCCAGTTTAATAAAATGTAGACCAGATGGTAAGCTTACAACTCACCTACAGCTTAGTTTACATTTTTTTCTTAAAAATTTTTTTTTATTGTTTCAAAAGAAAAACTGCTTAAACTCATTTTCCACTGTCACAAATTCAATTATATGAAATGAGAACAAGTCAAACTTCACATTGAGAAGTATTTTCTGATATTTTGTTAGTTGTGCTTGTGTAGTACTGTCAATTACATTTATTAGCCCTAAATATTAAACAGCTGGCAGAATTCCATTGTATATAAATAAGACATTTGAGACCTGGACAAGTGCCATTTTGAAAACAGCCAGCTGGTGCTTTTTACAGTTTCATTCAGCCCAGCAGTGCTAGTTCCACAGTACACTCAGTGTTTAGGTGAATGACAATGGGAAAAAAGGTTGTGAATAGCAAACTCTATAGGAAATTCCATTGTGTAGAAATATAACATTTCAAAGACTTGTTAAAGCAAGGAAATGATACTTTATGCACCTGTTTGTTGAATTTGTTGCATTTTTTGTTACCTGAGCTATGTTTTTAGTCTTTTAATTTTCTATGTGCCCATTTTAGAGAGCTCTGAGTAATGGCATGGAAAATGATTGCTGCTTTTTTTCCCTTCCAATAATGTAAATCTTTTCAAATTTATATTAATCATGAAAGTGTATTGAACTTAGCAACAGTGTACAGTTCAGATTCTCACTTCACATGGTGAATTTATTCTTTCTGGGAGTACCCCCAACTTTTATCCTTTTTTATTTTCACTAATATTTTCATGTGAATACTTTACTTTTGTTACAGAGTTAACTACATAGAAGCCTTTTAGCATGTGGTTACATCAAATTAGTGTCTTAAACGTAAATCTATAATATTAGTACCTTCAGTAAGAAGTACAGATAAATGTTGGTAAAGTTACTTGAATGTTTATGAACATAGTGAATATAAAGTAAATGTTACTTAAATTAAATAATGAATTTGGATTTATTAGTATAATTCTAAAAATGTTTCCTTCTTTTGATTACGTGTATTCTTAGAATTAATTGTTAAATATCATAGAAAGTATGTATTCATATATATATATATGTGTGTGTGTGTGTGTGCACATGTGTATGTGTGTGTATGGAAAGTCTAAATTAAGCAGCAGCCTTGTCACTGTAGGCACTTACCTGGAGGTCATGACAGCTCTGTGGCATCACAGAAAGGACTGGGTTGAGGAATACAATATAGCAACTATCTTGGCTTGTTGAAAAGTAAATCTATTACATATTAGCAGAAAAATTCTCTTAGCACCTAAATCTGTTTTCTTTGACAAATTTGAATATATTTTAAATTATATAGGGAGTATATCCTAAAGAAAAACAAGAAATCTGAAGAAATATAAAATTTTAGGTAATATAAAACAACTTACTTTATTCTGATAATAAAAAAGGAAACTATCTCATATGTGGCATTTTGTTTTCATTTGCTTTGTGATTTAATGATTTGATTTATGAAAAGAAATGGGTTCTTTTTTTTCATAGTTACCTGTTTAATGCTCACACATAATAAAATGTTGTTGAATAAACAACTAGATAAAGCACATCCAGATTTGAATAAGCCACCTAAAGTCTTGTTCTGTAATGGGCTCCCAATGACATCCATGTTACTAGACTCAGTGGCTCAGTCCTCAACCTAACTTTCTCATCCAGCAGGAGCATTTGACAAAGCTTATTATTAATTATCTTCTTCTTATAGAAACTTTTTATTTATTTGGTGTTGGAGCATAGTTTTTGCTTTACTGGTCACTTCTCTTCTGACTCTTTTGCTAGATTCTCCCAATATTCTTGATTTCTAATAACGAACAACTCTAGAACTCACTCTTCAAGTCTCTCCTCTACACAGCTATTTCCTAGCCACTCTCACCATCTGTGGATTGACGGATCCTACAGTGTATCTCTGTCTTCATTGTGTGTCTAAATTCCAGACTCACAAGGACATGTTGCCATCTTTGTTTGGATGTCTAATAGGTATCCATAATCCATATATCCAAAAATACCTTCATTTTCCTCCCCAGACCTGCTCCTCTGCAGTTAGTCTTCTCGTCTTAATAAATAGTGTCCTTCCTCACATGCCTCAGAACTCTGCCCATAACAGTTGATCAGCATGGTGGTTCTTGACCACTGTATCCTTTACATGCTTTGATTTTTCATTAACTGATTTCTTTCTTCCCCTAGAAAATAAGTTCCATGGAACATGGGGCTTTGCTGCTTGTTTTTTCACCCCACTGGCTGTAGACCCAGTCTTGAATATTGTCTGGCTCACAATAGGCCCTCAATAAATACTTTTGAATGGATTGAATATAAGATTGTAATAAGAGCTTCTTTCATTTTCTACCTAAATGAGACACTTGTGCCTGGAGTGTAGTAGTAAAATGGATTCCTGTTTGCTTAGAAAACATTTATAAAATGTTTTGAAGAGAATAAATTTGAGTTTAGAAGAGGACTAAACAAAAAAGATTGATCCTGCATTATGAAATGAGAACCCTATCATAGAATATAATGAATATAATGTGGGATTGCCATTAATGTCTAAACTTCTATTGCATTAGTATTAATATCTGATCCTTCATTCCAAGTATAGTATTGAAAACTGCTAAGAAACCTAGCTCTATTCTGAATCACGTATCTCTTCTGGAAAAGCCCTGATTTGCAGAAGATATTTCTTTGAGTTATTCATTGTCTCATATCAACTTTCCCCAGATAAACTTGCCCTGCCCACGGTTGCTTTTATTCCAAAAAAGAACTCTTGCTTTAGTTTGGAATATTTTTTTCCACATCAGCTGCTATTTTTAAGACATCATTGTAATCACTCTATTTTTAACAATGGAATTAGAAAGGAGACATTAATTTTGTTCAATATGTTCTGCAATTTATTATTAATATATGTCTTCCTTTGTGCAATAGCCCTGTTATTTTCTACCCAGATATAATAACAGAAAACAAATTTTAAACTCAACTACTTTTATTTGGAAGCATAATTTCAATGTTAGGTCTAAGCTGAAAACAGGTCTCTCATTGTGCAAAAACTTGGACTCTAAGATGCTTCCTGTGTAACACCATTAAACATCCTCCATCTGTAGCAGTTCAAGGCTTGACTGCTTAACTGTTTCATGACTACTTCACCTAAAGGCTAGATATCCTTCTTTGATACATTCTATATGTCTTATTGAAATCAGGTCACACATTCCTTTACTTATCTTTTTAAGCCTTGCTAGAAAAAGCTGATAAAATACTTAATTTTTCTAGTCTGGTTTGATTATAATAAAAGGTCTTAAATTCTTTTTCTAATTCTCTCCAAAATTCTGTTTGCCAAGCACATCTATGAAAACCTATGAACCACAAATTTTAAAGAACAATATATAAATCAACCAATTAACTAAGCATCAAAAACATAACCTTTATTGGAATATTAAACTTTAAAATTTTGGTTATCTCTAACTTGGAGTTCGAGATTTGCAGATAACTAGCTACTATATATAAAATAGAGAAACAATGTTTATACTGTTTAGCACAGGGAGCAATATTCAGTATCTTGTAGTAATGTGTGATGAAAAAGAATATGAAAATGAATATATGTATGTATATGTATGACTGAAACATTATGCTATATACCAGAAATTGACACAACATTGTAAATTGACTATACTTGAATGAAAAAAAGAAAGAAAATTTTGCATAAATGTTATTACATGATGTATTCCTTTCTAGGGCTGCCACAACAAGTATCACAGACTGGGTGGCTTAAACAACAAAAATTTATTTTTTTGCAAGCTAGGAGTCCAAGATCAAGGTGTCAGCAGTGTTGGTTCCTTCCAGGGCCATGATGCAAAGCCTCTCTCTGGATTATACATGGCTCTCTTCTTCCTGTGTCTTCACATAGTTTTTCTCTGTACCTGTCTGTGCCCAAATAATCCTTTTCTTAAAAGGCCCCCAGTCATGTTGCATTAGGGTTCACCCTAACAACCTTGTTTTAATTTAATTGTCTCTTTAAAGACTTTATCTCCAAATACGGTTACATCCTGAGGTACTGGGGGTTAGAACGTCAACTTACAAATTTAGGAAGAGACCCAGTTCAATCCATAACACATAGTTAAATGCCTATGGTGTTTATTTTGGGCTTTTTAATGGGAAAAATTAGAATATAATGTTTCTCCTTCCTTGGTTGAGCAAATAGTTACTGTATGACCCCCATTAGATATTGTGTCAGATGAGACAACAGCGTTTACAAAAAATTAAAATGGAATTTCTTCAGACCATTAACATACTGTCTAGCTTGCCACAGTTTCCTTGAGACCCCATTGTGCCAAACCAGCTCTGCACTTTTATCTGATCTTCCCCTGCAAGTATATAAATTTTCAAGCACTCTGCTGGATTCTGCAGCTTCACAAAGAATGTGTACTCTTAAAGATCACATAAATTTACCTTCAGGGAAAATGTAACCTCTTTGGAGAAAAATGTTTAAGGAATCAGTGCAGGAGGAGGTAATATATACAATAATAGAATTATTTAGAAAGTGATGCAAAATGTACAGCTGAGGAGTACGGCACTCCGGCTTAGCAAGGAGGGAAAAAAATCTTGACAGACATGGCGCCATATGAATTAGGACTTAAAGATCCAAGAGTAGCTCACTGTGTAGGCACTGGGAAGAGCAGAGCAGGGAAAAGAAGAATTTTGAATTGTATGTAAATGAAAGAGTGACAAGCCTCCCCCTTAAGATAATAATAAAAACCAGAAAAAAATTAAAATAAACAAAACTAAGTCAACAGAGAAGTGTGATTAAGAGTACTGTCTGTGAGCTACAGTGCCTAGATTCAAGTCTTCTCTCTGTTACTTCCTAGAGGGTGTCAACCTAATAATTCGGTAGCTTAGTGTCCTTATCTATTGGAGGAGGCTATTAATAATTTTTACCCTATGGGTTAGTTATGGGGATTATATTAGATTATACATATCAAAACTTTGATAATTGTCTACTCAGTAGAAAACAGTGCATGACTGTTGGGGACCAGGCAAGCCTGGTGAAGGAACACCAAATCCAAGAGGAGAATCCTAGGCATTTGGTTTTAGAAATCACATTTCACTATACAGCATTCATTAACTTACATTTAATATCTACAGGACTACTGGATGATTGTTAATATTGAAAATGATGTACTACCCCTGACCCTCTTGGATCCAGTTTTATTGGAATGAAAGGTTAATTGTCTTCAAAACAATAAGGCTAAGATTTTAAAGTACTAAACAATGATAATTAATACAAATAAGGGTAAAATACACCCTTAAAATCACCACTATATATATCTCTCTCTATAAAACATATATAAAGTGGTATGTGTTACATATATATTACATGTTTTATATATTTTATATGTAATATATATGTAAAATAAAGTAGAAATAAATGCTAAATGGTATATATAGCAATCTAAATGGTTGTGAGATTTAGGAATTACTTCTCCATTAACTAGGGTATAAAATTGACTAGGACATCGCACCAGAATATTTTCTTTCCAGTGTACTGCTTCAGTGTAGTATTATGAGTCTCCTTAATTCACCAGAATGGATTCAGGCCTCGTATTTAGAGGAAGGTCACAGTACAGAAAGCAAACTGGGACACGTTACCATTTTAGGTGTCATGTAGCTCTAGACGCTGAAGGATTCTGGAGCCGTGTAATAATAGAAAAATGCTGCTAGGAGCCATCCTGCTGCTAACCTAGTGCAAACAACTGCCTTAAAATATGCCAGCATTAGTCACATTTAGTCATGAAAGCAGAAACTGGTCATCAGGTGTAAAATTAGAAGCAGAATTTAGAGAAGTATTTTCTAGGAAACGTATGTTGGCACATCTATTATTTACACATGAACTTTGGGTTTATCTGTGAATATTCTCTGAAATATCTTGTAGACAGTTGAACTAAAATTTATTTGGATAGTAAATAGAGATAACAAAGTTATGATTTGTATTACGATAATGTTTGAAACCACAAAATAATATATTCTGTTGAATACGTTCTCTGTATGTGGACCATTTACAAGCTATTGGAACATTTGAGGTACCATAAATAAAGAAATGCTCAAACTTTGAACAAAAAAAACAAGAACCCTGTAACTTATGTAGTTGGCTGTTATTTTTGGATTTAAAAAAATTTTTAAGTTCAAAATCGCTTTCATGATCATTAATAACTGTTTTCCCACTTAATAATGGCCTTGGCATTACTGTGGGAACAATTGTTACAATATGATAAACCTGTTTTGCACAGTTTAATTTGTCATTAGAAAAAATTTCTCAATCATTGTATATTGGGTCAATTTTCTTTGTAAAATTTAGTTACACAAAATAATGTTCTTAATACACACCAGTTAGCTTTATAAGCTTATTCCAGTATGATTACTTGTTATCTAAATATTAGATAAATTATATTAAACCATTATTTCATGCTCAAAATGTTTAAATTTTTATTCATTCATAAAGTTTCATGTGATTCTATGAAATTATTTCTAATCCTGAACATGTGATTATTTAAGATCCCAATTTATTTCATTGTTTTTGTTTACAGTCACATTCACTTTGAGCTGTGAAACTGAATACACTGCGTGTTGTAGAAAATTTACAGTCATATGATAATTTTAATAGTGGAATGTTTACCACTTTTGATTTGTTTACAATTATCTTTGTCAGGATTGAAATACAGTCAAGTCCATTCTCAAATATTCTCCCGGAAATGTAGCTTTTCTTTTAAAAATGCTATTTCAGAATATGTTAAAACATACTATGAAAGACATAAATTAATGTGTTTATAAAATGAAATTTCAATAAGGCAGCAGGTTTTATCTAAAAATATAGCGATGTGAAATATAGCAAGGCAGATTCTTGCATTTGTTTAAAACCCATTAATCTTTGCTCATAACTGAGCGGAATTTCCAGTTAAAATTTCATACAGATAACTAGTGGATCACAGTTCTACCAACACTGACATTAAAACTAGCCCTTTCTGTCTTGCAGAGACAGGGTGGTACATTGGTACTAATGCAGGGCTGAGAAGAGACCCGGATTTTTGTTAGTCTAGGTTTGGACCCTTATTAGCATTGTGATATTGGACACTTTCTCTCTCTCCAAACGTTAATTTCTTCATCTTTAACGAAAGTCTCTGGGTCCCTGTGTGTGATAAAATGCATTATGCCAGACTCTTTTCTCTGTAGATTCCACTGAATCTTTTCTGTTCGATAATAAAACTGTATTTTTTTTAAACTACAATTACTGCCTTAACTTATTCTCTGCCCTACCCTCCTTTGGTCCATAAAGTTTTGGGAAAACCTCTGCTACCTTAAAAAAAAAAAAACAAAAAAAACTTTGTAAGTCGCTTGTATCTCTTTGCTAGCCACCACATTCTTTTCAGATTAAATGCTGTTCAGTCTAAAGTAGTCTTTATGTTAAATACAAAGTTCTTCCAATTCTCCCCCGTCTGGTCTCTCTGACTTGTTTTCTTCTTGCTCTACTCGTACCTCTGTAAATGCTCTTTTTCTAGCAGTATTTACTCTACTTAACTTGTAGAAGTTTTTTTGATCTGGGGAACATTTCAGTATGAATGCTTTGAAAGCAATTTTTATATGAACACTTCTTTCATCAGCTCATCCTAATCCAGATTCTCTTCCTAATCTCTACACAGAAGCATTTCAAAATACAGTTTCTAAAATTCCTTTTTGTCATATATATATTTAAATCACCCTAATCATTTCCAAAGCTTTAATTATGCAACTCCAAAACCTGAATTTCTAATCTTAGACCCCTTTTTCCCCCTGACTTCTGGGTGACCTTTCAAACTTTTGAAAACATCTCCATGTTTTTCGTTGACTCATTAGACTAGGTTTACATTAAATGAAACTGCTCCTCTTCCTCACATAACTTTTCCCACCTGCATTGCTGTCTCTCTCTGCTAATGACATTCATTTCCAAGTCACCAAGAGAGATTAGTGGAAAATAGAATAGGCTTTGCAATGGAAGAGTTCTGGATTTGAGTTGAGGCTCTACCATTTGCACCTATGTGATTTGGGGTAAGGGCTGAATCTCTTACTAAGCTTCGTTTGTCTCCTTTGTAGAATTAATTGATAACAGCACCTGCCACACAGGGTTTTTACAAGGATAAAATGATGCATTGCTGGGAAAGCCCATTACTATCATGTCCTCATAAAACGGTCAATATGATTACCAGATGTTAACTGAAAACCTCAGAGCCATTATCAAGTTTTCATTTTTTTTAAACAAATAGCCATCAATTGCCGAGTCTGAGTTTTACCCCTGAAATACTACTCGCATTCGAATATTAACCCATTCATTTATTCATTCAATAAATGGATTCTGTGGAAATGTGTTGGGTACTGGAAATCAATAATGAGCAAAATGGACAAGCTGCCTTCAGCCCTCCCTTGGCTAAGCACAGTATCTCTAATTCATCTCCCTCCGTGCCTCCTCCAGCCTTCTGAATACTCTTGTAAGAGTAATGTGCCTAAATCAGATCTTTGACTCTCTTGAGTGATGAGAAAAGTATTCTACTCCAAACTGTTCACGTGGTCATCTTTCACTCCTCTGACTGTCTGTTGTTCTCTTCAGAGCAACCAGAGTGACCCTATGAAAAACTGAGGCTTCTCAGTCCTCCACTCAGATCTCAGGATTGGACCTCATCTCCTCCAGCTCTGCCCCTCCCTCCCTTTCCCTGGCATTTCTTCCCTCTTCCCAGGACATTCCAGATACAGTCCCTTCCTTGTGGCTTTTTTCTCCAGACACACTCCTCGGGGCTTTTTACTTCTGTTTCCTTTGCCTTGAATGCTCTTTCCGGAAATATCTGTTCTCCTCTAGTCAAATATCACCTGCCCAGTGAAGCCTTTCTCTGCTGTGAGCTATCCTTTCAGGCCTTTATTTAAACAACACTTTTCCGATGAGGTCTTCCTGGGTCATTCTTTTGGAAAATCTCCTCTCCTTCCAACACACACAACCATCCCCTCTCCTTGCCTCCTTTACTATTTCTCCCTAAAACATTCCACTATATCAGAAGACACACATTTTACTTCTCTAGATGTTTTTAGTCTGTCCCTCCCACTAGAGTAAGCTTCCTGAGGAGAGAGATTTCAGACCATTTTGTTACTGCTATAATTACAGCACCTAATAGTGCATAACGGGTGTTTGATAAATACGTGACACATTAATCAAGGAAACACTAGTGTCCTCTTACACTTCAGCAGCTTCGTGATATCCAAGCTCAGATGGCATCTTTGTGTTTCTATGTGTTTTTCCATATTGTTGCCTCTGCCTGGAATATGTTATTTTTCCTCTTTCTCCATCATCACGCATTCTCACTAGTCAGAAGTCTACTTGTGTTTACGTTTCTTGCCTAAATGCCACCTTCTGGCTACTGTTCTCTTCCTCTGGTCTCCCATTAGCTGCTGCCATTCTTTGATGGTGTATGTCACAGTCTCCACCCTTCTCTAATGTCCTGCACCCAATCTGTCATCGTCTTTTGGGTCTACTACCAAGATAGTTCCAGAATTTGATCTGCTCTCCCCACTTTTACCAATAATTTCCTATCCTCGGTCACTTGAACCAATAGAATAACCTCCTAATGATCTCACTTCTTAAGATCTTTGTTCTTTACAGTTTACTTTTCACATAGCAGTCCTTAACATTTTTAATACATGAATTAGACTCATGTGTCACTCCTCTGGCCAGAGCCTTTACTGAATTCCCATTTGTCTGAGCATAAAATCCAGACTCCTTCCCGAGGCCAACAAGGACCTAAATGCTCTTATACTCAACTTCCCCTCTGATCTGAGGTTTCACCTCTTCACTCCTGGATCACTCCGTTTCAGCCACAGTGGCCTCCTTGGTATGCCCTGATTACAAACCACCCTCGATCTCCCTGCCTGTGGGCTTTCTGGACTCTTAATCTGGGATATTATATCCACAGATAGTCTTTAGGCCTGGTTCCTCACTTCATTCAAGTGGCTGCAAAAATGAGAACTTATTCCTGGTTCCTCCATGTAAAACATCATTTCATCACCCAACTGTGGTCTTATATCCCCTTACCCTGTCTTTGCATTTGTTTTTCTTCATAATGATATTCACCATCTCACTTGTCATGTGTGTTTGTTTGCTTACTCTTTGTTTTCTTTCAAGGGGAACATAAACTCCAGGAAAACATTGGTGGCTTTATTGCTGAAGGAGGTCCCCAGGGCATAGCAGAGTGCCTGGCCCACAGTGGATTTCCACTGACTGTATGAATGACTGTCCAACATTACACTTGCCCTAGTATATTTCCATTCTTATAATGAAGATTTTCAAGGGCAGGAAACCATGACTTCTGCAGCTTTATCATGATAGTACCAGAAACAATGTTGTAACATGTAAGTCCTGAATAAATATTTGTTTTATTTAGTTAGCAGGTCACAACTATGTAAGCACTTATTAACTATCAACATAATCTGTTAAGCAACTGAGCAATACTGTCAGAAAGGTACTATTATCATCTCCATTTAGACATGACATAACTGAAACTTAACACACTGACCAGTATGAAGTAAACGCATCATCATAATAATGCATTTTAATCTTATTAAAACATATAATATCTATTAATATGTTACACAGATAAATTATATACTTTTTATTTAAAAAATAATAGTGAAAGAGACTGAAATCACATGTCTGATAAAGTTACAGAACTATAATACCTAGTGAAGTGTGGAATAATATTGGCAAAATTTTACTCCACATAGAATAGCAAATATATCATAGATAAGAGACAGCAGGCTCATTTGTAATACAGATATGAAGCAGTCCAATATTCTGTTAACTTCTGTCATTAATTATATTTATTGAATTTTAAAACAGTAAAACAAACTATGCTTGTGAGAAATTGTGGAGACCTTAAATAAATTTGAAGAATCTCTAGATTAGTAAAATAAGCATAGGAACTAGGGAAAGCTTGAATTAAAATTACATTCCCATTATTTTGTAAGGAAAACAAATCCACATATTCCAATGACATTTTTTGTTAACTTAGCTTTAGCAGAATGATAATAACGTTATTTACTTGTTGTTTCCTGCCTCCCAGGTGCCGCACGCTGTTACAACTATTTTAAATGGATAATCTACTTTTGTTCACAACAGCTCTAGAAAGAATTCACTATGATTTTTCCCATTTAGAGTTGTGTAAATTAAATCATAATCTATTAAACCTCCTATTAAGTAGCAGGGCTAGATTTCAAGCCGAGGGTCTGTCTGCCTCTAGAGCTGAGGCCCTGGGCTCCCTCAGATACTCAATGGATAAAGGGTTAAAAATGTTCCTGTGAGACAGGGTTGCCACCACTGAGGGAACAACAGCAGAAGATGTCTCCGCAGCTTGAAAATTGTTGCTATAAAGCAGCTTACACTTCAGAAAAATGCTTTCAAGCATTGCACTTATTGTGTTAAAAAATAAACTGAGTTATCTGAAGATCTGTACAGCTTAGCATCTGCTCCACAGTGACATGAGTTAATTTCATTTCTGTCACCATGAGGGCTCCGCAGGTATACCGTAAATTGCTATGAATTACTGTGGCTGTGACCCATTATCATAGCAGGAAATTACATGAGTCTCACAACTCGTATGAAATGTACTGCTGTCACTGCTATGCATTAATTTCTAAGTAGCTGGCCATTTGTAATAATTCTGTAAATGTCCATTTTAGCACAGTTTTCAGTCTAGACAAGTTAAGCCAATGTGCTTGGAATTTTCCCCCATTATTTTCAAGCAGTTATACTGAATTCTAAAATTACCTTTTTATTGGGCAATTTTGTATGAATATTTTTCCAAGAATTGGAAACATGTTAGTCTCATTGTCTTACTCCCTGATATTTAAGGGAAGTTTCTATGAACAGTTAAGTTATTTGGCTATATATGAACAGAAAGAGTGAAGAAAGTTCAGATAAATATAAACAGTTTTTCCCAACTTCTGTGGAATAGATAAATATTTTATTTATGATTTTTCAACTATTTTGGCTCCTCTTTATGGAGGTAATTTTCAGATAATGGTATACTTCATGATCATAGTTCTAAAAGTAACATTTTTGCAAATATGTTTCTTTTACATTATGAATAGAAATATTTCACCATCAAAATTAAACCTCAATAATGCAAACTATACTTTTCCTATCTTTCCTTTACAATGACGTTTTTTCCCTTCACAGGAAAATTAAATTCAAATATTAGGTTTAATTGAAAACTTTTGACAATGGTGAATTTAGATATGGTGTCCCCATAGTATATTTTGCTTTAGTGTATCATATTTCTTACAAGTTAATTCCTCTGGCCAGAAAGTCACTTTTTGGTAGATCTTGAAACATTTTTGCATCATTTTGGAAAGTGTTTTCATTGCCACCCCACCATTTCCCAAACTGTAAGATTCATTTTCTTCATCTTTCAAAAAATCTTCACCATCTATTCTAAAAATCTATGTCATAAATTTATTAACCTATATTTTCTAGAAATTTACTGCCTTCTTCTTTTTTTAAATTTTTACAAAATGTTTATTAATTTGATGTATGTCTTACATTTACACTGTTAAGGCCACTCTGAAACATAACTATCCAGAGTGTTGATTTTTAAAACTCAGTGCCTTCTGTACCCAAAAGCGTAATTCTGTGCTTTGCTAGTTATGTAAGTGTAACATCTGGCACATCACATGATGTATAATTTTAGAAAATTTCTATAAAGTGTTTGGTTTTAGGCACAGGGCTAGATGTTTGGGAGGGAAAGATAAGCCAAACCAGAGACCATACCAGCGAGAAAGAATAATGAAAAAGAAATAAGTGAATATGTCTTTATAAAATAAAAATGGATATAACAATTGATGAGGACAGTGTGTTCTTTAAGAACAGAGATATTTCCTGTCTCCTTTTTTTACTGCATTATCAATATAGATCTTGGCACATAGTAGTTATTCAATAAACGTTCATTAAATGTTTTTGAAAGAACCACATATAGGGTCTATGAGAACACTATTTCATAAGAGAAAAATGAAAGAAATGCATTTATTGACGTACATGGACCTTGAATTTTTTTTTCTGATAATGCTTGCAATCATTCAGTACAAACAGGAATCTTTCTGAAATATGTTTTAGCAGTCAAAAATTATAATATAATGAGCTGTGTTACTCTGCACATGTAGCTGGATCCTATATACATTCATAAGAAACGAGTATGTCCCTTTGTAATCCTCTGGGAACTATTCAGTGTTCATTCATTCACCAGAGGTCATCATCTTCAGGCCTCTCTCCTGGATCTTTGTGGTGGGCTTTCTGAAGCGCCTTCCTTCCCTCTCTTGGCGGAACCAGCTCCCCATCCAGAGCTCACATTGGGTCCCTTTCAGTAGTTTCTCGCTGCAGCAAGTGAAGTGGATACACGTCAGTGGATATTTCCAAATTGGCCCGGATCTTTCTTTTCTAAGTAACTGCCAGCATGCCCACTGCTCAGTGCCCTATGTTCCTGCCCTGCTGGAAGCCAGTTCCTTAAACAGAGTCTGTCCTCACACGTCTTCCCGCTTTCTCACAGTTTTCCTTCCAGTGTGCCCCCGTATTTCTGCCTGCAGATGTTCTAGTCATCCTCCGTTTCCATTTGTTCTTCTGTAATACTTTTCCAGGACCGTCCTTCTGGTGGTAATCCTTCCCTTCTCCAAGCTCCTTGCCGTACCCTGAAGAGAGAGCGTATCATCGTCTGCCCTGTGTGGTACCTGTGCATCTCCCTCCAGCACCAACTTCTGGATAGCGATAGTCTCATTTTCCCTATCTGTTTACTATCCTGGGCTTTGCATATAGGAATATTTAATAAATGCACATGGAATCAAATGAAACTGCTCTTATAGAGACATCTTAAAAAATTGCAGATCACTACAGAAATCACAGTAGGATACCCTCAAACTATAGAAAATGCTAAAAACTGGAGCATGTCTAAAATCAGTTGTCTTGCATTAATACTGGGAGAAATATGTGATTGAAGGAAACCCTCCCCCCTACACTATTTACGTCTATTCATAATGCACAAGTTTTGCATTTACCACCAGATGTGAAATAGAGCATTATGATTCAATTTATGTTGTTTATTATAATAAAATCTTACAAATCTCTGTAGGAGGTAGAAGATGAGGATATGCAGGTGAGCTTCTATGTAAGACACATCTGGGCCTTGGCAAATTGGAATCAAAAAACAGATGGGATGGATGAGGGCTGAGCAAAAGGTCCTTCTGCAGAGACAGAGGCAGGGCTATCTAGAAACTTTTTTTTTTATTTATTTATTTTTTAAACAATTTTTATTGATTTATAATCATTTTACAATGTTGTGTCTAGAAACTTCAGACGTAGTTTCTGAGGAGATTCAGAAGTCTTAGATACTGGTATTGGAGTGTGCTGTCAGAACTGAATGATCCACTTGGCCAAGGGACATCGATCATTGGCTCCCAACCTTAGAGGAATCACGCAAGCACATTCGATTCACCCAGGCTGTATAAAAAGAAAGAATTAGTTTGGATTGGCACCTATGAAGCAGTATTTTTAAAAAGCTCCCTGGTTAATGCTTAGCCAAAAAGAAAAACCTGTGATGTAAGGAAGTTAGACAGGCTGTGGTCTGAAGTGTGGGACATACGTCCACAGGTGCATAGATGTGGCAACAGCCCTGAGATCTCAGTACAGTACCACTGAATCCCAGCTGGGAGGAAGAGAACTAAAATGAAGCCCTAGAGAGGTGAAGGCTGCCCTCCTTCTGGTTTCAGTCTAGGGAGTTTAGGAACTGAGCCGTACTGAGACGCATTTATGAGTGTGGGGTGCTGGGTAACATACAGACAGAGAATCCAAGGTAGGGGCTGGTGACAGCCCCAGGACCCCCACACGCTCAGGCTTTCTGAAGACACCACCTGTGTCTTGTAGTAACTGCAGAATGTACCAGGGTCTCCTTAATACTCCTGAGATTTCTGAACAGGGATCATATGTTATCCTGGTCCTCACTTGGTCTCGTACTCTCTGAAATCCTTTGCTGGCTTTCCTCAATAATAATCTCTGGTCTTTTCACTCCTTTCCTGGTTTTCCAGCACTTTTCAGTTTATTTTACTGAAACTGGGACATTGTCCTCCCTGTTTTCCAGTAAGACACTTCAAATACCAATATCAAACTTCTGCTAAATACTTAGGAGTTAAAGGTGGGTAGGAGAATGGATGCTAGTCATTGTTGTGAAGACTACTGGACAGACCGTCTCAGGCACGCTCCTTCTGGCATTTTTATCCTTGGACTCTGGCCTGCATCTTGTTACTGATGCTGGCTTCTCAGTATCAAATCTCCATATTCCCTCTCTTCAATCCTCTGGTTACAAATGTGTTGCTCTGACTTGACCCCAGATCATCATCAACAACAGCAAAACCCCAGGAGCCCAATTATTCTCTTTCTCATTTGTCTCAACTGTTTTATTTAACTCTGTCTTTTTATGTAGTACTATTACAAATGTGTGTGTGTGTGTGTGTGTGTGTGTGTGTGTGTATACTTTTGAGACCTATGGGCTAAGAAAAACTATTTATGAATAAATGGAAATAACACTTTATGTGGATATGTCTGTGCCTGACACTTGACCGTGACATCCTTACTGTAAGTGATTATGCATCTCCACATTTAAAAATTCTGATACATGGTAAATCTTCAAGTATTTCTAGGATGAACACTGAATCTTGCAATGGCTGTAGTGTGTACAAAGGGAAAGAAACATGGGAGTAAGGGACATAAGTGGTGAAAGAATAACATGAACCAACTTACTATCACATACAATTATTGAGTGCAAGATTAGCCATCATGAGCATTTTATAAAGTGCAGAACTATATGCTTCTTATTAACCATTGAAATGCAAATGTAGTATTGTAAACATAAGAACATTGGTTATCATTTTCTTTTTTTATTGAAGAATAGTCACAGTGTGTCAGTTTCTGATGTACAGCATATGTTTCAATCATACATATACATACATATATTCATTTTCATATTCTTTTCCATTATAAGTTACTACAAGATATTGAATATAGTTCTCTGTGCCATGTAGTAGAAACTTCTTTATCTATTTTATGTGTAATAGTATCTGCAAATCTTGAACTCCCAATTTACCCCTTTCCACTTCCTTTCCCAGCTGGTAACCATAAGTTTGTTTTCTGTGTCTGTGATTGATTATCATTTTCTTTTTATTATCACTGCAAAATTGAAATCGTATAAGGTAAATCATAAAGTTACTTTTCCTCACTTTAATATTTCTTTAATTGAGTTAGCCTATGCACTAAATGTAATGCAAGTTCTCTCTCTCAAAGAAAATATAAACATTTTTCTCCTTACTCCTTATTAACAAGTATCTAAAAATGTATCCAAGAGAGTATAAATGAGTATAAATCCGTAATTACTATAACCGAGGTTTATCAAAATGAGAGTTATTAGGTTAAATGCTAATTAATTGTTAAAAAAAAATGTTTTCCCTCAAAATACATCTTTGACTCAGTGTCAAGGAGCTGTGCTATCTAGAAAAGATAAATCAAGAGTCTCCTTCACATCGTGCTCTGTGCTTTGTTGAAGGAGGGGCTCACTGTGCTTATGCTCCAGGGAGTAGATTTCAGAATGACCCTTCTCGGGAAAGGAAGTCCGGTTAGGTGGTTTTCTTATGGTTGTAATAATCTGGAAAAAGAGAAAAACAAGAAACTCAGTTCTGGCCTCTGTGGTCGAATAATAAAAGCTCCTAGTAAGAATCTGGGAACCAAGCTAAACATCAGAATTACTGATTTTGGAGAATTTGAGCTTTAGAAAGAATTCCAGTTCTTACTAGTTCTGGGTCCCCTTCTACTGAAGACAATGTTACTACTAGACAACTCCTGCAGAGTATTATTTTTTTTAAGAATTAGAAAAATGAAGAGATAGATGCTTTACACTCCCCAATTCTATTTGTCACCCATTCTATGTCACCCATTTTCTTTTTCCATGTTGGCCTTGGGACAATTACTATGACAATATATTATCTCTAATAATTTATGAACATGCAGTTTAGTTCTTGGAGTAGGAAGATAGGATAAACATGAGCATTCTTTAAATTTATAAAGTATAAACATTATAGCAGCAGTTTTAATTAATGATTTCTGTTGCTGTTGTTGCAAAAACACTCATTTGGGGATTTTATTTCCACTGTCTAGTCCTCAGCAAATGCTGGAGTTTGAGACTTGTTTTTTGTAAGTGGCCTGAGATGGCAAGCCACCATCACTTACAGGCAATTTGGTCTTCATTACAAATTAATGAAGTGATAATTGCTCTCTGCAACCTTTTACGCACAAAGCATGCTGGTGCTGTTTGCATCATCTTCCTGCAATTTGTACCTCTGCATCCGAGACTTGTGTTAGCTTGCCAAATTAGCATTGAGAGGGAAAATGTTAAACTACAGTGAGATCTCCGTAATTAAAATCCTATTTTTACATCAAATTATGAAAATCTTTACCTAGTCTTATTTCTGTTTGATGTCTAGTAAAATGCTGTCCAAGGCAGGGGAACTTTGCAACTGATTCATTAGTCCAACCAAGTACAAACTCTTATCTATTGTGAAAGGAAATCTTGACCTAAAATTTTTTAAGTCAAATGGTTAATTTTTAAATTAATTTTCCTCGTTAGCTCTGTACTTTATAATGCTGTTGTAGAACCAATATTATGATAATAGAGAAGATTCCACATAATATTGACTTTTTAACATCACAATTTTTGAGCTCTCGGTTTACTCTTTTTAATTCTTCTGATATTAACGTTATACATTAGTTTTGCTTTGAATGTGACTTCATTGTTTATAGGCACCTTAGTGTAAAATCCTCAGAAATAAGACTCATATATACTTTTCTTTTTTTAAAGCTCTCTGTATAATACACTCATAGAGTGGATGTTTGAAAACAGTATATTGGTGATTATTAAAAGTACAGTGTGAATACTGTCTTTTCTTATATTAATGTATAGATATATTTTGTGTATTAGGTCTACAGTTTTCTAAAATAATCCAGATTTGATCCTTTGTTGGACCTTGGATATGACGATGAGGTCAAGAGAATTTTGCCTCGAGAAAATGAGAATTTCTCATATATTCTAGACCCTGAATGATCATAGTTATTAAAATAAGTAGTGCTTTTTACTTGTTTATTTTTGTTTTGCTTTCAGGCTGGTAGGAAAACTAAGAATAAAAAGTTTTAGAACTGTATTTCTCACACTGGTGGGGGTCCATAAATTGGTTTTGATAATTCAAACACCCTGATATAAATAATTATTTTTTTCTCTAATGAGGTTCAAAGGCCAAATAAAACACTATATTTCTTTACTTTTGGTTACTATCAATTAAATAAAGTGGCACATCTCATTTTGTGGCCAGAAGTTGTGGATTGGAATTCTTACGTGTTGCTAATGAATACAAATAGAAAAAAGTGTGAATACACTTTAAATGCTAATGCTTTAGTTAGAAAGTATTTAAAACTTTTCTATCCTTCTGGAAATAAGTAACTTTTTTTGTATTCTTTATTTATTGAAGTATAGTCAGTTTACAATGTTGTGCCAATTTCCAGTGTACAGCATAATGTTTTAGTCATACATATATATACATATTTTCATTTTCTTATTCTTTTTCATTATAGGTTACTACAAGAAATCGAACATACTTCCCTGTGCTATACATTGTAAACTTGTTGTTTATCTATTTTATGTATAGTAGTTAGTATCTGCAAATTTCGAACTCATGATTTATCCCTTCCCACCCCCTTTGTTTGTTCTCTATTTCTGTTTCTGTTGTGTAAATCAGTTCATTTGTGTCTTTTTTTTTTAGATTCCACATATAAGCAATATTATGTTGTATATTTCTTTCTCTTTCTAGCTTACTTCACTTAGTATGACAATCTTCAGTTCCATCCATGATGCTGCAAATGGCATTATTTCATTCTTTTTTTATGACTGAGTAATATTCCATTATATATATATATATATATATATATATATATATATATATATATATATATATGTGTGTGTGTGTGTGTGTGTGTGTGTGTGTGTGTGTGTGTGTGTATATCTATATCTATATCTATATCTCTATATATATATCACAACTTCTTTATCCAGTCATCTTGATGGACATTTCTGTTATTTCCCTGGCTTGGCTGTTGTAAATAGTGCTGCTCTGAACATTGGGGTGCACGTATCTTTTTGAATTAAGATTCCCTCTGGATGTATGCCCAGGAGTGGGATTGCTGGATCATATGGTAAATTTATTTTTAGTTTTTTAAGGAACCTCCTACTGTCCTCCATAGTGGCTGCACCAATTTACCTTTCCACAACAGTGTAGGAGGGTTCCTTTTTCTCCACACCCTCTCCAGCATTTATTATTTGTAGACTTCTTAATAATGGCCATTCTGACTGGTGTGAGGTGATACCTCATTATAGTTTTGATTTGCATTTCTCTAACAATTAGCAATGTTGAGCATCTTTTCATATGCCTGTTGGTTATCTGGATGTCTTCTTTGGAGAGATGTCTGTTTAGATCTTCTGTCCATTTTTTGATTGGGTTGCTTGTGAGATATATATATATATATCTAGCCATATGAGCTGTTTGTATATTTTAGAAATTAGTCCCTTGTTGG
Source organism: Camelus dromedarius (assembly GCF_036321535.1). NCBI lineage: Eukaryota > Metazoa > Chordata > Mammalia > Artiodactyla > Camelidae > Camelus > Camelus dromedarius. The sequence continues at coordinate 87,160,295 of NC_087437.1, read as the reverse complement.
TCACATCATTTGCAAATATTTTCTCTCATTCTGTAGGTTGTCTTTGTTTGTTGATGGTATCCTTAGCTGTGCAAAACTTTTAAGTTTAATTGAGTCCCATTTGTTTATTTTTGCTTTTATTTCCATTACTCTAGGAGCTGGTTTGAAAGCAATATTGCTTTTATTTATGTCAAAGAGTGTTCTGCCTGTGTTTTCCTCTAGGAGTTTTATAGTTTCCAGTCTTAAATTTAGGTCTTTACACATTTTGAGTTTATTTTTGTACATGGTGTTAGAGAATATTCTAATTTCAGTCTCTTTCAGGTAGCTGTCCAGTTTTCCCAGCACCACTTATTGAAGAGACTGTCTTTTCTCCATTGTATATTCTTGCCTCCTTTGTCATAGATTAATTGGCCATAAGTGTGTGGGCTTATTTCTGGACTTTTTGTCCTGTTCCCTTGATCTATGTGTCTGTTTTTGTGCCAGTACCACACTGTTTTGATTACTGTAGTTTTGTAGTATAGTCTGAGGTCAGGGAGTGTAATTCCCCCAGTTCTGTTCTTCTTTCCCAAGATTGTTTTGGCTATTCAGGTCCTTTTGTGTTTCATCAGTTCAACAAATTTAAATTTTTTTTGTTCCAGTTCTGTGAAAAATGTTGTTGGTAATTTGATAGGGATTACATTAAATCTGTATATTGTCTTGGGTAGGATGGCCATTTTAACAATATCGATTCTCCTATTCCAAGAACACTGTATATCTTTACATCTGTGTCATCTTCAATTTCTTTCATCAGTGTCTTATAGTTTTCAGAATATAGATCCTTTGCCTCATTAGGTAGGTTTATTTCTAGGTATTTTATTCTTTAATGCCATGGTAAATGGGATTGTTTCCTTAATTTATTTTTCTGCTATTTCATTATTAGTGTATAGAAATGCAGCTGATTTCTGTATATTAATTTTGTATCTTGCAACTTTACCTAATTCATTGATGAGCTCTAGTAGTTTTCTGGTAGCCTGTTTAAGATTTTCTACATATAATATTATGTCATTTGCAAATAGTGACAGTTTTACTTCTTCCTTTCCAATTTGAATTCCTTTTATTTATTTTTCTTTCCTGACTGCTGTGGCTAGGACTTCCAAAACTATGTTGAATAAAAGTGGTGAGAGTGACATCCTTGTCTTGTTTCTGATCTTAGAGGAAATGCTTTCAGATTTTCAGCATTGAGAATAATGTTGTTTGTGCTTTGTGACATATGGCCTTTAATATGTTGAGGTATGTTCCCTCTATGCCCACTTTCTGGAGAGTTTTTATCATAAATGGATGTTGAACTTTATCAAAAGCTTTTTCTGCGTCTGTTGAGATGATCATATGGTTTTTATTTTTCAATTTGTTAATGTGGTGTAGCACATTGATTGATTTGTGGATATTGAAAAATCCTTGCATCCCTGGGCTAAATCCCCCTTGATCATAGCGTATGATCTTATCACTGTATTGTTGGCATCAATTTGCTAGTATTTTGTTGAGAACTTTTGCATCTATGTTTATAAGTGATATTGGCCTGTAATTTTCTTTTTTTGGTAATATCTTTGGTTTTGGTATGGTGAGGTGATGGTGGCCTCATAGAATGAACTCAGAAGTGCTCCTTTCTCTGCAGTATTTTGGAATAACTTCAGAATGATAGGCATTAACTCATCTCTAAATGTTTGGTAGAATTCCCTTGTGAAGCCATCTGGTCCTAGACTTTTGTTTGTTGGGAGTTTTTAAATTACTGATTCAGTTTCAGTGCTGGTAATTGGTCTGTTCACATTTTCTATTTCTTACTGAATCAGTCTTGGGAGATTGTACCTTTTTAAGAAGTTGTTCATTTCTTCTAGGTTGTCCATTTTGTTGAGATATAGTTGCTTATAGCAGCCTCTTATGGTCCTTTGTATTTCTGTGGTGTTGGTTATAACTTCTCCTGTATCATTTCTGATTTTATTAATTTGGGTCTTCTCCCTTTTTTCTTAATGAGTCTCGCTAAAGGTTTATCAATTTTGTTTATCTTTTCAAAGATCCAGCTTTTAGCTTCACTGGTCCTTTCTATTTTTTTTTTTTTTTTTTTTTTTTAGTCTCTATTTCATTTATTTCTGCTCTAATCTTTATGATTTCTTTACTTCTACTAACTTTTTAGGTTTTGTTTGTTCTTCTTTTCTAGTTGCTGTAAATGTAATTAAGTTATTTATTTGAGTTTTTTTTTTTTTGTTTCCTGAGGTAAGATTGTATCGCTACAAACTTCCTTCTGAGAACTGCTTTTGCTGTGTCCCAGAGATTTGGATAGTTGTGTTTTTGTTTTCATTTGTCTCTAAGTACTTTTGTTTCCTCTTTGATTTCTTCAGTGATCTGTTGGTTGTTTAGTAGCATATTGTTTAGCCTCCATGTGCTTGCAGGTTTTGCAATTTTTTTCTTGTAGTTGATTTCTAAACTGATGGTGTTGTGGTTGGAAAAGATGCTTGATATGATTTCAGTTTTCTTAAATTTACTGAAGCTTGCTTTGTGGGCCAGCATGTGATTGATTCTGGAGAATGTTCCATGTGCAGTTGAGAAGAATGTGTATTCTGCTGTTTTCAGATGGAATGCTCTATAAGTATCAATTAAGTCCATCTGGTCCAATGTGTCATTTAATGCCTGTATTTACTGATTGATTCTCTGTTTGGATGATCTGTCCATTGCTGTAAGTGTGGTGTTAAGATTGCTTACTATTATTGTGGTATTGTCAATTTCTCCTTTTATGTCTGTTAACAGTTGCTTTGTATATTGAGGTGCTTCTATGTTGAGTGTATGTATATCTACAATTGTTATATCTTTTTCTTGGATTGATCCCTTGAGCATTATGTAGTGTCCTTCTTTGTCTCTTGTAGCAGTCTTTATTTTAAAATTGATTTTTGTCTATTATAAATATTGCTACTTCAGCTTTCTTTTGGTTTCCACTTGGATGGAATATCTTTCCCCATCCCTTCACTTTCAGCATGTGTGTGTCTCTAGCTCTGAAATGGATCTCTTGTAGACAGCAAATATATGGGTCTTGTTTTCATATCCATTCAGCCAGTCTGTGTCTTTGGTTGGAACATTTAATCCATTTACATTTAAGGTAATTATCTATGTGTGTGTTCTTACTGCCATTTTGTTAATTGTTTTGGATTTATTTTTGTAGGTCTTTTTTCTTTCTTCTTTTTGTTCTCTTATGGTTTGATGACTATAGAGTTACATTTGGATTCCACTTTCTTTTTTATGTATGTATGTGTTATAGATTTTTAGTTTGCAGTTACCATGAGGTTTTGGTATAGAAGTGTGTATGTGTATATATATACACACATGATTGTTTTAAATTGCTGATCTCTTAATTTCAAATTCATTTTAGATACCCTGCATTTGTACCCTCCTCCCCTCATGATTACTTTTGTTGTTTCCAGTTGTAGCCTTTTCTTTTTTACCTAGAGAAGTTCCTTTAACATTTGTGGTAAAGTTGGTTTGTTGGTGCTGAATTCTTTAGCTTTTGCTTATCTGTAAAGCTTTTGATTTCTCCATCAAATCTGAGTGATTCTTGATTGGGTAGATTATTCTTGGTTGTAGGTTTTTGCCTTTCATCACTTAAAATATATGGTGCCACTCCCTTCTGCCCTGTAGAGTTTCTGCTGGAAAAATCAGCTGATGACCGTATGGGAGTTCCCTTGTATGTTATTTGTTGCTTTTCTCTTGTTTGTTTTAATATTTTCTCCTTATCTTTAATTTTTATCAGTTTGATTACTATGTGCCTTGGTGTGTTCCTCTTTGGGTTAATCCTGTGTAGGACTCTCTGTGCTTCCAGGACTTGGGTGACTGTTTCCTTTCCATGTTAGGGAAGTTTTAAGCTATTATCTTTTCAAATATTTTCTCAGGTCTTTTCTTGCTCTCTTCTCTTTCTGGGACCCCTATAATGCTAATGTTATTGTGCTTTATGTTGTTTCAAAATTCTCTTAAACTATCCTCATTTCTTTTCATTCTTTTTTCTGTTTTGTGGTAGTGATTTCTACTAATCTGTCCTCAAGCTCACTGATCCACTCTTCTGCCTCCTTCAGTCTATTCTTTGTTCCTTCTAGTGTGTTATTCGTTTCAGTAATTGTATTCTTTGACTCTGGACATTCTTTATATTTTCTAACTCTTCACTGAAAGCTTCACTCAATTTGTTTATTGTCCTCTCTAGTTCTCTGGTCATCTTCACAGTCATTACTCTAAACCCTTCTTGGATAGATTCCCTATCTCCTCATCACTCATTTCTTCTTCTGGGATTTATCTTGTGCCTTTGCCTGGAACATATTCCTCTACCACTTCATTTTGTCTAAATTTCAATTTGTATTTTTAGGTAGGTTAGTTACATTTATTGACCTTGGAGTAGTGGAAACCTCCTATGCATCCCAGCAGTGCCCTCTCCTCCTGTCACCCAAGGGCCAGGGTCCAGCTAGTCCCAAGGTAGACTCTGTCCTGCATTTGAGGACTCCTTCCACAGGCTATGGGATTGTTGTTTTCTTACTTCTGTTATCTGTCCACTGGTGGGTGAGGCTGGACCAGAGGGTTGTGCAGATCTCCTGCCAGGAGGAGTTAATGCCTGCCCACTTCTGGGTGGAGGTTGGTCCTGGCCCTCTGGTGGGCAGAGCCATGTCTAGGGGCGTTTCTAGAGGTGGCTGTGGGCTCATGAAGTCTGCTGATGGGTGGGGCTGTTCTCACCTAGTATGTTGTTCTGCCTGAGGCTTCCCAGCACTTAAGCCTAAAGGCTGTTGGGTGGGGCTAGGTCTTGGTGCTGATGACCCAAGCAAGATGTCAGCCTCCAGGAAAGCTCATGTAGATGAATACTCCATGAATGTCCAAATGTCCGCCACCAGCTTTTATGTCTCCAGGGTGAGCCACAGCTGACTCTAACTCCCCAGGAGACCTTGCAAAACCAGCAGGCAGATATGACCCATGTTCCTATGAAATTATTGCCTCTGCCCTTGGTCCCAGAGTATGTGGGATTCTGTGTGTGCTTCCCAAGAGAGTAATTTCTCTGCTTCCCCCGGTCCCTTGGGGCTCCTGCAGTTAAGCCCCACTGGCTTTCAAAACCAGATATTCTGGGGTCTCCTCCTCTCAATGCTGGAACCCCAGGCTGGGGAGCCTGATGTGGGGCTCAGAACTCTCACTCCTGTTGGGAGGGCCTCTGCAATGTAATTATTCTCCAGTTTGTGAGTTGCCCACCCAGAGGATATGGGGCCTGATTATATCGTGAGCATACTCCTCGTACCATCTCCCACTGTGGCTCCTTCTTTATGTTTCCAGTTGAAGATCTTTTTTCTGCTAGGTTTCAGTCTTTTTTTCTCAATGGTTGTTTGGCAGTCAGTTGTGGTTTTGTTGCAATCGTGAGAGGGGGCGAGCTTGTGGTCCTATGACTGTGCCATCTGACTGGAAATCCCTGAAAATAAGTAACTCTTGATGGAGAAAAATTTAGGAACCCATTTATAATGGGCTTCAAGAGGGTTTCATTTATTTATTTATTTAAAAAATTAAAATATGTTCTCTCATAGGAACTTTAAATTTGTTATTTTCTTGAATTATTCCCATATATATTATGAGAAAAAAATAATTTTTATGCACCTCCCAAAAGGTGAAGTGATGTGCTGCATATTATGGAGGATATAAACATTTCTAAAATCTAACAAATGCATATGGAACAAAATTAAACTAGTCTTAGCATTTATCATGAATTAAATTTATAAATGAAAAAGGCATTTAATAAGGGCTATATAAAACATAAGAATGGCAAGGTCATGGGAGACATCGAGGAGAGAAGAGCACAGAGCAGTGAGGTTATACTATTAAAAAAGAAGACCCAGCATTTCTTTTGAAAGCAGTAAGAGTTCACATTAACAAGAACATAGCATGTGCATAAGTGAAACACATAATTCACTAAACTCAATTCAAACTTTTAGAAAAAACTAAATGTAGGTTGAGACCAATTTTTGGAAAAAACACAAATTTCAAACTAAAGAGTTTGATGTCATTGCATAGGTAACAGGGAGCCATAGAAGACTTGAACTCTAATATGACATGGAAAAAGATATATTTTCCTGGCAGCAAAAGGCTACACTTGGCATGATAAAAAGAAAGTGTAGACACAAGGGTAATAGAAATAGATGATACAATAGTTGTAGAATGGTAAGTAATACAAACAATTTGATGCTAATTTAAACGCTTCTCAAAATCTAAGGATCACAGAAAGCAGTACTTCACTGCTTTAAAGTCTTGAAACTTTTTTTCTGTCTTTACAGTGAAAAAGTTCTATTACCTAACTGCTAGAACAACATCAACTCAAATAACCATTTATTTCTCGCTTGTGTAAAATTCAGTGTGGGAAAAGATATTAGGACTTGAAACATTCACTATATTTATCTCTTCTGTTCTCCATGGATAGCTATTAGCTGGGTTTGTTGGGGGAGGAGGGGGGAAGTAGGCATGTATATATTTTTTACTTCAGATTTTCAGAGTTCCCCATCATGTGTTTCTTGAGATGGCCAATTATGTAAAAAAAATATCATGCATGAAGATACATGAAAATAGAATCATTTAGATTCACTTTGCTTTGTAATATATTGATTTTACCAAAATCTGGCCCACATTGGGAAAAGTTTAATAAAAAGAAATTTCAGGCAGTGGTATTTTTCATTCTCTTTTTTAATAACAAACCAAAAACAATTCAAAAAATGTACAAAACAATTTTGCAGTGTTATTGGTGACGATTGATTTAAGGTTTTGATCCTAGAATATTTGACTAATTCCAATCAATTGCAGGAATTGCTCCTTCCTGTATATCCCACAAATTGCAGTGCCATTCAGATGCTTTAATCAAAATTATAAATTATTTTGTGTCAATCAACTGAGAGACTCTTGTAAATAATAAAAACTACAAACAAGAATGTTACAGAGACGCTTCACATCATGATCTTCAATAAGTAGCAAAGTTTCTGCTTATTTATTTTGTATTTCTTGTGATGCCACTGACACCCTCATCTCATATTCACTATTATTCATTATTCTCAGCTTATTAATTCTGCCTCTTTTTTTTTTTTCCTTTGATTCTTCAAGTGGGAAGAGATCAGCGGTGTTGATGAACATTACACACCCATCAGGACTTACCAGGTGTGCAATGTCATGGATCATAGTCAAAACAATTGGCTGAGGACAAACTGGGTGCCCAGGAACTCAGCTCAGAAGATCTACGTGGAGCTCAAGTTCACTCTCCGGGACTGCAATAGCATTCCGTTGGTTTTGGGAACTTGCAAGGAGACTTTCAACCTGTACTACATGGAGTCTGACGATGATCACGGGGTCAAATTCCGAGAACATCAGTTTACAAAGATTGACACCATTGCAGCTGATGAAAGTTTCACGCAAATGGATCTCGGGGACCGTATTCTTAAACTCAACACTGAGGTTAGAGAAGTAGGCCCTGTCAACAAAAAGGGATTTTATTTGGCTTTTCAAGATGTTGGTGCTTGTGTTGCCTTGGTGTCTGTAAGAGTGTACTTCAAAAAGTGCCCGTTTACAGTGAAGAATCTGGCTATGTTTCCAGACACAGTACCCATGGATTCCCAGTCTCTGGTGGAGGTTAGAGGATCGTGTGTTAACAATTCTAAGGAGGAAGATCCTCCCAGGATGTACTGCAGTACAGAAGGCGAATGGCTCGTTCCCATTGGCAAGTGCTCCTGCAATGCTGGCTATGAGGAGAGAGGTTTCATGTGCCAAGGTAAGAGTCTTCTCTATTTTCCCTGTGGTGTATTTCTCACCTGTGAGTTTATCAGAGAGTAATTGAGAGAAATGAACCCTGCAGCAAAACATGCTTCAAACTGAACAGTTTATTTCTAGACTAAATTTATCCCACCTGATGTTTTTAAAAAAGAGAGTCACATTAAGTTGTATTAAGAAAAGTTCACAATAGATTCAGAATTGCTTCTATTTTTAAACCTCATTTTAATTTATTTAACTGCTTCTTTAAAGTAACTATTATGCTGTTCAATGGTGCCCCGTGTCAAGATTATTCCTGGAGACAACATTTATGTCAAAATTTTACATCCTTGAAACTTGAAGTTTCTTAGAGTAATAGCAAATTATCCTAAGGAAAATATATTGGAGAGAAATCAATAAAAAATAATTATGGTAGAGTTAGAGATGGCACATAAAATGGAATATGTTTGGAATTTAAAATATGGATGACTCTTTAGTGGTATAACTTTAAGTTGGAACACATTCTTGTGATTTTTTCTTGACATTTGCTGATGTTGCTGGGTGAATTTTGGCTTCCCCTCTTTTTGTAGTTAAAAAAAATCTTTGTGTATTCAGGTTATTAGACAGTGTGTCAAGGTATTTTACTTTGTACTGATTTTCATGTAGTATTGAGTCTCAATCAACTTTATTTTTAACAAATATTTGTTTTACTATATCAGTTTAGTGCATTGTCTACTATGTCATAAGCATCCAATACTCAGCCAATTAATTCTGCAGCCTGGAATCTGTAACAGAGTAGGCCAGTGTGGCTTGAGACTTGTAATTTTGCTTTTGCTGTCAGTGATGGTGCTGATGTTTATTATGGTTTCCTTTTTAAACTTTTGGTTGATTTTTTAATAAGCTTGTAGACTAATCAGAATTGCTTGCTGTAACTCAAATCATCATCTTATCAGCAATACTTCAATTCAGGCATACAGAGGAACTGTATTACTTAGAAAAGATACAGATGAAAAGATAACTAAATAAACTTCATTATTTCATGAGATCAGTTTTATTTTGTTTTATAAGAGGGTGGAATGGTATCTTGACATACACACGTAGCCAGATTTTTAAACAAGTCAAGGTAATTTTATAACAAAATGATCAGCAACCATGGGCTTTCAGTTGCCTTAAACAGAGGAAAACAAGACTCGTTCACTTTATTTTAACACATATTTAAAGAGTACCTCCTTCATTCTATGTAGTGTAATAAGAATTTAAAGATTTTTTTTTAAACATTCACTAAGCACTTATTAGATGCCAGACACCGTGCTGATTTGCTAAGAAATGTCCGTGAGGTATTTGGTTTATCCCTCCAAATAACCTGTAAGTGTGTCCTATTATTATCTCCATTTTTTTAAATAAGAAAAAGAAAGCTTTGATAGGTTAGATATCTTGCCTTATAAGGATCCCTTAGTGAGTAAGAGCTGGAGTTGAGCTCTGGAACCAGGCAGTCTGATTCTGAGGGTTGCAGTTGTAACCTCAAGCTACACTTCTTCCCTGTGATTCAGTCCAGTGGTGGGAGAGACCAGGAAGCCCCACAAGTACACAGATTCTACTGGAGGTAGAATTCTGTACAACGAAGTGTGAGTAGGACCACAGAGAGCTGGCATAAAGTTACCAAGAATTTGTTGATGTAAGGTTTATCTGTTTCAGTTTATTTCTCACATCTTTCTATTTTTAGATTTTTCAGAAAGAAGAATCAGTAGCCTAGATGTTGTATTTTACGAAGACGAAGCTTAGCCCAAGCGATGTCTAACAAAATCTTGATATATGGATTGTTAGGCATCTTAGATACGCCAGAAAGTCTACCAAATTTAATTCAGTATTTTCAACCATCTATGAGTTCTAAGTAATAATGTAGCAGTCTCAGGGGAAACAGATGAATAAGTCAGTGTATCTACCTTCGAGGAGCTCACAGTCTAGTATGAAAGACAGGTAAATAAATGTATAATTTTAATGCAAGACAGACCAATAAATCATCTACCAGGGTACAAACTGCCTTGGCAGTGTAGGGGAAGGAGAGATAAATTTTGAGTATTTCAAAATTAAGAATGGAAATTGTTCATTAATAATGAGAAACCTCTGCATTGAGAGTTTGAACTTACCACTATCGTGCTTAGAAACGTTTGAAGTAGGGAGAAAGAACTAACTGCCTTACACAGCTTATACATTCCAGAAGGTGTGGTTTATAATTTGTTTATTAAATCATTATATGAAAAATCTCAAAATGTGTAGAAGTCCCATTAAAATTTTGTGTCCTGGGCTTGCTCCACAGGAAGGCCTTCTAGGGAATCTAAATTTCATAAATAGGTCATTTTCTGACTTTAGTAATGAAATATTCTGACTTATCTATTCTACTCTAGATGGATATGTGGGATAAAGTTCAGTGAAGTAAATGATGAAATTGAAGCAGTCTCTGTTTGATGGGAAACATATATTGATAAAAAATTTTGTTGTAAAAAAACTCATCCATCAATTTCAGAACTATACATAAAATCAAGATTAGTTATCACAGGGCCAGAATTTTAACCAGATCATTATACTTTTCTTGTATTTGATGCAAACTTTTACAACTGTCCACTTTTCCTGAAATGAGAAAAAGTAGTGGAAAATTATGCTTTGACCATTTATTCAATTATTAAGCATTTATTGAGCCTCTACTATGTGTCAGATTCTGCAGAGGACACTAGAAAAAGAAAGATGGACATTATCACTGTTAAGTTAGTTTGGTTTATAGTTAAAAAATATGAGTGTGTGTATGTGTATGTATGTTTTAAAATGTCTCATTCTCTGCCTCCAAAGGGACATATATTTCTAAGTGAATTGTTAAACAGAGCTAAGTCAATAGTTTAAACTGAAAAATAAGGTATTAGTATGATGAGGAAGGAAGTATTCATATGGGAGGATATGATTGATGGGAAAATAAAATGTTCTGCAATAAGATGCTTTATGTTGCTGGTCTTCCTTTACTTTGCTGGGGAAGACTGAAGACAGGAAAGCTAGGAGTAGAAAATGGCACACCTTTTTCCTTCAAGGACTGACTAGAAGGAGGGAATAAGTGAAGAGTGGAAGAAGTACTAATAGCTAAAGAGTCATTCAGGAACTGCATGGCAAGTAAACCGGAAATACAGACAAATGTACCTCCAGGAGGGTAGAGAGTACTTGTTATGATGAAATTGGTAAAGTAGAAATGCGCATTAAAAAAAAACTACACGAACTTAAACTGAGGAATAATGTAAAGATTAGTAAGGAAAGGAAGAGATCATGCATCCACTTGGTTTTCTAGCAGTTTCTCTAATATATAATTTTAAAATATGGCCTTTCTTTAAATAAGTTATCTCTTGTGGTATCTCTCTTAATTTACCACATGTGTGGCTTAAACCTTATTTGGGCCATGTTCCTGAGATTTGGGCAAGCTTGCTGAATGTTGGGAGTATGGTCAAATTACAGGGTTCGATTGTTATTATAGGATGTCAATAAACCTCTTTTTTAACAAGGCAACATTGAAAATTAAAATTATAGGCCTCAATCATCTTTGTTGCTTTCAGTCATTGACAATCAAGATTTACTTGGTTCATTTCACTTGAGAAATCCTTCATAGTTCTTACATCCCAGGATAATACTTTTCACTTTTTACAATTGCAGGTGTGGAGAAATTTCACATAAATACCAAGGGATCCTCGTGATCTTTATATATATATATATATATATATATATATATATATATATATATATATATATATATATATATATATATATATATATATATATATATATATATTTAAATCCTGGCTAATGAATTATGTTATCTGTTTTGATTTAGTTTGGAGAGAAAAAATGAGAATGTTCATGGCTTTTTATATAGTCAATTAATTACATTTGAGGCAGATACCAGGCAGTTACTATAAATATTCTTTGTCCTACAAACTGTTTAGACTTAATGTACCAAATACCTTATTAATGTCACTGAAGAATCTGTTGCTCTGTGTTTTATCTGTGTGCGTTCATTGTGGAATGCTAACTTTATTCCTCCTTCTTGTACATTAGTAGCTGAGTAGAAAAGTGTGTTTGATGTGAGGTTTGAGGACATCTAGACTTTTTGATGACTGTCTGTAATTATGTTTGTTTTACCTACCGACTCTGCCTCTTCACTCATTTCACTGTCAGTTTCAAGTCTCTTAAAGAACTGGTCAAGCTTTCAATAACAAAATGATTTAAAGATTCTGCTTGTTCTGACCGAGAAGCTAGAGAAAATTGAAAAGTAAGTTTGTTATTACTTACTTAGTCTGTGTGTACCTTCCAGAAGTGCAAAGTATCCATATGTTTTAATGAATTCAGAAGCATTTCTTTACAGTTGTTTTCAGACTGGAAGTTCCTTGAGGGGAGGGATCATATCTTTTTTTTTTTAAGGATGTTTTGCCTACAACCTAGCAGAGTACAATTGAGGAAGTTCTCCATTAATGAATAATTATTGGGAAATTTCATGCCAACTATGCATTCTTAGAATGTATGTTCTGGAGAGAACATACTTAATATTATATATCTTTGAATCAACTGGGTTTTTCAGAATGTCTTGCACATAAAGATGTGCCTCTTATCTAATTCGAAGTGAATGCATTTGACTATTAGGTCACATACAGTTGTGACACATTAAGACTAGATTCATCTGAACTATCATTATAGTAATAAATAAATAAAGTAAAGTAGTAACAATACTTTATGTAGTACCTGAGAGGATATTTTTCTCTTTTATGAATTTATGATGAATATTATTTTTCTGGCTTGCAAAAATGAGTTGCCACTAGTTTCACACCTATGTTCAGCAAAGATCTATTTATGAAGATGCTAAAATAATTTTGTCCCTTTATTTTGCACACCTAGTACTTAAAGCACTTACTCATCCTTTAACGACTGCACTGAGATGATCAGACTTCTTACCTTGATCTTTGAAATTTTTATTCATTTTCCCTGAGTTTAAAATGACAGCTCTCCATTCTGTTTGCCTTTAACAGTTTCATACCCATAACTTCAAACCAATGAATTTATTAGAATTAAAAAAATGCCAGTAAGTAATAATGTAAATAGCTTTCAAATAAAGTAGGTATACTATGACAGCTTTATAATAGCTATAAAATCTTTAATTTATACAATTTTTTACATCTTCTCACCAATTTTTATCAGAAACCATGGCAGCATTAACATGATTGAGGAAACTTCCTTGAATCTGTCTTAAACTTTAGTTAGCATCTAATTGTTCTATTTAGCCAAAGGCTCTTGTCACTGACAAGGTTTTTAGTTCTTGGACTCGAGTCCCAGAAATGATATTTCTCAATCGTGGATAAACAGTTTGAGCCTCAATTTTCTCATCCACAAAAGGGGTGGAATAATATCTACCCTTTAGAATCGCCAGTGAATGTGTGCTTCGCCCATTTTGGAGCATCCAGCACGGGGTAGAAGGTACTAGAACATCATCATCATTGTCATTCATTGATGTCATTGGATTGTATAGCCTTCCTTGCTCTCTTGTTTTAATCTGTGTTAAAACACTTGGGTATGACAAACACCCATTCAACAGTCTCTCTTACCTTAAATATCAGAATTTAGAGATACCTTGAGGAAGAGAAACTGTCTTAAATGAATTTATATATATTTAATATTCATTAACTTGTTGTCTACCTCCTTCCATACAGGATTTTTATTTTCTGAGGGGACTTTAGTTTTTGTTCCATTAAATCTCTAGTCTGTTCCATCATAGGTGGTATTTCCTTTGTTCTTTTGCTTTCCCTTTTTTCTTCTTCTAAACATTAGTGACTCTTGATTTTTCCCATCTGGTGTTTGACTCAGTCTCTTATTCTTTCTAGTGCAGGTCTTTTCCATTAATTTTTCAAAAGCTGGCCTTGAATGTACACACAGTCATTTTTATATTGTATACCCAGAAAGACTTTTTGATTTTAACTAATTTAAGAAAATATAGTTTAGGGAACAAGCAAACAATTGACAATAGCAAAATAAAATAAAATTGCTATATTTCAAAAATGTTAAATCTAGAGTTTTTTACCACTGTTTTATGCACTAAGATCATTGTATACAATACTAGATTAGATAGTTGGTGAGAACATAACAATAAATAGTGGTTTTGCCTTGAAGAAATCATGCAAATCATAAATAAGTAATCAAGTAAGTAAAAATATTTGTCAAGCTAATACTTGACTCTGTATAGAAAAAAAAAAAAAACTGTATCCATTTGATTTATTTTAGCTATTTATTATGTTCACTTAAGAATTACCCGAATAGTAAAAACAGGCAGTGGAGAAAACAGTATAAATTTTATGAAGTAAATGCCAAATGTTCTTACATGAATTACTGAGTGATGTTACTGGAAACTTTCAATCAAATTATATCAGTGCACCAATTAAACTAATTCAGTAAAAACTCCTTTCAAATGAGAAAAAGGAAAAATAAGGGAGTGTATTTGATTTGTGACTTAAGTATTGTAGTTAATTTTTTTAGTCTGTATAAAAACAAACAGTATAAATTTAAACCATAGATTTGCATGTTTAAGATACTAGAAAGAAATGTGAATTCTTTGTTTTATATATACTACAAATCAGATTATTTTGAGCAGTCAGAGACAATTTAATTGCAAGCAAATGACTGTCATTTAATTTAGGGAATAGAATGAAATCGTTTCTAATAATTTAAATACCTCATAATGAATAAAAACAAGTTAAATGATCAGCAATGAACCACCATAAAAGACCTTAAAAATCACAGGCAGTTTTATAGCTGTTAACATTCTCACAGAAGATTATAACTAAGTAAGAATTATAGTGTCTTAGTAAAATATAGATTTTTTTACCTTATATAAATGATCTTTAGTTATAAATATCAATTCTATTGTTAAAAGGGGGCTAAACAGGAAGACACTTCTTCTCTCAATAAGTATTTTACTACTCTTTACCCTAACCTGGAAGACCATTTTTATGTTAGAATTAAGGAATTTCCCTGTGGTTCTAACCACATTCATGATCATCCCTTATCAAATAGCTGAAGAATATTTGTTTTTAGGATATAAAATTCTTTTCTTTCTTTCTTGCTTTTTTTTTTTTAAACTGTGATAAGTTCTGTGAACTTTCAGATACTCTGTCTGGTCCAGTGTTACAAAGCTGCAAGTAATAATTTAGGTGACACCTATATGCCAGATGTATAGTCTTTAGGGAACACAAGTAATTTGTTCATTGAGTAGTTTGTTTGAGAATCTGTCTGTGACAAATACGGAGTAAGCTTCCCAGGACAGAGTTCACTCTGGGAATCTGAGACATGGAAAAAATAATTTCAGTTGCAGAAAGGAAAATAGCTCTGATATTCCTTGAAAGAGGTTATTTCTGTTTTTGCATTTTTCAGTCTCATTTTTAAAGGACAATCAGAACATTGTTTTGTATACTACTCACAAAATACCTGTTAAATGTAAACTCATTTTAAAAAGTGATTAGAATTTTTTAAGAAAAAGCCACATCTGTAAGAGGTAGAATATTGTTTACTTGGAATAAATAAAATCTATATTTATTTTGGCATCTTAATAAATATCACCTTGTCAAGTACCTTGTGGATCTGCCACCATAATTTATCATCATGCATAGCTGAACCCTAAAGGAAGTCTTAAAAATTTCATTTCTTTAACTTAGGTTTCTTTGGGGTTTACAGAGACAGCCTTCTTTGGTTCTGATTTGCTGCATGCCATTGTGTAAAACAAAATATTTAAAGCTTAGGTATTATATAATATATGGCTTTTGTAAAGAATATGCATCTTTAATTTTTCAGATTTATACTTTTTCTTTCTAGCTGTCCAGATATCATCAAAACTTCTGTATTTTAAAATCTGAGGGAGGCAATGTAATTTTTTCAGAATGCATGTAACGATTCTAAAAAGAAATTATTGAAATCTAATTAACTTTTCTAATTTCTTTCATAGTTTTTAGTCAACCCCTCCCAGAGGAAAGAGAATCAAGCCCTCTGTAAAATAAACTGAGAACTAGATCCTTCTCTCCCTCTTGGGATACACAGATTCTGTGAAGTGCAGCAGTAATTGTTATGAAAAGCCTGCTTTGCTGATATAGATTCACTGAACACCTTCCGTCATCTTCTCTGTGATTTCTCCCCCTACTTCTGTCTGTGTTTGGAGTTTTAACAATCCCTTATTAGTTCCAGAGTAGAATTTACAAGAGCTAATAAGGGTTTACATTACAGCTCTGACAGCTGACACTAAACTTAATAGAGAGCAATTGTAGAGAGAAATATGCGTTTTGCTAATATTTGATGAAAGTGCTCCCAGAGTCAGAGCCATTTGGAAAGAATCACATGACTAGAAAGAAGCATGTATACTCTGCTGTTGTAGCTTCTCATCTTCCAGGATGTGGGCAGGACATCCTGTTGGCAGATAACTCTAAAATCACTTATGGATGCCTCTGTATAGAATAGAATCTATGATCGTTTATATATATATATATATAATATGTAAACTTTGGTCATGTTATTATCTACCAGTGTTCCCGTAGTCCTCTGAGATGTGTAGGTGTCATTTGTCCTTTAGAAACAGAGTCACAATGTGGACATCTAATCACAGATTTGTTGGTTGAGAGGAGACCCAGGAATCCCAAGGCGGTGTTGAAATCATGAAACTCATAATCATCATATGATCAGTTACAGACTTTTTGTATTAAAAAACCAAATAAGAAGTAAGAATGGCTTCTAATAGCAAAAGACTGAATGTAAAATATTCCTGAACTCTCTGTTCAGTGGTCAGTTACAAAGCCACAAGAGGTTAAAAGTGGAAGCTTTAATTGAGAACAGCTGCTACATTTTGACATGAAGACTCACTTTCAACAAGAGAAGAGAAAGCATATGCTATGGAATGGGAGAATACCATCCTTGAATTAATGCATAAAGAACATGCAGAGTTTTATGAAGCTCAGAACAAATCTGTGTATATAAATGGTTGGAAAGAAACAATTTTGCTTCTCTGGTGATTATTAGAGAAGAAAATATTTCAGAAATCTGGATCCATTTGCTGTCTATCTCATGCTGCTGTATTGAGGAGATACAAAATATCTCAATCTGATTTAGCACAGGTAAAGGTTCTGTGGTGTACAGAGCTCATTAATGTGCCGAATTGGGAGGAAGGACAATACAATTCTTGCTCCCAAGTATCTTGGGTTCTAAAGGGTATATGAACTAAATTTGTGTTAAAAGGAGGCAAGGCAATATTTAAAAGGAACTAAAAGTGGTGTAAGCATGAAAGATGAATATTGTTTCAGGGCCCATCAAAATGTGCTGCTAAGATGTAATAAATGGAGAGATTTCAATCTTGATAGAGTTAGAGATTCCATCATTTATTCATTTCTGCCAACAAAAATTTGTGTGCCTACTACGCTAAGTGTCCACTGGAAATGTGGCACTGAACCAAACAGAAAAATGTCCCTGCCCTCAAGGAACTTGTATGTTAATGGAAATATCAAGAAACCAAATACCAGTACAGATTCTTTCAGTGTCACACTCATAGAATTTTAAAGCCTAGACTAATAGTCTCAACTCAGGTGATTTTGCCCTCAGGGGACATTTGTCAATATCTGAAGACATTTTTGGTTGTCACAGCTGGGGGTGGAGTGGCATCTAGTGCTTAGAGACCAGAGATGTTGCTAAATATCCTGTAATGCACAGAGCAGCCTCTCCAACAAAGAATTACCCAGGCAAACCATGTCATGACTGAGAAAACCTGGTCTAGAATAACCCCTCCTTTTACAGAGATGTAAATTAAAGCTAAAAGTTTAGATCACACATTAGCTGAGCCTAAAATGGAACCCAAGCTCAAGCGTCTTGCGACTGTACTTCAGGACTCATCCTTTCTGGGATTTACTTAGAAACTTATGTAACTTTTGAAGGTACACAAAGTCTTACTAACTACTTAGATAACTGGAAAATGACACTTACACAAAAAGAAAAACAAAATGAAGATTCTTTGTCTGGGAGAAAGAATAAAGATTTCAGGCATCTTCATGTGTGAAGGTGGATATTTAAAAACAGGAAATGAATGTTGCTTGCACAGAGCTGGAAAAAGTGACTGACATTCAGTGGCTAGGATTTGGTAGTGCAAGAACTGAGAATGTGAACAGAGCGATAACAGAGATATCAAGGAGAAAGGCTTTGGAGGCTGAGGGAATTTTCTTATGCAAAAGGTTCAGACAGCTGCTCCGGAGTTAGTTTCCTTTTAGGATACTCTGCCGTGCTGACATGAAATCAAATCTGACATTTGACTCCCTCTTTCCTGTAATGTGATACTAGTGCAAAGATGACAGGTAAATGTGGTTATACCACAGGACATACTGTATTAATAGCCTTTGTATAAAAAGTTCCTATGGTTCTAGTTCTAGGAGTGTTCCTTATTTGAAAATTAGAGGAGGACCTCCACATCAGCTGTTTCTTTTAAAAACAGCCATTTCTGTCCTCGGGCATGTAACCGAGCCTGGCACTTTATTTAATCCTCCCAGCGACCCATGAAGAGGCACTATCATGTCCCCATTTCGCAAGAGAGGAAGCTGGAGGCTTGGAGAAATCGAACAGTTGTCCAGTGTCACACACAGTAAGTGGAGAAACTGGGCTTTGCGAGCAGAGCACCGTTGTGTGACCAGTGTTCCCTCTGTCACCCTCCTGTAGAGAACCAGGGTCAGGAAGGAACCTGAAGCCTACTAGCCCGTGTTTTCAGAAACAGCCTGTTACAGCTCAGGGCTGGAGTAACTGCAAGAATGCTTTTGAGGATGTTATTCAATACTTTTCACTGTGTCCTCTCTCTGGGAGCCCTCACATTGACTTCTGGCTCCAGTGCCAGAAGTGTTTGTGTTCCTCAGGCTACTGGCTTATTTTCACTTTTGGAAACTGATCCACGTCATGGTTCTGATTTCTTGTTTGCATTCCCTGAGGAAGGACACAGAATTATGTGTCTGCCTACACCCTGCAAACGGCTGCATCCTCTCTACATGCCTTTTTGATACCCAACTCACAATTTTACTTTTTTATATTCCCTTTACACTCTACTCTTCACCTTTAAGAAAGTATTTTATGGTAATCGATTCCATCTTGAATTGTGGGTACCCTGCCTCAAGTGTAAATCATAAATACATTTGAATTGCCATTTATTGATTGCCTAGTATGTATACAGTGATTAACATATCATTTAATTCTCAACAAAAGCCCTACAAGGTAAATATTATTAGCTGTATTTTACCAGGGCAGGGCTAAGAGAATTCACTAATGTGCCCTGTGTCACAATGCCAGGATGTAAATTCGGTCTGTCTTAATTCTGAAACCCAATCCTTTTTATAATATAGTAAGCTAATAGTTTTCTTTTCACGATATTTTGCATGGCACCGTAATGTGAAAATTTGCAAGTTCTTGCTGCCAAAGAGATGTCTGGAGAATTTGGTTATTGGATTTGAGAAAAAAAGCTTGATCATAGTTATTTAAAAAGGGAAGAACTTCATAGTCATTAATATAACACTTTCCTCTTTCTCCAGTGTAGGATGGGGTAAGACTATAATGCAAAAATATTTTAACAGGATATCTCTGGCCTTTATTTTTCTGGGCATGTGGAACTGAGTCACGCCTCTAATTACCTCGGCTTCTATTTGCATTGCCCCTGCTGTTGCTGAGGACATGATTGATAGGAGATGATGGCGAGTGTGGAACCAGGGCTCACAGAACACTCGCTATGTGCCCAGTGTGTATGCTTGCACAATATGCTTCATTATTAGCCTGACAGATCTCCAAGTGGCAGATTGGGAATGAATTATGGAGATGACTGACATATCTGCTACACATAATGGGTTTTTTCAAAGCTCATAAACACTGATATATAATATATATAAAACATTTTCACCCATATGTAAACATATATGCCTGTATGCATGTGGATTTACATGTATGGAGACATATATAGCATGCATATATGTCATATGCATACAGGTATGCATGTACAGATATATATGCATGTTACATGTTCATATACATTAGCACTATAAACTTAACTTATATACATATTTGTTATAATATATGTAAGTGTACTTAAACATCTTTATTTCTAAAAAAAATAAGACAGGTGAAGTATGGAATAAAAAAATCAAAATGAACTTCAGTTAGTGTTGGACTTATACATACATTCTTATATTTCTTTGTATTGCTGTTAGAATGAGGAAGCATACAAAATAAGTTAAAAAATACATAATTTCCAAAATTTTTAAGAGAAGCACATACTAATAAATCTTTACACTTTTTTAGGTAAATAAATGTGGTCTAAAAGGGACATCCTTCCTGAATTACTAATCAGGTTGTTTTATATAAGAAACTAATTTCTCTTTGAAAATGTTATTGGTGTTATACATTACAAAGTTTTGTGTTGCTATTACAACTTAAGCTTTCCAAACTATAAAGCCTTCTATAAAGCAACTGTTTCATTAATACAGTAAAACTCTTTTAAAATACCGATGTTCAAGAACAGATGTAATTCCCAGGGGCTTTTACTGTTTCTAGTTTTTGCATTTTAGTGACAAGATAGACACTGCTTTATATCCAGATCTGTGTAATGATGATGGGTGGGACGACGGTGTTCTGTTAGTGCTTCAGTGCCGAGCTACTGGGAAAAGAAACCCGAAAGTAAAAGACTATATCCTTCATAAAGTTGATGGTTGCTCTTATTAGTGATGAAAAGGAAATGAGAAAATGCATTGGCTTGATTTTTATTAAGCACAGTAGGTAAAGCAGATGAACGTTTGAAAGCTCATTGAGCTGCCATAAAGAAATTTAAACATTGTTCATATTGGCCAAGAGCCAAGCTCATGCTGTAAACTCCAGACAAGGGTCAGCTTTGCAGCAGAATTGTCAGCTCTCTTTGAGGAAGATGGTTTCTGTACATTCCTAGTCCAGGAATAAACCTTAGATTTACCCAGCGGGGTTGGTGGGATTACATTTATTTTACACAACTTGATATACATCTTAATTCATCACAGAAGATCCAGTGAGATTCTTTAGCATGAGATGATGTCACTTGATTTTATATATTTAACTCTTGCTTTTATCACTTTGTTATATTATCTGATATCTGTAAGTTTGTTTTCTGTATGTCTTGACCTAGAATATTTTTTTGAGAGTCAGAATTAGAAGAGTACCATAACATATAGCACTAAAATACTGACAGTAAATATGATACTACTTAGTAAAGTAAACTTCGTTGTTGTTATAGTTTATAACCTTTCTAAGATTAGCAGCTGTGCTTTCTTGCTCCTTTATAAAACCTTTTCAGAGCTTAGTTCAAAATCTGTATACAATAGATGCATCTTTTGTGGGAATATTGATGGCTTTTTTACTTACTAAGATTTTTGCTTCTTTATTAACATAGGCACTGTATCAATATTTAACAGGAAAAAATGAAACAGTAGGAGAATGTGGGTGACTCCCTTGAATGTAGGCACACACGGTGGACGTGGGAGCGCACACACTTAAACACCTCTTATGTCCTTTCTTCTTGTTATTGTAGAGACAGCATCTTTCTTTCCTATACAAATCATGTTCTGTAAAAAATAGTCAAAATTAAGCTGTATAAAATAGAGACATAATATAAATATTTGACTGATTAACCTTACTGGTTGACTAGAAAAATAAAATACTCAGACCTTTATGGGAAGTTAAGTAGGAATAATTAGCAATAAAATCATAAATTCTATGTATTAGTTAACATATAGTTTGCCTCACATCAGTTCATCTTTAAATATTATTTAACATCCTTTAAAAAAAAATCACTGCAAAGAGGAAATAACAGGAATGTAATTACCTTCATTTCTAAAGAAGAAAGAAGGGTAGAAATAGCCCTTAGTTTTTTTTAAAGATACAAACACCCTTATAAAGCCCATACATTCTAAATACTCTTTTAAATGTTAAAAAATAATAGACAGTGAAAACTGTTGCTTCATTTCTTATACACAATACAAAGACTTCTTTGATTTCTGAGATTATTTTCCTAAATTCAAAGCAAAATACAAAATTTTTAAAAACATATCAATGGATTTCTTTTTAAAAATACACCTAGAGGCTGAAAAGAAATTTGGAAATTTTCAAGTTACCTACACCTGAAATTAAACATATTGGAATATCTCTCTTAAAATGTAAAGATTTGAAGGGTAGTAACTTAATAATTGCATTTTATTTGTTACTGTTCATTGCTGGTCAGTTAAGGGGCATGATTATGTACTGCTTCTTAGATGATTACAATGATAAGAAAAAATATTCTGTAATCTGGTAGATTCTATGTCTGAAAAAGTCAGTGAAGATATTCTGGGAATCCTCTGAGGATATTCTATACTTCTGCAGAAAGCTTTTGGCACGTTCAAAACATTTTTCTAAAACTACACTGGCTTTGCAAGTAGACTAGATGGAAACTTTACATTTTCTGTAAGATTTCATACATTCAATCACTCATATATTCCTATAGTGTTTTTAGATTAACAGTTGTGTTTGTAACATTAGGCCATAATAGCCTAATGTATTTTCCAAGAAAGATGCATTTTTCCCAAATAATTTTGTAAGAAATATCTTTTCTAATTATTCAGCTGGAAATCCAGGTTAGCACATATCTCTTCTAGGTGTGCCTTAAGTTCCTATAGTGAAGTTCTTTATTCTTGCAGTGACACTGAGACGCCAGTCAGAACCTACCCTACTTGACACACATGTTTATAACATGCTGATTCATTTGGTTTCAGAGCTGCTAGAAGATGAAAGTCTAAAAGTTAACAAAGGGGAAAAGAGTTACATATAATGAGTACCTTGGCAGCCAGGAAACAGGACAAAAGCCAGACGGGATATGATAACACATGTATTGAAGTTACCTTGGTCCAGGGCCACTGTGGGCCCACAGCCTTCTACGCCTGAGTAAGTCCTGAGTGCATCCCAGAACTTTATGCAAAAAGCATAATGCAAGTAGATATATTTACAGTTGTACCCTTGAGGTATCAATAAATGTTTAAATTTTATTATCTCCACTCTGGAAAAGAATTAAGCAGTTAAATAGTTTATAAAGTTTCCTTTGCAGAAAGCGATGATTAGAAGCATCATTGCCTTAATCGGTATAAATGGGATAAATCAGCGGATCTGGATTTGATCTTTGTTCTACCTTTTATTCACTGTGTGACTGTGGGCAAAGTACTTAACCTCTCTGGGTCCTCATATGTAAATTGGAGATAACAATAGCATCTCCTTTGTAGTGTTGTTGGGAGGATGAAATAAGAAAATGAAATGTTCATAAAGTGTTCGATACAGCTCCTGGAATATAATGAGTACTTAGTAAGTATTAGCTTTTATCATAACCAAAATAAAGCCTTAGGAGGAAACATCAGCTATCTAGAAAGATTTTTTTTTCTTTTGGAAGTTCCAGAATCCAGGAAGCTAAAGTTTTGCTATACATCAAAAAAAGGACAAAAACCAACTAAATGAATTCTAACGAAACAGTACACAGTTTGTCTTATACAGTATTTCTGTACTCTAATTGCGGGATCTTCAATTCTTATTTATTTAGAACTTAGACTGATCCATGATTGGATAGTTTTTCAGACTCAAATAACTTTACTTGGTTCGGTAATTGGTTTTGATGGTCTGTCTAACATGGTTCAGGGTTGTTTCTTTTAAAACAAGGCATGTCATACCATTCTGACTTCTTTATAAATTCTGAATTACTTTGCTGTGACAGTATTTTTTTCTTTATCTTGTAGAAAATCAGTTCTTATTCAGGGCCAAATAATTAGGTACTTTGCAAATGTCATGAAGTTTGAAGCTCAAGCATGATTACTGAGGCTTAATCCCACTTAAATCCTGCGGATGCATCCACTGAACAAGACTGTGAGTGTAAGAGGCAGGTGCAGGAATGATCTTGACAATGTGTATATGCATAGGCAGGAAAGCAGAGGCCAGATTATATGGCAGAGAGGGAGAATGAGAGACAGTCCATACACTTACCTGGGTCAAAAATGGTCAAAAGAGAGAAATCAGTGAAAACTTGATACTCAGGAGTCCTTCCATTTTATATGTAAATGTTCAGTTAAACATAGAAGGTACCCATCATGAATGGTACATGCTTTTTTAATGTAGTGCTTTAAAAATATTATTTCTTAGTGTTTTCATTTCTAACTTTTTTTTTCAAATAGAGAGACAGAAATTCTCACACTAGGATTCTAATTGTAGCTACTAAGTGCTAAATAATTTTTTAAGTAAATTGTTTCCAATTGCCTTTGAGAAATAAGTAATAGTTTTTCTCTTCTGGGAAGTCTTGTTTGGATATGGAGGAGATAAACCCAAGAGATCACTTCCAAATCTCTGATTCCTCATTTATCGATCATAATTTATTTCCTGTGTGTTTCTTGAGTAAATATTAAATTGAAGTAAGGAATTTACACATCACTAAAGATCGACTATTTAAGTCAGTATTCAGTATATCAAGGAAATATCTTATAAATCATGACATAAATTTAAACTGTGAAACTTGGAGCAAAATTCCTCAGGTGCCCTGTACCCTTTCAGGAACAACTTGTGGGTCCTATTTGTGTGTATTCAGGTATGAGTGGTGACTGATTCCTAGCTTTACCTGTGATTTCAGAAGGCTGAGTATTGTTCTTCTATTCATTGAAACACTTCAGGGAAATTTACTATAATAATTCAGAGTACAAATATCCCAGAACATGATGACTATTATTTGGGGCAGTTTATTTGTAATGTCTCACGTCCAAGAATGACTAACTCTTATATTAGGTTGTTTAAACTGGAAAGGTCAAGTGACTTAAGCTTCCAAAAATTCAATTAGGCAATTTCACATTTGCTTTCAGCACCGTGGTTCTTTTCACCAAAGTGCATACATGTTGGGGCTACAAATACAGTGAATTTATAAGGTTAATTATAGTGTATTGTGCACAACACAGTCATTTTGTTGGTAGTTCAATATTATGTTTGGCATGTGTGATAACGTTGCAAAGTAGATTTGCTGTAACATTGACTTCAGTATCCTTAGTTGGAAATGACTGCTTTGTTGGACACATGGTCCCCAGATAAAATGCCTACTTTGATTCGCTTCTCAATTAAAACAAAGTTTCTGTTGAAAAAAAATTTCACCCATTGGCTAATATTCATGGACAGGGTATGTGTAACTGGCAATGTGTAGTTAAGTGGTGTACAAATTCCAGAAATAAAAAGAGAATATTGAAGATGAAAACTTGACTGGGATGTCGTATTACTTGGAAAAGAATTGTAGAAAATGCAAATGGGAGAGCCTGCCAGTACAGTTATAGTGGGTTAATTTCCTGGTGTTCCCATAAGGCCTAATAAATACAGTATATTCACAAGCTCATTGTTCTATGCTTAGTGCCCTTGTCATTCAACACATTTGGGAATCAATGTTGAAAAGCATAATGAGAATGCTATGTTCAATTAAATAAAAATATTACATATAATACAATTAGATTATCATATGGCATAAATTTGGCTTTAGAGATTATGAATTTTATAGAGATTACAAATTTCATATGTACATAGTGGTTGAGTATTAAATTTAAGGCATTATGGAAAGCACTGTGTAGGATGCAACACCTGAGGAGCCCATGAACAAACCTAAAGAAGTATGAAAGTACTTCCAGCAGTTTTCAAACTGAGGTACATGTAGCTTGGAGAATCACAGAGCATGTCCAAGGGGGTACATTGACATTTACACTTTAAGGAAATTAATTTTCATATCCTCAACTTTTGTATCCACTGATGTTGACTTGTGTGAGAATTCCAGTGTGTTTAAGTTCAAACTAATTCTCTCTCCCAATTCCCTTTCACAATTGCTCTTCTTTTTTTCTTTTTAAGCAAAATATTTCTCTCATTCTTCTGAAACCTTATTAAGGTGCATTGTTCCTTGGATATAAGTGTTAAACAAAAGGGAATTAAAAATTTGGTGTGGAGAATGTGAATGACTGTGTATCAAATTCAATTTCAAGTCAAGTGGTTTTTGTTCTCTGTTTTCATTCAAATTGAAGAAAGATCCAATAAATTGTCAGTTGATAAAGCAGCAAAAATCATTTTAGTGGTAAATTACTATGGTATTTAACATATAACTCAAGTTCAAAGAATTAGTCCTGTTGCTGTAAAAACCTATTTCCATTTCTATCCACTTTTTATGTAAACAAGATTTCCCAATGCCTTCATCTAAAACAACAAAAGATAGAAATGAATTGATTCTGAGTGCATAGCGATAAGTAATATCTATCCTGATTAGGAAAAAAAATCTAGTTCATCTCAGTAAGACACGAATTTCTAACAAATTTTAGTTGCAATTAAAATTGTCTTTAATCTATATCCATGTAGTTTTGATCAGTTCTTTGCTTAAAATTTAACAAGAAAATTCAGAAAAACAATTTGCAGACTTAGAGCATTATAATTAAAAGAAATGTTATTCATTTCAGTATTTTATTGTAGCAATATATGATACATTGATTAATGTAAGATTTTCAAGCATAAAAATCTTACAACCTTCACATAATGTTTTATGAGGGAGTTCGTATGAAAGTATGAACTCAGGAAGAACAAGAACTAACGTAAAATTTTTGACCACTAGAGAAGAACATGATCATTTATTTTTACTTGATAGTGGGTATCAAATCACTTTGGTATTTAGATTCCATTGGGTGCATTTAAAAGACTGGTGTAGCAGCTTTATTTTAAAATATCAATATTTACAATATGCTGGAAATTACATCATTTCCAGTTATTTACACTCATGAGGAAACATTTTAAATGTTAACTTAAAATATATGAGTCAGTATATAGGTTTTAAAAGATTATTTTAGGGTGCATGTGAGTAATAAAAGTTAGAAATTCATAGATCTAGGGCAACCACTTTTACTACCAATGGGAAGATGAAGAGTCCGAGCAATTAACTATATTAGCAGGGTCACCCCAGCTAGTTAGTAGTAATACCCAACTAGAAGGATCTCTGGAGAAAAGAAGGGCTTCATGAAGGGTGTAACATTGAGGCTAAAATAATACTGAATGAAAATGGCCTCTCAAGGCAGTGGAAAGTTTTAAAGATAGGAAAAGTTTTCGCCAGTAATTGCGCTTTCATTCCTGAACCATAGAACATTTTAGTCTGCCTGAATGGCACAGTTTTGTTGGAATGTATTTGTAGTATAAGGGTGCAAAGTTATGTTGGGGTTGAATGGCTTAGGTCAAAGATCTTAAACTTTCTTCAACTAACATGTGAGGAGTTAGCTGTTGAAGGTCTTGTAGTAGAATGAAGGAGAAAAGTAGTATGAATCTAACATGGAACTTATAGGTAAGCACTGCCTTAGAAGGTTTTGATCATCCCAGGGGAGGTTATTTGACCCTATTTTAGTGAAATGAATTACATGACCTTTCATTTGGCTTTACCTACCTTTAAGTGTTACAGTAAAACTAG
The DNA here is from genome assembly GCF_036321535.1 of Camelus dromedarius. Lineage (NCBI taxonomy): Eukaryota > Metazoa > Chordata > Mammalia > Artiodactyla > Camelidae > Camelus > Camelus dromedarius. Next base: position 87,132,991 of record NC_087437.1, on the reverse strand, counting down.
ATCCCACTGATACAGTTCCACTCCCCCAACACAGACACACCACATGGACACACCACATCATACACACACACACACACACACACACACACACAAACACAAACACACCTGCATCTCTAAATCTGCTCCCACAAGGGCACAAGTATGGTGGCCCATGTCACTGGGTTTCTCCATGGAAAAATATGTATAATTCTGTAATATTCTTTATACCATATGTTTATTCTAAATAAAAACAATTTATTAAGTGCAAAAAAATCTTATTTGTTACACACTTCCCCCCATATTTCTAATAATTGAATTTACCTAAAAGAAGGGACATACTACTTCCTCCTTTTATTAGTAAGCTTGCTTTAGAATGAATATGGTAAATTTATTGACACAATTGTTCCTAAAGAATATCTGTTTTAGTGCCATTTTTGGGGAACAAAAATGCACCTGCTGTTTCTTTCAATATGTGACATTAGTAAATTATTTATTATTCAAAATGCTAATAATCTCTGTCATACCAAACTCTTAACTATTCACATTCGGAGCATTTTATTATATTGTCAAATATTTCCTAAGTATGTATGTACCTAAGAGAGCACAACCTAGATTTAATATTTTCTGTTAAACACGTAACTCAGAAAGAAAGCAGTTCATTTGGCATCCACTTTTCACCTTCCTTTCCCTTCCTCCCTCACTTCTAGCTGTCTTTTTTGTGTGTTTTTGGAAATGTAGAAAGTGCATCTCAAACGTTAATTTGCACATGGATTACTTGAAGAGCTTGTTAAAAATGCAGATTCTGAGTCTGGAGGTCTTGGGTGGGGTCTGAGGTTCTGCACTGCTAATAAACTATCGGATTGCTAGGATGCTGCTGCTCTATGGACCATGTAGGATTATAAGACTTTAGAGACTGAAATAACACATTACCTTTCCTTATAAAACAATTTTCTTAAAAAAGTTTAACTCAAATGTAAAAATTAAAAAAGGAAAGCCAAAATCTGGTGGCTGGACAAGGAATGCCCATTTCTGGCCAAGTTGGTAGGTATGAGAAAACTTTGCTACTGGAGGTCAGATGTGGAAACAGCAGTGGTGTGACAGTTGTGCCTGATTAGATGGGTCAAAATGGTGGGCCAAGCTAGACTGAAAGGCCTGAAATTCAAATTTGTGTTAGAAACAGGTTTTCGAGGCCTTAAATAATTTTAGGGGGAAGAATGGCATGTTTAATACGGATAGGTTTAATGTTAAAAAATACAAATAACCCTCTTTTGGAGGTATGTTTAAATTTTAGGTTAATGGGAAAATTTAAGTACTAGTGGGGAAAGAAAACATTTTAATAATGTAGTAAAGGTGCAGAAACCATTCCTCATTTTTATGCCAGATTAAATAATGGAAGACAATTAATATTACAATGTGTTACACAAAATGGTCTCTTAAAACTTGAGAATATTCAAGTAGCCAAGAGGAAATTGAAGTGCTCTGTAATTAATTCTAAACACAGACTCAAAACGAATGTGATTTTAAAAAATCTTCTACTCCAGGCTAGAAGAGACTTAACTATTTGTCTATCATTCATTCGGGTCATTTTTTTTAGTATCAAATGCAGATGAATGGTAGACGGAATGAACTTTCAACTTTACAGAATCATAGCTGTCAGTTTTCTTTTATCTCTGTACCTGAATTCAATATGTATAAGGAAAGTTGCCTTTTCAGGAGGTAGGAAAATGGACACTATTTTATACCCAAGAATGGTCAAGTTCAGATTTTCATAAAATATAGTAATTTATCCCAGTATGAAAGATCACAGCTATTCCATCCTACATATTTACCTTACATAAATACAATGACACCTGAGTTATAAGAAAAAAAGATTAAGATTTAAGAGCAGAATAAATTTTGTCCTGGATATTTGTCAAGTAGTTGTTGATTTGAAAAAAAGCACAGTGTGAGAGCTGTGACACAGTTTCAGTTTTATTTGAGGACTTAGGAAGGACTATAGCCCAGAGACAGCCTCTTAGATAGCTCTGGGGAGCTGCTCCGTGATTTTTGATGAAGGGGTACATTCAATTAAGCATACATCTCATCTTGCTAAGAAGGTTCCTGCTAGTCACAAGGAATAGATATCTCAGTTAGTGATTTTACTGCTTTTCTAAGTATGGGACGATGCAAGAACCCGAGTTCATAAAAAAATCTCTCCTCAAATTTTTCTAACTAGCTGAGAACCTGTTTTTCCTGTTTGCTCAGGGCACAGAGCGCCTCATTCCTGAACTTCTCCCTGTGCTGTGTCTCAGGGACTGCCCTGGCCAATCAGTCAGTCCTTGTACAGCCTGGTGGTGGGCCATACTGTTTGGTTTACATATTGTTCATATCTGTCATATCTGAAGATGAACTCTTTAGAGAACAGAAAATGATAAAATGATAAAATGGAAGCTCTTATTGATTGGTAGTGGGGCTTTTTTTTAGTGTAATAGATGCAGTCATGATGCTATCAGCTTAACTCAGTGCTCCCCCTAAGACCTACATTGTCCTTCCCCACTTTTCTGTCTTTGATATTGAGCTTGTACGTGTAAATGAGGATGTCTGCTCTTTTTGCTCTGTTGTTGAGGCATGAACAGCAGGCTTTGCCTTTGGTACTGAGTCTATTCATAAGATCAAAGCTTTTAAAAATGTTTTCATTGTTATTGTTGTTGACATGACTTTTTGCTTTTACTTCCCCTGCTGGGCCAGACCCTAAGAACTTTGCACTGGCTGTTACTTTTTCTCATGTGCTGAATTGCAGTTGGTTTGAAGACTGCAAGTGGAGAGTAAAACTTATACTGGTTCCTCAGTTAGGGTTGGCTACAGTCTTGTACTGTTTCAAACTAAAGACTAGAGTGTCATGCTACCTCTCTTAGAGGGAAACAGTGGAAGGCATAACTAAGATAAATGAAGGCGTTTTGGAGTTTGTCAGTTAGAAAAGGCAAAAAGTTAACTAAAGGGAATTTTTCTCTCATTGACTTTCAATTATGTTTTCCAACATGCAAAGATATTAAGACTGCTTGAGGCTGCTTAGGGTGAGACTAATTCATTTATTTTTAGATCCTAAAGTTCATTTTGTCACTAATATTTAAAGGAAATGCATGTGTCACTGAAGCAGTATATCAGATGTCTTCTTTTCAATCTGAAGTCATATGTAATCACACAGATATCTCACAAAACAGAAAAATAAAGTAGTGATGACTCGACTGCTTTTGAAATGCATATTTATTTGAAATCATAGCTGGAATGTGAGCCACCCATTCTCTGCTCCAGAGAGATTCTCTGTTGGAGAGAACCATGAAAGGAACAGCCCTGTCCGCCTGTGCTCAGGAGGTGCCTGTGGAATCAGTGGGCCATGGAGTTAACTGTCTGTAGCCTAACTTGGACCTGAATATAATGAATGGTTGAAGTTAAAACAGACAAGCATGGAAAAAAAATTTTGATAATTTGTGCCAGGATTTCAATGTCCCATTAATTTTTAAAAACTTACTAGTGAAATCATTTTCATTTTTGTTCATATATTATTATGGGGAAACTCCCTGGTATAGGACATTTTTGAAGTTCTCTGTAATGATGATTTACCATTTCTAAAACATAATCAGTTGGTGGAGGAACTTAAGTTTCACTTTATTTCCTTTTTAGTGAGATGTATCTACTTTTTTCCTAGCTCATGTGGTTATCACTTGGTCTTTCCAGGAGACCAGGCCTATATGAGACTTATAAGCTAAACATACTACTGTTGCCATAATTAAAGTGACAGGTTTTTTTTTTTAAATTATTATTATTTTATCTTTTGTATAAGCAGAAAAAATATGACATTTGGGGGCTTGCAATTGAGGTGGGATTAAATTGGAAAGTAGAACAATGGAAAGAATCTTCTTATAAGATGGCACAAATTTGAATGGCAGAGCTCCATAGTTATAACCTTAAGAGTTTTATTTCTCGGATAAACCAAAGGCAAAGTATACAGGGTAGGAATGTAACAAATTATGCCATAGAAGTGAAAAAAATGCCACTTTGAATTGATATGAAGTGAAAGATCAATTTAAAAACAATTTCATAGAGTAATAATGATGCTATGTAAACAGGAATAAAAAATAGAATAAAAATAATATTAATGAAGTTATTCTGTAAAATCTTAATATTAACAGAAAAGAGAATTTGATTTATACTGGAGCTGACATAAAATCTTGGTGTTATTAATTTTCCATGGAGTAGCTGTTTTCATGTATTTTAATCAATAAAGTCTTGTAAAGCTCTACAAAACCATATATAAAAAATTAATTATTTAAACTACACAGTAATGTTCCACAATCCAATCTTTGTGAATGGATTTCATTTATATTTCATTGTTTATTTTCCTTCAACTTTATAGCTAAGTAATGTAATTTTGGTTAATTATGATTTGACACAAATGGACCAATAAAACTTGCCACTTTCTTCCTTGGTAATGGGGCTATTAATTACTTCTAAAGGTGAGTTTCAGTAGTATACTTGAATTAGAAAATAATGAGGCTTTTTGTCATTCTGTAGTGTTTGGATGGGCTTTGGCTGGGTTATTTCAAGATGAATGTTCTCCTGGTACTACTCACTGATAGCTTTGTAGAATAGAAAAACGTTTATGACAAGTCTTTTTTTGAATAAAATTTTTACATTCAAAGGGACCAAAAAAAAATGACGTTTAGTGGCAAAATGAAGATTTAAGCCTAAATTCAAATTTATTTTACTTAAACAGTTTTACCCCTACATGAATACTTTAGTTTCTTAATTACTGTAGCTTCATAACAAGTTCTGATATCTGATATCTGATCTCTCCTTCCTGCCTTTAATTATTACTGACAATTCTTGCCCTTTATTCTTTCATACACATTTAAGAATCATGTTATTAAATACTATGAAAATTCCTGTGAGGTTTTTACTGGAATTTCTAAAACTTCAGATAAATTTAGGAAAAAATGTGGGATAAAATGATATATTTTCAATATACTTTTCTCATCCATGAAAATGGTATATCTATACATTTATTAACACTTCTTGAATATATATTCATGAAGTTTATCATTTTTCTTTTTGAAACCTTGATAAATTCTTAACAGTAAATTTTCATTTATATTAAAATTGAGAAATTAATTTATTAAAATACATTTTACAAAAAAATACATTTTATGAAAGGAAAACAAATTTCAAACTGAGAACTCCTCTCAACACTTATAGCTGAAAAATACATGTATTAGTAACAAAGAATTTCTATGTATTAATATATATACATATGAATAGAAAAATGAGCTAAATTCATAAATTGACATTTTCCCAAAAAACAAACATATATATTCAATAAACATAGGAAGAAATGTTCAATAACATTAATGATCAGAGAAATCTAAATCAGGAAGGTAATGAGTTACCATTGTTAACTGTTTAGTTAGGAATATGTATATATATAAAGCAGATATTTCTAGTATTGGAGAAGATGAAGTTTCACAGCTTCTAGCCAAATTTAGTATAACTTGTGAGAATTGAAATGTTTTAACCACTTTGAGAAATAGTATTATCACAAGAAATAAACTAAGCCATTCTCCTAGTTATATACCCAAGGAAAACTCTTGTTTATGTTCAGCAAGATGTATTTTCATGAAGTACTGTTCAAACTATATAAGACCTGGAAATAATCTAAATTTCATTAAAAAGAGAACAGATGAATAAGCTATAGTACATTCACACAGTAAAGTATTATACATCAATCAAAATTAATGAAAAATAAGAATATAAAGCTGTCTATGAATCTTAGCAATATAATATTGAGTGACAGATAGGTTGTTAAAGTTGCATGTATCACAATCACCCTATGTTATAAATTTAAAAAGAATAAAAGTTTAAAAAGTTTTAAAATAGTTATAAAATTAAACTATAAGTAAATAAATATAAGAATAGTTCATATTCTGGATGATTGATTTATAGATATTTATTACAGTAGTATAATCAAACAAACAAATAACTGAATGAATCAATGAATGTATGCTTCCATGGACAAATGAATGAATAAATAAATAAACTAATAAATACATAAATGATGACTGTACATGAGCCAATATAAACAAGTTTTCATAAACCAAGAATTATATTAATTTAATTCTATGGACTCAGTTCCAATAAAAATAAATTTTAAAAGTGATATCAGAATTGTCACAAAATCTTATTTTTGGTTGACTTTTTCCCTAAGATTTTCTGCCTATGATTTCAGTGGACTTATATAAAATTCAGTTGGTGGTAGATGATTATTATCTGTATACAAGAGTCATTTTGACCTGTTAAGTTAAATCATGATCAATCTTGGAGCTTGTAAGATTATGTGAGAATAAAAATGATTTAATTTTTGTACTTAAAACCCTTCCTTAGGAGAAAAGATCAATTGGCTCTTAGCATATTAACATCAAGCAATCAAGGCAAGATTTTTCTTTCTGAGATACCCGAGGGAACTACAATGACTATTCAGTATATTCTTTACATAACTAGTATTTACCATTCATCAATATGAAGGAAACTGTATTTTTAAGGGGAGATGATTACACAACATGGGGTAGCCAGAGAACAATGTGAGGCCAATTTCTATTCAATTTGGCAGATGGTTCAACATTGTCTTCCAAAGAGCCAACACAAAGAATTTGCGTAACAATCTCAATAAAAACAATAGAGGAATTGGGAAACTTAAGAACATTTTTCATTAAGCAAGTAGCTTGAAATCTTGCTGAGGTATGTGAACCTGATTTTGAATTTGATAATTGGATTTTTTTTTCCTAGAGAGCCCAATATGATTTTGATATCTTCTGCCTTCAGTCAGAACCACAGTTAAGTCAGTCCCAGAGTCACAAAACCATTCTTCTTTTACTACAGTTCTAATATAAGAAATCCATTCTTGAGTTTAACAACCTTCACTTTAGGAAGTATTTCATTTTACTGTTTGTTTAAATGTCGATAGTTGTCATTTATGGCAATTTATCTGTAACCAGTACAGTTTTGGGGAAGCAGTGTTGCCCAGGAAAATTTGTGAAATAGTGGTCTAAAATATGTAGTTAATCTTTCATCCTTTATTGAATTGTTAACCTCAACAAATTACTTACTTCATTTCCACAACTTTAAATGCCAAGTGCTTGTAAAATGGTTGCAAATATTTAAAATTAAACTACTTCATAAATGTTTGTAATAAACTACACCATGAACTTGATTATATCTGAGAGGGAAAGCAAACTTTCTAGGAGTTATTTGGTAGCCATGAATCTACCCTTTATTATTCTCAGAAACAGAAACCAATTGTATTCTGTCTTAAATGGTGAGGTTTATATTAGGTTAAAAAAAAATCCTACCCAGCATGTTATAAATACATCTTAAATTTGGCCATATTTCCTTGCTCAAGAATATGACATAAGAAGTTACACAGTATGCTGGAGTGATTGAACACCTTTAATCTTTGGTCTTTCTATACTTTGTAGCTCAAAGTCAGAAAGAAAGCCCCATATGCTATATCTGTAACTGTGTACATTGCATTATGGAATATCAAAAGCAATCAGTCCTCACTCAAAGAGGATTGTACTGTTCAAAGTAAATGCTTTCTTACTGCGAGTTTTATTCCTGAAACCAATTCAAGTAAATTGAAGGAAAAGAAACACAGAGGGATGTTTTGCCAGTGATTTCATTGCTTTCCATATTTCAAAATAGCAGTTTTATAATTTAGATGATTCTCCAATCCAACCCATTCAACTCCTGTAGAGGATGCTACTTTAAAGAAATTATGGCTAAGTCAACAAAATAATAAGATGACAAAATAATAAGATGACAAAATTGTTATTATTATTATTATTAATCTTACATCTTAGGAATATTATAAAGTTACAGGTGCTGTCAAAAACTCAAAGTCCTTATTTGAATGGTATATATTTTAACACTACCAAAAACTGTTAGGTTCAAAAAAGTAAATGGGAAGGTATAGGAGTATTTTTAAAAAATCAACCAGCCTTTCTGAATTCATAACTTGAGTTTAAGTATCTACACACATTGCAGACATTTATCATCATGCCTCCTCTCTTTTGTGACCTTCTGAAAGGAGCATAATTCATCAAGAAAATATTTTTCAGTAATCTCTGCCCAGGATAATTTACCTTTTTTCTGATCTTCAAAGTGACAGATTGCAGAGGTTGAGCCTCTGTGACTTAAACCACAGACAGTTTCATGTTTCAGTGTGCTTTTCTGTCTCGGTGGTTGACTTGATTTATAATAGTTGAGGTAGTGCAAAATTAAAAATTAATTAATTTGAGTGAATTGGTAATAAAGGGGACAGAGCGGCTGCATTGAGATGCTAATAGGTCTATTCCAGACCTATTCTGGCCATCTGATCCTCTGGAATATCCAACAGCTGTGGTAGGCAAAACTGACAACTGAGCACATTCAGGAGAAAGGGTCAAGAGTGTGGCTCGAACCCCAGTGGGGCCAAAACAGGGGCTGCTCTGCCCGAGACTCTACTTCTGGGATGAAAGCAGGTCAGATGGTGGAAATAATATATTTATATGAAATTACTAGAGAATCTCTGTAGAGAAGCTGTGATATGATCTCAGGATGTGATTTTCTCTGTGTGTGTGTGTGTGTGTGTGTGTGTGTGTGTGTATACATGTGTGTGGAAAATTACTTCCTGAGCCGTTGTCTGTAAGGCTTCCCGTAACTGTAATGCTTGCTTCATTGACTGTTTTAATGGGAAAAATGCATAATTAATGCAATTAAGATTTCTAGAATAAACATAACTTTTGAAATACATGTACTGTTACACAACATATAGTATCATTTATGCATACAAGACGTGTAATATATTCCTAGCCTTTGAAAGAGTGAAATGCACTATTAAATATAAAAATTACATTTTACAACACATAAAATAGTGTTTTCTCCTTTATGTGACTAATTTCTAATGTACCTACTATAAGGTGTTTTTACTCTACCACAAAATAATACATCTATCATGTATTATTTTTTCTAATTATGCAAAAGAACATACTCATTTATGAGATATGGATTATATGAGAGAAATGGGAATAGAGTAAAGAAATAAAATCATACTCCATCTATTTAAGATTATAATTATGTGTATGTCTGAGTAATAGAAGAATAATAGTAATGTAATAGGAATTACTGATAATTGGTTGTCCATAAAAATAATACAAAGCAGCACTGATTTAAGTTATGAAGATCCACAAGCTGATTTGAGACAGTTTCAGTAATCACGATAGAGCAAGTTTCTGAAACAGTAAATCAGAAATGCTTAAAGCAACACAGTGCTTCTTGAAAACTAAACACATAGATAACAAACTAAATCAAAAAGTTTGTTTTGTTTTACAGAGGCACACTTCATCTTTTCCTTTTTAAAACATGTTATTTTCCCGAAGAATGCATTATATACCTTGCAGCTTCCTCACAACAGTATAGCCATTCTATTAATTTGAAGCAGTCTGATATCTAGTCTAAATATCAAAAACGAAAACAAACCAGAATCACTCATTGAATAGCAATGTAATTTTTTAATGTTTCTTCTACTTGATTTCTTCTTGTTTTTCCTCAGGGAGAATAAGAAAAGGCGATTAGCTATTTTACTCAGAACCCAATTACCTCCATGTTTCTGGTGGGAATTTTTGTACCACATATTAATCAGTGAATCAGCCAATCTCTTTTAACTTCCTGTAGCTGAATTTTAGGTAATTGAGAATTGATTGACATTTGCCCCTGATCCAGTGCATTTAGCTAAAATTTACTATGGTGCTGGTGATGTTTATATATTTTAGCAATGCTGTCATAACTGCTTCTATTACGTCCACCACCAACGCCAAGAACTACGTAACACCTCAACTATTTCTACCTCTACAACTAATACTACTATCTAATTAATCCACCCCCACTACTAACACCAGTATTTATTGGGTTCTTACTTCATGCCAGGCAGTTTTAGCATTTTCAGATATACTGATATATTTAATCTTCATAACAACCCTCTCTGCCAAGTACTATTATTTTTTCCATTAAAAAAATGGAGAAACCTAGATGATGTATCAGTCAATTCCTTATTAGCTCCTGCTACATGGTTTTGAAAGAAGGTAATGCACATTCTTTGTTTGTCATTTAAATAGTTCATCATTCTTGCAACACAAGGAGGTAAACATATAATATATTTTATTATAAGGTTTTTTCCCAAACAACAATATAAGAGAAAAATATATCTCAAGAAACTATTTCCTCTAATTATTGAATAATTTATTTTTCTCCCTAGAGATAAACTAAAGGGACCATCAGGCAAAATTATAAATCTCAAGTCTCACACTCGTATTGATGGGATGGTAAATAAAATTTACTTCCCTGTTTCAGAAAACAAGATTAAGTTATCCTTTAGTGCAATAAAATGCTGATTTCAAGCCTAGGCTGATTCTTTTAAGGTGCTTTCCAATCAATGAGGATATGAAGGGAAATGCATAGTTGGCAGAGTTGGGAATCCAACTCAAAGGCTAAAGAGTAATGTATTTACCTAATTGCTACAAATGCTGCAATATGAGCTGATGATTTTTAAACCAGTTTGAAGACGAGAACTGTAATTCTACTGAGACAGCCATTCCCGCTACAGGCAAAAATCCATAGACTATTCCTGTTAAAAATAATACTAATTCCTTGTTAGGAGACACACACTGATATTAATGTTTCAAATACGAAAGTTAAAAAATTACTGTAACGTTCACTGTGAAAACCATGTCCAGTTGGCACTGCAAGATAATGTTTTAGCAGTTCCTTTATAATTCTTGTTTTCTAAAGTTTATAATTAGTCAAAACCTCGGATTGGGTGGGATTCTCCAAGTCATTGGACAGGTATTAGGCAAACATGTCACTCCCAGGGTTCACTCATCTCACCACTTGTGCTTTCATAACCTTTTATTCATTTTATTTAGTAAAGTATGAAATTATTTTCACTCAGGAAAAAAACAAAGCCTCCTCCTTTAGTTTTTCTTTCATACTACCTCCGACAATGCTTTTTTTTTTTTATCATTCACCAACATAGTGCTGTGATTTGGACCTTAGGAATTCGATTATTTTGCATTTGAAAGCATGGAAATATTGCCATTAAATCTCATTTTATACTTCAGCAATACTGACTTTATATTACATTATTGATGCACAGGTTTAATTCTGATGAAATATTGGGAGAGATTGGCCTATACTTAAAGATTTTAACAAAATTAAAATGGTTTTTAAGTCAGTGATAGAACTAGGTTTCCAAGAGTATCTATTTTTATGAAATCTGAAAGAAAGTTAGTAACTTTATTATATTTTATGTTTATTTTCCTTATGTTTAAAACTTGAATCAGACAAGCCTGTATGTGCTAATATTTTAAACTTTAAGTAGTGTGATTTTAAAATGATATGAATTAATTATATCACCTGGATCACATAATTTTATGCATCCAATATATTTGGATTAATTTTTCTAGTAAAATAAAGAGGAGAACTTTTAAAAGTACTTTTATACCATCTATTAATTCTTGAAACAAATAAGTTCATTTTTTTTATTTCTATTTACAAAGTTGCTAATTTAGTGATTATAAAATTTGTATGGTAGTGTTTCTACAAATACTAATACAAGGAATGGAGAAGAAAATATAAAGAAGTATTTCAAAATATCTTTGTTTCTTATATTAAAATATTATTTTAGCCACTGTGGTGCTAATACCAGTAATCGTGGTGTAATACACAACTTCATTAGTGGCAACCGTACGGTGCAAGCCTCTTGTCAGTTACATGCAGCACAACTGAATGCTCCTGATGGAGGTATTGGCTTTTTTTTTTTTTTTAATTCTGTCTTTTGTGCTAAGCATTTGTTTTTGAAAATGAAGTGACACTTTTTCTTATGACAGTGAAGTTGAACAGATTGTTTTGGGCAAAGTTCAATTGCAGTTAACCTTCCAGATGAACAGTTGTGCTCCCATAACTTGAGGTCATTCAGGTCAATCTGAATTATTAAAGAGGATTGCAGAAAGGGGAAGTATGGTTGGATATTCTTAAAGAAACATTTAAAACTGAAGACGAATCAAACCAGAATATCAGTGTCTGTCATGGTTCTGATTCACTTTTATTTCATTTTTTTAAAAACATAAATAGCATAGAACTTGTCAATCATAGCCATAATTAGCACACACTTGGTCTTTTTAAAAAACTTTGAGTCACATTAAAAGTTTATGTGTCTTTTATATCCTTATTTTAGGAAATACACTTTCAGCTGTTATCATTATACATTCTAGAGTATCCAGACATACAATTCTTTGAACAATATTTGAAGGAAAGAGAGTAGAAAAGTACAAAATATGTCAGTGCTTTATTTTTCTTTTAAAGCGTTTCAGAGCTAATAATCTTAAAAATAACATTATGCTATTTTCAAATGTTGATACATTCAAATCTTATAAAATGGCTTTCTATATCTTGTAAATGGTTAATGTTATAAATGTTAAACATATTCATACATTACCAATGAGATTATTTCCACCTTGAAAATAATGAAATGAAAAGGGAATAAAAATTACAAGATCCTTTCTGTTGGTTGGTCTGGTGAGAGAGAACAAATATAAAAATCTAGTTGATTCTCATAATTGTGAAAAATCCTACTGCCACAGGCAAGATTAGTCTATAACACTTTCTCTGAAGTGTGAATTAAGTCTGACATTTCAGGATTATCTGGAGTTGATGTGGATGCCTTTGTACACTGGATGGAACTGGGCATCCAGCTGGCAGTAACCACGATCAGAGTGCTGGCCTTGGCTGGTTAAATGGATTTTGCTTCAGGTTAAGAAGTCTTTAGGGAATTGGGTCAAATTGTACAAGGACAGCTTTTCTGATTCCTTGCCTATGATGTAAGACCAAGAGCATATTAACGTTACTTAAAACCCTGCCATATACGAGATCATTTAGAAATACTAGAATGGGAAATCTCAGGAGAATAAATTAGACCCACAGTTAGATGCTGGAGAAAGTCTTTTACTGAAAGGATAGGCCAGAATCCCAATTCCTCTTTACTTTTCTCTCATGTCACGTGACTCTGATATGCTCAATTAAACCACAGAAATACTTTTCAAAGGGAATCACTCTGAGAAAGTGACATAACTTTCACATAATATGTGGAATTGTTACAATTATGCCATCTTCTGCATTTTTGTTCATATGACTGAAGATTTTAACATGGCCAAGAAACATCACACTGGGCTAAAAGCCCCAGTAAAGACTTCCAATGCAGTTATGAAATTTTGAAGTTTATGTTGTATTTTATAATTGGGGAAATAGTGTTTTAGATACTCAAAAGTTTCAAGAAATCCTTTTAGCAAAGTATTAAAAAAAAAAAACTCTTACAACTCATTAAATCCTATTATGAACTAATTATTTTGTATGCTTTTATTTTTAGGAAAAAACAAGGTATGAAGTTGAAATTTTGTATTTCTAATGAAACTCTGAAGTTTAAAGCTAATTATTTGGAAGTTAAAGTAATATTTTGAAGGCTCCCATGTCATTTTAATGTGACATAGAACGTAGCTCTCTATACCATGATCCTCTGTTGAATAAATCTGGCCCCCTGCTGGCCTAATTCTTTGACGCTCCCACTGGGTTGTGTCAAAGAATTTGTAAGGGATACAGTGAAGTCGCCGTCATCTCCATGGGTTGTGGCAGTTCAGTTGCTTTGCCTATAAATATGCTGCATGACAGTTGCCACCCTGCACTTGATGTGATACTGTGGGCACACCTTCCATCGCTTTTCTTTAACAGAAATGTGAATGGCATTTAAGAAAGTTAAATGTGAGTTATAATTAAAAGCCTTACTACGTTTGAAATCATCAGAAAGTAATGTCATTTTAACGCTCTTTGAAACAGTGTATTTTCTTGCTCGATACTATCAAAACTGCAGTTCTTGTCCTGGGAGTTCTCACTGATGCTCGAGATATATAATGCACTATGTAAATAAGAGCAAGCGTTAGCTGTAGTATGTAGGGCTGCTGATTCTGTTGACTTCATCTCTTAAGAATATTCAGCACCATTCAGCCAGTATTTATCGAACATCTACTCTGTGCCAGGACTTTTCTATGAAACTGGAGACAATTGCAAAAGAAAGTAAGTCCCAGCCATTATTCCCAAACAGTTTAGGAGAAAAAGAAGAAGTTAAGTAAAAGAATCATTTAAAGGCATTAGAGATTAAAACATCATCCTCTGAGACTGGAAAAGATTCAGCCCAACTTGAGGGGATAGGGAATAATTCTAAAAAAGCAGATAACTGTAAGGTGGAACTTGAAGAATTATTAGCAGATATACTTAGGCACATAAAAATGAAATGGATAAAGGAACCTGAAATAAGATAATATCATGACAAAGTTCTGAAGGTAGGAAACAAGATGTAAACAAGAATGGCAAGTGTTTTGGTATTGCTGAAGTCTCAACTGTGAGGGGTGCAGGCAAATATCATTTGAGAAATAGACAGGGGGCAGGTATTATAATATCATATCATATACCATCCTAGGAACTTCAACTTTATTATGTGAGTGTGTGGGAGGTGCTTTTTTTTGCGGAGTGAGGGGTTGGCTCTGAATGTCTTAAAACAAATAATCGACATAGATTTTTGTGATGGGAGGAAAATTACATATATAAAAATGGAGACTACTATGGTTATTAATTCAAGAAATGGTAATGGTCTTATCTAGACCAGTTTTATAAAACTGAGGAGAAAGGTATAGGCCCCAAAAGTACATAGGATATGAAATCCATGGAAATAGGTTACCTACGGAAAGAGGAGTCTAGGTGACCTAGTTTTCTAATAAGAAGAAATAGGAAATAAGGAGAAAATATATGAAAAAAGTGACAAATTCACTTTTGAGCATTTTGTAGTTCAAATCATTGTGTGATATCCAAATATAATTTTTAAGCAAACTTTAAATTTGAGTCTAAATTTCATTGCTAAAGACGTGCTTGACATGCAGATTTGTGAAATTCATCGATAACAGATTCAGCTAAAAAAATCTGGAGTGGATAAGATTGCCCACAGAGACTTGAAAGTGAAGACAATGCTAACATCTGGAGCCTTGGGGAACACAGATGCTTAAAGGAATTTTCAATTACTTTATGTCAATTGCCTATTTATGGTATAGATGTTTGATTTACCCCTTGTTCCCTTTTTTAATGAACATACTTATATCTTTCCAATTAAAACAAAAACAACAACAAAATGCTTTCCCAATATATCTTCTCAGGTTACCCTACTATTTATCTCCTTTCCTGAATCTAAACTAAATTAGGAAATCTAATCATTTCCTTAATGAATTGTAACATCTACTGCCTGTACTTTTCACCATAAAGTCCTTGCCCATTTTTGACTTGTGGTACTGTATGAAAATAATGTTCTTGGAGTTCACAGTGTGAGACTTTTAGGTTCCAAACCAATGACCTTTTTTTTCAATTACTGTCTTCTCTGATCTCTCTGAAGCAAGTGCTCTATTGATCACCAGACTCATTCTAGAAACTTTGCTCAGTGATTTATCACCCCTCGTTCTTTTCTAATCCCCACAATATGGGTCTACATTGACTATTTTTTCCCAATTTAAGACATGAACTTCCAGTTGCCAGTACTCTGTCTCCATTTTTTATTTCCCTTTGGTCCTTTGGCATCTCAAATCCTTTCAAATGTATTTAGCAGTTGGAATGCATTGGGGTATAACAACAGATACCCCTAATTGAACCAGCACAAACAATAAGAAAATGTATCCAACTTTACCTGGAAGAAAGTCCAGAGATAGGATGTGTTTCAGCTATATTATTATCAGAAATCAACAATATCATAATGAATGTGGTTTCTTTCTCTACTCAGCCATAATCCCTGCAGCTTCATCATTGGGGGCTGGTAGTAAAGTGATTGTGGCAATTCCAGGATTTCTACCCAGAAGAGAGATGGTCTTCCTAGGTTTTCTCTTAGAAGAGAGGATATTTTTTCCTAGAATTTCCCCTGATGACTTTTCACCATATCTTATTGACTAGAACCATGTCACATGCTCATTGCTCAACCATTCACTGTCCTGAAATAGTCACTCCTCCATCCTTACAGCTGTGGTAGAATCAGATTTCTAAAGGTTATGACTGCAAGGGGGTGGAGGGTAGATTATGGATACTTGAAGTTGTGTCAGAAAGTAATAAGATACGATGGGTGCTGAATTAGCCACCAACATTGTCCATTGTAGGATACTGTCAGCTATCCCATATCATCAGAAATTTCCAGTTTTTAAGGTCTTTTAATTGAAGCTCTATTTCTAGTACCACATTCTCAAATGAGGCTAGTCAATTTTGTGTTAAAATTTTAAAAGGTGGTTAATTTTATCCAACACCAAAATCAGCATCCTCCCTACAGAATTAGCTCCTCTGAGTCCCCTTTCCTCAGTAGCAAAAGCTCCTTTATTCCTTGCTTAGAATCACAGAAACTTTATGGACTTAACTATCCTCACACACTTAGTGAGTTGATTCCTTCTTTCATATTTATTGGCCAATCTGCCTATCTTCCACTCTGTTTTAGGACTTCAGCAGTTCCCACATGTATTACTAAGGTATTACTAATTGTTGTTGTTATTGTTGTTGGTGGAGGTGGTGGTGGTGGTCCTTTTGGTATCTTTACCTTTATCTATCCTATGATGGAGAGCAAGATTAATTTTTCTAATTTGTTGTTGTATTTATCTTACTTAAATCCTCATGGTCTTTCTTTGCTTACCAAATTCCTCAACTGGGCTTTCAAGAATCTAGTCTCAGTTACCTTCTGTTCTTATTCCTACTGCTATCCTGTACTGACCTAGTACTAGACCTAGCCAAACTGGAGATCCCTCCAAGTTCAACAAACTGAATTAAATATATCAGAATTTCCTTAAAAGGGCCCAAATCTCTCATCACTGCTCATACTCAGGCCTTTTTTCTATTACCATCTTTCCTGGGATGGTTTCCAGATATAAAATCCTACCATATTTTTTTTTCAGTATTTTTGTCTCCAGTACCACTTCTATGTGAAGCCTCAACTGACCCTAGAATGCTAACATTTCTTCCAATGAATTGGTGATGTCTTTCTGTGAGACTGCAAATTGACAAGAAGGATTAGTCATGTTCATCCAAGTAAGCTCTATAGCCCATTTTATGAGTCTGCATAGTTAGCAAATATTAACATTTTTTTGTGGAATTGTTAGAAACAGTAGATATAGAATTCATTTCCTGGGACTAGAAACAAAAGGTTCAGCCTTAGATCTAAGTAGTTAGATATACAGAATCATGTTTAACAATTCTACTCTTCAAAATTTAAAAGTCTTCAGAAATTCAATAATCAAAATTCTGGACTTACTCTTGTAAAACTATTGGATTTTTGCTTGTTTTTTTTTTTTCTTGTTTTACATCAAAATCCCCTATATTAAAAAACAAACAAACAAACAAAAACAGAAAAAAACAAGGCAAGAGGAAAACAAACCCTCTTAAATCAGAACCTGTGGGAAAAATACTTCTTTTCAGGATTTGTTTTTAACCTTTCAAATAGATTATAGTTGTTCCTTTAAAGTAGGAGACTAATATAATAACTTATAGAAAGTGATAGATGTTTTGATCACAGTAACAATTCTGGGCCAAATTAATTTACCACATACAAACATTGAACATGATATATGAGAAGAGTGACTAAAATCTATGAAGGCATATTATGTGTCAGATATGTTTTACATAATATCTCAACACTGAAGGTAGGTGATGTAAATCTAATTAATAGAGATAGAATCATATTTCAGAGACATTAAGTAATTTCTCCAAGGTAACATTGTCAGTAAAGGGTAAAACTCTGATTTAAACAGAAGTCAATTTGATTACTGAGCCTAACGCTTTCAACACTCAAAGGATTATAAAGATAAATGTATTAAGCAATCAAGGATAATTCACAATAATATCCAATACCATTTTTATTTTAATAAAAACTTGAAGTTTTGTTAGTTTGTCTTGCATAGAATAAGTTAATCCATTGGCATATCTTGCTTTTACTCTATAATACTGTCGTATGTGGATGTAAAACTGAAATAGATGAACATTATAGCCATATATTCAATGTAAAAGAAAAATATATGGAGCATTTTATTATTCCAAGTATCTCAGGATATTCCTATTTAAATGTATTATATACATTTATTATTAATCACATTATTTTGTTTTGTCTTTTTAAATGGAGCATATATGAATAAAAATAATTGTGGTACATACAACCTAAGAGAAAGAAAATCATGAATTATACTTTGAGTTTTAGTTTCTATAGTTCTTCTATTCAGGAATAGTAAATTATAAAGCAAAAATGTCATCATTACAGGAACATTTCTTTTAAAAAGAAATATGAAATATATTTACAGAGTAAACATGATTCTATATATTTCTCATACTGCAAACCATTTCCAAATTTCCACATATGCTTGCCAAGAACAATGATAGTTAATGTTTCATTGAATTCTTTGAGAAATGTTGAATACCAAGACTGGTTTGGACCACATTTAAGCATATATTATGCTAGACTAAATTTCAGAAGAAGAGAGAATATTTTATATTTTTGGCTATTTGTGTTAAAAAAAGAAAATCCTCAAGTAGAATACAGATGCAAAATAAATTTGGTTAAAAAAAACTTATATCCCATTTGCCAGTTGCTATTTCAGTGTGTTTTTTATTCCTAGATATTTTTTCAAAGTCCTTAAGAATTAGAAAACATTGAACTTTTTGTCCATTCATATTTTTTAAATATTGTTCAAGTTTGTCATGCTCTTACCTTAGTAGATGTCAACAGAAGGTACAAAATGGTTTTCAGGGAATTCATTGTTCATCTTTAAGACTTCATATATATATATATATTTGTGAACATATATGTTTAATGTGATGTATATGTCATGTATTTCATTTAAGGTAATAGTATAAAGGATGAAAATAATTCAGGGAAAACATTGATAGAACTTAGTTCTTCTAGCTGATTTTCTTTAAACTTACTTTACTTCCCCCTGCCCCCAGTTTAGTGATTCCCCATTGCCAGATGCCATTTAGCTATTCCAAGCAATAGAAAAAGATTTATGCATTGGCAAGTGGAGAGGTGAAACACTGGTTAAAAGAGTTCTGCAAATGATACTTCTGATCCCAGCAGGAGTTATAAGTTTACATTTTAAAAAGCAAAGTTTTTTCTGTTAATAACTATAAATTATATGCTTTAGTGTATTATCCCTTTTTTCTTTTTCCCAATGATAAAATCCCTCAAGTACATGAGTGAGACAGATACAGTACACTTATATTTTAGGAAGTCTTGAGGTTTTCTTTGAAAAGAATGGATTTACTAGATTGAAAGATGCATGTAATTCACACCAACACCATGCCCTCCTCCCATCTCAAAGTTACATTTTCTTTTAAAGTAAAAGAATGAAAGTTCTCAAAAAACATGCCCGGCTTAGGACAGCCTTTAATCATTAGTGCACTCCTGTTCCTTTAGCATCTGTGAAGACATGCAGTATAGCTTGAGCTTTAGACTACATATTTATATTTGTTAGAAAGCTGTACTTACAAGGGAGTCAAGATCAATTGTCAATTTCTTATGAAAATGTAAACTTTAAGATATTCTTTCAAGTAAATAGGGAGCAATTTAGGGAGATGTGTCTATAAATTTTCCTAAATAATAACTTTGTTTCATGTTGGCTTAGAAACTGAATTTAGTTAATTAATAGGGAAATTTATAGGTAAAGATAAACTCAAAATTAAGAAAATCTATTTGAAATTATGGTTTGTGGTTAGTTTATTTGGAAAAGAGAAAAATAGAGTTAGCTTTTTCTTTTTCAAATAGTAGCAAAATCACATGATATGTTGGCTCATTGTCTTGCACTGTGGAGTTGAACTAGCTGCTTTCTTTCCATTTTTTAAACATACTATATATTTTAGGTGAAGAAATCACAGAAAAGGAAGGAACATTGAACCTTCTTAATTAGAGCCTTCATAAATAATATCAGATACAGCCATTTGCTCTGACCATTGAACCTCACAATTTGATAAAAATAATACTAGAAAATGATGAACAATATTTTCACTTTTCTTTTAGCCTTTTGAATTTGTGTTTCTCCACACTAAAATAATCTCTTTAATTCACATTTAGACCTCATACTTAATGTCAAAGTAAAATTCTATAAGCTCTTATTAAAATGTTTTAGAAACATACCTTGGAATTTGCTTCGCTTAGTTAAAAAATTAGTGTCAGCCGATAATGATACATGCCTGACATCACTCTCCTCTGTACTGATCAAATAGAAAATAATTTTTATATATGTAGTTTTGTGATTAGTATTATTTCCTTCTGTGATGTTATATTTACTGTAAATATAGGAGAGGCTATATAATGAATGTATCTACTTATAATTATATGTCTAGTAAATCCTGAAATTATTGCTAAAATAGTTTAAAAGTTCCTGTCCATACAGCGCTAACTCTATGTAAGTACAGTAAAACTTTTTGAAGTAACACCATATTGACAGCATTTAATATACTTAGGCCATCTTTCAAAGTGTGACTACCCCTTTTATAAATATCTCTTAATTACTCATGGTCAGAAAACTGGAGGCTTCAATCTCACTAAATCTGAACTAAAATAAAGGTTATCCTATAGGGAAAGCATGTCTTTAAACATCATTCAGTTACTTGAATTGGACTGGACTGGACTGTCCTCTTGCCTGAGCAATATGGCATAGGGTGGAAGGAGGAATATTAGGAAAGGGGAGAGTCTTCCCTATTTTGTATTTACAATTTATATTTACAAGACATTTTTACACAGTAATCTACTTAAACCAGGTCTTCAAACCCAAGAGAATTGTTTAGTAGTTTAAATATATACTAGAGAAACATAATTGTGAGCTTGCCTTGTAGTCTTCTCTTATAACACTAGGTTAGTAGGGAAAAGAAATGCTTTCTGAAGGTAGAGATTCAAACAATTAACTTTTAAAAGAAGGTCCAGATCATAAGAATAACAAAGAACTCCCTTTATAGCATATGTTTATTTAATGGAACTTATATGAAATATGCAGACGTTAAGAAATTCTTATATATACCATATGCTTTTAAAATTAATTCTGGATATACTTTAGATTAAGACAGGTCTATGGTAACATGTTATCACCTATATGACTACATATTTTATTATCAGCAATAGATTTTTTTTTTTAACATTTGACATTGTGATATTCTTATTTCAACTAGAGTCTCCTGTACTAGGGTCACAAGAGTGAGATGTGTGCCCTTCATGGTTCTGTTTATGGGGACTTCCCCTAAATTAGGACTTTCAAACTATGGCTAGCAGGCCAAATCCTGCCTGCCACCTGTTTTTTGTAAATACAGTTTTATTGAAACTCAAACCTAGTAACTTATCTACATATTTTCCATGGCTGCTTTTGTACTCTACTGTGGCCTGTAAAGCCTGAGATATTTACTATCTGCCCCTCTCCAGAAAGTTCGTCTACTTTTACCTTAAATAGAACTATGATCTAGTCCTCAAAGTATCCTCCTAGACATGTTCAATGAGGGCTAAAGGAGCTTCTCGTCAATGCATGGCTTTCAAGCCCAAAGTCTTGCTGAACACCCAGACATAAAGCTAATACAATAATAAATGTTGAGCAAGGACTTTGCTGTTCTTTCATTTTTGTCTTTCTTTTACACAGAAATTCAACAGTGAAATAATGTGAATGTCCAGGGCAAATCAATTTATATCCTATAGTAACAAATCTGAAAATATCAAAAGACCCACATGAAACAAAAACCAAACTTTATCCTTGTCTAATGCACAGTCACATCCTTTAGAGGAAAAATGAGAATGCTGTTCACAGATGATGCATCACAATCTCATGATGCTGTTCATACTGGCATGGGTTATAAATATTAAAAGATGAATTCACTGTTTTAAGTGTGCAAGTTTGTATATACATGTTGCTTAAGACAGTACAACTGGATGTTTCAAAGTCTAAATTATTTCACCATATTTGAATAACTTCAAATGGCTTGAAAAACAAATAAGCACACACAACCCTGATCTTTTGACATTCCCCGTCCTACTCCACTCAAAACTTGCCCCATTTAGCACCACTCCATCCCAGTACATGGTAACTCTATCTTTCTAGCCAAAAAGCTCATAGCACATTACCTCTTCTCTTTCTCCTAGACTCCACTTCCAATTCTGTGAAGAACTCTACCTTCAGAAAATAAGAAAAATCTAGCCTCTTCCTGCCCCAGATGATCCTCAACTTAAAATGGTTCAACTTAACAATTATTCTACTTTACAATGACGTGAAAGTGACACACATTCAGTAGAAACTGTACCTTGAATTTTGAATTTTGATTTTTTCTTGGGCGAATGATAGATGGTAAGATATTCTCTCAGGATACTGGGTTCGGGCAGTGAGCCACAACTCCCAGTCAGTCACATGATCACAAGGTCAACAACCAATACACTTGCAATGATTCTGTACCTGTACAATCATTTTTTTTCACTTTTAGTACAGTATACAATAAATGACATGAGATATTCAACACTTTACTATAAAATAGGCTTCTCGTTAGCTGATTTTGCCCAAGCGTAGGCTAGTAGTAAGTGTTCTGAGCACGTTTAAGGTGGGCTAGGCTAAGCTATGATCTTCCAGAGGTTTGGTGTATTAAATGCCTTTTTGACTTGCAATATTTTCAACTTATTACAATAGGTCGGTCAAGGTGTAACCCCATGGTAAGTCAAGGAAGATCTGCATGTAGGACTGTGGTACCCTAGACCCCGTCACCTTTGTGTCTTGTCAAGATTGTGGTAGCTTCCTCACTCATCTCCCTGCTCCCCCTTTGATGCTTCTCCTCCCACTCCCATCTCAAAACGACGATCAGCATGATCCTTACTATTCTGTACTAAAAAGAATTAGGGATTTTGGAGAAAAAGTGGAGTCCACATCTGAGGCAGAGAAGGTTAAAGTCTATAACTGTTTTATTGTTCAAGAGCAAGAATGTGTTCAGAGCAAAGAGAACAGTGAGAGTGAGGTGGAGGACTCTCAGGCTTGATGTGGCTCTCGCTGGCCAGACTTAGAACAACTTGACTAACAAAAGAAAAAGAACAGAAAGGGACTGTCACATTAAATAATGATAAAAACAGTAAACAGCACAACAACAATACTACTAATATCAATAGTATTAAAATCTTTGATCCATGGTGATACTCAGTGAAAGGTGGAGGGGTACGAGGGGAAGCACATCTTCACAGAATGTTAGCTAGTACATGTGTTATATTTCACCAACCAATGTAATCATTAATACAGGTAAACATTATCAGTGGAGACTAAAGCAGTTGAGAAAAAGAATATTCACTGGACCCTAAGTATCACCCCACAGGTGACTTTTAAATTATTAATTACAAAAAGAAAGATTAGCTTTACAGAGGAGGGATCTGATGAACTCCACGGTAACCTCGTCAACAAACTTCGCAGCATCCCCGGGACAAACCGGCTTTATGTACCTGGCGACGTGATGCAGCAGGAAGGGCACACAGCACTTTCTCATGTTCTTACAGAAATGTTCAGTTGAAATTTAATCATGAGGAAATATCAGACACATCCGTCAATGTTGTGGGATAGTCTATAAGCAGCTAGTCTTTTCATGTCCTGAAAGACCAAGAGTTAAAAAACAAAAACAAAAACAGTATTTGTCTAGAATAAAGGTGACAAGAGAAATGACAACCAAATGAAATGTGTGATCATGATTGGATTCTGGATCAAAAAAAATCTTAAAGAATATTTTAAGACAGAGAAATTTTTGTGGCCTATATATTAGATAATATAGTATCAATGTTACAACATTGGGTTGTGATACTGTTATTGTGATTATGAGGAAAAAGCCTTCCTACTTATAAACACATGCTGAAGTATTTAGTAGTAGAGTCATTATGTGTGCAGATTACTTTCAAATGGCTCACTAAAAAGAGAAAAAGTAACAATAACAGCACACAAAAAATCTATACAACCTATACAGAGAAGAAGTAAATATAGAAATGTCAATATTTAGAAATATAGATAAAAGGAATACGGTTATCATTTTCAAAATGCTATAGATTTGAAATACAGATTTTGAATTATAATGGCAAAAGAAATATCTCTCTCTATATATCTCTATCTGTATCTGTGTTTATATCATCATCATCATCATCATCATCATCGTATCTTCTTCTTCTAGCAGATCACGTCACTCATTTGCTCAGAACCTTCCAAAGGAGCCCATCTGACTCAAAGATAAAGTCAGCGTCGTTAAAATTAAGGTCAGGTGTTTGTCAGAGCCTAGGGGTGAGGTGAGCGTGTAATAATAATTAGAAGGAGTTCTGGGGGATGATGGAGCAGTTCTGCCCCTGACCATGTTAGTGTTTATACAAATCTATACATGCAATACATTTCAAACGATAATGATGAAAAGTGAATGTATGGAAAATCTCCTGGAATTTAAATAAACTCTGTAGTCTGGTGTATTGTACCCGTATCAATTCCCTGGTCTTAGTACTAGAGTTTTATAATATGTTATCATTGAGGGAAGCTGAGGGAAGGGTGTGTGGAGATGTTGTACTATTTTTGCAAATTCTGAGTCTAAATTCATTTCCAAATAAAAGTGTTTTTCTTTTTTTCCTTAAGTCTCCTACAAGACCATGCATTCTGGCCCCAGTTACCTCAACAATCTCATTTACTACATTCAAGCTCATAGTCTCTGCTTCCCCTGTTGGCCACCTTGCTACTGCTTTGTAGGCACATTCTGTCCAGGATATTTTGCACTAGGGGTTTCCTCAGGTACTCCCTTGACTAACCTCCAAGTTTTGAATAACAATCACTTACATTGGCCTCTAATACTACTGCAACGCCACCACTCCACACACATCCTGATCCTCTTACGTTGTTCCCTTTATTTTTTTCCAGAGCCATTATCACCATCTGTCATCAGCATAATTTTCTTAGCCATTATGTTTATTTTCTGTCTTTCTGACTAGAATAAAAGTGGCAGTGGGAAAAGGATCTTTATTTTGTTTACAGATGATACCAAGTGGCTAAAAGATGCTTCAGGCATAGTAGGCATTCTCTAAATAAGTGCCGAATTGACTTGCAAATCTTGGATTTTTAGTACTGAAAGTTTCTACTTGAATAGTGGGACATGTGCTATTTGAAGAAAAGGCTGTTCCCAACCACTTTCTATGGATCAGATTGAGTTAAAGCTCCAACCAAAAACACATTAATAATATCCTTCAGCTTGCTGCTGTGAGTACAATTTACAGAACATAATATTACTTCTTTCTTTGCCTTTTGTTTAGCACACAATCAAGATCTCCCTCTGCGCTGACTTCCACAGCAGGCTGATTCAGGAACGGCTGCTGATTCCCTTTGTTTCCTGTTAGTGCAATGCGGGCTTCCACAGCAGCTCCACGGAAGTCTTTGAGGCTGACCTGCTATTGCTCAGTACATAGCAGCTGCTTAGGTGTCCTGTTGTCACGCATTGTCTGCACATTTGCTTCTGTTGAGTTATATTCCAACAGTGGCTCCGGCATTCTGGCTGAACTTGCTCTTCTTCTAATTATGCCATTTGGTTTCCAGGAAGGTTGGCTGGCTGATGATGGATGGCACTGAAACCAGTTCTGATGTCTGTTTTCAGACTCAGTTCTCAGAAGGTTGTAAGGACATTGTTATTTGAAAATCACTAAAGATCGTTTGACATTTGAGAGTTTTAGAATTATTTGATTTTATTATTTTAGCATTTGTATATGATGCACTTAGAAATGTAATTCGTTGGTTAGGCTGTCTTTAAATTTGCGGTGTTTTCCGGCAAAATACTAACCTCTGGTTTGTCCTTTGCATGTTCGGCTTCTTTTAATACTTCTGCTTTCAGTAAAAAGTCATATGCACAGAGAACTATTTCCTGCCCACCGGTTTGAGAGTACATTCTTACTTGTTCTTCTCCATGACCCCACCCTACTCAGAACTTACCATTTTATACGTATAGTTAAATGGTGTGGACTATTTCTTTCACATTGACCTGAGGGCAACTTCACTTTGGTTTACACTGTAACTTGGCACCTAGGACAGAGTTTGGATATGATAGGTGATCAAAATAAATCTTTTGCAAATAAATGTATGTTTGACAAATTTAATTTCCACATGCTATTTGAGTAAGTTCATATACTCAGAAAATAATTATTAAAACAAAAGGTAACCACAAGTATCAGATATCAACTCAGTCATAGCTCTGGTATATTATACTCACATTGTTCTCTGAAAGTTATTTTCAGTCATTTTATATTTTAAGAGTTATTTAGAACATTGTACCACCTTTAACCTTCAAACAAGCAGATACTGACTTATAAGCACATATTTATTATAGCCTTGTCTACAATATTTACTATTATAGTATTAGATATATACTTCAAGATTACTGTATTGAACAGTATTGAACAGAAGATATAATATTAGACATAATAATAGGCAATATAGCATTATAATTTTGTCTATGAAATAACTTCTGATATTATTTAATTTGTTTACCTTATTGAATATCTATTCCCAAAGGTAAAACATAAAATATGCAATATTTTAAAGCTACAAATTTAGTTGCCTGCTGAAACGAACTCAACTAATATTAAAATAAGCCTGGAAGAAACTGTCATATTTCTACCTATCTAGCCTGCCTGACTAGGAAGATCAAGTTTCTCTACAGACCTCTTCATCGATATCTATACTGATACAAACCAAAATATCTCAGTGTATTTATTCTGACAAGAAGTTAAATTAATTTCATAAGCATGCCATGACAAATTACTACAAATTAGGTTGCTTAAAACAACAGAAAATATTATCTCGGAGGCTGGAAGTCTCAAATCAAGGTATTAGCTGGGCCATGCTCCCTCTGAAGATTCTAGGAAAGAGTTCTTTCTTGCCTCTTCTTGGTTTCAGGTCATTGCTGGCAACCCTTGACATTCTTTGGCTTCTAGCTATATTATTCCAATTTCTGTCCCCGTCTTCACATGGCCTTCTTCCCTGTGTGTGTCTTCACATGATGACTTTATAAGGTCTCTAGTGCTTAGATTTAGGGCCCATCTTAATCCCGTCTGACCTCAATTTAACTTAATCAATTGCATCTACATCTATTTTAAAATTAGGTCACATTCTGGAGTTCCAGTATACATGAATTTTGGGGGGACACTGTTCAACCCAGTATTAACTGTCCTCCTGCCCCCAAAATTCATGTCCAACCTACATGCAGAATACATTTACCCTTCTCAACATTCTCAAAATTCTTAACCCATTCTAGCATCAACTTCAAGTCCAAAGTCTCATCTCAATATTAAAGACTCAAGAAGTCTCAAATCTCATGCTCTAAGTCATGTATGGGTGAGACTCTGGACCTGATCTATCCTGGGGCAAAACATTCCTCTTCATCTATGTACTTGGGAAACTAAAAAACAAGTTATCTGCTCCCAAATTCCAATGAGGAGACTGGCATGGGAGAAACAGTCTCATTCTCATATGAAGAAAATGGAAGGAACAAAGGGATAATTTGTCCCAAGAAAGTCCAGATCCCAGGAGCATGCATTCCACTGTTAGGTTTCAGGGCCTGAGTACACTGCTCTGGGGCTTGATGCCCAGTCCTGTTAGACCCACAGATGTTCTATCAGCCCTGCTCTGTGTTCCCTTCCTCTTCAGCTCTCACATCTATCCTGCCCCTTAGTGAAATCCTGCTCATATTTCAGTCTTGGTTTAACTACTACTTAAATATTCTGAAGTAGATGAGTTCCCTTTGTTAGAGGTTTCTATGTAAATACTCATCTGCACTGTGTTAGGGTTCTGCGGATGAAACAGAACCAACAGGAAATTAGAGAGAGAGAGATAGGGATATAACTACTCTTAATTACTCCAACACTATATATATATACCACAACTTCTTTATCCAGTCATCCACTGATGGACATTTAGGTTGTTTCCATGTCTTGGCTATTGTAAATAGTGCTGCTATGAACATTGGGGTGCATGTATCTTTTCAAATTAGAGTTTCCTCTGGATATATGCCCAGGAGTAGGATTGCTGGATCAGAGGGTGAATCTATTTTCAGTTTTTTAAGGCATCTCCATACTGTTTTCCATGATGGCTGCATCAAACTACATTCCCAGCAACAGTGTAGGAGGGTTCCCTTTTCTCTACACCCTCTCCAGCATTTATTGTTGGTGGACTTTTCAATGATGGCCATTCTGACTGGTGTGAGATGATAGTTCACTGTAGTTTTGATTTGCATTTCTCTGATTAATGATATTGAGTGCTTTTTCATGTGCCTATTGGCCATCTCCATGCCTTCATTGGAGAATTGTCTATTTAATAGGTCTTCTGCTAATTTTTGTTTTGGGTTGTTTGGGTTTTTATTATTGAGTTGTGTGAGCTGTTTGTATATTCTGGAAATCAGTTACATCATTTGCAAATATTTTCTCCCATTCTATTTTTTGTTTTATTTATGGTTTCCTTTGTTGTGTAAATGCTTATAAATTTAATTAGATCCCATTTGTTTATTTTTACTAAGAAATACTTATTGAATTAATGAATAAAAAGCAGATTTGGAATTCTGTCTTAAAAGAAAACAACATGACTTTTCTACCTTGGGAGTTAAAAAAAAATGTCATAGACAAAATGCTTGATTCTATTTTGAAGTCCCAAAGAGTCATTGAGAATACTGATGAAATGAAAACTGACTCAGGCTTTCAATGATTTCAATATTAGGATTGAACTGAGAACTTTTTAAAATTGTTAAAATATTTTTTGGGAATTGATTCAAAATTAAAAATTATTTTCAGCATCTACAAAGTTATAATTGTAATCAATGAAAAATGCAACAAAACCTTTGCTTTTAAGTAAACTTTCATCTAAGTCTTTATTTCCCAAAACTAGTATCATAGAGAACAGTGTTCCTTTAAAGCGAAATCAGGAAAAATGGGGAATCCTTGGCCAGATAATTTGGGGAAGTAATATATTCAATATCCTCCTTCACACATTGACTTTCATTATGTACATTCATGAGGTAACAATTATGAGTAGTTCTACAGAAAATAAATTTTATTTTATGAAAAAAAAAATTTCCCCTTCAATGACTTTCATTTTAATCATCTTTGTAAACATTTTGATGCACCATTATCTTATGGAATACTTTTGGGAAATGTGCAAAGTAAAATGTGACATGGTCTTTATTATTTAATTAATTTCTGTTCCCATTCAGAGGAAATTAGGGAAAAAATATTATTTCTTTTCAAGAAGTAGCATCTAATTTCTTGATATATCCCTTTATTTGCTGAAATTATTATTTTAGGGAAAATTATAGATGAAATAACTGCTTGATTTTTGACCCAACTGCAGAGGTCAGGGAATCAGCAGTATTTTCCTCCTTTGGACATGTGGACATTATGAAACATAGTACATTCTAAGTAAAAATCAGGTCCTAAGAATGAGGACTGGTTGGGTCCTTGTGTTTCCATTTTCTTGCACCCTCTCCTCCATGTCAGATTTCCTCTGCCTTAGGCGAATGTAATACTAGAAAGAAGTGACTATGGGAATATACGTAGGCCATTTCTGTTTCTGGTTTCTAACCTTAGAACGTTTTAGGATTTGAGATGGAAGTTGGTTTGGGAACTTGTCACTCAGGATTTTCCAGTCTGACAAGCACTACCAGAAGATACCTAAAAATTTAAATTCCTAGGCTGGCCCTTGACTCTATCTCCTGGAGACCTTTAATCCCAATGGACTCTAAAGAAGCACACTCCTGCAAAGAAAAGTACTCCAAGATCATTTAGCAATAAGGAAACGACAACTGTGGACTTATTTAATATTCATGAAAATCTATGAAATAGGTAATCGGATTATTTCCATTTCACAGAGAAGGAAGCTGAGACCTAGAGTTCAAGTCACTTGTTTAAGGTCACACAGTTATTAAGTGAAGCAGATGGGTTTTGAACCCAGGGAGATTAGCTCCTTGCAGCTACTCCTAATTACTACAACATACAGTCCTCATGTTCATGGAAGACTGTTGCTTAATTGAAGCCAGCTTAGTTCCCACCTAGCTAAATTTGAGTTTATCATCTTCATATTATCAGGACTTGAAAAGTTTTGTTTCATATTCTAGATATGTCAATATTGAATTGAGGATTTAAATTCAATTGTAGGACAACATATAAGTCAATGAACTTCAGTTACTTCTATAGATTTTAACTGAAACTCTCAATATTTATATGTAAAACTTTATAAAGGACCTCTTAATTTTCTTCCAATCCTAAGGCTGTACCTTTTCTTGAGCAATTAGCATATTCAATATCATGGATGATTTAAATATTTTCTTTATGTTTCTTCACACTTTAGATTTCTTTATGGGTAACATTTTTTATATTACCCCTTGATCTATGATTGTTCTCATATTACTGTTCTCATTGGTTATGAACATTTGGTTTTATTAAAAGGTATATCTTTAAAAGTAAATTAGCTCAAAAATAAGACTAGACCAGAAGAAAATTTAACAATGAAAAATATTAGTTATTCGCCAAGTACAAAATCACATTCTCAAAATCCATTTTAATGTGTTCTAATACATTTTTCTTTAGAAGCAGATTCACTTATCCAACCTTGAAAGGGCTAAGACCTTTGGGAGGTGATGACCTTTAAAATAGCATTTCACTTAAAAAAAGTGAAATTGTCTAATGTCTCCTACCATTTCTTCTTATCTTCTGCCTGGGTGTGTATTTTCTCAGAGAGCATAAGAAAATTTGCAGAGTGTAAGGAAACTGGATGAACAGAAATCAGACTTTTTAAGGCAGAGATAGAAATGAAATGGAATAAAACATGTAACAAAAGATGAGTAGTAACTAAACAAAATAGCATGTAAAGTAAGCTTATTTTGCCAAACATTATATTATTAGAAGTTATAGTAGATGATGATAAGACCTTTAAAAAATTTAAGATGGTGAGCATCCTTGTAATTTTCTTTGTAACTACATTAAAAAAAGATGTCGGTATACTTGAATTGGAAGTGAATAACGGTTGACTCAAAGCATATCATTAATTATCTTTGGCTGTTTTACACTGTGGCTAATTCAGATGTTACTCTCTCAGACAGAGGAGGATTGATTTATTCAGTCTGGAATCCTATTCTCATTTTAAAAAGAAAGGCTTCGGTACCACTGATTGACAAAAGTCACAACCCTGCTGTTCTCCCTGGAAGCCGGAAACAGAATCGCAAAGAAAGGATGTTTCTAAATGAGCGTTTAAAGTCTGCCATGTTGGAAGAAGGCTTATTAAAAAGAAAGCCTTGGCAAGAAGATATTGCTGTTTAAAGATCTAAGTTTTCAAAAATAACTTTATGAAGGTTGTCCTTGTATGCCCAAACAACAGCAAATCAATCATTGGTTTATTTCTATTTGAACTCTGACTTACTTTTTAAATTTTTAAAAGAGCTGCCAAACAAAACAAAAACAAAAACAAAGAAAAAAACCCCACTAAAACCTGAGACTAAATGGGGACCAAGTAAGGACTTAAAATTTTAGACAAAATGCTAAAGGTTTCTGAGATGATCCTAAGCTTAAGTTTGAGAAAAGAAAAACAATAAACAGATATGACAATATTTCGTTTTAAAACAAGTATGTTTTGTTAGTAATTTTAACTGGTTCGAAGCCCTCTCTGTTGCTGGTCTCATTTCTTGTTGGCCTTCAATAAAGTTCCTGCCAGATGTTTACAATGATGGAAAAAGATATGCGAAGTTCCTAATAGCTAGGATGTGCTTTCTGATGTAGGTTAAGAAAAATTATGAACTTAATTATTTGTGGTAGGCTAATATAATTTTATCCATTTGCCAAAGGATGCATGAAACAACTCCCTTGCTGTAGGCCACACAAGTCACCAGCATGGAGGAGTGTTTGAGAGGGATTACAATTCACAACTTCTGACACCTAGTCCACTAGGCCACACCAATTTCAAACTGACCCCCATAGATCAACTTTCTTCTTTCTGAAAACACGTGTTTCCTAATGCTATTGCTGCTGAAAGATATGTCTGTTCATGTGGCTAATCTTCATTGCTTAGAAACAAATAATAAGAAAGGATCACTCATCTTCCAGTTCACTGCATTCTCAAAAATTTAAAGGGGATACCTCGAGTTTAAAAAAAAAAACCAATTTGATTTTCCCTTTAAAAAAAAAATCTAAATTTATAATCTATCTGGTTTTTCATTTTTCTGTTTTTATTATTTTTGGGACAGCAAAATTTTATTACATAATCAATGTGTTTGAAAGTGAGGAAATTGAATGTATTTTCAGGATGGTAGACAATTAGACTATTATAAATTATATTGATGACACATTAAAAGAGAGAGCCTAACTGCTGATTTTTCAAGAAAAAAATTCTCATCTATAACTTTAGCACTTTAGCAAGAGCAGTAAATCAGCTGAGATTGAAAATTTACAATGTTCTTTGAGGAAGGTGAAATTTATTATTAGCTTTTATATACTCCATTATTTTCCCAAAGTGCTATAAAATATTTTACAAGTTATTCTTTTCAGCCTTCCTGTGTTGTGGTGAATGATATAATTTTTCTTATTTACAAGTTAGAAAAAAAAAAGCCAACCTGAGGGCAAAGGAAGGTTCTGTATCTTATACAAGGTCACAGGATAAACCTGTGAGCATTTGTAAGAATTGAAAAAATTACACAGTTTTATGACAAGACTCTCCTTTCCTACTCTTTTAAACATCACAGTCTAATTCAAATATTACTTTTGTAACTCTACTGCCCAGTGATAAGATCTTTGATATAATTAGTGTTCATCGTGTGCCACATGCAGTTATATGTGATGACTTATTTTATCTTCAAAACAATCCTACTTGGAAAATCTATTTCATACATTTTACAGAATGAATTTAAATGGCATTCCTGCACTCAAGAAGGTGCACAGAGCTGTGGTTCTCAAAGTGTGAAGCGCAGAGCCACAGCAGCATCACTGGGGGAGGATTTAGACATGCAGATCCTGGGTCCTACCTCAGCCCGGCTGAGTTAGGAACTCAGAGAACAGGGCCCAGCCATGTGTGTTTCACAGGTGATTTTGATGCAGGCTGTCTGGTCTGAGAATCACTGGTGCAGAACATAGATTCTAGAGGGAGACTACCTGACTCTGAGTGACGAGATTTTCAATTACGAGCTGTGTGACTGGTCTTTCAGGCCTGAGTTGGGTTATCTTTAGAATGTGAGTGATAATAATAGTACCTCTTTGACAAGATTGTCAAAAGCACTAAAAGTGTATTTATAGTAGACCTCAGGCAACTAGTTGTTCTTCTGTGAATACCAAATTCAAAACTTAATTTTAGTATCCGTGGGATCAGAAAATTATTATATGAGGATCTATTAATATTATACATTAAAACGTTCTTCATGATGTCTGACAGCAAATGGTTAGTGACCGAGATCTCATATTATTATTGTTACTGCTGTTAGTAGTACCGGCAGTAATCATTATCATTGCCAGGCATTATTTGACTTGTAGAAGACTGGTTTTATTGGTTTACCTTTGACCGTAAGCTCAGGAATCCTCTCCACCCTCCTTTTGCCAGGATTTCTGACCACTGCCTTCTTGTCTGTGCCTGTCTGTCTTTGGCCAGCTGTTGGTCCACCTGTGCTTTACAACTAACAAGAGGTAGCCACGAGGACAGCTTCTCCTGCCTACAGCAGCCTGACGCTCACTTCTGTCTTATTTTTGTAAGAAGAGATGCAGTAGTTGAGTTGTGCAGCTCGAGGATGAATTCAGTCCACATACCCATTGTACATATGTGTCCACTCTTACTCAGTACCTTCCTTTTAGTTGAATTCAAGAAAAGTTATACTTAAGGACATACATGTTATCAAATTATGTCTATGCCTCATGGCTATACCTTTTTGAATAAGTTCAATGTCAACTTTCAAATATTATTTGCTACAAAATTTCCCTTATACATTATTTTTCTCTTTTCCTGTTTCTGATAAAAAATTGTGCTTTGATTAAAAACAAATCAGCAAACAAAAAACTGTACTTCTTCACCAGAATATTTCCCAATTTACAACAATAATGCTTTTAAAAAAATTAACCAAGTAGGGAAATTTATATTGCCTTCCATTCTACATATGTGTAACTTTCATGTATACAAAATATAGAGTATTCCCACTGTGTACTGTTTCCTGTTAATATTATTATAGTCTCTGCTTCAGGATTGAGATAAAAATTCTTTACTCATATTCTCCAAGGAACATTAAGCCCAATAATAGTGAGGAAAGGACTTTTAATTTATTCTATCATCTTTTGTATCTCCTGAAAGTCATAAGTTAAGAAAAACAAAACAACTTAGAAATAGCAATCTTGCATAGTGTTTTTAAACACTCCAAAGTAAGGTTATTTTTCTGCGGCATATAATAAAGTTGGATATATTTCTGATTAGTGTTCATGATACACTTTAAATATTTTTTTTAACAGCTGAAAGTCCATAAGGTTAGATTTCACATGGGAAGTCAAGAGACTTGCATGAGTTTGACCTTCTCTGGTCTTCAGTATCCTTGGACATCATCTTCAAGATGCTTAGATTTCTGGGTTTATGTCCAAGGAAGAGAAGGAGGAGGAAGAGAAATAAGACAGAAGAAAGAAGAAATGATCAGAAATATAAGGAAAGAAAATGCTATCAAATGAGTCAATTTACATTTACTATTGTATCAGTTACATTACCAATTCTTGGCTACTATCTTTAAAAATAAAAAGTTTTTTAAACAATAATTTTTGCTTAAAATTTAAATTGAAAAATTCCTTTAGTCGTAGTTTAGTTATATGCCACACATCTGTGGTTATATTGACAGATTGTGTAAAAATTGTATCAGCACTTAAACTAAAACTCTATCTCTTACAAATAATACAGTGTCTTTGAACTTTGCTTTGCTGCAAGTGTCAAGGAATTTTAATCCATTAATTCTTGTTAGAAAATGGAAATAAGTCATGTGCTATACCAGATTTTTGTTCGCAGTAAGACAGTGATGTTAAGTAGAATCATATTTCCCATTTTTCTAGCTGTGTGAAAGAATTTCTTGTTAAATACCTTAAAGTCATTCCTTTTTAGTACAGTATTGACTTTTTTTACCTGATTCATATTTATATTTACTTCTTTCCTCTTTGTCCACATTCATATTCATAGTCTATCATGTTTAAAAGTAATCTTGTAACCCATAAAAACGTTGGAATACTATTAGGAGAATGAGAGGTATTATTTTTCACAACTTGGTAATATAAAGAGGTTTTAAAATAAATATGTAAATTTGGGAGATATTTTATGGACTTAGTGTTCTCTGACAGTCAATATAAAAGACTTAAAAACCACATGTCTCTGGCTTGAAGTAAATTCTGGCTTTATTATTTATTATACAATTATAATTTTCATCAGTTGGTTGTGTATCCACTAATGGAAGAGAATGTTTTCCTTATCTAAGCAAGTAGTTTATTATGTCAGAATACATCTATTATCATTGGAAGATAAATTTTCAACTTATTGAAGTAATTTCTGCAAGTGTGGTGAGCCAAGAGATTTGATTTCTTATTCCAGCTCCTTTAGCACCACCCATGTTCTCTTAAAGATGTCACTTTATCTCTCTAAGCCTCACTTTACTTATGTGTTAATTGAAATATAAATGTTTATAAATACCTAACATGGAGATACAAATGAGATGAAGTAATAAAGGAGCTTTGAAAGTCTATAAGAATGCAGTTTTCTCTTTACTATCCATTTCTGCATTCATCCTATTTATTTTATTTCTTTCGTTGCTCATACCTTAGATAAAATCTTATATTGATAGAAAAGTAGCCAACTTCTTTCTATTTGCCCATTTCCTTCAGCCTTATTTGTAAAATCTAACTTAGAAGAGAGTTTTCAGTAAATATAATCTATGTGAATGAATGTTTTTTAAGTGGAAAATGGAGTGGCAAAAAATATGAGTGGAAATACTCAGTTGTAGCACACATAATTGATTCTCATTCCTCTTGGTAGTCATGTTCTATAAATATGAATACAAGTATACCTTGCTGTGAGCATCTGGTCACATTTTCATCTGTCGATCAATACATAAACCTTGTTTTATGGTACCTTATTTAATATATATTGTTGATTCATTAATGTTAAACTCAGGGCCAACAGCGCTGTAACTTATGTCTGAAGGAAGATTTTCTAAGTCATGTATTTTCTTTGTAAGACACATCACAGCCTTATTGAATTTAGAACACTAGACAGCACTTCAGCACTATGCCCTGAGGCCATTTTAAATAGTGAACTCACCGACATAAAGCATAAAAATGTGAAAAAAAAAAGGTGGCAGTACGTAGACCACAAAAAGGATATTTGTCTACACTATGAGATCTGAAACGGGAAGTCAGAATTCTGTCTTGTTTGACCTCAGCTAGGAATATATATGTCGGTCAGCAATGTTTTTTTGCCACTCTCTTGCATGTCCTCAGATGACCAGGAAATAGCCACAGGTATTGACTTTGGAGTCACCAGTAAATTTTAGTGTGTAGGTGAATCCACAAATATGAAATCCACAAGTAATGAGGATCAATTTTATTTGTTATTTCCTATTTACATACCATTCTCTCATTTTGTCCAAGCCTCAAAATAGTTGTTTTTCCCCTTTTTAGTGTGTTTTAATTTTTTTCTATCTTTTAAAACTGTAAGAAAATGAATCATTCCATCCCTGACTGTTTAGTACTCAGTATTTTATTTTATTTTTGTATTCTTTAGTTCTTTATGAATACTACAGATACTCAGATGCTAGTTAATTGAAGTTAAGTAATTTCTAGGCAACATGCAAGTATATTTAGAGAGTAGAAGCATTAAAGCAAGTCATTTAAGTGAAATCATCAGACTTTTTGTTTAACGATGTGTATTAAATTCTAACATCTTCTAATGAGAAAGGACTAATATACTAATCTGAATGCCATGGATTTCCGTGAATTAATAGAGGACAGAGAAACATGACCCTGAGAGATATCACTTGTGTCATAATTAAAATGATTTATCTAGAGGTAAAAATCAATACCTTTGATAGAGCCATCATTTTGATATAGTGAATTGAATGTGTGCCTTGTGCCCCTTTGTGTCATAGTTTTCTGCACTTTTGAAGACTGAACAGTGATTTTGGATGGTAACCAGGGAGGAGGGGATAAGGTAGCTTAACCAAGAAAATTTAAGAACTGAAGCCAGTAACCACACGTAATTCTCACCAAGCCACTCCTCCCACTGCAAACGTTAAATGAGAGGATTGCCATCTTTCCTGTCCATGTGTATCAATCAGATTTCATGCTCCCATTTCACTAGGTTGATATGTATGTCATATACAGCACATTTATATTTTTCTCGAATTCTAACATTCTGTTCAGTAGGCATTAATAATTCCCAAATTTTACCAATGATGAAACTAAAGCTTAGAGTGGTTGCAACTTGGTCAAATCAAAAAGCTAGTAATTTAGTTTAAATTGAAGTTCCAAGTCAGAGAGACTTGTCCATAATTTTTCCACTACATTTAGTTTTATATATATCAAACCAAAATTCCTCCTGTTGCGTATGCTATGGACAGTCGTTGGAGGAGTGATGTCAATTCTACACAGCATTTTCCTGGAGATTCGTGTTCCTCAAAAATCACTGACACTCCTGAAATCAAGAAGCCATGACAGAAGTAAGAAAAATCCACCAGAACTGTGATGTTTCTAAGACACAACATCTTCATGATAGAGAAAAGTGAATTTCCCTCTACAACTCTATACTCCCTAAATCTTCACAGCATGTAGCTAGGAAAATGTGCGTTTGTAGTCATACTAATAAAATTCTTAACTGTGAACGTACCAAGACTTCATTTGTAAAGAGTGAGAATTAAGATACTTATCTCTCTTGGATGCTAAAAGGTTCAAATAAGAGATATCAGTGAAAATGGCTTTCAAAACGCACCTGATTCATTTACAAATATGCTCACTCCTATCCGATTCCTCCTCCAACCTTGAAATTTCTCAGTCATATATTAAAATGCTTTGATCTTTTCCACAATTGATAGCTGACAGGATATATTATATAGTTGGCGCAGTTTTATGTAGAGCTCTTTATATTTGGCGTAAGTATTCTAATTCTGTATCATAGGAAAAAACCTTAGTTTCTTTTATTCATTAAGTATATATGTGTTGAGGGTATATAAAAAGCAATGCCTTTGCTGAGAGCTAGTCCTAGAATAATGAAGCAAAATATCTTCCTTCAGTAAAAGGGAATACAATGCAGTTCAATAGGATACATCTTCTGCATAATCAGGAGATATACTTGATCAAGGGTTGCAGAAGATGAGATCTGAACTGGACCCCATGGAATGAGTAGCAATCAGCAAGCACACACCTGGGGAGAAAAGGCAGGGGGGAAATTTCTCAAAGAGGCCTCAAGGCAAGAGTGCACACTTAGGAAATCAGAAAAATGGCAGCGCCTGCATTTTAAAAATAGATGCTCTCAATGATAGGCATCGTCTATAAATGCCCATGTTCTTAAATTGCATGTAGGTAATTCCTACTTCAGAACATACTCTCATTGATTTATCAGAGTCACAGAATGTCATCCATAAAGACATGTCAGCCTTCTAAAGAATAAATGATAGTATGAAATGGCTCATAACACCTTCCCTTAATCCCTTCCTTCTGAGATAGGATGTCTTTAGAGTAGCACACTCTGCAGAGTAAGGATGCCTCTGCCCAGGTGCTTAAATTATTGATTGAACCTGTCACTAGCAAATTCTTTAAACTGGATACATTTTGATTGAGTAGGAAGGAATGTTTAAACGGATGCCTGACTGTGAAGAGAATGGTTTCGCAAATTTCTCCACAGTGCTCCTAATTAAAGTTCTGATAATACAGTATTGTGAGATAACTTGTTCTCTTCTATTTTTAATATGGCGATTTAAAATGTGCATATAAATTAAAAACACAGGCTTCAAAAGCAGCCGAGATTGATAACAGTTCTTCCCTTACCTCTTAGATGTTATTTGGGGAAGAAAATATGAAATAGGTTTGATTGAGAGAGAAAATTTTACCAGGCTTTCTATATTCAGGAGGAAGATTTATGATTCTAATCTGAATAGCCCTCTCAGGAAGTCTAAGTTCCCACAGAACACAGGAAATGATGTATTTTTCTGTTGCACTAAAGAACACATTATGTATTAAAGAGGATATCTGAAAGTCAGTCTGTTTTGAAGCTATCCAGCTGCAGTATTAAATAGACCATAGCAACTTTTGTAATTTTCAAAGTGATGTTAAGGATCAATATAACAGTTTTTAATGAGTAGATCCCTTTTAAGATGTCATCTTATAAAACTCATGATTAATTGTATAGATAGTCATATGAAATAACATTGTCTATCCCATCCCCCCAAAAAACAAGCTAGATGCATACAAAGCAATGAAAATATCGGAGGCCATGCCATCTCTCTGCTACTCTACTGTCAGTTTTCATGTCTTGAGAATATCAGAGCATACATTTTCTGTGAAAACTGCCTTTTTTCCTCCAGTTGGCTCTCTTGTCTTAATACAAATGATAATGATGATGATGATGTGGAATTACTGCATGCACATATAATGAAGCAAGGACATCTAAAATCCAACTATGATGTAACTGTATACAAAGTCCTTTAAGCTTTTGAATATATTTTAGTCAACAATACAGTAGATATTTCATGCATTGAAAATACTTTGTTATACCGTCATACTAGATGACTAGAATTGATACTTGAGAAATTTAAAATCTGAATTGTCATGAAAATCTAAAGAATAAAACAAAAATAAATCTGCACCACAAAACCTTAGTTGAGAACTAGTTGGCAGTGGTAGAGCTGTTCTAGGCCACTGAAAACATGATGCTTTTAAACAAAGTATTTTTACTTAGGCATTTCAAGACATGTTACTATAGGAATAGCACCCCTAGAGAGCTTTTGTTTCATAGGTTTATGGTTCAAACTCTAAACCACCCATTTTAATGGGAAAAATGATTCCAGTATATTCTGTTTGTTGTCATAATGTGATGCCCTAGTGTTTTGTTGTTCTTTCTCCAAAGATTCCCTCAGACTTTGTCAGGGAATATTCATGTTCCCATTTATGTAAATCCCCTCTGTACTAGCTAATGCAGTTTAAGTCATTTATTCTTTTTTCTTTTAAAAAATCTTTTACACAATGATTCTCTATCAGACTCTCCCTGGATGGTGAATATGGTTTCAATGGGGTGTTTAACAGTCTTCTCACACCAGAATCAGGAGATTGACTGTAGCTGCCTTTCCAAGGAAGGTTCATGATGTTGGTCTAAAATATATTTTATTTTTTGACAAAGATCTTTGCTTTTACAAGCTTTACGAGGGGTTTATACTTTTTACAAGATGCCTTTCTCAAACATGTATAATTCCCCAGCAGTCTTTTAAAATAGAGTCAAAACACTTTTCTTTTGGAGGAGTTTTACCCCAAAGGCTAGTATGTTAAACATATTTCCTGCTTGACTTTTCATTTTAAAAGATTTATTCTTAATCCCAGGCATATTGGGACAGTATTCAGACAGGGTATCAAGTTTGCTCGGCCTCAGTGGCATACTGGCAGCCTGCTTCTTTCTTGCCACAAGAGTAGCTGGAAGCAGGTCTCTGCCCTGTAGGTGGCTGGAGCCTGAGAAGCTTGGCTTTACCAGGTGGGAAATCAACCTGTCAGGAAGAGTCCTGGAAAGATGATTAGTTTACTAACTTCATTCAGTGAAAACGTTTGCAACATGGTGTTCCCTCTGCTCTCGGGTCTGCCATCACTGAACAATCCAGGGTTTCATGGGCTGAGTGGAATCCCATGTGCACACCCAGCAGGAGGGACATTCCAAGCTTGTGGGCTTCCTCTGCCTTGTGATCTTGTGGACTTCACATGCAGAGCCTTATTTTTTGTGACTCCTTCTTCCCTCCCTTTCTTGATAACCCACAACCACGGGTGCACAAATCAGGAATAAAGTGAAAGAGAGACTGCTTTACTCTTTCCCGAGCTTGATAAATCTTATTAAAGATTTGTGTGTATAAGTTATCGGCTTCTTGGGCAGAGCATTTCTCATGACCAGGCTCACTGCCTGGGAGGTTTGCCTTAATTTCCCAAAAGAAACGCTCTAAAATGAGTGCAAATTAACTTTTAAAAACTAGATAGATTTCATTACTCTAAGTGCCTCGTGCTGGGGGAGGGGTGAGGCTGAGCTCACGTTCAAGTGTGCTGAGAACTGTATCCTTCACTTGAGGATTTAAATATGCATCTGACTTGCTTGGTGGTAGTTCAAACTGTGGAAAATTTGAACCAAATGTATATATGGTGGGGTTTTTCCCTTAGATTTTTAAATAGCAGACTAAGTATCATTTAAATTCCAGGACTAGTCTTTTATTTTAAATGTAAAATTGTTTTTGCAAGTAAATGGCTATGTCAAAGGAACTACATTGTTTTCTAAACGATTATTTTTTATTAGTTGTTCACATATCTACAAAGTCTGAGTCAGGTAGGAAGCAATATGTTCTCTTGTCCTCAGTAAAGAGTTTTAAAGAAAGAGTTGTTTCTTATTAATGAAATTTACACATTCTGTTTACCGTTCTAGAAAGAGTTAGAGAAAAGGTCAGTAACAAGCAGCTGTTCTATACTTTAATATTTATAGTTATTGAATAAGTTATATTCATATACCTCATGCTGTCTATGGCTAATTCATTTTCATACTTTCTTTTATTTTTTATAGCTGTCTTTCAATAATTGGCTTAGACATGCATTTAATACCTGTTCAGAATAAATGGTATCAAAATTTCAAGGAAACTACTCAGTTTGTTTAAAATTCAATGAAGTGCACTACTAAGTAAGCTGATGTAAGACTTTGCTAATTGGCATTTTTTTCTTTTTTTTTTTAACAACTGAGTTTTCCTTAATAAGGCTATGTGTCACAATCATGGACCCTATAATACCTATTTGGTATGATTCTAAAATAAGTGTAGGGCAACTGTGTTATATATTTGACTACTAATTTGTCTTCTTGTTAATTGTTGATCACAGTCCTTTTTGCTAAGTAGCCAATGATCATAAAAAAAAAATTATAGTATCTGAGCCCTCAGTATCATTATGTATGTCATTGGGAAAAGTCACTCTAGACTAAATATGGTAGGAAGAGAGATATTTACTTTAGTAAGAAGAAATGATCTTCATTAACTTGTTAAAACATAGTATCTGACAAAGTTCTGTTATCAGCCTAATATTTGAATCATCTCCTATTCATTCCACTTATAAACTCAGAAAAAATTTATAAAACTACCAGCTACAGTGCCTCAGCATTCCTTGTCGTGTGAGTGTGTGTGTGTTTGTGTGTGTGTGAAAGGAAGCACGGGATAAAAAATTGTATCAAAACAGCTAGATACAGAATCGATGTAATGGTATTTACTTCCTGAAACTGTGAATGGGTTTATTTAGTAATGCTCATATTTTGTAATGACTTTTGAATACTATTTCATTGAAAATACTGATGTTTCAGGTAGGAGGCCAGCTGGACTTTTAAACAGGACTAAAGGGATAAGTGGTTATAGACAGTCTGTCCACAATCCTGTGGTTCTGTTACAGAGACAGCATCTCAGAGTTAACAGTAATCAATGAAAAGGCCCCAGAGGATTGAAAAGAAAACCGGGGCTGGAGTTGGGAAAGGGGTGGGGTTATTACCATGTCTCCTCTCTGTTGTACAGCCTGTACAAATCAGAGCACTTGAGCAGTGACAAGTAATGTTTCTATTCTCATCGATCATTACTGAGTGAACTATTCAGAAGGGGATGACTGCTTTCAGAGAGTCAAGCACAGTATAATTGGGTTTCAGTTGAACTAAGCAACACATCAATATGGTTATAAGATATGGCTTTGGTACATGAAGGCATCTGCATTGTATTTATGCGTGTACACAGCTATTAAATATATAAAGGACATACCACTTTGTAGTAAGTGTGACAT
Organism: Camelus dromedarius; assembly: GCF_036321535.1. Taxonomy (NCBI): domain Eukaryota; kingdom Metazoa; phylum Chordata; class Mammalia; order Artiodactyla; family Camelidae; genus Camelus; species Camelus dromedarius. Next base: position 87,089,817 of record NC_087437.1, on the reverse strand, counting down.
AATCACATGTATTACATAAAACATACTAACAATACTGTTTTCACTATCTCTGTCTGACTAAGAATAGGATGGATCTTGAGTTATTTTCCCAAAAGTGGAAACAGCTGTATCCTAACACATAATTATGATCCTTGTGATTGGACTTTTGTATTTTACTTAGGAGATTAGCTCATGATAATAATAGATATTTACTAAATATCCACCGTGGCATTCACATATCTTTGAAGGTCCATTCATGCAGTCTTTCACTCAGTACTGTTTTATTGAACATCTACTCTGGACTAGACATACATTTCAGGTCACAAACCACGGTGAGTAAATATAGACAATATCTTGGCTCCTCTGACATTTTCAGTCTTTGAGCAAAGAGAAGAAAAATTCAAATAATGACTTTAATCAGAATTGTGATGATGGCCATAATAACCTAATCTCAAAGGTCACTGAGAAGTGACATTTAAGCTGATATCCTACAAAAATTTACCGAACACTGACTACAAGCCAGACTGTAATGGGTGTTGGGGAAATAGTAGGAACACAGATGCATATCCTTTAATGTTGAAGTTATTATTCTTCTTGTTGATTAATCTTAAAGCTGTAAGCACCTTTTTGGGGGTAGATCCGTAAAAAGCATAGCTCATCTACCATGTGTCTTTCATTCAAGAGTTTCTTTTCCTGCCTTTTATCATTCTCAACCCCATGAAGGGAATTGATAGATCATTACTCTTAAGGGCATATCATAACTTAATTTGGTGCATGCCATGATTTTTCCCATGTTTTTATTTACTATATTGGTATTTTTGAAAGAGCCATTATCAATTATAAGTGCCAGTACTGGGGTTTAAACATAACAAGTGAATAAATGTGGAAAATATAGTGAGTTATTGCGACACCTACCACAGGCAACCAATAGATTGTCTTTTCTCTGTAGGAAAAAAACGATCCTCTACGTCAAAGCTGAAATGTGTCATACCTTTTTAAACATAATATGAAGTACTGTGAGCCATGCTGATTTTTTGGGCCATGTTAACTGATACATGAATAATAGGAGCCACAGAGGTTTTTGCCTTAATTTTTTGGAATTTAAGTTGCATTAATCTTTGATAAATATCAGTTTAACAGTTGGCTGTTTCTGTACTTTACTTGATATGGGAGTAGCCAGGCAAAAGAATTACTGGAGTTCCAATCAATATAAATAACTACGTTTGGAGGGCAAGTGTAAGGAATTTGCTTTCATATGAAGTAACAGGGCACAAACAAGTTTTAACTAGTTATTATGGGTAATAGAAATAATTTATTGTGGCAAAGTAGAAACAGCAAAGAAAAAATGTTTAAAGTGATAAGTAGCATCAGGTTTTTTGAAGGTTCAAGCCCTTGTTCGCCTGAATCTTCATGATATTCTGTGTAGGTAGCTTCCTAAAGCAGAGGGAAAGTGTAATACTGCATTGTTGCTGATGTTTATTTACTCAGTGGAGACGGTAGGTGGATACAGCACCTGAATGTGAGAAAGTAACAAAATGTTCCATGTGTGCTTCCACTCATCTTCCCCAGGTGAACCACCAGGAATAATACAAGGGGAAGTAAAACCCAATTATATTTTTACTCTGCAGGACGCATCTGTGCTAATTTTCAGATAGACAAATAAACAACCAATCTTTAAATGTCAGAGCCCTTTTTATCTAAATATGCATTTCACGACACTCTAAAGGAAGTCTGTTTTGCAATATAATTTGGAATCATTTTAAGTTAATTCTGAAATAAGTAGAAATCAGGGTCTGACAGAAAGTATTCTGGGATTGTTAGGAGAATATGTAATTTCTGTTCTTAACTCGACTGATAACTTAAGATTGTTGACTGTGTCATTGAGCCTCAATGCAGAGCTTCCTTGTGCTGGTCTGACCAGTGTTTTGCGATGAAGACATTTTACTTATGCATTAAAATAATGCAGAAATAAGAGCTTAAATGAAAGCAGAACAGAAGCACAATAACTGGATGACAGAATAGCTCAAAAATAGTACACATTTCTATCCCCTTTTTTTCTCCCATATTCTGGTTCTTTAACTACAAATCTCATTGTACAGCACAAACACAAAATGAAAGAGAATTTATACTCTATACATATGTGTTTGACACTTAACTGCTACACATTTGAAAGTTCTTTTTCTTCCCTTTATATAAATTTGTACTAGAATTGAACAAAGAAAGTAATCTAATGAAACAAATGAAATATGTTTAATTTTCTGTTCTTGATTTCTTTTAAGAGGTAAAATTGCAGCTCCTCAATTACAGGGTTTACATTAAAAAGAAATTCTGGGAAATTCCATGGACTTTTCTATCCATATTTCTTTTTCAGATTTAACTTTTAGTCATTTGTCTTAGTGGTATGCTAACGTAAATACAGGACATTTGTTGTAGACACAAATGTCTACATTTATACCAATGTACTCTAAAATATTATCATTTTATTAATACTAGAATTTTATTTAAAATGTTAACATTAATTAATTAATGAGTATTAAATTTATTATAAGTTATATTACTAGTATTTATTCATTATATTTATGTATCATGTTTATTAACATAAATTTAAGTATAAAATTTCATACATAGGTATGCCAAAATGAATAAAACCAAATCAAAATAATTCTAAAAAATTAATTAAGTCAAACTTGTATTCAAAACACATGTTTGTTGTTGTCATGGATATATTCTGGATATTTTTTCATTTTTTTAAATCCATATTCATTATCTTTAATAAATTACATATTTTGGGAAGTTCTGTAAGTGCACCTTGCTACGTCTTTGATAGTTTTTTTAAAGACTCAAAGAAAATGAGTGGAACTGTCAATCAATGTGAAGACTTCAGAAAAATAAACCATTCCCAGCAATAGTAATGAGGCTGCTGATAAACTCAATCTAGAATATTTGAGAATATTTAGATTATATTGAAAACAATGTGAATTCAGTGAAAATTTTACTGCCATCAACAGCTTCTCAGATATGAAACCCTAGTGACTTAATTACACAGACAATTTTCACTTTGCTGATTTAAGTCTTCATGTGATTTCCCCTGATTATTTTCTCCAAGTAAAAAAATGGCATGCTATTCCTTGCTAGCCAACTGATCTTCTAAAAATAAAACCAGATTATATAACCTCCTTGGACTCATACCTTCAATAGCCCCCTTCAGCCTTGCTTCCTTCTACATCGGAAATGAAATTCTACTTCTTACCATTGCCCAGAAGGCCTGTCCACTTCCTCCTTCTCAGACCTTAGCCCCTGCCTCTCACGTCCTCACTTATTTTACTCCAACTGCTGTTCTTCCTCTTTTGTTAACATGGAAGTTAGAACAATCATTTAAAAATATAAGTCATTCATGTTTCTCCTTTCTTTGTTCAAAGGCGGACAGTTGCTAAAGTCATTTCCTTTATTTAGAATATTCTCTGCCACCAGATTGTCTAATAGTAGTCTGTCTCTCCATAGCAAGGGCTCAGAACAAATGTTACTCCTCAGAGAAGACGTCCCATGCTGCATTCATTCATTAAATGTTGAAAGAACACTTAAAATGCTAGGCAGTTGCCTCTGCAATTGGAAAATAACATTGAATGATAGACAAAAATCTCCACCTTAATGATGTTTATACCCTAAGAAGGAAGAAATAATACAACAAACTAAATTCACTAGAAAGTAGTAATTTATGGGGAGCAAAATAAATCATAAATGGAGAATAAGAAGTTTTAAGGATTGGGGGTGCAATTTTAAAAAGGAGGGCCTCACTGAGAAAGCGATTTTTGGACAAAACCCTGAAAGAATTAAGGAAGCAAAGCAGGCTGCTAGACCGAGAGCTTGCCAGACATTTGCAGAAGAGAAAAGGCCTGAGCAGGAAGTAATATTGGTGAATTTCATGAATAGTAAGGAGGCCAGTTTACCAGGCGCAGAGTGAAGTAGAAGGAGAAGGGTGGCAGGTAAGGGAAATAACACAAGGGACGTGGGACAGATCAGGAAGGGCCTGCTGAGACTTTGGATTTTATTCTGAGTGAAATCAGAGCCATTGGAGCCTTTGAACAGAGGAGGCACATCCTCATCACCCAGTTCTTGCCTACTCTGGCTGCTGTGCTGGGAGGAAGCTGTACGTGGGCAAAGGTGAACCCAGGAAGTCCAGTTAGGAAGATTTTCAGTAGTAATTCAATCAAGAGATTCAGGAAGGCTTGGAAAATGGTGGCAGCAGTGGAAATGGTGAGAACTTGTAAAATACTGGATATATTTTGCAGGTAGAGTTGACAGAATTTGCTGCTGCTTTGGATCTAGGAAGACAGAAAGAGGAGCCAGGATGGCTCCAGGGGTTTTGCTCTTAGCAAAGGGAAGATGCCATTTGCTGTGATAGGTGACTGCCCATGTGGCAGGTTTGAGGAAGATAACTAAATTATACGGTATGTTTGGAAGTCATAATTAAGCCCTGGGCCTGGGTGAAGTAAGAAGGAAGGGTGTGCAAATAAAGCAGATATAACGTACAAGAACTGAGCCTTAATTCATTCCAAAATTAAGAGGTTACACATGTGAGCAAGTAAAAGTACTTTTTTTTCCCACTCCACTTGCCTGCCCTTCTTAATCTCTGTTACAATCTTAGTATTAATTTCTTAGAAGTTCTTAAATGTACATGAAAATCTTATTTATTTTTACATTTACTTAATACCATATTTTGCACACCCTGGTTCATAAGCTTTATAAGAGCAGGAAGATGGTCTGACTTATTCACAAAACCTAATCCATGGGGAGCCCTCTAAAAACACTTATAGAAAGAATTAATTCTATAGAAAGAATTAATCTATCCTTGATTTTTAACAAGAAAAACATTGATAGCTATGGAATGATTAAGAACAGAAAATTAATAGCTAACATTTATTGAGTGCCTACCATATTTCTGTCTTTATGTGTAATAAAGCCATTTAAACTGCAGTACCATCCTGGAGGGTAAACACTATTTGCTCGTTTTATAGATGGGAAAACTGAGGAACAGCAATGCTAAATACCTTGCCAAATGTTATGTGGAGCCTACTGAGAGAATTGAGATTCTAAACCAAGGAATCTGGCTCCCAGTGATAAAAATACATTTTTTACCATGATAGTGATACTTCTTAGTGGAAGGAAGTAATAACAGTGAGGTCAATAAAAGGGTGATACTTACAAGGTTTGGAGGTGCTTGTGAGCTGCCCAGTTAAGAGAAAGAGTGACGTCAGCCAAATGGGAGAAAGGACCATCACCATGTTGAGTGACTGTGATATTCTGGGAATGTACATTGTCTAGGTGAGCGAGTTCATCAGACTTCTCCCAAAAAACACTAAGGAGAAAAGAAGGGAATAAAAGAAGAGTAAGAAAACGTATTTGTATTTAGTTTAGCATTAATTATTTTTAGAAGCAGAACATTTTCATAAAGCTTATTGAGGTCAACATCCTTATTCAGAGAATACTGAGGGGATTCCCCAGATTACATACACTGGCATTGACCTAAATTGGGGTCAACATCTAGAGTCCTACCTCAGCCGTTTCTTCCCCCTATTCCAGATTCTCCCCAAATGGAACATTGAACTTGAGTTTTCCTTCAAAATGGAAGAAATTACACCAAATTGTTCATCTTCCATTTTTTTTTCTGACAAATAAAAATATGTCTGAATATGGCAGTATAACAGATTACTAATACAGTTCTGTAGGGATGTGCTGACCTTATAAGAAAACATACCAGAATTTATTTTTGAGGAAAAAAGTAAAAAGTCACCAAATATGTACATGCTTCCTAACAATAGATGATTTATCAGCAGCTACAAAATAGTACAATTAAAAAAAATTATTCAGCATTCGTATGTTAATAGTTACCATGACGCATAACAACGCCTCACTTACATAGTCAATGTTACATTTTCAGGCTCGGGTATGTATGCATTTGTCTTTTTAATACAATACTTTCTGTGAGCAAAACATCTTTCTAAATGGACGTGTCATGCCGTTACTTGGTAGGACATGAATGATTACAGCCTAAAACTAGTAATACGCCTTCCTGAAACAAATATAGGACTATGATGCTGTATAATGTTGACATTTATAGCCACTTTCATAGACTTTATCTCTAATCCTTGAGTGGATATCGAGTGCACTGTATTCTGCTTTAAAGTGCCCGTGTGTGGACAAGCACAGTAACTATTCTGTGACGAGTGTTACAGACTTCAGCATTCCATTACTGCAAGTTGTTTCAGAACCAGTGGAGATACAGAGTTGGCAATCCTTCTTTGCCAGTAGCAAATGGTGACCATAACCTAGCAATGTTCTCCGATGACAAACTCAACCAAAGGTCCCTATAATTAGCCTGGTAATAAATACTGTTTATGTAAGCCTTGTACACTACTAAGCATATTAAACTCAAAAGCATCATAATGGTTGCGTAAATGATGTTGCCTTTCTTCAGTGTTACAGGATAATGAGGTAGTATGGTTTAGAAAGTTGTCAGGATAATTAAAGTTTAAACCTCAAAATAGAAAGCACATTTATTTAACCTGAGAGTGATCGAAGTTCTTCTAAATGGTTTTAAATGTTCTTTGATCTTAACAAAGAATTCTGAAGATACTTTCACCCTGTATTAATGGCAAAGGATCACTTATAGATGTGGTAATTATGATATAGCAATTTCTACAGTAACAGCTAATATTAATATAGCACCTACTATGTGACAAGCAAGGTTCCAAGTTTTTACATATGTTAATCTAGTTAGTCAGCAGCACAACCTTATGAGGTAGCTACTGTCCTTACCTCTGTTTTACAAGCTAAGGAGCTGAAACAGATGTGAGTTGACATGCTCCTGTCACACAGCTAGTATGTGGGACCCACCTCCCATCAGGGATCATTGAAGGGCACAGAGCTGAACTTTTCTGTATCTGAATTCTTTTAGGGTGGGAAATGTGGGCTGGTAGAGAGAAGCTGGGGCTTGGTTCTGCCTTTTATTCTTTATTCCCACTGACAACCCAGAATGCTGATGAAGTTGCCTTGTGGTGGCTAAATTTGGTATTTGAAGTAGGTACTAAAACTTAATCAATTTACTTAATATTCTACGAAAAAGAAAGAAATCGTATGTAGTGTATTAAAATAATCCATCCTTTATAATGGGTCCTGGAGCAGACAGGTTGTGCCAGCCAAGTTTATTTGAGGGCCTTAGGCCAATTTTTAATTTGTTCAATTTCTCTATTCTAAGATATATATGAATATAAATATGTATTTAATATTTATATTTGATGTACATCAGGTATGTATATTTTAATTTATAGAGCCTCATCTTAGAAATTAAAATTTTATCTAATATTCTGTGTTCTCCTCAGTGATAGAAGGTTAAATATGCATAAAGTGGTGCATGTACTGCTGGTGTGAGGTGATGATAAGGAGAACTGAGACTTACAGAGACAAGGGGAGAGGAAACTAAATGTGTAGAGAGGACCAAAAAAGCTATAATTCCTATCCATTGCCACTGTGACATTCTTCCCTCCTTTCCACTCAAGTTTGATTAATAGAAGTGGGTCCCTTTACATTGCTTTATAGTGACTGGTCTTTCTGGGGAGTGAAGCCACTGTGGGTAGTTAAGCTTTCTGGGTTATAAGCATCAGTGAAAGCTCAGCCCAAGAGGTACCTGATGGAACAGATCATGCTGTCTGGCCTTCAGTGTCGCATTCGTCCTCTGAAATCTCTCCTGTGTCTTATCAAACATAATGTCAAGTAATACAAACTGTGACAATGTCATCAGCTCCTAGTTGGACAAGTCTTGTGTTGCTGTCCTAAACATCAATTTCTGTGGAGTATATCACCATTTAAAAAAATCATTCTAACCAGGGGCTTCTCTCGAAGTTTTATTATACAATTGTCTATGAGCAAAATTTTATCTTCCCTCATAAACTTACCAGAGTAATGAACATTATTTTACTCCATTGTATTGTTATTTACCACAGTCTTTTGATAATTTCTGCCAAACTTGTTCTGCTATATTTGTCACTTCTTCTCTCTGATGAATCAACATATGGAAATAGTGTTAAAGTATGATCTCATCAGAGTTGTGTGTTAAGGAAAACAGGTTTTGACATATGCAGCGTGCATGGTTTAGGAAGAGCGGATAGCGCCCCTCAAAAATACACTTGAAAATACTGTATTGGTAGGTTATGAAAAAGGAAGTGTGACAAGTGTTCATTAAAATTTCTAATTCTTCTTTTTCTTCTTTTTTGGTACACTTGAAAGCAAAGTATAACCATGTGTTTGGTTAACAGTAAAACTTCTGTTATTGCAAAGGAGGTTGAAGGCCTGCTTACCTGTAAATAAAAATCATATCCACCTGTCAGTTTGAAGTTAGCCCTGCCATGATGAATTGGTCTTCACTGTTACTGTGTGATGTGTAGGTCAGATAAAAACTAGACAGTAGCCACTCTTTGATAAAAGGATTTGCAGGCAACGTCTATTCTTAAGAGTTTTGGGGGTGTATTTTTGTGATTGAAGTAAATTAAGCCCACAATCTACATTGTTAGTATAATGATATGCATATTTTGTTTGTTAGATATTTTTAGAGGCAATTTTATTTAAGGAAGGAACTGTGGATATCACGAATCGACTGAGCTGACTGGTGCGCGGCCGTGTTCCTTCCCTGCTAGACTCTATAATCACTCGGATGACTGGCTTTGAGCCTTTTTCCCTGTGTAGCCCTTGTAGTCAGCGTAACATGTGACTCATCACTACAGTTTTCTGCTTAGCTAATGAATGAAGACAGGGATCCAAGTCCAGCTAAAGCATGTTCTCACTCTGTGACCACGAGTAACCCATTGAACCTCTTCCATCCCCAATGTCATCTCATTTAAGTAATATGAGAGTTTGTCTAGACTACTTCTCACTTCTCCTGTCCTTTGATTAAAGGATCTTATAAGAAAGATTATATATCAGGAAATAATTACAGAGGAGCAAATTTCAACTGCACATATTTTCATTCTTACTTTGCATTACAGAGAGAAAGAAGTCCACCCTACACTAGGTTCTACAAAAAACGAAATTGCTGTTTTTTTAATTTGCAAATATTCTCTAAAAATTATGTCTTGTGAAAGATAGAGACAGAGAGAGAGAGAGAGAAATAGAGACAGCATCTGTATCAGTTGTATAAATTAACACTTGATTTAGACCAGCCTTCTGTAATAATAATAAGATGAGAAAAGATGAAGGTTATTTGCAGGATTCTTGAGCAATAAAATCAAAAGGAGAAGGGAGATAGAAGATAACTTATGGTCAATTGTAGGTACTTAAGAGTGAAGAATTATTACTAAATCGCTGGGGACCTTGAAGTGTGATGTTGCATGAGATTATGTGTAAGGATCATTTGCTCCATTTTATGACTCTGTCACTTAAAAGATCAGAACTTTCCACCCTGTGAGGCTAAAAGTTTGGCCTGGTGTGTGGGACATGTGCTAGCTGGCCAGGATAAGTGAAAATATCTGCTTCTTCAATGAACTTGTGTTAATGTATGAACCTTAGTCTACTTTTTAAGGCAGGATTAATCTGGATATATAGTACCACCAATGTCTGGGGAACAGAGATGAATGCAAACTGTCTGGCAACCAAATTAATATTGAATTGATAAACTTATGTTTGGGTGCCCAATAAGATTTTGGGCTCTCCAGACTGGTAAGTCTAATTATTTCTATAGTTCTAAGCAAGTTGGTAGGAATATGCAGTAGTTCTTTCCAGAAATCATTTTAATAATGAATGAAGAATTATTCTATTGGGAAGGTAGAGGAGAATAAGGAAGGCACTTATAAAGTTAGTTTACGTAAGCTTTTACATGAAACAGAAAATACATCTTACTGCATTGCCTAAAATGCTTTGCTTGTAGAGGCTATATTAAATATCACTGTTTTTTTTTCAGATTTATTAACATCTACAGGATAAAATTCTTAATTGTACTATTTGATCTACAGAAAGTATAACCTATCAATTGAGGACTCCATAATTCAAACTAAGTCTGTAAATTCTCCAATATTTAATTTACTTCTCTTTAATTTTGCTCACACACACAAAATGACTACTGAAATTTATTCCAAATTTCAAAAGTGTTTGATTTGAGTAAACATTTGTGCAAAGGCCTTTTTATAGACGTTTCATTTCTTTTTTGGGGGGTAGGGTGGCGTGGATAAGTACTAAAGAGTGGACTGGCTACATCATGTGACATTTAACCTTTTAAGAAAGTGCCAAAATATTTTCCAAAGTGTTTGAAACATTTTACATTCCCGCCAGCAGTGTATGAGAATTCTGGTTTGTTCACATCCTTGCCAACCCTTGGTACTGTCAGCCTCTTAAAATTTTTGCCGTTCTAGTAAGTGCATATTTAAGATCCTATTTTAGTTTTGATTTGCATTTCCATAAAGCTGATGATATTGAGCATCTTTTCCTGTGCTTATTTTCCATCTGTATATCTTCATTTGTGAAATGTATGTTGAAATATTTTATCCTTTTTGGAGGGGTGTGAGAGCAATTTTTTTAAACCATGAAGTTTTGTGAGTTCTTATGCTCGACTCAAGTCTTTCATCAAATATTTGATTTGCCCAAGGAATTTGCAGATATTTTCTCCCAGTCTGTGATTTGCTATTCATTCTCTTTCTGTAGCATCTTTTGAAGAGGAGAATTTTAAATTTTGATGAAGTCCAATTTGTCAATTTATTTTTTACTGATGGTTCTTTTGCTGTCGTATTTAAGAAATCTTTCCCTACTGTAGGAGTTTGTAATCTTCTTTCTAAAAGGGCCAGATAGTAAATGATTTAGGCTTTGTGATCCATAAAGTCTCTGCCTCAACCAGTCATTTCCCTGGTTAAGTGTGAAAGCAGCCACAAAAATCTATACATAAATGAATGTGGCTCTGTTCCAATAGTTGTTTACTGAAATGTGAATTTCCTGTGTTATTATATATTATGAAATACTACCCTTCTTTTTAAAATTTCTTGTCACTTAAATATATAAAATTTTTAAATTAATATAAATATAAATATAAAAAATTCTTAACTCACACATCGTAGAAACATAGACATAAGGTTGAATTTGACCTGTAGGCTCTAGCTTGCCAACTCCTCTCCTGACACAAGGTCACAGTGATTTTTTTGCCTATGTTTTCTTCTAGAAATTTTATAGTTTTAGATTTTTGCGATACATCTATTGTTCATTTGAATTGATTTTTGTGTTTGATACGAAGTAAGGATCAAAGTTCATTTTTTGCAAATGGCTAATTGTTTTCAGCTCTGTTAAAATATCTGTACTTTCTCCACTAAATTCTCTTTGCACCTTTGTAGAGAATCATTTGAGAATACATGTGTGACTCTATTGCTAGACTCTGTTCTGTCCCATTAACCTATTTGTTTACCTTAATACCAACACCATACCAACTTGAATTAAGTCTTGAAATCGTTAGTGTTAGTTCTCCAACTTTGTTCTTCTCTTTCAAATTTAATTAATAGATATAGAGCTATTTAGGTTATCTTTTCCTTTTGAGTGAGCTTCCCCATTTTTATCTTTCAAGGAATTTTTTAAAATTTCATCTAAGTTGTCAAATTTATTAGAATAACATTTTTCACAGTATCTTATCTTTCTGATACTATGTGATCTGTAGTAATGTCACTTCTCTTATTTCTGATATAAGTAATTTGTGACTTCTCTTTTTTCTCATATCATGAAGTTAGTAGTTTCCAACTTTATTGACCTTCTTAAAGACGTCTTTTGATTCCACTGATATTTTTTTCATTATTTTTCTGTTTTCAGTTTTATTGATTTCAGTTTCTATTGTGATCTTAAATATTTCCTTTCCTCAACGTATTTTTATTTAATCTGCTCTTCTTTTTTAGTTTTCGTGATGCAACCTGATGCCATTGATTTGAGACTTTTCTTTTTTCAATATAGATGCTTAGTGCTATAAATTATGTCTAAGTACTACTATATTAACATTGTCCAAATTCTAATATATGATGTTCTTATTTTCATTTGGTTCAAAATGTTTTTTTAATTTAAACTTTTATTTTCCCTTTGACTCATAGGTAATTTCAGTGTATTACTTGGTTTCCAATATTTGGGGATTTTTTTTCAGAAGTCTTTCCGTTATTGTTAATTTAATTCTACTTTGGTATCAAAACAGAATTTGTTCACATGAATCTTTTAAAATTTATTCAAACTTGTTTAATAGTCCAAAACATGATCTATCTTTATAAAGATTTAGTGCAAACTTGGAAAAATATGTATTCTACCCTTATTGGGTGGAGCGTTCTATTAATGCAAGTTAGTTGGTTGATTGTGTTGGCCAATTGTGTTACTGAGTTTCTCCACACTTGTTCTATCAGTTATTGAGAAGGAGGTGTTGAAATCTCCACCTGCTAAATTGTATTTGCCTTTCATTCCTTTGTACTTCTCTCAAGTTGGTTTTCATTGAGCTCTGTGATCATGTGTCTGAACATGTATGAATGTTATGTCCTCTTGGTTAATTGACCCCTTTATCACTTTGAGATGGAGTTTTTTTATCTTGTTAGTATTTTTTTTTTTTTTTTTAGTTCTGAAATATCACTTGTCTGATTTAATATTGTTTTCTCAACTTTCTTTTTTCTAGTCTTGGGATATTGCATCTTTTCTTATCCTTTTACTTTTAAGCTATGTGTGTCTGTATTTAAAGTGTGTTACTTATAAACAGCAGACAGTTTGGTCTTGCTTTTAAATTTAATCTGAAAAAAAATCTGTCCTTTATTTGGGCTGTGTAGGCCATTCTCTTCTAAGATGATTGTGAGGAGTGAGGTTTAATCATGATCTTGCCATTTGTTTTATGTTTCTGCCTCTGTTCCTTATTTGTTTTTTTTTTTATTTTAATTTATGAAATATTTATTTAATAGAGGAAAGTACAAAAGGTTTTTTTTTGCTATTTAACATTTTTTATTGATTTATAATCATTTTACAATGTTGTGTCAAATTCCAGGGTTCAGCACAATTTTTCAGTCATTCATGGACATATACACACTCATTGTCACATTTTTTTCTCTGTGAGTTATCATAACATTTTGTGTATATTTCCCTGTGCTATACAGTGTAGTCTATTCTACAATTTTGAAATCCCAGTCTATCCCTTCCCACCCTCCACCCCCCTGGTAACCACAAGTCTGTATTCTCTGTCTGTGAGTCTATTTCTGTCCTTTATTTACGCTTTGTTTTTGTTTGTTTGTTTGTTTGTTTTTGTTTTTGTTTTTTAGATTCCACATATGAGCGATCTCATATGGTATTGTTCCTTATTTGTTTTGACTTCTTGTTCTTTCTTCCTTTAGATTAATCCATTTTTTATGATTCCATTTTATTTGCTTTGTTAGCTAATCAATTCTAGCTCTTCATTTTGCTATTTTAGTTTTTTTAGGATTTACTATATAGATTTTTAGCTTATCACTGTCTACCTTTAATTGATATTATGCCATTTCCTGTATAGTATGAGAATCTTATACTAGTATACATCCACTTCTCTCCCCCTAGACTTGAAGCTATTGATTGCAAAAATTTTACTTTTTTACAAATGCTATAAATCTAATACAACATCATTATAAGTTTCGTTTAAAAATTCAATTATATTGCAGGAGACTTAAATATTTACAAAAGCTTATATAATTACCAGTAAAGTCACCAATGCTGGTGCCTTCAACTCTTTATGTATATCTATATTTCTATGTAGCATCATTTTCTTTCTGCCTGAAAGGTTTCCAGTAACATTTCTTATAGTTTAAGTCTGTTGGTGATGAATACCTCAATTTTAGTTATCTGAAAAAATGTTTAGTCCACCTTAATTTTCGAAAGATACTTCCCTGGGTATAGAATTCTGAGTTTACATTTTTCCCTTTCAGTAGTTTGAAGATATTTTACTCTTTCCTTGTTCTGTGGTAAGAAATCTATTGTGTTCTCTATTTCTTTTTATGAGGTGCCATTTTCCTGTGGTTGCTTTTGAGACTGGCTCTATTACTGGTTTTGAAAAAGTTATTTATGATGTGCCTTAGTGAAGTTTGCTTTGTGTTTCTTATGAATTGGATTTATTGATCTTAGGGCGGTGTGTTTGAAGTTTTCATCAAGTTTTGAAAAGTTTTAGTCATTATTTCTTTAAATATTTTCTCCCCACAATTGGTAGCTCCAATTGCACATATATTAGGTAAATTGAAGTAGTCCTAGGGTTCATGGGTGCTCATAACCTTTTAAAAATCATTTTCTCTGTGTTCTTTATTTTGGGTAGTTCTACTGGTATCTATTCAAGCTCATGAATCTTTTCCATCATGACATGTGACCTGATACCAATCCAATTCAGTGTATTTTTCATATCAAACATTGTAGTGTTATCACTAAAAGTTTAACTTGATTCCTTTTTATAGCTTCCATTTTATATTTAACTTTCTGAACATATAGAAGAATAATTATGTTAACTGTCCTAGTGTCCTATTACTTCTAGCATCTATAACAGTTCTGGGTTGATTTTGAATGATTGATTTTCCTCTTCATTATGAGTTGTATTTTTCTACATGCCTTGGAAATTTTTTTTTTAATTGGATGTGAATCATTGTGAATTTCTCCTTGTTGGGTCTGAATGTATTTGTATTCCTATAAATACTCTGAGCTTTTTATGGGCCACAGTTAGGAAACTGTTTGATCCTTGTGAATTTTGCTTTTAAGATTTGTTATGTGGAAGCAGAGCAGTGTTAATTCAAGAGCTGATTATCCCTCACTACTGAGGCAAGCCACTCCTATGTACTGTACCAAGTACCCCATGAATCTCGAGGCTTTCCAGTTTGGTTGGTGGCAACAAACCTTTTTCCAAGCCCTGTGTGAGCACCAAACATGATGTCTCCAATACATTGGGGTAGTTCTTTCCCTGGCCTCAGGAAGTTTCCTCACACCTGGGCCTATCAGTACTCTGCTGAATCTGAACGGGAATCTTTCATAGCTGTCCTTTAGATCTTTCTGTGCAGCCCACTCTTGTCTGGTATTCTCTCTGAGAATTTTAGTCAGCCTGGGCTCCCTGGAACTTTGGCTCCATCTCCTCAACTCAGGGAGTTTTCTGAGCTCGGTTTGGGTCCCTCTCCTTGTCTTGCAGCCTGGAGAATCTCAAGGCAATAAGATGTTGACTGTAGCTCCCATCTCATCCATTTCCATTTTCTTAAAGACCATTGTTTTTGTTTCCTGATACTGAGTGACTTGAAACTGCCATTTCATACACTTTTGATTATTTATCTTGTTTTTTTTTGTTTCTTATGGGATGGTAAATCCAGTCCCTGTCACTCCATCTTGGTCAAGAGCCAAAGTTGGAGTTTTGTTATGTATTCATTCTTTTAATGTTTTTAAATTATATATTAGAGGAAGACATAATATCCTATAAAATAATACATGCTATGGATTATATTAAAATTAATAAAAGACTTGGGATATATCAATTAAATATTATAGAACAGAATAAAACAACATATGATAAACACTAAATGGATTTTAAGGACAAGAGTTCAACAAAATAAGAATTTACTGAGGATTGTACACTTAGAGACACCTTCATAGGGAAAGTATAGTGTTGGTAAATTCTCTGAGGCTGGCATGGAATATTTGGAGAAAGTCTTTCCATGCAGGTAAACACTTTTAAAATTGTGTTGTATAGAATGATCAAAGAGAGGTTATTTTAAGACAGAGGGCAATCAAGGATGATAATATGTCTGAAGAATCATGTAAAATGTCAGATTTTAGAAACTTTAGCTGTATATTTTTACATAAAGGCAATGGTAAACTGTTAACATTTTTTGAATAAGTTTGTGAAAGGATGATGAAAGCCATTTTGAACAAGAATAATCAGAATGAAGTGACAGGGAAACAAATATTGGAAAAAACAGTGAAAACACTATTACACTCATCCAATTTAAATTAATACGTGGGTAATGAGGATGAAAAGAAAAGACAGACAGAAGAAACATTACATCCTGTAAATTGGCAATAGTTGATTGTATTCAGAAAAGAGAAGAGGGAACATTTCTGAGATGACTGAAATTTAGATAAAAAAGCACAATGAAACTATCAAGAGGAAATAGAACATTAAGACAGCTTAGTCTGGAAAACTAAAAATAAAGTGAACCAAGGGAAAATAATGATAGAGTAATAAAATAATAATAAATGGAAATATTTACTAAATTTGCAATATATGCAAGTATTTTACAAAAGTCTTTACATGGACTACCTCATTTAATCATCACAGCATTGTTATGAGCTTCTGTGATTGTCTGCAATTTACAAATTAGTATATTGATGTCAGTCTTCTGCTCAAGGTGATGACAATTGTTGTCCTCAAGGGACAGGATTTGAATCTCAATATATCTAGCTTAAGAATTTAGTTTCATGTTGGAGATAATTACTATTAAAATGATGTAACATAATTTTAAAGAAAGCATGTTGGGCAGGAGTTTGTCTAACACTGTATACCAAACAGGAAAATAGAATTGATTTGTGCAATAGAGAGCCTGAAGGAACAATTTTGATAGCCCTAAGTAACAAACACTCACTTTTGCCTGTCTGCAATCTGAGATAGTGTTACTATGTAACTGACTGTTTCTGTATCAATTATATCAACTTTTCTCCTGGAATAAGAAGATTGCTTTATTTTTGCTGTCACCGCATGTTTTTGCCCCTAAGCTAAACAAAGAAAGAATTTTAAACATTAGTGCTAGTACTTACCAGGACTTGAACCACAGTAGATTTATGTCTTGAGTAATTGTGATTACTTCATTATGTTTATTATCTAGCTGCTCAGTAAATCTTCTAATTGACAAGACTGTTAAAGTCTCAAGACCTATAATGTCTTTCCTTTCCTCATTGGATTATTTTTTTTTCTATCAGGAAGATAGTATTCACTCCAACTTATTTGTTTTTCTACTATAAAAGAGGTATAGTTAATATCAACATAAAGTATTCGTGCAGCTCACTTAGCATTGTCACTGTATATAAAGTTTGAAATACTGACGACGCTACACACATACACACACACACACAGGCACACATGCATATGCAAGCTAAGGAGCAGAGAAAATGGGAAGACTGAATTACTTGGTACCTATTATGTTCCAGGTACCATGCCAAACAGTTTTATTTAGATGACCTCATTAAATACTATGAACAGTTATCTCCATTGTCCGAAATTTACCCAATGTCACTCACGTAATAAGTTTTGGAGCCAGAATTCAACCTTCACTGTCTGACTTGTCAGTTCAAGTTTTTAACCCTAGTGTCATAGTTCTTGGTACTAAGATATACTGAGTCAATATAGTGTCTGCCATTTATTTTAATAAAGGAAATCCTGTGTGGTGAAGCCAGTTTTTAAAAGATGAAACCTCTTAAATAAAATGCACAGCCTATGTCTTCTTACCACATTGCCATACCTACTCTCCCAAGACCTCTGAGTCTCTTTCCTTTCCGGCACTTTTAAGTTACCTCACCTATGAGACATGGTTATAAAGTAGTGTGTCTGCTATTTCCACGATGGTACAAAACAAACTTTCAGAACATAGAACTCATTCTTTAAATAAATGCAAAAGCATTTGATTTTATTCAAAAGGTGAATTTTACTTTTCAGTGTGGTTAAGAATTATCCAGAGTCAAACCTGGTAGCTAAAATGAATTTCCATATAAGAAAGGCCATTTAGGGTTAAAAAAAAAAAAAAAGAAAAGAAAAATGATTTAAAGCACTGAGGGAAATTTTCTCATGTGGCTCATAAAATGTCTCTTGTGACAATGTCAAAAGAGTTTTCAAAAATGTTTTGGCTTTCAACCACATTGTAGAATGAATGTGCACCCTTCTTAATTTTCCACTTTTAAGCTGCCATAATAATTTGGAATGAGGTATTTTTGATAGAAAAAGTTGATAATGTTACTTATAGTAACAAAATATATATCCAGTTCTAAAAGAGAGAGATTTTGCTAAACTTACTATGAACAGAGATCAGCACATTGCTATACACCAGGGATTAATAAATGTCCCTTTCAATATTAAAATTGGGTTTTATATTAATTAAACTGAGTCACATGATAACTTGATTTACATATTTAAGTATTTGGATCTCTCCATGCTTGAGGAGGTTTGTTATGGATTCAGCAAATATATTCACAGAATAATTTTAGTCGCCTGCATTTTAATGTATGGCAATGAATATAAATTGTTACGTGAATGGAGAGAGGTATAAATTGAGAGTTAAGCATAAAATGCCAAAGAATATTTATTTAGAGTCAAAATCATAATCTCTTCCACAGATTTCCGTGAATGGGAAAGTGCTCTCCTTTTTTATTTCTTAAGGAGCTCAGACAGCAGAACATACCCTTGCACGGTAGTCTAGGATATTGTGATATCAGTGTTGATAAGCTCTGTAAGGGTACGTTTTTGAAACTTAGGAAAAATTATCAGGGAAATAGGAAACTGAAAATGTGATGTGGCTATTTTGTGAATACTGACCTTCTTAACTTTGGGTAAATTCAAGTAAATAAAAAAAATAAAATGTGGCTACCTCAAGACCTTAGAAAAATTGTAACCACTCAGACCAATGCAAAAACCTTGTCTGGGTATCCTATTTGGACAATTTTATTAAGTAAACAAATAAATACAATAATTATTTTAACCTGAAACAGATTTCTTGTTAGGGGACAACATAGCATTAGTCTTTTCATTTTATTTTTAAATCTATAAAATCCCCAAAGTTGTATCATCCCAATTAGAACAGCAGTCCACTTAGTCCATATATTAAAGACAGTCGTATTACATACTGTAAAAATTTAAAACGTCAGTAGGTACTGAAATCCCCCCGATGATGACATGGCTTTCCTTACAGTTCACCTGCCCGTAACGATAACCTTTTTATCTAGTTTACAACAGCCTCTCTTTATACTTTTATTCTAGTTGAGATAAATGAACAAAAAGGATTCTAACATTTAGCTTGCTTTGTGGAAGGTACAAAAGCCTTTTATTTCATATCCATTTGAGGAGTCTGACTCTGTCTTAACTCAGTACAAGTTGAGAATAAGGAACTGAGTAGGTGGAAATGATTAGAGAATTGCAGTCAGGAGCAAAGTGGTGAAAGATATTGTATGTGAGTGAAGAATACCATATGGGATTCATTTCATGTGCATATCATGGCTGCTTATTTTTCTAATATCCTTCTTCCCACATGTTCTAAGATATCTAAAAAAAAATCTTCGAAATGTCCTTATATTTTTTTAATGTAAAATCACAGTGGTTCCCTGCTTGCTAAAACTCTATGCTAAAGTTTTGCTTTTTCCTATTGCTCTTTTACTTCTTTTGTTCTGAATGACATTAGAATTTCAAACACAACAACGGTATATGGTCCAATAGCAATATTTATTGCAGGATTATGTAAAGTAGCATTTGAACTTATTGTTTTCTCCCTGCTTTGTTTAAATTATATTTCTGGATTTTGAAAATCATTTTGCTTGATGATATTTTCCCTCCACACACTCTTTTTTTCTATTTGTAATTCCTGTAATTGCTTCTTTCTGTCTTTTGTTCACTGTTGTCTTCAGAGCTTCTTTCCAATACTAGTCTTTTAAAATATTTTCACTTTGATTCACAAGGGTGATCTTCAAATGCACACCCTAAAATGTGGGAAAAGGGAAGGAAGAAAGTAAAGGAGAGAGAAAGGCAGGAAGGAAAAGAAGAAGGAAGGAAAAAAGTGAGGAGTAAGACAGAGAAGGAAGGGATAGTTTATTAAATTGGAATAAGTTGTCCTGAATGTTTATTAGTCCTATGTATGTCTGTAAATATCAGTTCTTCACTGAAAAGAGTGAAGCAGGCAATTTAGTCCACATGTAAAAGGATATTTGAGATATATTTTCATTATCTGGGAATATCTCAAACAAGTAACCATCTCATGTTCTTTCTATTAGTCTTTATATTTGGGATCCTAAAACTAAAGCGATTTTTTTGTTGTTATGATGTGAGAAAGCAGACTTCTCACACCAAGGAGAAAGCGAGCACACAGAGAACGTCCTCCTCTCACAAGTAGCTCAGATGTCTTTGTGCATCTCTGTGTATTTAAATCCACAGTAACCAAGGGGAGTTTAAACTTACAGTCCCTTCACGTATTTTCTCCAAATAAGAGTAATAGCTGATCCTCTGAAGATTTACAATCAGCCACGCTTTTTCTTCCCCCTTGCTGATTTTCAGACTACTAACCGTCTTTTCCTACATTGAAAATCTGTTGAAACCCATAGAGTAGAGAACTTTAGTTCCTGCAGTATCCCTGGCCCCTGCTTTGCTACTCACATGGGTGCAAATTTCAGGGTCCTTGAGTCTTTGGAACAAACTGGGCCTTTTGATACAACTTTCATCACCAGCCCTTTCACCAGACTTCGTCTTTTAGCAACAGACTCTCCACTTCTGTCTAGTCCACTATGAACTGTATTTTAGCCTCAGCTTTAGCCAGTCTTTCACTTCTAGCATCTGTTCTCAAAATAGACGTGGTGATATTTTCAAGATTAGCCAATGCAGGTTTCTCCACTGCACTGTACCCTCCAGTGGCTCCCCTGTTTATTCAGGATAGACGCCTTCCGCTGACGCTGAACACCGTCCATAATTTGACCCTGAGGACTTACCTCCTGTCACTCTTCCTGTTGGTTCTACCACTTGGTGTGTTGGCTCTCCTAGAACTCCTGAAATACATCTTCATCCTCTCTTATTTTTCCTGGCTGTTTACTAGGCCAGGAACAGTCTGGTTTAGGACTCTGCCTGATACTTACTCTTACTTCCTGGTCGCTTAAATCCATGGCAAGTTGACTGCTCTTTTCAAAATACTCCCTTCACACCCTCTCTTACTTCTTTATCTTACCAGTTTATGTTTCATTTTTCCACATTAATGACAGTTGTATCTCATGTAAAATATGATTAATGTACTTATCCTGTCCATGATTGATTGTCTGTTTGCCTTTCCCTCTGCTCACTGCGCACTACAGTGTAAACTCCAAGAGGGCAGGGTTCTTTGTTTTGTTTACTGATGAATCTCAAGTACCTTGAAAAGTTCGTGGACAGAAGTATTTGATAAATTTACAAATGAGAGTGCTTCCAGCAGTGCCACGAGGTTAATGAGCACCTTAACCTGGTTACATGATTAGATTGATGTTGATCTTCTCTAGTCACATGATTAGAAGATTATTTATTTTAAAGATTATTTTTCAGTTTTCTTTTTGACTATTTAAAACTATATCGCTTAGCAATTATCATATGATGCATGACTCTCTCTTGCCTCTGGAATCATTTTTATTGTTAAAGAGTTACCCCACATAGACTAGCCGTACTTCCCAGTTACTCACACCATTTTTTAATTTTATTATCTCTTTTCTCTTGCTGTTATTTTCCCATTTGGAATATCTGTTTCAGCCCTCTGTGATTTATACTTTTCAACATGATGCGCTGTTTACCATAGCATGTGAAAATTGCTGTAGTTTAAAGGAGAATATAAAGGCCAAGAAAAGTATTATTTTGCATGACAAATCAAGCCATCTGTTAATAGAAGACAGAGTTAACATGCGGTAAGTTTAGTTTTGTTCTGTGAAGATTTGTAAGGATGTTTAAAGCCCATAAGTACCAGCAGGTTTTTTGGAACCACCACATAAACTAGAAGGAAGAATATTAGATTTGAGACATAGGAAGGCATAGATAAAAAAGTTCTCAGTGCTACTACTTCCTCCTAGTGTAACATAAATAGGTCACTTCATATCCCTGAAACCATATTAAATATCTTGTCTACCTCTGTGATTCAGTCATCGTACTATTTCTCTGGGGTTCTTGACTGTTAGAAGAAAAGCAACAATGTGTCTTTCCTGACCATAGTGTTGGTCACCATTTTTCCTGTTGACCATATCAGCTCATTAGTTGTTCCCACTTTCAGATCACTCTTTTCCTGGATTTGCGTCCTTCTCCTCACTATGTGTGTCCCACCAAATTCCTTCACCCGATTTAACAGTGCAGAGAATACAACTTTGGGGGAAAAAACCCTACTTACATTTCCCCCTTATTATTCTAACAAATTAGCAATAAAGTATCAGGTCAAATATAATGTAGAATAAAAATAAATTTCATGGAAAGCTATATTCCTAGAAGGGAAGAGGTGATGAAAAAATAAGAGACTACTATTATGTGCAGTTTCCATTGATGGAATCAACTGGTACATCTTGCCAGATGTAGCTATAAAACAGTGTGGTCACCATCCCCATCCTCATCGTCATCATTACCAGTGGTTTTTGCAGGCTTACTCAGCTCCAGGCAATGTTCTAGGTACTCCACATTGACTAATGAATAACCTTAACAAACATATGAGAGAGAGTTAGGGTTTTGATTCCCACTATCTAGATGAAAACCTGAGGCAGAGAAAGGTTGAGTAATCTGTTTTCAGTTAGAGAGCTTGTAAATGGTGAAGCCAGAATTCTAAATAAAATGCCTGCTTTCAAAGCCCAATTTCTTAATTACTATACTGTTTTGATTTTATCCTACCCATTAAACTGTGGGCAAAGAATTTAGGTCACCTCAAGACAATTAACTCTATTGAAATCATCATGAAAGCAAAGTAGAGGGTGTTAGGCGACACTATGAATATTTGTGGTTAGAACAGAACTCACGTTAGCACTGGCTTTCAGGACATTTAATTTTCCTTCTTCAACCATCTTAACAAAGTATCCCAGAAAGTACTCAGCAAACATATTAAAGTCCTGAATGATAGATTATAGTTGAATTTTGGGTCAGACCTTTGGGAAACAAAGATATGGGCTGTATAATGGCAGTGAAATTAATGATATAAAACTCAGGTCTGATGGATTAGAAGACTCCCTGGCTTTTCCAGGTCAGTTCACCTAAGCTCAGTCTCGCCATCCGTTCATAGCAAATTGTGAGTAATCCTCAGAAAAGCCCCGTGGGCTTGGTCTGTTTGGTCTTAACCTTGCTGTGGTTTGGCTAGGCTGAAAGCTGAGAGTAAAAAGCTGTGTCTTCCACTACTTGTCAAGTGATACTTGCCAACTGTGAAGTTGGTCCTCTTTGAATATGACATAATCCTTTCTAGATGAAGCACTGTTCAGGGTTTCTTTGGTTAGGAACAAAGAAATAAGTCTCAGAATTGAAAAACGATCACATGAAAATTGTTGTCTGTTCTTCTCACATTTCAAAATGTTAGACCTATACTTATAATTTCAAATTTCAGGGAATAATAATTTGGCATTAAGTTTTATAATAATATATGTATAGTGCTGTAAGGGGCTACTTTCTCCTTGTGTCAGGAAGTATGATGAATTCCAGTTTCCCTAATGCATTGTCAATAGCATAGGTTTTTAGTCTGTGTTTATATTGTACCTGAGATTGCTTAAACCTAGATACACTAAAATAATAATGATGATGATGACAACAAATGATAAGCTAACATGAACATGGAAATAAAAAACTCCTTAAGTCTCTTGAACAGTTTTAAGAGGCAAACAGAATTCTTGGTAGCCAAAATCCCTGAGCAGTTTTGGGATAGCCTTGGGATTTTCAAGTACAGAGTCCTAACTCAAAGAATTGTGGATCATTAAACCTAATGACGACCAAAGAAAGCAAAAGCCACAACATAAATTACTAGGAAAATAGAGGAGTGTCTGAAGATACACACAAGGTGACAGTTTTAATTATTCAGGTGGTGGTGTTAATAGACTAGTTAAAAGCGTAGAAAAACACAGAAGCTTAATCATACAAGATACTGTTTTAAGTAAGACACATACACAGTTACTAAAATAGTAACCATGCTTATATGTGTCAGATTAGGGGTCCTCTTATTTTGGCTGTTTGCTTGTTTTAACTTTCTTTCATTTACTTTCCAAATTTCCTTAATATGATAAGTTTAATCACATAAGGTAAATGGAATTTAATGAAAGATACAATAGCATCTAGGAGTTTTTGAATTTAAAATCAATTCCTTCGAGTGTGATGATTAAAAGAATATTGATTGCTTGAGTCATCTAATGAAGTCTTGGTAATGTTTAATGTTTTTGGCCTCAGTGAAGCAATCACTGAGTATTTGTTGAGTGAGCATCATGTGTTTGGCCCTGTGTTACACTGTGTGAAATGAAAGGGACAAAGATAATATAGTATCTGTCCCTTGTCTCAAAGATCTAACTGCACAAGTGTAAAGAAAAAAAACCTACCCATGAAAAGCATTATAACAAAACCCATATATAAGTTGGGGTAGGGGAATACAGCTCAGTGGTAGAATGCGTGCTTAGCGGGCATGAGATCCTGGGTTCGATCCCAGTACCTCCACTAAATAAATAAATAAATTAAATAATCAGCAAAGCCATGTGTAAGGAAAGCTAAAGTGCACAGTACGATTTGTAAATATGGCATTACATGTATATAAAATACAAAAGAAAAAGGAAAGAGAAATTTGAGAAGGGAATCATGTCAACTGGGATCATCAAAGATGAAGCTGGCTGTGACTGAGAGCAGGGGAGCAGGAATGCGATGGAGAAGAATAAGAACCATGGAATAGGGGCAACTGAGTATGTTGAACTGAAGGTTACGCTGAGAATCCAGACTGGAGAAGTGCAAGGTAAGCAGGAATAAATCAAAAGGGAGAAAATTATTTATGGACTATAGCTAAGGGGAGATATTTGAGTGTTTCTAATAATTTGCACTCCATATTTCAAGCTGAGAAATGACATTCATCTCAACAAATATCATGAACCATCACCTACATTATGGTTGGATATAATTGGTAAGAGTGAGGTGCTGAGATGTGTGGCATGGTGGAGAGGTTTGTGTAAAAGGAGCTGGGAATAGCAATTTGAATGAAACTCAATCATCCTTTGTAGGTAGTATTAAATTAATTAATTTAGAAGATTAATATTGAATGCAGATGCAAAATGGATTAGATAGCAAAGGCAATGGGTTCAAGAAGACATATGATCTTTTTTCAGACCACCTTTTCCATATGAATGGCCACTGCTTCCTCACCACATTATTTAGGAGGCAAACAGAGGAAGATCTTTAGAAATATTCAAGAAGCAGGATAGTGAGAAGAGAGAGTGCTGTCTCAGTAGCCAGCATCTTGAAAGCCTCGGACATGGAGAGAGTAGTGAAAATATCAGATGTTGCTCAGTAGACCACACAAACTGCAAGAAAGTAAAGAAAAAGCACCCTTAGATTTAGCGTTGGAAGCTATTCTTGACATTCATCCCAGTGGTTTCATTGAATTGGTAGAAGTTGGAGAATGAATGGATATAAGAAAGTAGAAAAAGAGAGGCTAGAATATGCTTTCCACAGTTGTTCTGGAGACAGAAATTAGTAGTTGCATCAGCAAGTGTGGCCGGGAGAAGGGGACAAGGCGGGGATATTGTTCTGTTTGCTTTGTTTAGGAAAGTAGTGTCTTGAACCTGTCTATGAGCTGTTGGAGGAGAGGCTAATAAATGTGAGATGTCCTAGTTGACAGTGTCTAAAACAGGAGAAATGAAGATAATCAAGAGTTCAGGTGGAGAGAGGATGGAAGAGGGAAGAAATCAGTTTTAGTTTCAGACTCTCAAAGTGTGATATTTTCTGTGATCATTGCCAGGTGTTTCAACTTCCTGACATGCATGTGTGCACATGCACGTGCGTGCGCATGCACACACACAGAGCCCCCCATCTGTCTGAACCTTTATTAGCCTATTCTATATATTCACACACCCAAGCACTAAACATAGGTAGCTAAGTCTTTACTGTTTTTATTGTTGTTGTTGTTGTTGTTGTTATTATTATTATTATTCATTATTTCAGTTCATTTATTTGATAGCCTTCAAATAGGAATATTTTTTATTTCACTTCCAAACCTGTATTCCTCCCTGGGTCAATAGTAATTTAAGTCAGACTTCGAAATGTTCAAGAAAAATGTTTTTAACAGATAACTGAATGCAGATTTAAAGACTTTAAGAGATAGTTGGGTCCACCCTTCCTTTTTTCTTTCTACACAATAAAATGCCGCCACAGAAAATACATATATACTGTTTCCTAATGTCACTCTCAGATCTGGGGTTTTTGTCACTCTAAGTTACAAATCTTATGAATTAAAGCTCAGAAGAAAGCTGGCTTCATTACTTCAGAATCAAGATTCTTACAGTAAGTCAAATCCCTGATGGAAAGCCCACAGAGTCATCTTCACATGCCTTTAAATTCTCTGTTCTAGGTAGAAAGTGGCACAATTTCCAAAGTGTTCACTGACTGTCTCTCAGAGTTCTTAATGAGCTGATACCTGTACAACCCTTTGAGAAATTTAAACCAGGGTTTTTTAAAAAATATATAGAGTAGATGTATGAAAGTAAAAGACAAGTGAGTCAAAAGCATAGTAGGCCATGTGAGTACTCATTTTAAGAGATAGAAAGAACATACAATGTAATAGCTTTAAAGAAAAAGTAGATATTGAAGACATTATCACAATTATCCTTATAAATGCACAGAATAGTGACAGACTGCTTTGGAAAAGTCATGAAATACTTTCCTAAAAAGTGTTAGTATTCACACAGTATTTCTCAGGTACGTGTTATGATAAATTGGTTAACTGAAAAGTGCTTTAATTAAGGAGACAAAGTTTAAATTATTTAGCTCCTCTCTTTCTTGACTTTTTTACATTTCTTTTCATACCCTGGGTCTTACTAGGGTAAGACAGGAATGCATTCTGCAAAGTAAATACCTATTAATCAGTAAGGAATTCCTGGAAGTCAATACATAAAGTAAATCTCCCAATGATGCATTACTGTTAGGTCTTGTCAGCTGTTTAAATATATGACCTAGTCAGTGTAGTTGGGATGCTAGTGTTTTGTGACTGATCTATAAAGTACCAACAATAGCTAAAAGCAAATTTTAGTCTCTGGAAATGTCTTAGTCAGTCTGTAATTGTTTGTTTGTTTGTTTGTTTTGTGTTTTTAAACATCAGTGATTTGGAGCCCAGTCTCTGGAGCCAGAATGCCTGAGTTCTTACCCAGACTCCACCGTCTCCTAGCTCGTCACTTCACTTCTCCAGCATTCGAGTTCCTCCTCTATGTAATGGAGCTCATGATGGTGCTGATATAAAGCATTGTAGTGAATATTAAATAAAATGTTAGGGAGATCCCTGGCAAATAGTAGGAACTCTATGAATGGTCACTACCATTATTTAACAGTTTATTTTTTTTCCGAATAAAAAATATGTAATGCATAATGATCCTCCCTATGTTTAAAAAGGAAAGAAACTATATTTCAGATTCTGAATTACAAAAAGGAAAAATATATATATAAAATGAAAGAATTTAGCTTTAACACATTTTCCTTTGTTCTCCAAGCTACTAACATTGACAAAGGAGTGCTGACATTTTGGAGAAATAGACTTTTTGGTGAATAGTACAATTTCTTTGTTCTTGTTTTTGACGTTTACTGTTTCAACCAACAATCTAAGTGAAACCATGCAAACGTTGGTGTCTAAAATGGGACAGAAGGTGAGGTTGTGATTTGAGTAATAGAGAGGGATTTAAAAATTCAGCATTTTGTTTCCATGTACACCATTCACTCTGACTGGAAAGAAACAAATGATAATCATAACTGAGTCAAGACATTTTCAGAATTTTCAGATGTGCTCAAGTTTAACATTCTCTTCAGTGCTAGTCAAAGGACCCCGTGGATTTAAGAGAGTCATGATCCAAGCCATCAACTGTCTCTTAAAATTCATGTTTATTATTCTGGTTTAGAGAATATGGATTATCTTTCTTCAGTAAATGCCAGCTCTGGAATTGTTTATTAAGTGCCTATATCATTAATACTTCCAAGGGGCTCTTTGACCTCAGAGTAGCCTTCTTTGGCACAGGCACTTGGGTTTTCAACACTGCATAGCTGGCAATGAAACGTGGACTATTCTCCATGTAATGTCTGAGAAACATTCTGGGATTTGTTTTCTGATTTGAAATTGCCAAGAATATTCAAGAGTGGCTTTGGGGATCATGCAACTTAGGCACGATTTTGTTGGAAGAGAGAGGAAAAGAGGGACACCGAAAATGAAAAGAAAACCCTAAAGTCAATTAAACAGCCATTAAAGTCATAGAGGGGGTGGTATTGAGTCCACATAGCTTCTCAAAGTCTTGGCACCTCAGTCTTCTCTGGTCAGCAAGTTCCTTCACAAATGTTTTCTGCTTTTACTTCTTTCAGGTCTTTTGGTCACATACATTTGTGACCTCTGGTAATAATAAACTCAGCATGCGATGTTACTCCTTGCTGAAGGATTAAAACATGTCAAGATTATAATAATGCTTATTATGTTTTATTTTTTATTCATAAATGTCACAAACCGTAAGGAAATTTCTTTGAATTTGGGGAGGGTGCTTTTCATTGATAGCCTAAGATGTGAGAGTTCATTCACAGTTATGCAATTAGTGGGCTTTTTTCTTTTATTGTACTTTCTTTAGGATTTGTTACCTAAGCAGTATGTGAATAAAGGCAGTTTTAAATATTCCTTTCTAATCTTGCCTTGCTCCACGAAATTTTGTCAATTTTTTTCTCGTCTTTTTCTGCTCTATCTTTAGGTTCAGATGCATTTATAGGTATATTTCTTCCCACTGTGTTTGTGTTTTTATTACGCCCCTCTTTTTGTCTAATGACATTCATGCCCTTACAGTCTGTTTTGTCTGACGTTAACATAGCTACGCCAGTTCTCTTATGCTACTATTTATGTTGTATATCCTCTTCCATCTTTTCACTGCCAACTGATTTTTTAGTTTTGAACTTAAGGTGGATTTCTTATAGACAGCATATAATTGAATCTTGCTTTTGTGAACCAATCTGACAGACTCTGCCATGCATTTGGGGTGTTTGGTTCATTCACATTTAGTGTAAAAGTTAAGATGTTTGGATTTAGGTGTGCTGTTTGTTGATTGTTTTCTACTTGTCTGAATACTTTTTTTTTGTCTTTCTGTTTCTCATTGAATCTTTTCTGATTTTGTTGCACCATTAGTTTAACACAATGGTTAGTATATCATTTTGATTCCTCTATTGACATTTTGACTCCTTTATTGACTTTTAACAATACTTCTTTGTGCTACTTTTTGGTTTTTGTAGTGATTTCAGGGTACATCTCTAACTTATCAAATCAGCTTCAAATTGTTCCTGAATTACTTCTGGTAAAATAGAAAAAAGTGTGATATTTATAATCCTCCCCCCCTTCATCCCGTATGCTGCTGTTGTCATATATATGATAACACATATGTCTTAAAATCAAATATAGAGTCTTGTGTTTACTTTAACCGCTCATGTGACTTTTAAACAATTTGAGAAAAGATATAATAGTGAATAGTAACAGAATAGGAAAAGAGCAGTTATGAGACTTTCACTCTATTCTATTTGCCATTCCAGCTTCTAAATACCACATATTGTTGTTCAAAGCTGTCATCAGTAAAATAAAATGACATATTCTCTTACCTTGGGAGGTATGTATATTTTGTAAGATAAACTATTCTTGTAGAGATTTCAAATTTGATGTTATCATGGTATCAAATTAGAATTGAGCTAATTGCAATATTAATTTGAAATTGTGTGTGCACACACACAGGGACAAACACACTCTAATGATCATTTTATACTGCTTTTCATTTTACTAAGCATTTCAATGTGCCTTTCCTCATTTGGTTATATTTAAGGGATCTGCTGTTACAGAATGTTACATATCAGTTAAATATGTTCTGAGAGGCCATGTGCTCTGCCACAAATTATATAGTCAAGTTTCAAATTTTGTCAAATTTAGTCACCTCCTTCACCGTCAAAGTATCAGCACATGGTCAAATCAACTTTTTAAGCCTATATAAAAAGCTACTTTTCTGATTTTCAAAGTAGTTTCTAATCAATATTTTTTTGGTTTGGTTTTGTTGTATGGTGACACTCCAAGTATGTGACTAATTTTTTTTAATGTTAACTATGGGCCATGAGAGTCACATGGGGATGAATAAGATATTTTGTTCAAACAATGGGAGATCTTGACTATAGTGAGGATCAATGCTGATGTAATACAAAGCAATTTATAATGTGTTTATCAAAGATCCAAAGCACACTGATTGTAAAGTGAAAGCTCCTGGAAATAAACTATGAAAGGATACAGATGAAGAGACACATTTTCATGCCTGTGCCTCATTTCCAGAGCCTGGTGATAGTCCTGCTGTTCTCAGCATGCTGCTCAGTGGTGATCTCATCGCTAACATAAGATGCATTCAGCTATCTGATACCTTGATGGCAGCCTACAAAATATAAACACAGTGCCTTCAAATGGACCATAAAGCCTGACTAAACTCTACAAATTAGGAATAGGAATGAATACCTGTTCCATCATTACATCATTTGGGTACACCCAGCAAATTACTCTCTGATGTATAAATCTGGAAAAAAATTTTTGTATATCTGTGTGTGTAAAAAATTGTTCTTATTTTATTTTATGTTTGTTAAAATGTAATGTCTTATAGCAAAAGATTGTACCCACAGAGGTGGACTTGAAAAGGACAGCATTGGGGCTCACGCTTCAATTGTGCCAGCCATATTACATAAAGAGACATTTGGAATAAGAACTACAGTTCAGAACTCGGTGGACAGGAACATTTCAGTACACCTTCAGGAATTAATATAAGCTTTTCTGTCCTGTGCATGATAGTGACTCACATAAATGTGTTACCATTGATCTGTTTTAGCAGTGACATTTAATCTTGTTTTAGGAGAATCTTCCCTAAGGTTGAATGAATATTGCTCTGTCTTTGATTGAGGATGCTTGAAACCTGTGAAGAGAATTTTCTTTAAAAAAATGCAGTGTTGTCATCTTAACCACATAAGCTTTCGCAGTTCAGGCAGAGTTCCTTTTCTTCAGGCCTTGTCCTGGATTTGCCTCACAAATAGCTTCATGGAGAGAAGTCAGTGATGCTAAGATCGTAGGTGCCAGCAAGTCTAATTGTGATGGATGAAGCATGGTTTCAGATAAAGATTTATTCTCATTTCAGAACTTCTTGTTCTAGTTGGCATTATTCCTTGAGAGTACAAACCTGGGATAGAGGTCCCTGAATTATTTCTAAAACATTGGCATGAGAAAAATATACCCATCTTGGTGTTTATCAGTCAAGGCACAGCGTGAGTGCCACAGTGTCTGTCAATTGAGAAATGAGGCAAGGAGAATGGATCAGTCATATTTTAGTGTCCCCTTGAAGTGCCTTTCTTGATACCTAATAGACACTTAAGAGCTATTCTCTGAAAGGAATCACACTGAAAGAGAAGTCCGCTTAGGACCTAGTTCTTGCCCAGAGAGATACGAGGAAGAAAGCATTCATCAGTATTAACTGTTTCAAATACGATCGCTGGCACCAGAGTAAACACGGGAGGAGAAAGTCATCCTGAGTTACGGATGTGGTGCGCTAGTTTCATGGCACCAGGTGGGAATGTTAACACTTAATCAGTCTCTCTGGCGTTATTTCCTGTCCATATTGCCAGCTTTATCACCATGAACGATGCTTTGATCCTCTTCTGTGGTGTCAAGAACAACAGGCCACAGCATCAGAGACATTCCAATCAGTGGGGTATCGTTTTACATTAGCGCTTATCAGATGTGATATTTCACTAATGCATTTTGACAACATCTGACACAATACCAGTGCCTCGCTATAGATACAGATACAAATACAGATGCAGATACAGATACAGAGACGCCTAAAATGGAGATTAACCACAAAGCCCTTTGTCTGGCCCTCGTCTAGATTTTGAAAGCAGAAGGCAGTATTCTCTCCTAAAATGTGCTGCAGCGTTCTCCTTGATAATGCTTAATCCTCTTTTATGGAAAATGAAATTCTTCGATTTTGAACACACTTGATAGTTACCTCATGTTAAAACAATGCCAACATGGAAATGCGAAGAACTGAAAATGCTCATATTGCACACACCTACCGGTTGTGAAAAATACCTTACATAATAGTAAAAGCTCTTTTTTAGTAAGTACCTGCTCTGTGTTAACACTTTATGGTCGTTTCAGTGTTCACAACCACTCTGTGAGGCAGACGTTTTGCACATGTGGTAATTGAGTTCAAAGCATTTGAATAGTTTCTTGATATCACTTAGAAAGAGGCCAAGCCCTGTTCCTCCCTGAGAGGCAACTTCACCACACTCAAACCCTCTACTGCCACTCAAGACCACCCTCCCTTTTTCTATCTATTTGTCCAAATATCAAATTATTCTAAAATTAGGATAGGAAAGCATTGCAGTGTGATGTAAAATAGTGGTCACGGAAAGTCAGTTTGAAATAGTTTAAAACCTCTCCACAGTTAGATTTTCTTTTTGGAACTGCCTTTTTTATTTTTTATTTTTTATTTTTTTTTTACTGTTTGATAGTCAGTTAACTAAACTAGGAGGAATAGAATACGAGTGCTTTCCACTAGCAGGAAGGGAAAGAAACAACTGATAAATATTAATGTGTTATAGATCCAAGACAGAGTTGGAGCATAGGAAAATCTCAGATCTGGGTGTGTTCAAATCAGGTCCTGTATTGCAAATTGGATGATCAGGGCATTACTGACAAATGGGGATGGGGAGAGAAATGTGTAAAGGGGGAGTTAAAGAGAATAACAAAATACCATAAAAAATTAACAACCCATCCACTGATTTCAAAAAGACTGCTCCTAATTGCTACATATATAGTCAAAAATGCATACACACACACACACACACACCTACCTCTACACCTGTAAAGCCAGAGCTATGAGATTTCCTGGATAGAAAACAATTAGTTTTGCATTATAGCATCAAGAAAATGTTATGGCTTCCCCATTTCCCTTCCAAAATGTCCACAACTTATATTTTTAATAATGTAAACTATTAATATGAATGGTTCTATCAGTTCAATATGTAAAAGGCAGACTAGACATTTTTCTAAGATTATTTTTACAATTAAAAAAGTTAAAGAAAGAACATTTTGTATCCGACCAAAAATCATTCAAACAGATGAGGTAATGCATTCTTTTGCATCACTTCTACATAAGTGATATTCTTTGAGGTTTCTAAGTGGCTTAAAAGGCGATTTTATAGGTTGAAATATTGTCCTTTCTAGCTTTATGGTCAGAGCAAAACAGTACTCGTCTGGAAGGCGTATAATATTGCACACGGGGTTAATTAGGTTAGGGATGAATTAATTTGTAACAATTTCCGTTATTTGACAGGCATCAATAATATAGTATATTACTTGCATTCCAGACATCAGCATACTGCCGTGACCCAGTCAGATTCAATTTGGGAAAATCTTGGATCATATGAATATTTTATTATTGATTTTTGTAACATCATATTTTATAATCAGGCCTGGTTATAAAACACCATAATAACTTGAGATATTTTTGAGAGCCACACTGTTGGTGAATGGAAATCATGCTTTCTGTAGCAAAATGAAAACTCACTGTTCTCTTCCTGGAATGAGATGTTAAGGTATAACTTTGTACATTATTAACAGCTATTAAAGAAGCTCCTTTTCTAAGCAGTCTCTCCATCCTTTGATTGGATGTTTTTGTTGAGGGGTTAGTGGGGTCTGGTGATAGTTTGTATAACTTGGTTATCTGGCTTCTTTACCATTTGACTATTTTCAGTTAAGTTGACTTCTTCTAAAACTCCCTCTATATACCCAGGCCCCCACTCCTTTGCACACAGTGATCAAAGTATCTGATTTTGCACATAAATGATCAGATGTCAGGCTAATTTGATACAGAAAGGTTATGTCGATCGTACCAGTGGTTAACTGCATTCTATTTCCAGATAAGAGCTTGCATTCATCAAAAACCTAATTGTAGAACTTTTGGTTATGGAAATACCAAGCTGAATCTACTCACAATGTGTAAAGGCACAAAAGTGACATGGCTAAAGAATGATAGGGCTATAAAGCACAAGAATTGCTATTAAGTAATGAGTTTTCTTGTTGTATATATATTTGAAAAAGTTTAACACTGTACACAAATATTTACACTGTGTTTATTACATTTAAACAGTATTGTGGAATCAGAATCGCATACACACATTCACACGCATACATACACGTACATACATCTTCCCCAAAGAATGATAAATGCTGATGTTCCTTAGCCTGAAAGTCTAATTGGTCAAACCACACTTCCTCGGTTCTCTTAATTTTCATATTTTTTTCAGAATATTTTACTCTTGCCCATTCTTTTGTTGAAATCATCGACCCCCAGTATCCACAGATCCTGTGCCTCCAGTACCATTTACTCTTTCTCTAAGTTCTAAAATGTAGTTTTCTAAATTTCTGTTCATAAATGTCATGTATCTTTTTTCTCTATTCCTTTTTGCTACAGAATATGAGAACTTTTGAGGAAAGAGATTGCGTGGAGTGGGGGGAGAGATTGGGAGGGGAGCTAATGTGGCATGGCATAGGTGCTCGCTATGATAAATGCACACACATGCACGCCACTAGTGTGTATACACGTCTGTATGTGTGTATTAGCGTTGATTTAGTTCGATAAACATTAACCACCAATTTTGTATCAGGCAGTGTTAGGATACCTAGTACACAAAGATATATAGGACATAAATCCTCTTCTCATTGAATTTTCAGCACAATAGTGCCGAGACCCCCAAAGAGAGATAATGAGTATATAATATATTGGGGTGGGGAGGGATAAATTAGGAATTTGGGATTTGCAGATAGTAACTACTCTATATAAAACAGATTAAAAAAACAAGGCCCTACTGTATCGCACAGGGAACTATATTCAAAGTGAAAAAGAGTATATATATATATAACATTGTAAATCAACTGTATGTCAATTAAATGTTTTAAAATTAAAAGATTTAAGCATAAGCAAGTGTTAAAATTACACACAGGAGAACAATATAGTACACTAATCAGGATGGGGAGAAAACTGAAACCCTCAGAGACTAAGCACAATGGTACTGCCCATCAAAACCGCATCCAGAGGAGAGGAGTGCCCCTCCTTGTTCTGTCGGGAGACAGACTTACTCTTTGTGTGAAAATGGGGGCCTCAGATTGCATAAACCATTGCCATAAAATGTTGAAATAGCTTCTCTCTCTTTTAATGCTAAGCTACCCTGTGGTTTCCCTATAAAGAAAGATGCACAGCTTTTCAGTTGAGGCTGATGGTGTATCAAATAATGATATACATATACATACATACATACATGCATACATACATACATGCATACATACATACATACATATATACATACAAAACATCAAAAATGCCAGTTTATTCTGTTATTGTAAATAAGTGTATGGACTTCAACAATAGTTGTGTTCAAGATGTTCAGAATTCTGAGCCCTAGAAATTTCTTGTATTGAAAAAATTGCCTAATTTTAAGAAGGGTGACTCGTTTTATTTGTATTATTATACAACTCGTTTTAGTAATATTTAGGAGAATGGTAGGCATAAATGCATGTACAGAGAATTCAAATAGAAAATAAAGGGGGAAACTTGATGCAAGCGCCAACACCCCGCCATTGTCCTCCCGCGACGCCCACGCCTTTCACTTCGTCTGGTGCAGCAGCGTTACAGTGGCCTCCAGCTGTGGTCAGAATAGTGTTCATCTCATGCTTTTCCCCTGTGTCCCAAAGGTGTTTAATTTTCAAGTTGTAGCTGACACAGAGGAATGGAAATTCAGCAAATGGAAGAGTAACTTGAGATACGAAACTAAGGGTGACGACTGGGACATTATCTTTGCTTCAGGGGAAACATTTTCTCCAGTGCAATCGTTGAACCATCTTGTGTCATCTTCTAATCCTGGGAGACCAAAGCTAAATGGGCAAGGAAGTCTATTTATTCTCAGATATGGGATTTTAAATCCTGTGAACTTTTTTTTTTTAAACCATAGAGCTACATGGCAAGAATTTTTAATCCCTGTTTAAACTTAATTATATACTTATTTAGGATCTTGATTAGCAAAAATTAGTTATTAGGTTACCAGCAATGAATATAGAGATACAACCCCACAAAAAGTCTTTGGAAGTCTTTTAGAACTTATGAAAAACCATTAATGGAATATTCAAATATTCAAAAATTACTTCATTCATGTGATGGTTAAGTAACAACCTATCTCAGTGAATAAGATTGAAAAGGAATTCCTAAAACAGAATCAATATCATCCTAGCTACTGGAAAGTGATTTTTTACCAATAAGTGATAGAGGAAGAAATGATGGATAATATAAATTTAGGAAGGGGTGCTTGCTTTGTTTCTTTTTCTCCACGAGGAAGTTCACACCACTGGGTTAGCATATTAGACTGTGCCCAGACTTCAGTATGGGAACACGTGTATGGAGTAAAATGTTATCAAAAGCACATGCATATGCAGGTTGACACAGGATAAATTTGTTATTACTCTAGAAGTTCTATGCTGTGAGCATAGTAGTGGAAACAATACTTGAGTTTCAGGAAGACCTGCTATCGAGCCCATTTCCACCAACCACTGGCTGTGGGATCTGGGTCAAGTTCCCTCAGCATAATGCAGCACCCTGCTACACAGGGCCAGTCAGGACTGGAACACAGGTCTGTCACCTCCCAAACTGCCGCTGTTCTTTCTCCAACATGAAAGGATCGAATTGAATAAGGAAGCTGTGCTAATAGTTCAAACTAAAATAATAGCAAGTTAAAATATTTAAATATTAATATAAAATAAGTTAAAATATTTTATATTCTTAAGAGATATTCTGAAACCACTTCATTAAATAAGCACTTCCTTTAA
Source organism: Camelus dromedarius (assembly GCF_036321535.1). NCBI lineage: Eukaryota > Metazoa > Chordata > Mammalia > Artiodactyla > Camelidae > Camelus > Camelus dromedarius. Next base: position 87,053,002 of record NC_087437.1, on the reverse strand, counting down.
ATTTCTGTTATTCCATTAGAAGATCCACAATATTCTACTCCGTTGTTAATTGCTTGTGATTCTGAGGAGTGTTCAATTTATTTCATTAAAGTGTGAGTAAACAGAAAGGGGTTAGAGAGAAACAGAAAGGAACACCATAGAGACTTGTAAACCAGCTTGGACGAAGGAGCAGGTTTAGAAGTATATATAAAATTGAATCCCTAAATATTCAATTAATAAATGCCTTAACTGAAATAGATTCCATGTTGTGCTTCTTTTGAAAAATCAAAAGAATGAGAAAGAGTTAAAATAGCATCTATAAATGGTATTAGGCTTCTTGAAGGAATATAATTTACAAGGCTGAGCTGCTGCTCCTAGTGCTATGTTTTTTAAATGTGTAAACACATTGGCTTCTGTTAATTTAAAACTGTAACACCTTATGCAGTGTGGAACTGAAGTATCTTATTTCTGAGGTTTCACTTGCCATAAGGTAAGTCTAGAATTTTGGTAGAATTGTATAAATTCTGGCATAAGCTATTAAAATGAATCTCCTTCATTGGAAAAGTCCGTGAGAGGAGGGGGACACAGTAACTGCACAAAAAACAGTCTGCACTTATTCAGGAGAGTTTCCCGTTTGGCACCAAGGAATTATTCAAATACCCATTGGTTCTTTGGAAATAATTCTGCGATCACCTAAAAGAGCCTGCCAATTATTGCCATATGTGAATGTGGTTTTTGCAACCTGGACATTTATTCCCTAGGATTTGGACTAATAGCTCTAGCCTTTTACTTCTCATTAACTGTCAGAAAAGCTATCAGACAGAGGAGACATTGGTCAGTGCCAACATGATACAGATTTGGACAAGCGGCTGAAAGTTGAAAGGATCCTATCACCTTAGCAACAGTCTGTACTTATGAGGAAATAAGTATCAAAAAAATCTAAAGAGTTTCAAAGTCAGATACGTTTTGAAACTCAGTAAAAGGAGGCTCCTTCAAGAAGTGAGGACAAGATGTGGAGGGAAGTCAGCCAAGTTTGTAAGTGTTTGCAAGTGCATATGGCAGCCAAAAAATAAAAATAAAAAATTGCCAGTACTGGGGGTGGGAACAGTGAATCTATATAAAGAAGCACAGGGGCGCTGAGCTACAAAGTCAGAGGTAATCCTTTCAATTACCCCTTAGGAGACCCATTCAGCTCTTTCCACCAGTAAATACAAGGAATTCAAAGAGGAGTGAAGGCATTAGTCATGTGTGGTGGGATGGACTGGCAAATCAACCAGGCACCAAGGGCAAAGCATCGCTCTGGTTTGTCTGTGTTAAATGAAACTTTGTACAGGTATAATACATACACGGAACTCTCCAGAGCCACAAAGAGGTAGTTGGAAGTATTGGGAACAGCAAAGGACTGGTCAAATATCTATCACTAATTTACTTCGACAAGAGGATGCTGTGTTGTGATAGATTTTTGTGACTACTCTGAAAAATTATAACTTTAACAGGGAAGGATATTACAATAATGTTCCAAGGAGAAATGAATGCCTAATACATTTCCAAAAGTAGGAAATTTAGAAATGGCAGATGAGGTTTAATATTGTTCAAATACACTGACAAACCTATTGGTTTTTGTCATAGATTTTAGAAATGTTTGTATACATTGTGTAAATATTTAATTCCTTATATGAATATATAGTAATACTCACTAATTTCTAATATGAATTTGAAGCTTATTATATTCTCATTTAATTCTTATGAAATCATAGTAGGGCTCTTTTACTATCCCCATGTTATAGACACAAAGAAACAGAAATGAAGAGGCCTTGTAGCTTGTTCAGTTTAGTAGGTAGTAAATGGGAGAGTCAAGATGTGAGCCTGAGAAGTCTGAGCATGTACTCTCAACAATTACAACATGAACATCAAAATAATATCTCCTACTGGTTTTTCAGCATTGGTGTTAAATTTTAAATTGTTGACCCAGTAGTCATGAAATATTTTTGTTGATCTGCTTGTAATTTTTCTCCTTTCCTGCTTGGTGATAGGTAATGTCTGCTAGCAAAATCAGGCAGTTGTTGGAGTCCATGGAATACAGGTTTTCTGTTTGGGAAGCCAGGTATCTGGTTCATGAACAAATCAAAATTGATATTCTGTGTTTAATTACCACCATGTTCTGAGCGGAAGAATCACCCAACTCAGCAAAGACACTTTGTGTTTTTCTAATGTCTCTGTAACATGGAAGATTTTTCCAGCAATATTTTATTGTACTCTTTTTACATAGAAAAGCTGTATGTTGTTTGAGCATGTTGGTTTCCAGCTTCACCTGGTGTCATTAAACAAAAGCCTATGTGACAGAGAAAATTACATGCAGCATTTTCCTTGACATGAATATACTGGAATCTGTTTCTTCGCAGTACAAATACTGTAAATACCACACAAATTTAGTACAGCAAATGCTTACTTGGCATTTCCAATTGCCTAACTCAATGTAACATACTTCAGATTAAACTCTTGTGTTTTATTATCCATATATCCATTCACTCCCCCTCGGGAACTACTCATAGTACCCAGTAACTCGCACAAAAAGCTTGGATGCCAGTCTTTATGCTTTCTTCCACCTTATGCTCTGCATCTACACTCTTTCCAAGACCTAGCGACATTTTCTACATACCTCAAATGAACTCACTTCTTTCTATGCCCATAACTATCTTTCTTTCCATGTCATATCGTCTCTAATTGGGATTATTTCAGTAATGTCTTTTCTGCCCCATTCTTGACTCAGCTCAATGCATTTTCCCCAAAGGACCAAGAATGATCTCTTTGAAATGTAAACCTGATTATGGTGTACCTTGGCATAAGGCCTTTCAGTGACCTCCCAAGACCCTTACTATATAAAAATAAACCCTTCATATGACCTTGAAGGCACTGCATGGCCTGACTGGTCTGCAAGTCCCCCAGACTGCTTTGAGGCCCATGTACCCTCTGTTTCAGCTGTACTTCTTTTCCTTCACTTTCATAAACTGTCAAAGCTCTTTCCTGCCTCTTGGCTTTCACCCTCGAATGCTCTGCCTGCCGCCGTTTGCTTCTGTCTTTTACACAGCACATAACTCTTCTAGTGCTTTGTACGTATTATGGAAAATGATAGATTTCACTTTTAAGCTTAGATGGTGTACATACTGTAATTATTATTATACTCAGTTGGAAATTCACTTACACCTTTTCTCTTCTAAACTAAATTAATATGTTCATTCAGGAAATTAACTTTCTTTAGTAAATATACCTCATATATTTTGTTAATCCTGGGGATATTTGCTTAAACATACTTGAAGAATTTCTTTAAAAGAAGTGTTTAGAAGAAACTGAGGAGTCTCCTAGTCTACTTTATTTCTAGTTTTAAAATATGATTTATGATTATCATTAATCACATATGTAAGATTTTATATTATGTATATATCACATGTATCATATATTTCTACATTTAACACCTAATGGAACACATAAATATGTATTTTTAAATTTTCTTGTCTTCCTATTTTTTCATTATGAAACTTCATGATTGATTCATAGCACGAGACTGATCCTTTAAAGGGAAATTTGGTCTACTAAGATGCTTATGGTTGGTTGAACCTAGCAATAGGGCATGGGAAATGTTATAATGGACATTGCTATGGGCAGGAGGAGAAGGCGTCCATTCTTCTCTCAACATTTATTGGATTTATTGGTTACTTTTCATGAGCCAAGCATTCTAGGTGCTTGTTATCTTAGCTGTCACCCCACAGTAATATAACAGCAGTTGAGTTTTAAAGAGTAGAATGTTTTTTATACATGTGTATTATAAAAAGAGGGTCACACCTTCGGTGTTTAGTTTATAGCTAGGTCTAGTAACTATATTTCCTGGCAATATGTATCAGTTGTCAGCTGAGTTGAGCACAATTTGGAGAAAAAGGGATTTCAGATAGTGGCAATTTTTTTCGCTTTTATAAGCACATAGATGGTTAAATACCAAGGCAAACAAAAATGAGAACCAGACTATGAGTTTGGGTTATTTCAGATATTACTGAATATGAGATTAAATTTATGTAGTCACACAATTTATTCTCCTTTTTAGACATAGCTTCTTACTGTAGATCATCAAATAAATTGAAAGGACTATGAACCAAGAGTTCCTCAGAAGGAAAATGGTATGGAACCAGAGGTTATAAGTTATGTTAAGACACTTTAAATGTGCCATTTTCTGGTCCAGATTAATAAAAATTTTATTGGTTTTAAACTCTGTTGTTACTTAGTTGTGCCAGATATGTAATCAGAGTGACATGTACAGATTGGGGACAGTGCTAAAGGTTTTTCTAGGCATCTTTTCTGAAGTGCATCAAATCTATCCTAAAGTCCTGAGAAAGATGCTGTTTTTTCACTCTTGTTGATATCCTGAGTATTTACTCTTCAGTAGATTCTTTGAAGAACTCCAAATACAATGCAATTTTTAGTTAAAATCACCTATATGAATGTAAAGGTGAATTTTTTATTTTCCTAGGCTACTTAGAATGCTTAATGTGTAACAGACTAATAAATTTTCCACGAGGAAGTGGAACTGCATTAGCCCTCTTAGTTTTTGATTGGAAACTATTTATGGTATGCCTTTCCCCACTACACAATAAAATTCCTTGTTCCAGCTGGTAACAGAGAAAGGAGGAAATCTATTCTATGGCAAACAGGCAGATTCCACTGCATTGAAACCTAGCTTACAAATATCTTTCTAGCAGACCTACAACAGTTAAGCATGTTCTGTTTGTTATGAATAGAATTTCCTTCTATCAGCGCCATTCATCTTGCTAGACATAGGCTCAAGATATTGTTGAAAAACATTACTATTGGCAAACAGTTACTGCAACAAAAATGAGGTAATCAATTTTCCTTGTGCCCCTTAAGATCTGTGTAATGGTTTTTATAGTCATACCGTATAAATTTGTTACATTAATTTTAGGGTGCTGGAACCATTGTCAGTCCTTTATTAGTTACCACTTTTAAATTTTACCGGATGAAAAGATGATGGTTACAAAAACACATGTCTGTGTCTTGCAATCCCTCATACTTGGGTGTAATTTCTGGTTACAACTTAATAGTGGGATAAGCAGCCAGTGCACTTAATATTATTAAGCCTCAATCATCTCCTCAGGAAACCTAGATAATACCTGTCTCACTTGACTTTTTTGAGTGCAGAACTGAAACACAAGTGCAGTATGAGACATGGAGATTTTCAGTAAATGGTAGTTATTACATTACATAGAGGTAAGATGTTCTCTTCAGGTAGCTGGATCTGGAGAAGGTGACACAAACAGGTGATGCAATTTGCCTGGCTTTTCAAAAAGAATCAATGTCTCATTTCCTTCCCAGCCCCTCACCTCTCTAGCCTCATGTACCAGATCTAAACCCCTTATGTTGCAGAATATAAGAAGGCAAACAATTATCCTGAATGAATTTCCCAAGTCAATTAACAGAATTTTAAACAGACACTCCGAAGGGTGGATGGAATATATAATGATCTCTGCCCTGAAGAAACACTTGCAAAATGCACGCTGTGGTCTAAATTAGAGAAACACAGGCACGTACAGACACACGCACTGGATGTGGCTGTTGTAACACACACCCATTCTTCCTCATTCACTCCCTCTACCCCACCCTCTCCCTCCACACCTCCTTCAAGGGTAGCAACACTGAACACAGGTGAACAATCCTGGAGTTATGTGAAATGTCCAGATCGGGTGAACAAAAATGGCAGGAGTCCTTCTACTGTTGTTCATCCTCCTTTTGTTCCAGACTCTTAATGTGTCCCATTATTTGTGCTAAAAGAGTGATATATATTTGCAAACTGTAAACAATGCATTTTAATATTTCCTCTGTAATACTTTCTCCTATTCTTTCTGCCTTTTGATTTTCTCCTCCTTTTAGACAGATTTAACATTTTTAGTTCTTTTATTTCATTGCATCTGTCTCCTAAGTTAAATGTAATGTCCTAAGCTGAAAGTCATAACTGTGAAAAAACATTTATCTCCTCTATATTTAGAAATTGATCATTTTAAGGTACTCAAGTCTGTTGCATTTTCTTTTCATTACACTGTTAAATACTACCTGTGAGATTCTTCTATATACTTTGAGGAGTTTCTTTCCACCTTAATTCTATATTTTTGTATTTTTGACATACAATTCAGAATAGACATACACATATGAAACTTTATAGAGAAATTTTTCTTTGAAAAACTTCATATTATTTTGCAAATAGAAAAATTATTTTTGAATAGGCTGGGATTAATTTTATGTGAAATTCAAATGTATAAACATAATATTTTATACAGTTTTGAAGTTCATGTCTTCCTTAATTGTTTCAAAATGAGTGACTGGTTTAAGGTTTTTTTTTGAAACAACATTCTTTTAGCTAATGACTATATTGCTGATCCCAAGAGCATTTAATTATAACAGTTTTTTATGTTTTCTTTGTGAAACCCATTCTTACATGTTTTGGGAGTGAATTTCAGAATACTTTGAATATAAATCTCCTTTCTATCTTGGAGCAAATATTTACCAAAAGCATAAGAATAAATAAAAAGAGACCCTAGAATTACAGTAACTCATTTTTCTCTGTGTTACCTTATACATTGCTGTTAGCCATGAAGTACCTACAAGCAAATATTGAATACCTTTAAATTGTAAACTTCTCCTAGTTGGTAATATTTTGTGATCATAAAGTGAGTGCTCAATGTATAAATAACACATTATAGGTTTATTTTAAGTCCATTTGCTTTCTAACCAAACATTATCAAATAGTCATCTTCATAAATTTCAAACAATAAAAATGGAATGGAAAGATGATAGGATTGTAAGAATTGTTAAAGAATGCATTTGAAAGTTGCAGAGGTATTTCCTCAGGATAGAAAGTGATATTATTTTAAAATAAACATATCTAAAAAATAAAGCTGATTTAAAGGGCTTTTGAGAAAATATAATAATGTCATCATTCCTCAAAATTCTAAATGGCCATCTTCATTTTTTAGAAAATGAGTCATTAACAATATAAGTAAGAGAGGAAATATTTTTGCAACGTGTCTGGCAGTGTTTACAGAATATTTTTTCCTTCCTTTTCAGGTTTTCATTTAAATCCTGGATTTTAAAAATTGTGCTATTTTCTTGATAAATTTTCCCAAGTGAAGATACAAATACTTGAGATCAAAAGAGTGAAATTCACATTAGTGGGGCTATCAACATTTGCAGGCAACCATAATTCTCCCCCATGTTGCATTTTTTAAGAAGAAAGAGAAGAAAAAGGAAACCTCTAGACCAGGATAAGTAAGAGCTAATAAAAACTGTGGTGAGTGTGTGTGTGTGTGTGTGTGCGCGTGTGTGTATGTGGCGTGTCTGTGTGTATGTAGGCAAAGAGAGTGAGAGTAATATAGATGTACAGATTAGGCCCCACATATAGTACACATATTTAGTTTTGCACTTTATATGACATGCAGCTAAAGCTCAGATTACACTCATACAAACACACACACACACTATGTTCATTAACTAAAACGTCTTGATTTTTGTGTGCGTATATGCAATCTTTATGCTTCTAATTCTTGTTTAATTTTTGAGGCTTTCATTACATACATGATAATGTCAAGAAGACAATATAAACAATAAAGGCAGGATTGCAAACACGTTATTTCATCCTGCTTTTTCATCATAAAATATTATGAGCATCTTTGTGAGTGAGACATAGTGTGTCTCATAGATGTATGCATAATTTATTTATGAAATTATATGAACAACATAATTTAACCACCTTTATAATTTGAGGCATTATGTTCCTTCTAATTTACCAATATTGTACTAGTGTTGCTCACATATCTTCGTGTATATAAACATGCACAGGACCTAGTTCTTCGTTGTGCATTCACATACAGTAGATCTTTGGAAACAGCATCCAAAATTTTCATGACTTATATCTTGAACTCCTAATCTGAGTGGCTACAAATCTATGATGGCAATTCTGTTCTCCTAAAATTGACTTATGACAGTGAATATCAAATTGGTGACCTCTCCAAGCTCTAGCTAGAGTTCCAGTGCAGCCTGGAAAATGCTAATCCAGAGTATGGCTTATTTAGACAGGAGGAAGTGATTTACCTCCTCCAAAATCCCTTCTTAGGAAGAGTTTTCTTACACATCCCAGTGCTCTCCTGGTCTAAAGAAAACTTCTGGCACCATTCTGAAAAGCTTTTTCAGGCTGTCTTGCAATATGTTCTGAGTATAGATTTGGGTCCTATACATATTATGTTCACCATAGTAACGTCACATAAAAATGATTTTCTCTTTCATTCTCTGTCTCTATCTCTCCATTTTGAGTATTGACCTGCTATTGCATACATATTCCTATGAATGTGTAAATTTTACAAATGGGGCTCATTCATAATTCTCTGAGCACTGATAATTATGAATAGGAAAAACTCGACTAGCGCTACTCCGAGAACACATAATTCTTCCTTGAAAGTTGAAGACAACTGAAAAGCTGTCAAAACACAACCTCCTTAGGACCAGGGTCTTTTTTAGCATTCTCCTGGTGGTGAACACTCATGGGACATATTTCAGTGTTGTTACTGGCACCTGTCTTGCTAAATCTGATGGAACAACCACAAACACAATAAAGTCTTGTTGCTAAGCTATCTTTGAGCCACACTAGATTGTGATGGATTCTGTTGTGTTTAATGGTATGGTGGCACTTTGCCTTAGGCTTTTTTTATTGAACAGTGGAAGGAACAGAAGAAGGAAACACTTGATCACTTTGTAAATGCTGCACATTGCAGGCAGGGTTTAATGACTGAACGTAGCCACTTCCAGTGTATTGAAAAGCCTCCGCCTTGCCTCAAAGCATTGTACCTCTATTCAAATGGCAAAGAATAGAGTTCCTGTAAGATTGTGGAGTGCAGCTCATTTTGGGAATAAACAGTTGCTTTGACCTTGTACCGGCAAATAGACCCTGTCAGGCCTGGAATTGCAAGGCCAGGAAATCATCTGTTTAGTCAGTGCTGGTTCTGGTCATTAGTTTGTGTTTATGGCTGGGAATTGATAATATAACCCTGTGTATATAGAGCTCAGGTCTGAATACTAAAAGGGCCCTATTTACCAACAGCTTTTTTTTTAATTTAAAGTTAATTCAAATTGAAATGAGCCTTTTAACCCTTAATTAGGACCATGTTTTCTCTTAAAAGTCAACCACATTAGTCAACTGGAGGCAAAATTCACTTTGCAATTGAAAAGCTGTCTACTTTCTTTCAACAGTAGCCACCATGGTTTACTAAGTGCATTTGTTTTCCTTTCACTATGGTAACTTTACCCGTCCTCTGTATCAGCAGAGCTCAAACCCATCAATTACAACTTAGAGGAAGAGTGTGCTGTGTGCTTTGGGAATGAGGCCAAGATTCTATCTGGAAGCTTTTTTATGATTATTATTCGTTGTACAGGTAGAGCTCATAGGACTCCCTACTTCATACTTTTTTTCTTTGTTCTTTTTCAAAGCTGGTAGTTTGTTATTTTACCCCACCACTGACCCTCAGTATTTAGTTCCTGTTTTATTGTTACCTCTTCATAAATATGGAGTCAGCAGATTCCCAAAATATTTCTAATTCATTTGCTATAAATTAGTATTATTTTGGCTTCCTTCTATTATTTTATTCATATTTTTACAGTTTCTCAATAGAAAATTAATGTTTGGCAAGGGTGACATCATTTTTGTTTCACTGTGGCCCATTCTGTATTTTTCAGTAAGTTTGGGAGTTTGCTCAATAAATGAGCACATATACTCCCACTAACTGGGCACTTCAACTAGGGAAACTAAAAGCTAGTTTAACAAGAAGAAGACCAATAAAAGCTCATTTCAGACTAACAGAAGGGAAATGTGTTCTCTTTTAAACTCTGTTTTCAGTAATGTGCTCTTTTTCCTTACCATTAAAAGAGAAAAAAAAATCACATCCTCTTACATTTTAAAAAAATTAAAAAGAATAATTAATATCAATTTTTTAATTTTTATTCATTCCCATAAGATTCCCAAACTTTTAAACAATCTATCTATCTAAAATGTACACAAAAGGAAGGGTATAATGAAATCTAGTTTTATTATGCTATTGGTTAAAATCAAAGTTTAATAACAGGAAATCGTTTGGCAGTCAATTTATCTTTCAATCCACCCAAACATTAAATCAATATGCCCTTTGAATGCATACTGCTCTGATACAGGAAAACACTGAAAATGGCAAAAATATGCCATTTCTTTTTCAAGTATGTGTGTGTATATATATATATGTGTGTGTGTGTGTGTGTGTGTGTGTATTTTTTAAGTCAGAAGAGAACCTTTCTTTGTCTTGTTGCCCTATGTAATTTTGTCATTTCAATAGCTGATTTCAATCCTTAAAGCAGGGATAAAAGTGAAGATACTTTGTTCTATTTTTTTCTTATTTAGAAAGTTCTAGGAATCCTACATATTTTGGTTCACAAAGAATTAAAGGATATCTAGCCTGAAGAGTTTTTAGAGACAAGTTAGTCAATACCCATCGTTTAATAAATGAGAAAACTGAAGTCCAGAGAGGACAATTGGTTGCAAGTTAATTATTCATTTAAAAAAATGTATCTCATTAACTACTAGGTGTTGGGCAATGTGTTAGACACTGGGCTTACAAAATGAATAGGAAATAATTCCTGTCTTTTTATTGCTCAGAGTCTAACCTGGGAACAGATAATAATTCCTAAAAATGAAAATTCAGACTTATTTTCTCAGGCTAGTGATCTTCCTATAAGATGCTGAAAACATCATGAAGTGTTGGGAGAAAAAGAAGTGAAATCAGGGACTTTCTTGGTGAAGATGAAAGTGTTGTATTGTAAAGTGTCTCAGCACTCCATGCTTACGTGAGAAGATCCACTTCTAGAACAGCAATGCCATGTGGAATTAATTGATCTCCTCTTTAAAGCTAGGGTTGGAAATTTTATCACTTTGGACACAATAAAATGACTAGGTTACTTTAGGAGATCAATACATGTTTGTTTTCTGGAAGTGAATAAATGAAATCCAAACATTATTTGAACAAGTCTGATTCCTAGTAAATCCATGGTGATATCCAGCAGGATTTGAGGAGGTGCTACCTCCCGTTTTGAAGGGTTAATTTAGTTTCATGGATCATCCTGCTTTGATTTATGAACACAAAATCAAAGATGAGAGTTCCTGCCACACTTAACTAGTTCAAAAATCTGCAAGACAGCAAGAGGGTAAAACTTCTCTAGGACCACAAAAAAAGAGTGACAGTTTGCCTCTACTTAAAAGATCTTACACTGTTTAATCACTCTTTGGTTTTACTACCCTGAGGTAGAAATCGATGAATAATTTTAGGAGTGTTTGACTGGCAAGGAGGTGTACCACCGGGTTCCCTGGAAATTGGAATTCTGTCATTTTGGTGACAGGTTTTGAACATGTGCATTTCCACCTTAGTTAAGTATTGTTTCAATAGCTGACCAACACAGAGAAAGCCTTAACTATATAGCTAAAGTTTTCTTTCTTAATTTTAAAACTTAAAACTGGATAAATCTGAATTAGTGTTAATTTGTTTCCTGTCTTGCCTGGTCTCTGTTCTTTGATATTCTAAGTTGACCAAGACTTCTTTTGAGTAAGAAAAGGAAGGGCAGTACATTAACATATCTACCTTCTACTGCTTATCTGGATTTTATTTTTTGTATACTGAACTTTCTCAGTCTCCAAACTAATAGATAATTAGAGAAATGTGCACATTGTTATATTAATAGTTTTACATTCAAGGTAAGGAATGTGATACTTTCAAATTACAATCATTGCTTTTGCTACCATAAGCAAAAATAATAAAACAGAAGTACTTTACCCTTTAGAGGTAAAGTTTCAAATTTTTCCATGAGAATTTTTTAAGAATGAAAAAGGTATAATAGATGGATAGGTATTTAAGCACAAGTTGATTTATTGCAAGGGAAAGAGATTATTTCTTGGCAGAAAAAAGTTTAAAGTAAGTATATTACATAAAGAATTTCCTGTTATACATTTAAAGATAATGTTTCTTACCAGTATAATAATTTTATTAGTGAGTATAAACTTTTCAGTCATATTTTCAAATTTGTTGAACAATTTGAGTGGAGGATTTAAAAATTCTGCTTATATCAAGAAAAGGAAATTTTACTTATGTACCTCCCACATATATTGGGTCACTATTCTTTAAGTTGACAGACAACCTCTGCCCTTTCAACAAAAAACATCTGCTTATAATAGTGTTAGGCCTCAAGCAGATAGAAAATCTGAGAGAATGCAAGAGAACATTAACCTTTCTGAAATGGTGTCTTACTAGGAATAGATGACAAATATTTGCATGTGTTTAATTAAATGTGAATTGGATTAAATTTTTTAGATGACTATTCTTCAATGTCATAGCAAAAGTTTAGAATAGGTAGAAAAATAATATGCTTTTAATGAGTGATTTACATAAAATTAAAAGCAGAAGTTCTCTTTCTTGTTCAGCCCGTCATTGAATTTCTTTGTTATCTTGGGCATGCTGCTCTTTCTGTTTGTGGTTCAGTTGTTCATTCTGTCAAATAAGTAGATTCATATCTGCCTTGATTGTTTCAATAGAACAGTTCTTCATAAAGAGTAAAGATGTCTACAAAAGTGAGGATGTTGCTATAGAACCTAGCACTGTACTCAGGATACAGTTGGCATTCAGTGGATATCTGCAAGTTGGTGGCGAAATCCTATCAGCTAGCTAGCAGATGCCAGAAAATGCAGAGTGGATTCTGGCCCTAACTGTGCACTACATAACATCGTGGATTTCCGTGGCCTCGGATGTAAAATGCACAGACTGACCCATGTGGTTTCTTAGGATTTTTTTTTAGCTCCATTAAACTATCATTGTATTTAATTAATACATCTCAAATGAATTCTTTTGGTCTTTTATATCATTTAGAAATGCTTTCTGCTGCAAGTAAAAGAAAACTTGACCACAGTGACTTAAACAAACAGGGTGTTATTTTTCTGACGTCAGAAATCTTAAGATAGGTGCTCGCTGCCATCAAGTGCAAGGTACACATCTCTCTGATTTTCTTGGCCTTTACTTAGTGTCACATGTAAGCCATTATGCCCATAATCAGTACTGGAATAATGTAGTGGGAGTGGCTTCAGTTGCATTTGGACTGTCTTGTTAGAAAAGCAAAAGGTATCCCAAAGATTTTCATCAGATCTCTGTTTGTGTCTCTTTAGCCATCTCTTCGGCCATAACCTTGGCCATCCAGCCCCATTTGCAGTGAAATCTGAGTTAGGGGGTACTTGGCAGAATGCAGTACTGAATAAAACCAGGATTCTATTAGCAAGCAGGATTTGGATAATTGAACATGTAACCAACAGTACCCAACACATTCTTCTACTTAACAGTTTGTCTTTTCACATTGATCTATTTATGCATTTAATTATACTTCCTACAGGCCAGCTCCTACTATCTTTGCATGATCTTTCTCAAATGGGATTCCTTCTGTGTAGTTTCTTCCAACAGCTCAATCAGGATGGAGCACTCGCTCCATGTGGCCTGTGTTAAATGTCTTTTGTCTGCTTTCAAATTGCAAAGGCCTTTTGGGGATGGACAGAATTAGAAATATTTGTGTCTTCAAGACTAACAAAAAGACTGAACAAGAGTAGATGATGGACAAATATTTTTAAACTGCATGTATCTGTGCCTACCTATCTTTTACTATTCTCATCTCTACGGTTATTATTTACTCAAAATTAGATAAAGTCTACTTACAAGTTTGAGTCATATTCTTAACTTCTAGGTTTATTAACTGTAGCTACTTTCAAGTTTCAGAAATCCTGTGCTGTGGTGCTGTAGCTAAGAAGTGTATTATATGACTGACTTGTCTTTTCTTTAAGTTATTACATAGTATAGCCATTTAGAGTGTTAACAAAAAGCGATTGAATGTTTAGCAAATACCTCTATGCTAAACGTAAAAACCATAAAAGCCTCAAATTAAAACAGACAGATAAATTTACAAGCAAACAAAATAACAAGTACATTGGAACACTGCAACTTAATCTTTTTAAAGACTCAGCAATGCCCTCTTGCAAATTTAAAGGCACTCAACGATGAGCTAAATTGAAACCAGAAGTTAAGTGCATAGTGTGTTTATACTTTATATCATTTCCTCCCGAAGCAACATGACATGAGATATGAGTGGACGTGTCTAACCCATGCTTAAGAACAATGTTCAAAAGTTTATAATCCTAATTCAAGTTTGGTTAGGGCAATAGAATTTATATGAGTGGCTCTCGATGTTATACCAAAAATTGTTCAATTTAATGTAATAGAGTCCTAAAGCCATTCTTCGTAGGACCTTGAAAACAGCAAGACTAGATTAATGAATACTATCATTTTCAGTTATTTTGTTTGTCTTGTCGATGTATTTTATGATAAAGATAGTCTATAAGATCTATTCTGTATATAAGTGCATCAAATCTCAATGTAGCTTTGAAATTGACTTTTAGGGACTCAAGAAATTACTGCCTTCCAAAGATGATCTAGAGGACACTTAAAAATTTAAGACCCTGAACTCCTTCCTCAAAGGAATATTTTTGTTAGGAATTTCACTATGATTTCAGTTCTCAGTGTAATTATGAAAATGGACAAAATAAAACACTACAGCATTTTAAATTTTGTATCAGATTAAAAGAAAATACTCTAATGGAGACATTTCTGTAAAAGCTGGAAATAGATAATGAATACTAAATAATCAGTTGAAATCAATATTTGGTAACCAGTTCATTGGGCTTCAAACAACATGTCATTCAGAGATTCGCAGCCAGATAGAAAGAAGATAACATAGTTCTTTTAAAAAGCATTAACTAGTAACAATTCACAAGTATGTCAGTTTAAGTAGAAATCCCTGTGTATTTGAGACACAGACAAGGAAGTACATTAAAATCTTTATTTTAGGCCATTGCCATAGAAGTTAAGGAATGACGCTGTCAAAGCAGAAAAAAAATATCATAACTCAGGAGAACAATATATCAAGAACCTTAAAATATAAAGTCATGAGTCCTTCCTTCAGTTGCTTACAATGTGTGTGGATAAAGTTGTACACACAGAAACTAATTAGAACACAAGTGAGTTTGTGACACAGTGCTAAGTGCAGTGCAGAGTACACACATTGCATCACGTTTAAAGAGGGAAGGACTGCATGGTGACATGGCTTTGCTTTATTTTCTCCACAAATACTCCAGTGCCAAGTAAAGCTGTGAAAACACGAGCTGGAAATTTCATCACACTCGAGTGCCAAAATAATCTAAAACTTGTGGGATATTTTCCCCCTAACATTTGGTGCAAATTCAAATGTGTATGTGGAGAAACTACATGGGGCCACGTTATTTACTTCTGTGAATTCTGGGAGGAGGAAAATGGATTTTATTCATAATGAATGCATGCCCTAAGCTTCTGAACTCTGTTTTACATATTTTTGAGGATATGTTTTCAAAATTATCACAGAATTTTAACAGAGTCCTTTTGTTTGTAGCTTGTCGACCAGGTTTCTACAAGGCTTTGGATGGTAATACGAAGTGTGCTAAGTGCCCACCTCACAGTTCGACTCACGAAGATGGTTCAGTGAACTGCAGGTGTGAGAATAATTACTTCCGAGCAGACAAAGACCCTCCATCCATGGCTTGTACCCGTGAGTAGTTTTGCTGCAACCCATGCCTCCATGTTTGTTTTATTTCATTTTTTTTTCTTCTTATTGTGCTTTTTCTTTTCTTTTCTTTCCTTTTCTTTTCTTTTTTAAAGCATTTGGCCCATTTCCTCCCGTTATCCATGTGCAAATTGAAAGCTTTCTCTGCTTCACTCACCATGCTTGGATCACCACAAATGCAACATTTATCATACAAAATGAATTCGCTTTTCAAGCACTTCCTGCAACAGGACCCCCAGAAAGAAAGAGAATTTTCTGTATCTTGTTTTAGATCTTGCATTATGTTTGACAGGCTAGGGGAGGTTATTGGCCCAGGATTTGTGTTTTTACTTTGCTATTCCCTCTTGTTATAGGTTGGTCGTAGGTCATAGGGAAAAGGGACTAAGGTTTATAAAACTAATACTAAAGTTTTCATAACTATTCACAAGAGCATTGAATTTAGGGGTAAACTCCTTTGTTGGACTTTGTGAATGCATCTTCAACCTTGAGTCAAAACTCCCCCATTTATCTCTTGGGGAGGACAGGGCTCTTGAATCCATGTGTCTATAATCTCATAGATCCTCTAAGGACAAATTAAAAGTATATAATAAAGACAAGATGGTTATTTACCTCTTTCAGTTCCATTGTAAATTATCTATTTCCCTTGTAGTAGAAAACAGAAGTGAGGCTCATTAATCTTTGTTGAACTACTTTGCAGGACCTCCATCTGCACCAAGAAATGTTATATCTAATATAAACGAAACCTCGGTTATCCTGGACTGGAGTTGGCCTCTGGACACAGGAGGCCGGAAAGATGTTACCTTCAACATCATATGTAAAAAATGTGGGTGGAATGTAAAACAGTGTGAGCCGTGCAGCCCCAATGTCCGCTTCCTCCCTCGACAGTTTGGACTCACCAACACCACAGTGACAGTGACAGACCTCCTGGCACACACTAACTACACCTTTGAGATCGATGCCGTCAACGGGGTTTCAGAGCTGAGCTCACCTCCGAGACAGTTTGCTGCAGTCAGCATCACAACTAACCAGGCTGGTGAGTACGTGCTGGGTGCTTCCGGCTCCTGCCATCTCAGAGCCAAGTTTTGACAGAAAGAGTGGAAAAAAGGGTAGGAAAAAAAAAAAGATTTGAAAGAGCCCCAGGATATTCTCTTTGATCACTTTTAGACAGTTATGGTAAATTAAATAGCTCAATTTAATTCTTAAATTGAGAATAAATCAGATTTATTAGATGATTTTAAAGTAGTTGAATCCATTGCTTCCCAATTTGAAATCTTTCAACCTTTGGGGCTCTGGAGATGGTACTTACGGGGATCCTTGAAACGTTTTCATATTTTAAAGAACTTAACAGACATTGAACCTAGGTTGGAAAATCTTATGGAGGTTATATATAAAACTGTAAGTATCTTTACCTTAGTTACAATTCTATCAGATTTTGTATATGGTTATTCAGTTATTTTATGCTCCTCAGCAGCACTGGGTAATAGAGCTCAGATAGTTAAAAACTCTTTGCTTAATTAAAAAGAATACAATAAACCCATCTTATTTAATAAATACAACTTGTATTTAAAAATTAAAAATATAAAAATATTGAGAAGTGTAGTAAAAAGAGGTCTTGGTGGAAAACTGTTGTAATCACTGATCTAAAAAATTTCCAGATATAAATATTTTGGTAATTTCACCAATTGTATTTTCCTCTGACAAATTTTTCCCAATAGAAAACACTATGTTGCCAGGTTGTAAGCGAAGGACCTTTAATATGGAATGAAAAAGTTAAACAAAACTTTCACCTTTCTTTCTCTTACACCTACATTTCTCTTTACTGTTAGTAAATCCTATTCTTTCAATCACCCTTTAAATCTTGTATGTGTTTTTCAGTTCTCTAATAATTCTTGTGATTTTGTTTTTCATTATATTTTTAACAGTGTGGTGTCCAAAATTATTTATGGGGTTTTAGTTGTGATTCTCTCAAACATGTAGAAGGGTTATACTCTGCAGCGTTTACAGAGACATACCAGTGATATCCCTTTGAAATAAGACAATCATTTTTCCAAGGTGATAACTGTGATGAATGAGTAAAACACAGTTGTCTAATCAGCAAAGCTGGTGCAAAATTAAGCTGATGGATATTTATTGTGCATAATTATTGCTATAAGATATCTAATTAGAGGCTCATTCCAAGCAGTTCAGAGATATTATTGTATCACTTATACACAAACAAACATTGAAGCCAAAAAGGGGGGAAGGGAAGAGACAGGATGGCACCCTGAGAATGCTTCAGCTAGAAGTACAGGCTCTCACATCTGCTCCCAGGTGGGCTCACTGTGAGTTAGGACTGAGTGTAAACTCAGCTTCTTTGCTGCATTTGGCTTAAATTATGGAAGTCCCTGTGCTGTCTAGGGGGACTCACTGTTAGCTCTGAGAATATAAATACTAGATGTCAGAAGAAAAGAGAAAGGAGAGATGACTAAATTCTATCAGCTGGAAGAGATCTTAGAGCAGCCAGGTACCTAGCCAGGAAACTGAGTTCTTTCTCTCTCTTACTTGGCTGGCTCAGGGAGGTTAGTTAAACTACTAAGGGTACAAAGTTAATTGGTGTCATCCAGGGCTAAAATTCATCAAGAATGCACCAGTATGACTCTACTGGTGATTAAAATTCTGTACTTACTTCTAGACTAGTTAGGATCAGGTACAGTTACTTCTGCAGATGAATATAGAAGTGCATCTGTACTGATTAATCTCTCAAGCACCCTAAGTAGCCCTCTAAACCCAGTATATCATGTCTCACTCTTCTTTCCCCCAGAATCCAGCAATCAAAGCAATAAATCCTGGCATTAGAAGGGTCTCCAGATCCCTGTGCTGGAGCTCTTCCAACTTGAGAGACCCATGCCCCTGCCATGCCAGCTGACAGATATTTTGAATAGAACCCCTGGCAGAGTCCATGCTGAAATGTGTCTCTTCCTGATTCCAGATCCTTCTTTTGTTCCCGCTTTTCTTCTGGTCTCCTATATTGATGAAATTCTTATAATTTTATATTGTTTCATGGCGATAAATAAAGTTTCCCTGTGGAAAAGACATGACTTTTTAATGAAGTCCACTGAATCATGATTTTAATCTTGCTTTGCTGAATCTGTCATCTCTCCCACTTGAAGCTAGATCCCAGACCAAGCAACATATGCTTTTGTTTTGCTTCAGTTAGTGACATTTAAATTTTATAACTAATAATATTTAAAGACTTGTAACTTAGGTTTATTTAACTGTCTTCCATGAGAGGAAAAAAAGATGAGCAATGCTATTGCTACGTATCACATGATTATAGCTTCTCGTTTTCAATGAACACAGGAATTTTAAGAAATTATAATTATGCGGCAAATGGCTTTCCCAAATCCTATATTTCACTCTGACTTACTACCTTGTTTAAAATAGGAGCATCAATCTGTGTTTATAATTATCTCCTAAGTCAAACAAAACCATATAAAAACAAGCAAGAGCTCCTTATTTTCTGTCTTATCATTGACCTCTGGCTTTCTGACAGTGCATTTATCGGGAAACTAATAGTTCCAGATATATACAGTGAATGAATCTAGGTAAAGTGGCAAGCTAGAGCAGGCCGAGACTTTAAAAAAATAAATGGGGTTGATGCTTTAGCCCTCGAGTTACAAATCACAGCGTAAGACGGAGATTCAGTAGGGATGATATCAGTTACTCTCCCTGACCCCACTCTCATTTTTCAGAAAAATCACATATATGTCTACAGTATGCACCATGAGGCATTTTATGTATTTCAGGGGGTCTGTATCATTTTGTGTGCCTGGGGAGGTAGAGGTCTTTGTTCCACCTTCAAATCCCTGCAGTAAGATATATAAGCGAGATTAGAAGCAATGCTGTTCCTCCAGAGAGTGTTTCATTGTTTTGCTTTATTTTTGCTCTTGTGAAGGTTAATGGACTGGTAGCCTTGAGAAATGAGCTTCCTACCTCTAGAAAGATACGGCTATGACAGATATGATGCCTGGTGTTTAAATTCCTCCTAGCGTCTCTATCTCTGACATGGATACAAAGGGGAAACGTAAATGTGTCCTTTTAATTTAGTTTGTGAGATTGAGTTTGTTGATTTTTCTCTTGATTACACTGTAAAAGCCAGGCGATGACCACTTGATAAGGCACCTTCTAAATTGTAGAGGATTATGTTGTAAATACGGAGGTTAGTTCCCAGCTCTTAATACTTTCACAAAGTATGTCAGCAAGATAAAAAGCGTGGTCTCTACATAAAGAGTGGATCCATGAAGCCATCAATCAAACATACACAGAAAGAACTGCAAATTGCAAAACAAAAATCTGTAAAGTTATATCTTGGGGTAAAATGCTACTTCTTGTTTTTTTCTTGGAATAAATATATTTACCTTTCAGTTTTCAAGAAAATCATTCCACTAGTGGAATATTTGTCTCTGTTTATTCTCCACCTCCATCAAGGGATCTGCCCTTTCCCCACTATCCTATAGCACGTGACAATCTCACACAAGAAGAGGGGGCACTAGCAGAGAATTTACAGGTTTTCAAGTTTTGAGATCCACCCCTCTCTCATTTTATAGAAACTGAGATCCAAGATGCTTTTCCAGCGTTTAATCAAGGGATCAAACTTCTGCTTATGTCTCCCAACTCCAACTCTGCTTTCAACTTCTATTCTTGTATTCCTTCTGCGATCCTATGACTTGAGCCATATAGCTACAAAAAGAAAGGCTGCCTTGGAGACAGTGCGGGGGCTTTGCTGGGAAAATCTACTATAACCTATGCCATCTACAGTAATCTTGGTCCTTGCTTCTCAGTCATTTATCACAGGGTTCCTTAGGGGTTTTCTGCAAGAGATCTTCTTTATCATCTGACTCTTCCCCAAACTTAATCTTATCCTTCACTCCCTCATTCTCCACAGATGATTTTTCCTCTGAGATACTGTGATTTATAGTAAGAAATATGTATTTGGTCTTGGTCCCAGTTTATGGCACGGAGCTCCTAAAACCCTTGGAATTTCCTCAGTGATAAGAGCAATAAAGGTGTATTTTGTTATTCATAACCCCTTTCAGTCACATCTGAGTTTACGTTAATCAAGTGACTTTTGGAAATCCCCTAAAGATGGTGGCTGTTTGCCAGGGGACCCAGCCATGTAATTATAGGGTTGGAACTCTTAGCCATTTCACTCCTCAATCCCACCTCTGGGTAGGGTAGAAGGGCTGGAGATAGTGTTTGATCATCAGTGGTCAGTGATAATCAATCATACTTATACAATGAAGCCTTCTTAAAAACTCAAACCAAAGGACATGGTTCAGAGAACTGGGTTGATGAACACATAGAGATGCTGACAGGTGACACATCTAAAGGAAGCATGGAAATTTTCTGCCTGGTACCTTGACCTATTCATCTCTTCATCTGGCTATGCCTGAGTTGCATCCTTTTATATAAAAACTGTTAACCTAGTAAATAAAATGTCTTCCTGAATTCTGTAGGCTGTTCTAATAAATTAGTTGAATGTGAAGGGGGAGGTCATGTGAACCTCCAGTTTATACCCAGAAGCACAGAAGATAGCAACCTGGATTTGAGATTAGTATCTGAAAGCAGCTGGGAAAGTCTTCTGGGACTGAGCCCTTAACATGTGGGATCTGATGCTAACTCCGGGTATCAGAAATGAACTGAATTGTAGGACACCCAGGAGGTGTGGCAGAATTGCTTGGTGTGGGAAAAATCTCCACACATTTGGTGCCCAGAAACGAAGTACTGTGTAGTGGAGACACACAGGAGTGTGCTTTTTCCTCTTACACCCTCCTAACTTAGTAAGACCATCAAGTTTAAGAGGGAAAAGAAAATGCTATCTCATCTGCTTTTCTAAATCCTCCTCCTCCTCTTCGTACTCACTAACTCCCGTTGACTCCTGACTGTAAAGAGTGTGCTCTAGAGCGAACCTCTTCCCTTTCCAGCATCTTGGATAGACACTCTCCTGGCTCTTCATCTTTGCCTTTCATATTGCATAGCATGTTTTTTCATCTTAGAGGAAGATACAAATGATTAAATAAAAGCACTCGAGGGTAAACTGCAGCTATTATACCCCTTTACTCCTAAATACTTTAGTGTGAACTTCCTAAAGCAATGACACTCTCTTACATATCCTCAGTACATTTATCAAAATCAGGTTGTTAGCACTGTCCATATTATGCTCTTATCTGTAGAGATTAGTCACCTTTTGTCAGTTACTCCACTCGTGTCCCTTTGGCAAAGCAAGTTGATGTTCTGTTTGCCTTTGGTTTCTGTCTATAATATAGTTCTTACCTATAATAATGAATAAGCTTATCATTTTCTGTAAATTAAGTCAGATGCAAAAATACGAAGGGCAAGGGAATCAACACTTACGGGTAAGACTTTCTGAGGTGCTTGATATTACTCTAGGAATTTCAGTTTCCACTCCATTGAAAAAAGACCAGTAAATAATATTATTTAAAACAAAGAGAACTTGACGTGGTTTTACTCAGATTTCCTATGGAAGGACCGTTAATTTACACAAAGGAGGATAGCATCTTAGAGACGTTCTGATGTTGAGGAAAACATTCATATTCTTGATTTTAAGCAGAATGGCCCCTATCATCCACTTAATTTAATAATCAAAGACAAATCTCTTCTTTTCCTTGAAAATTGCTATCCACTATATGAAAGGATTGAACTGGAAATCCAGTCATAATTTTTCCTGTTTTTTTTTTTAAATATATAATTCTAGGAGTTATAGTTTAGAACTTTGTTAACTGGTATAATTTGAATCAACCAATACCCTTTTTTTGACTTTTAAGGACACCTACCCACTGACTTCCTCTCAAGGACTTTTTTTTTTTTGAAGTACAGTCAGTTACAATGTGTCAGTTTCTGGTGGACAGCACAATGTCCCAGTCATGTATATACATATATATGCTTGTCTTCATATTCTTTTCCATTAAAGCTTATTACAGGATATTGAATATAGTTCCCTGTGCTATACAGAAGAAACTATTTTTTTTTATCTCATTTTATATATGGTGGCTAACATTTGCAAATCTCTAACTCCCAAATTTATCCCTGCTCACCCTGAAGGACTTTAAAAAGCTTACTTGCCTCTGCTTTCGTGGCCTGTTATTTCACAGGTCAAAGTAACAGCATCTATTAGTAGAAAAAAATAGTTTTCTATATCTTGAATAAACAATACACACTTATTAAATGAATCCTAAACTATCAGAGCCCTTTAACTACATTTAGAATCCGGCCTGATTTTTTTACATTGATAGAGCAGATATTTTAAAATCTTCTTTCTTCTTTATTCTGAAATACATTTCCTCTACTCACCTTGTTGTTCTACTGGGGTTTAGAAACAGCATATATAGAGTTGACAGTGGAACATCTTATGTCAGAGACAGCCAGGTAGGCTTTAGAATTTCTGAAGAAGCAAACATTTCAGAATAAAAGCAGAAAAGTATACAGCTTGGGTCTGCTATTAAACTGTGGACACATATTGATAGAGTTTCTATAGAAATGAAGACTGCCGGGTGATTAAGTATGCTGCATGTAAACTGGACACCAGCAGCATCTACGTGCATTCTTTTACAGCACGAAGCGAGGTGTTTTGTAGCATCAGTGTAGTAAATTGGAAAGTTAAAATATAATGGAAATCAACTAGGAAATAGCGGAGATGAGATTCCAGTAACGCACTCCAACGAATCCTCCCCTTGTTGTCTCACTTGTGTGATTAATAAACCCTATGAATTGCCGTCTTCACCTTTTACTTCTCTCAACAAACAAATGAGTTCTGAATTGATTACAAGCGAATGTATACGTTATAATTTTCCTGGTGCATTTCGCTTGTGTAGTAACCGAGCTTCTTTCTCTCCTATTTGAAATCAAGGCAGAGACCTGTGCATCTGGAAACATCACTCTGCTGTGGTGTGTCACAGTGTGCCTGAAGCATTCCACATCGTTTAACACATTAATGACGCCTTTCAGTCACCACACCCAGGTGTGGAGGCATATTGCATATCTGCAGCATGAGCAATCAGCTGAACAAAGGCAGACCCGGATATTGTCCTGACAGTTATTCAGAACCTCTGTATGAGCTTAAAGCCTCATTTAATCCTTACAACAATTTTATATGACCATAAGTGGTTAAGTGTCTGGTCCGTGGTTTCACAACTCCCAAGTTCCTGCTCTTAACTGTTAGGATATTCTTTTTCCTACGGCTTTGTATAATTAAGACTGAAAAAAAGAAATATGTAAAGATGGTTATCATATTATTGTACAATCGTGGCTACCTGGCACACAGATTGTATTTTTTTCTTTGAAATCAAAATTTCATATGGTTTGAGCGATGCTGATAAGAACAGAAATCTGAATTGCTTTGTTGGGAATTTATCTGTGCAAATCTTTTTTCCCAAAACCAAAAAGTAAACACCTATGTAGAGCAGCTTTGAAAGATTACATTTACTACTAATCAGTATTAATTTAAAAGCATTTATCTTGACAAGTTGTTATCATTAAGAATTAACCTCCTACTGGTTTTCACTTTTATTCCAGTAGGAAAAAATAATAATAATTATAACAAACCAACAGAAGAAAAATCTGTGTCTTGTCACAGTTTTGTCCAAGAAATAGCTTTAAAGGGGAGGCTGTCTATTAGAGTAGGAAGAGTTCTGGGATGTGTATCAAAAGAGGCAAATACTCCTCTCTGCTTCGACTCTTTGCTTTGGGACTCTGAATAGTTATCAGAGTTATTGTTTTATCTCTTTTGTGAAGCTAAACACTTGGACTAGATAATTTCTAAGTTTCCTTCCAGTTACATATTCTAGGGAACTAAACTGATGCAAAATATATCATGTAGTCATGAAAAAATAATCCAGTATCTACTTATAATTGAAACAACCATGATGGAAAAAAAAGTGTTTGAAAGGCAAAGTGGTACAGGACAGTGTCAAAAGCCCCACTGATGCCGCTTAATGGTGAAGTGATTTTTTTTTTTATTTTTAAATTTGGTTTGTTTATGCATTCATTCCCAATTTTGTTTAAAAATGAGTTTAAGGCAGTTTTTAGACTAGCCTGGAATCTCTGAATCCTTTTTGATATGGATGCAATAACACACACGGATTGTTGTGAGGACTAAAGAAAATGAGAGAGAGTGTACGGGACAGAGGAAGTGCTTAAATAAGTTACTGAGCCCTGCCTCACACATGACCATGCTGCTCTTGCTCTGTCTGGAGCAAATTGACAATCCTTCTTAAAATTGAAAAATTATGAATAAGTATTAAAATATGTGAAGTCAAGCTCTGAAACACCCTACTTTGATGTAATTGGTTTAGGCCCCAGTTCTTTCAAAATTGGAATTCATAAGTGTGGTGTAAAACAACTGTCAATATAATAAACCATTCTTACTTCCCTAACTACCAGCACCCACATATGCATATATACTGACCTAGTGTTAGCACTGAGGTGCCCATGGGAAGGTCATATTTGTCTATAACTCTGAGACTTTGGCTAGGACAAGACCCAAAGGCATCCATAAAAAAAAGAATAGAATTGGGGTCTGACATTTGCAGGTGTTGGCCACTGTATGTAAAAATAGATTTTTTAAAAAAGTTTCTTCTGTATAGCACAGGGAACTATGTTCAGTATCTTGTGATGGCCTTTGATGAAAAAGGAATATGAAAATGAACATATATATGTATATGCATGACTGGGACATTGTGCTGTACACCAGAAACTGGCACATTGTAGCTGATTATATTTTAATTAAAAAATGCTCAAGTTTTAAAAAAAGATTGGTAAGAATAATAAAGGGATAATAACATAAAGAATGTCTATAAAGATTAAAGAAAAGAGATACAGAAAGAAATCAAGTGACAAATGAATATTCTAATAGTCATTCAAGATAAAGGGTTAAAGTAATACACTTTTACCAAGGATCATGTTGTGACATAAAACAAAGATTTTGCAATTACTTAGAAAATGCTCACCTTTTAATTTTAGTCACTACAATGTTGTTTTTTTAAAGTACATTTTAGTAAGTTTACTATATTCTCAAGATGGGAAAATTTTAAATGCCCCCCAAATAATTATGCTCACTACAGATGTATTAAAGAGAAATGTTGCATCTCATGTACTTTTATTGGTTTGGCTCATCATGTTATTTGAATAGAGTTTTGGGGCCGAGTTTGTCCATCTTTGTTCATCTGGAGGATAATTGTGTGTATATCCTCTAAGAAGGAGCACACATAACGGTTACGCGTGTAGATTTCCAGCATGCCAAGGAAAGAGAGTCTTTATTTCACTTTCATTGAGTAGAGCATGTTTTATTTTCCTTCTATTAAAATGTTTTCAAAAAAGTTTTTCATAGTTGACATCTGAAATATATTGCCTAATATACAATTTACTCCCAGTAAAGAACTAAGATTTAAAATGTAACATGCATCTTTCTTGATTTGAATTGATATGGTAAAATAATTTGGTTTAATTTAAAAACTTTACTTCTGAAAAGTTTAAAAATGAATCTCATCTGTCTTACTTGAGATGTGTTTCCATTCTAAGCTATTTTCATAAATTCTTATTATTGCAGATGGAAGATAGATGTCATTATTAAAGTCCCAATATAAAACAGCTAGATTAAAAACTAGATTTTGCAGCAACTTATTATTTATATGTGTACATGTGTGTGTTTTAAGTCATTTGAACTTGTATAGTTTTACTCTTAACTATGTTATTTGTTAAATAAGGATTATGTCTTAATAGAGATGTAGGGGAGACCAGAACAGATGCCTATGGAAACACTTACAGTGTTTGCTACTTATAAGTGATCAATACTTGGTAGTTAATGTTTTTAATGAACATTTGGAACATTTACAACAAACATACTTTTGAAGATCAAAATAGCTTTTAGTTAACTCCTGGTTTTCTTCGGCAATACGTAACACATTTAATTAGTAATTGCTTTTTTCTGTTTCCTAAGCATTGACTGAGCACATAGTATGAACCAGGTACTATGGCTGAATGCATGTGGATAAAATGATGATTAAGATGTGGCTACTATCTTCAAGGAGCTCTCAGTTTAGTAGGAGATCTTAAAGGTTTTAAGAAACCAGCATGAAATTGATTGGTTTGGCCAAGAAAAGGCAGGCAAGGCCAGCTGCCAAGAGACTTCAATAAGCATCAGCAGCTCAGTGAAGCCACACAGTGAAACATTCATCTCGAATTCACAGATAATGCCAAATTATGTATAATAGCTTCAGCTTTTTTTATTACTAAAGGAGAGATTTTTTAAAGTATCTTTTTGTGATTTTTTTTGTTACATGATGCTAAAAAAAATACACTATACCAAAGATTTTCACTAAGAGGAGGAAAGAAAAGAAATAAAATATTTTCAATTATGTGCAAATTAAATGATAGTTGTTTGTATAGTTTAATGATATCACAATTAAATGTGTCTGGTTTGTAGAAAGCAATTAGCCAAGATATGTGAAGTTATAATAATGGAAAGAGAACAAATGTTAAGAGCTGTCTGGTGAAATTTTCCACATCTGTCTGACTTGTTTATCAATTTGTCTGGCATTCATTCTCCTATTGCCCAATCAAGCTTTTTGTTATTAGTATGGAATTAAGTATCTATTTAGTTAAATATGCAAATTTATAGGCAGTTACCATATAAGGTGTACGAAACTAGGATCAAACCAACACATTATACACCTCAAACTTACACATTATGTGCAATTATATCTCACTTTTTAGAAGTATATGAAACTAGAAAGCACTAAAATATAACTGATAGTGATTATCATGAAAGTAACTCTTCATCCCAGGTATTTAAGAAAAGGTCAGAATTTCAGAAATGTTCATAATAATCATTGTAAACATAAAGGTTCTCATTGTTCTGGAGATATGTGGCCATAATTTAGCACTGATGACATAATAGCATGCCAGGTTTGACTACTTTTTCAGGTAATATTTGTGAGGACATCCGTGATTACAAATATTGACTATTTATAAATGTTAAAAGATATTGCTCACTCTCGCTATTAAAATTTAAAAAAAAAAAACTGTTGAAATGAGTTTCAAAAAGAGAAATCCATGAGAGGAATTAGATAGAAAGAAAAAAGGCTCCATTCTTTATCCAGGTCAATCTTTGTATATAATTGGTTGGGAGATACGAGTTTAACTGTCTTCTTGGGAAGTACTTAAGGAGATTCTAAAATTTATGCGCATTCCACACATAATGCTGCTATTTAGACAATTATTTGCTACAGTTTTTAGAATACTGAATGAAGTTTTAAAAAAGATTTTATACATATTTCGATGAGAAACATTTCTCTATTATCAGTAGTTATTTAAATGAACTGGTAGGCATTTGATACTTTGTATTTATTTGTGCGTATCTTTGGGTCGTTCTAATAGCTTAAGGGTTAAGGTTAACGGGCGCAAAATCGTATTTATTATTTAAACAATACGGCAACCAGGTGTGGAATGCCAGGTATTTGCCAAATACTGTATTAGGTATTTTACAGGCAACATTTAAGCCTTAAAACAACCCTGTAATTTGAGCACTATTAACCTTACATGTAGAAGAAGAAACTATTTTCAAGTTTAGTTAACTAGCCCCATTTATCTAACTTACGTGACTAAGGAGAATCTGAACCCAGGGCTTTTCAATACAACACTATTTCCCAATTTTCAGTAAACAACTGGATGCTTTCAGGAATTTTGCTTCAACCGTTTACCACCATTTTCAATCAAAATCAATGTACTTAAATCTCTTTTTTTGCCTAAAATGTATTTGAAAACTTTACTCCTGTGTATGGAAAGCTAATATCACTTACTAAATATTTGTCCATATAACACCTACGATCTTGTCTCAAACCACCAAGGGTAAATTTAGAACCCTTTGAGAAATATACTGCTGCCCATCAGCACTCTCTCGTTGACTATTGTCAATATGGAGTCAATAACCCAGAGGCCTCCCCAGTTCAGGTACTGGTGACTGCATCCTTCCAAGTTATCCATATCAGAGCTGGTGAAGTCATCCTTGATTCCTCTCTCTCACACCTTACATCTGATCCATCATCATATTCTATATAATATACCTTCAAAGTCAGACTAGAACCAGACCACTTCTTACCATATCCATTGCTAAGGCCCTAGTCCCTTCGTATCCTGCCCAGATTATTTAAAATACCCACTACCTCAATCCCTTCCCCCCACCCATGCCTTCTCTACACAAACAAACCTCTCATAACTATACTAGTGTTCATTATCATTAATTATCTCGTTATGTGGATTAATGATATTTCTTTTTTTTTCTAAAATACTTTGTAACTGATAGTATTTGCTAGTACTTTCAAATGTTTTATTCCCTTCTTCTGTTTTTTTTTTAAAGGAGATGGGCATTATTTTTTACGTGACTATTGAAAAGATGAAAGAAATAGCCTCCTATGACCAGATAGGTTTATTTTTTTTAAAACCTCAAGCAGGAATTGCTGTTAATAATTGTGTGTTCCTAAATGCTGCCTTATGGTTTTGATGACTTAATATGTCAATAGCTTGACACTTGGCATTTTTTTCCTCACTTAACTCTCACATGTAAAATATTCACCTGCAGCATCTTACCTAGAGTAAGATTTTGAACCCAAAAGATGACACTTAAGACAATTTTTAAAAGATGCCACTAGTGTTGCCCACAGGCACAACCCAGGTTGTCTTGTATCCTTTGCCCTTTGGAATAGAGACCTATGAGTTCCTAATCTATACATTTTGTTAAGTTTTTAAAGGGGTGTCATGTGTAGCCTAAGATACAAGCTTGAAAGTTGATACGAGCAGTGCTTTGTGACAGAACCACAGATGTTCGGTGCATGATATATTTATTTTTTACCCCAGTGGCCCTTATGAAAAGGTCTATAAGATCAGCTTATAACAAGTCAACTAATGACATGATATAGAGAGGCCCCCGGTTCAGTGGCTGTTATTACAGCTGTGTCCCATTACATATTAGATACCTAGAACATGGTTGCATTCCGAATGGCATTTATCTTTTGAATTTCAAACATTCCTGCCATAAATAAGGATTTTATGCTTTTCAAAAATGTTTCACAGTTTAGTCTAGGGAATACTGAAAGGTTGCTTTTACTTAATGAAATTCCCCCTTTATGGGTTCCTGGAGCAAAGATGAGCATTTTTTGAGCACTCACCTCCCCAGACCTGTGTCCTTCTCCCCTCTGCCCAATCCTTGCTATTCCCTTAGCCTGGAGAGGTGATAATAACTTGAGTTTCACAAGACCAGCAGTGGGGAAACTATATGAGAGTTGGCCTTTGATCATGGTTTAATAATTCTCTCTCCGTGACTTCTTCTGACAGGAGGTATCTGAATCTGTCATAGAATGATGACCTAAGTTAGTGCTACAGGGAAAAAAAAGATTTTAATATGGCCTTTGTTCCCAGAGTAAACACTATGTTTTAAATATGTTCTAAGTGAAAGTATGAAGTGTGAGGACGCCTCCCTCCCCAAGGTCCTGATTATAATTTGAAGGCGCTAAAGACCCGTGCGTTTAAAGCATAATAGTATAAAACCTTAAGAACAGCTATGTGAGATGACCCCACTCCAGAAATAATAAGCACAATTATTCCTTTCAAAAATAATTATAATGATCCATCTCATCTTTTCGAAGTGGGACGAGCTGCTATTAATCAAGTATGTGTTCCTCTCTTTCTGAGATGTACACGTCTCAAATCTTGAGGAACGAACCATGTAAAGAAGGAAATTCGTGACGTGTGTCCTTGATTCAGGGAGAAACTCCATCATTTTCCTTTTGTTCTCCAAATAATTGTTTATTCTTGCTGGTGTGACAACTGCTGCCTAGGAGCGAGCCCTGCTCCACCTCGATGGAAAGGAAGCAGCTGCCTTTCTACTGCAGTTGGTGTCAGACAGCTGCTTTTATTGTCTGTATTTCTTTATAGGGCCTCTCATTCTAGCTAGAGTCACCTGCACACAGCCTGCAGTTGTTTTTTTTTTTTTTAAGGCATAAAGGCTATAACCAGAAAGCTTTGTATGACCTCTGTACTGAGCAATGCAGAAAATAGAGTGGAAAGACACTTTCCCAGAACACTGAAGGAGGAGTAGACACATGCATATGTGTATGGGGTGGAGAGGTGTTGGGAAGTGGGACACAGGGGAAAGTGCTTAATATGTGTGATGGCGTGTTTGTGAAAAGCACCAGATTGACAGATGGCAGGAAGTACACAACATGGGAGGGATGGCAGGGAAGCTCAAGCCATCCGAAGAATAGCCACCAGAATGAGAGCCAAAAATATGCCAGGCGAATGAAGTCTTGCATTTATTTGTTCAGAGTTTAAGAAAATGTTCTCATTGACCAGGATTATATTTATTAACACAAGCCAAAACTTTAGTCCGGTCCATTTCAATCGCCATTTTCCTCCTAGAATTTTAATGAGAGAATTTATACAAGCCCCCGCTGTGAGAAGATTTGCAAGATGGTGGCTGTGACACCAAAGGAAACAGCTCTATCAGTTTATCCTAAATAAAGCTATGTATCTAGATTTGCTTTTTTTTTTTTTTCTTTTGGTCTTGTAGTATCTTTGGAAAGGATTTACTGAGTTATATTAATCTCTGTATTAGTCAGCATTGTCCAGAGAAACAGACCAATACGATGTCTATCTGTCTGTCTATCTATTCATCTATCTATTTAGAAAGAGAGAGAAAGGAAGAGAGAGAGTGGTGTATTTTAAGAAATTGGGTCACATGATTGTGGGGACTGGCAAGTCTAAATCTACAGGGCAGTCTGGCAGGCTGGAAACCCAGGGAAGAGCTGGTATTGCAGCTGAGTCTGAAAGCAGTCTGGAAGCAGAACTCCCCCTTTCATAGGAAAGACTTCAGTCTTTTTTTTCTTCTTAAGGCCTTCAAGTGATTGAATGAGATCCAGCCACATTATGGAATGCAATCTGCTTTACTCAAGTCTACTGATTTAAATGTTAATCTCCTTTGAAATACACCATCAGAGTGACATCCAGACTAGCTAAGTTGACACAGAAAATTAACCATCATAGTCCCCCATGGCAGTGGTGTGTGCCTGTGTGTGTGTGTGTGTCTGGGGGTGTGTGTGTGTGACTGCTATCTCTCTTTTGAATAAATTTCTAGACCATACGTGTAAGGGGAATGCCAGAATAAATTGTTACACAGACAATAAGAATCTTTGAATTTCACCCGCTGACAATACTGAAATTCTCTTTTGGTGAATCTTGATTCTACTTTGGGTGTCTTTTCTGAGGTCTTCCTTGGAATACAATGCCTAGTGCATCAGAGAACGTCACCCCCACCCCCAATCCTATCCCAAATATGTTGAGTTTCAAGACTTTTGTGTGACCACTTATCAAGAGCAATGTACTGTTTTTTATTGGTAAATATTTTCATATGAACATTATACTTTTGGAGATTACTTTCTTATGTGCCTCCTTTGGATAGAATTTTAGGAACATTGTCGGGCTTTATGAGACAGCCTTCACCACCTATCTTCTCCTTCTCAGCCTTTGAGGGGCATCTCTTTGTCTAGGACAGTGTGTGACTGACACTAGCATCACTCAGATGGCGTGGTTATCATCTTTGGGTGGTGATATCAATGAAAAACCTCAGCTTAGTGATTCTTAAACATGAAATTGCTTTAAAAAATGCTCAGAAGCTTTTCAACACACCAGTATGTACCGATTTCAAGCTAATCCTATAGGATCAAACTCTCTGACATTAAGTGTGGGAATCCCTAGCACTGAGTAGCTGAATCTGGTCCACGAGCACTTGTAAGTTCTTAGGAAGAAACTGTTTTCCCAATTGCCAGGCTGCAGACAGGTAGAAAATCTACAGCCCTCTCACATTTGATGTCTCTACTTGAGTTTGAGCTTAGATGAAGTGCTTGGCCAGAGGCCAGGCATATTGAATTTGTAGACCAGAAGATGAGTAAGCCTTCGGGTAAAAACCAGACTTGTGGATACTAATATTATAGTGGCCTCAAAATGCAACACTTATTTTTCTAGATTTTATGCAAATATAAAAGATTGTCATTATTTTGTCAATATTTCTTGAATCTATTTAATTCTGAAGGATCTTAACATTCATTTGTATTTGATTTTCCCCCAAATTCATTGTGGAGTAGGGCTGAGTCAATCAGTGTGACATATAGATCCTACCCCAAAATATGCATTAACCAGTGTTGAGTTATTGTTTTCTTCTGCATTTCAGTCAATCTTTGCTGCTTTTAAATTTTTTTCTTTAAATTCATTTCATAAAGTGACTGTACTTTTGTAACAATAATTTTATTATTTATTCAACTTAATTCCAAAAATATTTATTGAATACTGTAATGTGACCAACATTGTGCTATGTATTGGGGGGTATAATAATTAATACATGCTTGCAGAAAAGAAATTTATAATGACTTCAACATTTAATCAAATAAATATAGTTTGTGCAATCAAAATGCATCAATATAAAAAAGGAATACTTATTTCCAGTTTGAGAATTGAGAAAGGTTTAATTGAAGGGGTGGAAAATGAAAGGTAAATAGGGACTTGATAGGTGCAAAAGGGAACGAAAACATTAAAGACTGGGAACAGAAGCAGGAGGCTGGGGAGGTAACTGTCTCTTCAGCAGAGTCCATTCATCTCAAGCCTAGGAGAGAGGAAGGCTGAGTGGGGGATGCGGGCTGGAAAGGTGGTTTGAGGTCTGAGGTATTCCAGGGGTTCAGTTTGCCTAAAACAGACGCACACTCACTCACCTGCATTTCCAGACATATTTAGTCAGGGATACAAAACTTAAGTGAAGTGAGAGAGCTACAGGCACAAGAGCAGAGACAGCATATCTGGGCTCAGCTCTGCACCCTGGCTCCCAGAATTCTGATAGGACAGCAGCCTTGGGTGACTCTCTGTGCAGCAAAGGTCCTGGCCGACTTGGAGACGTACGCTACCCTTGCTGCACCCTGCTCTTCAATACTCAGTTCTGTGTTATACATTCTGGAAAAAAGCACCAAGAATCTGCTCTTCAGTTTCAGGAATATTTACAAATATTGAACCTTTTTGATTCCTGAACCAAGTCAACAACAATAATATCAATAGTCAGAGGGGAATGGGGGCCAAAGCAGGGTCAGTCTCCCAGTGTCTTTGAACAGTATATTTGCCTCCTGCTTTCCTCTAACATGGAAGTCCCATCTCCCTGCAGAGTCTACCATGCAACTTCTTGCGGGTCAAGCATGCATGCAAATTGCTTCTTCATTTTCTGTGTAGTGGTGCTTTTGTATGTGATAGATGGTCTGGGACAGGATGGGCAGAAAAGCATGTAGATTTCTATGCAGGTGAATGACATTGCCTGATCTATGATTTAGGGAAGTGAATGAAATTGCAAGGGAAACCAAGTGACAAACTAACAGTAACACAAAGAGAGATAGCAAGGTCTAAACTAAATTTGAAGAAAGGAGGAAGATGACCTTTAGAGATTAAAACTGAAATGTACAAATTGAGCAGATGTGAATTAAAGAGCAAAGGGGACTTGTGGCTCACTCAGGCATGAAAATAATTTAAACAAGTTTGGCATAAAGCATGATGAAACCATTGATCAAGATCAGGAAAGAGGAAAACACATGATAAGAGTATTTTGGAATTGATGAGATAAGGTAACATATAGGTTGTTCATCCAAATTGTTGTATGAGTTTAAACAAATGACTATTGAAATCAGATTCTTGGGAAAGAACTTAAATATAAATTGTATATTTGGATATCATGACTTGAAAAAGAGTCAATATATAGAGTATAGAATTTTTTTAAAAAATGGGACCAAAGATAAGATCTTGGAGAATGGCAATAGGTAGCTTCCAGCATAGAGGAAGGAGGCAGCTTTAGAATATGTGATTGTAACTTAAGAAACCATACTCTCTTTTTATCCCCTCTTTTAATCCTCCTCAAGAAATACAAGCTTTATGAAGGCAGGGAACTTTTGTCCACTTATATTCATTGATGCATCGTTGATATATTTCTTCAGAGCTTGAATTGTAGTGGGTATTAAGTAAATGTCTATCAAATGGCTGGATGGTCAGTTATGCCCTGTTGGCCCCAGCAGCACAAACTCTTTCCTTATTTCTACAACATCCTTTCTGTCTTTGCTGATATTTCTAACTTCAGGTTCTCATCATCTTTTATCTGTACTATTACAGTAACCACTAGTCTGGACGTCCTTCCACCTCATTTGTTTTACAAACCGCCTTCAATCTGAGTGCTTTTCTGTGGCTTACACAGCTCCACATGACCCGCTCCATGCCCACTTGCCATTTAATACCTTTCCACTTTATGCTGTATGAATATAATTTCTTGTCATCTTCATAAACTCTTTACCATTTCACACCATTTTGAACATTTTAGCTGTTTTCACTTACAGGATATTCTGTTTTCCTTCTTCACCTATTCATTTCTCATCTCACGAAAAATTAGTTCACGAGGCGCTTTCCACAGGAAGTTCAGTAAGCAAGCCTCCCTTGAACCCCTGTAGGAACCCCTTCATAGCTCCGTCACTGCCCTTACCCGATGCTGTAACTTCTCAAAAGCAGACACCCAGTCTTGTCCACATCTGCTGAACTGTAATGAAATCATGGTGAGATTAATCTTATTGAGTACAGTTTTGATCATGTTGATTACTTATTCTAAAAGCTTTAATGGCTCCCCATGATACACAGGAAAAAAGTCAAACTTCTTAGCCTGGAAATTAAGACCATTCTTGTGTAGGCTTCATGCAAATCTCCAACCATAGTCAAAGATAAGTTTAACTCTTTCTTGTTCTACAGGAAGTTTTGCAAATTTGGTAACCTTCACCTGAGATACACTTGTTCAGTATTTATGTATTCATCCTGCAAGACCCGAATTAAATGCCAGTACCTCTATTAATTTTCTCTAATTCTTCTCGGTGTGAAGGAATTGTGCTTTCATCTGACCTCCCACAGCTCTGCATTCTCAGTTATCGGTATCTCTTACGGTGCCGCTCTATTCTAATTTACATTAGAACGATATTTTATATGCACTTAATCTTCCCTCTTGTGCTCTCCATTTCTCGAGGGCAGGATCCAGGCATGGCCCACATTTGTCTCCTTCCTAGTGGCTAACTTGGTCCTTATCCAAATAGAGACTTTTAGATACTTTTAAAGTGAAAGATATAAGAAGAAAGAAGGGATGAGCAGGGCATTTGAATACTAGGGGTTTGGAAGAAGTAGATCAGAATGCAAAAGCTACTAAAGTTGGTAGTGGGGGAGGTGTGCTACCACTTGAGACAACTGAGAGTGACAGAATTTGGGGACAGAAGTTGTATTGCAAATGTTAAAGGATATAGTCTGGGACAGGCACCATGCTAATGGTGTTCTGTGTGTCATTGAATGCAGTCCTCATGAAGAAAAAACCCTATAAAGCAGAAACTCTTATTTTCCCAGTTTTTCAGTGGAAGAAACTGAGGCAAGGACATTAAGTAATGTACCGTAAATTCACCAGATGTTGCTGCATCATGATTTGAACTCAAGCAATCTGACCGCAGGGCCTGCGTGCTTAACCAGCACTTTGCCCTCAGTGGAAGCAGGCCATTGAAGGGAAGAAGAATGTGGGTTAGCAATGTAATGGCCAGGTCAGCAGGGCCTTGAGGATTCAAGTAATGAGGGGAAGGAATGGAATTAATGACAGGTATTAGTCATGAGAAGAAAAAGGAAAACTTGTTTCTCTCAACCCTAGGAGGAAAGAAGGAAAAAGTGGGTGACTCTAGAAAGTCACTGCCTGAAACAGGTCATGAACTGAATTGGATGAGGATAAAGAAGTTGCTAAACCACAGGGTAAAAATGCGATGCGCCCTTTCTAACTGCTCCAGCTGTTGTTCATCTCCTTTGTGCCGTGGACCTAGACAGAACATTTACAGCTCTACAGTGGATATAAAGTAAGAGCGTAACAGAACGACCAAGGGATTAAGGGAGCCAGTATGGAAATGGTATTACATCTGCTCTTAAATGGTATGAAAATAAATGATTCTAGGTAGTCCATTCTCTGTAAAATCAATTTTTGTACAATTATGGCCCTTTTCTGGGGAAATCCTATGTGTTTGTTGTTCATATATTTTTTCTTTATTTCAGTGATTTTTTTGTTGTTGTTACTTCGTTTTGGCTAATGGTTTTGAGATGTGGCTGTGGCCACAATTGTCATTGCCTTCTATTTATGCACATTAACAAGATGTCTTCGTTCTCATGTCTTTAAGTTTCCCTGAAAGATTAGCTTCCCTACTTATTTAATGAACAGGCCCTTAATTAACATTCACTTCTTGTACAGGAATCTTTTATTCAAGGCCTGTTTCTACCAGGTAAACTGAGAAACAGTTCATAAAATCAGAGAAAGTATGGATGATAACTTATCAAGGAGATGTGTGGAGTTTCCCTAAGTACGGCAGCCAGTGTCTTCTCTAGGTCAGTAATCTGCAGCTCTCTTGTCTGATACATTTAGAATTTTTAGGGGCAATCTGTTGATGGGAAGAATTTGTTCTAGTTTATGTTCTTCTATTTAGTTTACTATAAAGCACAGTGATATGAAAGGAAAAAAAAAAGACTGAGATTGACAAGTAGCAAAATTTTAAAACAGGAAAAAAATGTCTTTTCTGAAAACTTTTTATATCCTGGTCAACCTTGGTTATCTATGTTGAAGAGAAACAGTTTCTAAGTAATCGAATATTTGAAGAGTTCCTAGAATATGTCTGGTGCTGGGCTTTAGTATCAAGTTCACTGTTTCTATAGTGCAATTCTCTATGATTCACTTTTAGCCTGGGAATTACCTAAAAGCTGTGTTCAGTTCTAAAAATGTAAAATCATTATGGCGTGGAGAGGTAGGGAAGAAAATGTTACCACAAGGTTCTGCGTAATTTATAATCAATCTGTTCTGAAAGATTCAGATCAAATTGGGATTGACATCAACCCCTCTTAGAATCAAAGACTGATCCACCTCAAATTTTTGGAATCAGTCAGTCCTAGAAGACTTTGCAAATAAGGAGACAAGGTGTATCAATAGAAGCTTCTAAGACAATTCATAATTTCACTAGTCATGCATGACCTAGAACTTGAAGAGGACTGAGATACAAATTTGGGCCTCAATGGCTCTGTAATGTGATGGAACATACTGACTACTTCTGGCAGTCCCCATGTCACCGTCAAGCTTGGGCTGAGGCTTCTGTATTCCAAGTTTTTTTTTTTTTTTTTTAAGCAGAAAACCCCAAAACCATGCAACAGCTTTTATTCATAACTAGCAGACTTTTCATTTCTTCTAATTGCAAAAGGCTGATGCATTGGCATACATGCCACTTCCAGGAATGCTCTTAACCACTTCATCAGACTTGGCACTGTCTAGATGTTGGTTTTGATTGCCAACCTACAAAAGAGGAGAATCACAAAAGGGAAAATTAACAAGTGTGCACAGTTCCAGAATTTGTTCTACAAATGTGTTTTAAATCAAATGAATCATCCTTTGGCACAAGCTGTTCACTTTATAGCCATTCATTTGAACGGCTTAGTCTATGTCTCCCGAAGACTGTGGTTAGCATTACTATTGATGAATGAGACAGTTATCTTAAATCATAAATAAAACAAACAGAATAATTTAGCATTTGACTCTCAGAAGAAGGTATGTTATCTCACTTTGCACTGGCAATATATTTTAAAGGGAAGTATTCAGAAAAACCTGTTTAAACCACAAAAGGATCAAGGATGTGTCTGCATAGAACTGCTGCATGAAAAAGTAATTTGATCCAACAAATGCATCTTGATTTAGAAAATATGTGGTCCTTCAAAATATTTGATCACTTTGCTTTTCTATTATTTTTATTACATAAAAGTGATTTTAGTGCTCATCCTTGTAACATTCTAATTTGATTAAAGGTCTCTGGCACTAAATACAACTCATGCTTTGAAACATTTAGTCTTAAGATCAATTTTTTAAATGAATGTCAAATCTTTGCAAGGGTAAAGATTTACAAAAGTAAATAATATTATTTATAAGTGAGTAATAAATATTAACTCTCTTAGAGATAAATTGGGCTTTTTTTTTCTATCTCAATCTTTACTTTTAAAGAAGTTCTGTTGTTCATTTATAATTTCTTCAAGACCATTTTTTAAAACTGGAACCTTAGGCAAGATAAAACCTTAATCAATGTGTGTAATATTTTCCTCATATTGTGTAAGCTATCTGTAAATAAGCCTGTGCATTTCTGCATCCCTGTCTAACATCTGTCTTACAAAACAAACCTTTGGGAGTAATAATCGTGAAATGGCAATGTTATTTCAGAATGTTCTTATAGCAGTGAGTGGAAACTGAAGAAGTAAGGATGGAAAAGATTTCTGTGTGAGCCCGCTTGCCTCCATTTCTGTGTGACAGGTGTCCGTTCTGGTGAAGTGCGCTGGACAGGGGGATAGCAGGGTATCATCGCCTTGCTCTGAATGGTCTCTCCCAGCAGGGGCTTGCTTATCTGCTCTTTCTCTGATTCCTACTGGACTCCAATTTTCACTCATCATGTGAATTGACAGGAAGGATTTATTCAGAGAGATATTTTACCTCACTTTCAATCTGAGTACAGGCTTCTGTTTGTGGGCCTCTGTAACATGTTACCCCAACATAAAATAAAATTGAGTTCTGTAAGGTTTTGAGAGGTCTAGGGTGGAGAAGATGTCTTTACTGGGTTTTATTCATCCTGGGTTCAAGAATTTTACTCTAAGATAAGAGTTATTTGGTGCAATTATTATGATATGGGTATTATATAGAATATAAATGCTGATAGGAAATACCAGCATTTATTAAGACAGCAAAAGGATTTTTAATCAATGAGTTTCCACAATAAAAGCTAAAATATGTACAATTATACATACTACACGTACATGTGCGCATATATATATATATATGTATATATATATATATATATATGAAGTTCAGCAAGATATTTTTCTGTTGTTTGGAAATTGGCAAGTAAGATCACAAAATAGGGGGGAAAATGCACCAATAGACCTCATTCAAAAGAGAACTGCAGGCAGTTAGGGCCAGATTTCTGGAAGGTGTTTTAAATGGCTCCAAATGGGTCCCTGCAGTGTAGAGACCTATAGAGTCCTCTGAAAAAGTCATGAGCACATATAGGAGGTCAGAAAACAATCCCAAAGCCTGGTATCAGCCAAGAAAACAGTGAACTCAACAAATGCAGTGCAACTGTGTGCACGGTAAGGATAAACTTTTTCATTTTTCTACAACCTCTCCATGGTGCCCCCAATATCAGAAGAGAGAAAGAAGGAATAAAAGTGCAGAGTTTCTTCTCTCTCACTCAGGAAATTGCTGTTTTATAATGGTGTACCATGGGCATGAATAATGGAAAGTGAGCAGGAAGCCATGAGATATTCTAGCAGTGTCATCAAAGAACAGGAAAGCAAGGTGCAACAGATCAGAGGAGCTCTGTTCTCTGTACTTCACTTAAAAAATGGCATGAGTCTGGTCTGCATTGCGATGTGTATTTCTTGTTTGAGGGCTCATTGTCATGATATGATATTTGCCTTGGTAGTTTGGTTTGCCGGGGAATCCCCAAGAAAGGCTAAATAATTAAGTGTCTCTGTTTTTCTAACTTAGAAATGCTATATTCTGAGCTTAGAAGGACAGAATTTAAAAAACACAACACAACAAAAAAAACAGAAAAATAACCATTTGGTTCAGAAGAGTCACATCTACCTAGAGTAGACAGAAAAATAGGGGCCTCAATGAATGAAAATGAGTCCACTAAACCACGGTATAACACCACAAACCATCTTCTTACCCCACTGTAGCGACTGTAGTCCTATTACTCAAATAATTTCTAATATTATCTGTATTACAACTTTCAACTTTCAAGAGTGAGATTGAGGCACTGATGATGCTGAGGTAGGAATATGTGTGTTTACAAATGTGTGTGTGTGTGTGTGTTAGCTCTGGGTATCTGTGCACTTATTATATCCTTTTGTGTGTCTGTGTTTGGTTTTCCTAAGCTCAGACCTAATGGATACCAGGACTTCCTGTTGACAGTGTTTGCTGGTAACTAGAGTAGGCACAAATTGTCCAAGTGTCTTGAAAATCTAAATAGAACTCAAGATGGTCTCAGCTCTCATCAATATTTTGAGTATCTTCAGAGACCCAAGGTGCGTTACTTTGTCTTCTT
The DNA here is from genome assembly GCF_036321535.1 of Camelus dromedarius. NCBI lineage: Eukaryota > Metazoa > Chordata > Mammalia > Artiodactyla > Camelidae > Camelus > Camelus dromedarius. The sequence goes on along the minus strand of NC_087437.1, from coordinate 87,012,017 downwards.
CTAGAAGTCTTAGTTTGCCTTCTTTTACAAGTAGGGGAATGTGAACATGACATAGGGAAAGGAAGGCAGCCGATGAAGGGTCAGGTATTGGTCATGTTACTCTGGAAGAGACTGGAATTTAATTCTGCTGTGGAACAGCAAGAACCAGTATAGAACATTTGCTGCAGAGAAGAGAAAGCTTGGATATTTATACATAGACTCCTTACCAGTCCTTGCCTGAGGGCCGCCCAAAGGATGAGGGGTAACTGAAGGGAGAATTAACTCTTAGAACTTCCAACGTGATATGTTTGGGCAGAGCTGACTCCAAAGGCCAAAGAAAGCCCACAGTCAAATGAGTGAGGTGCTGGCATCTTGAAATAGGAACCTTAACCTACAATAGTAAATTCCAAAGGGATTTTGTTGGGATGCCGGCAAAATATGCCCATTAGGTGTCCTGAATGGATGGAAGTACTTCAAATCAGCTAATCTCTAACTGAGATGATAGGTTCCATGTGCATTAGGGGAGCACGGGATATCAGATAGTAATTTGTAAAGAAACCCAACTCTAGCGATGAGAGTGTTTCACGGGTAGGCTCCATTACACAGCTTTAACCATTGTACGTGGCTTTAACCGTTCCACCACGCCCAGACGGTAACGGACACAAACTCTTCTGGAATAAACTCATTTTATGATACTTACTTTTTTACCAAGAAATTAATCAGAGATATGTAAAGAGATATTTATTGCATTATTAGTTTAGAAAGGACCGTTGAACCACAATAAGGAGAACTATAACGTTGTTTTATTGAATGATAAATAAAATTCTGCTGTCTCAAGCGTCTTTTTAGAGAACGACTTGAATATTTCTTAATCTTATTTCAGTAAGATAGTAGGAAAGGGAAAGAGTATAGGATTAAATAAGTACTCATCACTAGCTTTTTTTCTTTAAAGATTTACCAGTTTTAAATTTCTATAAAATTGAAATAGAAATCATCTTATTGTTTATATTACAAAGTGTAACTGGAAAATATTAATGGGAGAAATTCAAATGAGAGAAGTATGTGAAAATGAATGGGAGTACCACTACTTGCTAAATGTTTTAGTTGAAGTTCTTAATATTTTTAATTCTGGGTCTCCTTTTTTTCTGAAATCAAAAATAATTCCTATTTTGTTAAGATTGCTATTAGAATTAAATAAAATAATGTGTGAATCTAATATATTAAATGATCAGTAATTGAGCTTTACATAGGGTGTGTGTATATAAATATATACACATAAATATGTATATATGTACATGTATATACATACATATATGAGAGTACATATATTATATATCGAGTGTACATATAAATTTTTTTGTGTGTTGGGTTTTTAAAACTAGTACATTCAGGTTTTACATTTCAGTGGTTTTCTTTAACTATCAACTATAGGTATATAATTTTCTCACTAGTGTCCTATCTGATGAGTTATGTGATTTAAATAATTTATGTTCAAATTTCATAAAATATTTGTATCCCTCAATATTTTTATAGTTTTATATTCATATTTAATACTATAAACATAGCCTCCTTATATGGGGTTGAAAATTTGTCGATTTAAGATTTCAAAGGCACCAATAAAGTTGACACTAAGTATTCAGATGCCAGTTTTGCAGTAGGCACTCTTGAGATATTTTGTCATCAACGTGATTCGTCGCTTCCCTAAATGAGCATTGCTAGTTAGCAATTTGTAGTCCGTAGGGCCTTTTAATTTGTCTTCAAATAGTGACTTTGAACATATGTTATTTTGTTAAATTATAGATGTTAGCTGAATAAATTCTTTGGTTGCATGTTTTCTTTCTACAGTAAGTTGATTGTTTCCTGTAAAACCCTGCTGACTTTTCATGGAATGTGTTGGAGAAATTTTCTCACAATTTTCCTTCTGTGTCTGTAGTTCTTGTAGTTACTTCCTTTATTATAAGCTTAATTGCTATGGGTTTTGTAATAAGGACATGTTCTTTTTTTGTTGTTCAAAACTTTTGTTTTATTTGGGTTGATTTTTTTTTCTTATCTGATTTCATGAGCCACTATTTCACTAGAAAGCTACTGGTGAATTACCAAAAGCATTTCCCAACCTAACTTTATACATTTAAAAAAAATTATGAATGAAGAGAACACATACATTATATTGATTATGTGCAATTACCTCTGCATTGGAGGCTTTATATTGAACACAAATGTTAATAGAATATTCACTCCACATGTACCCATTTGCAAATGTTATACATTGTTTAGAACCCAATGTCTGGTCTTAGAGGATTCTTATTTCAGGATCCCTTTTCAGAGGATTAAACCAAGCCATTAGAGCCCAAAATCAGTTTGACAGTCAGTTATTCCTAAGGTTAACAAAGAGTAAAAGTACCACACTTGAGCCATCCAGGAAAGCAAGGTGTATACATAGATCCATAAACGTATATATGAAAACCAACTGTGAGACCCCTAGAATGTAACAAGGGTAGGGAAACTCAGTCGTGTTTGGAGAATGGACTGCCAGGCTTCTCAAACCTCAAGTTTTCTTCGCCTCCAGCATTTTTCCCTCATTTTTTTCCCAGCTAGGTGCATTTTGAAGTAAATTTAACTTGAAAAGCATGTTTCTAAAGCTAAACCACAGACTGTGCAATGTGAATAATAATGATCCTGGGCTTATTGTTTTTCAATTCCAGAAGAAATCTGACAGATCAGGCCAGTTCTCCTCTCTGTGTAATAATTTACACAGATTTTTTTTCAACAAACAAGTCTGAAAATTAGATAAAATATATGGAACATGGCAAAAAAAAATGTTCAAAATCATTCAAAGTCATACAATGGATTTAACTAGCTCTCAATTCTGGTAAATAATGTATACTATGTTTTATTTCAAGTTATTCTTTTTTGAAATATTATTTTATTGAGGTATATTTTACATCTCATGAAATCCACCCAATTCAAGTATACAATTCAAAAATTTTTAGTAGCTACTGACTGATGCCACTGTCACCATAAATCAGTTTTAGAATATTTTTATCCCCCCAATAGGTAATGATAATGAACCCATCACTGCATTTTAAGACAGTTTTTAATATAATTCTAATACAAGAGTTGAATGTAATTTTTCATAACTAAAACCCAACACAAAGTGACTTCAGTTCACAAGCTTGGGAATGAATGTTTAGAATTTTTCCTCACCTTAGTTAAAACATAGTGTCCCCTGTAAAATCTGACATTTATGCAGCATTATATGAGAATTCTTGTTCTGTGTAGGCAAAAGACATTTTTTGGTTAGCTATTGGAAATTCGAAACGCAGGAACCTAAATGTACACATTGAAATAAAAGCCAAATTCTTAAAAGAAACAAGTATTACTGTATTTGTAGCCACATAATTTTCTTTTTTTTTTTTTTTTGCTTTTCTTATGCAATCCAAAAATGGAACAACTTAAGACTATTTTTTTCTAATGTGCTAAAATTTTTATGGTGCATGTAAAAATTAATCCGCTCCAGTTCTCAAAATTCTAAGGTCGATTATGTGAAGTTTACATAATTGCAAAAATATGTGTTGATGCATTTTCCTTATTTAGATGGACTTGAGAACTAGCATTACTCCAAAATTCATGGCTAGCTAAAAAGGTATTTGACAAAAATCCTTTAGATAAATTAATCCTGTTCCTGGAACTAAAGAGGTCAAGCCACAGGCATCATGGAAATTAAGCAGCAGGTAGTCTGCCTCTGCAATTTCTCCTTTGTTTTCTGTGTACATTTTTAAGAATCTCTGTTTGTGGGGAATGAAATGTTAGTTATTGAAACTAAATGTTTGAACTTCTTAATCAAGTGATATGGGACAAAAAGAGATTGGGAAGTGTATTAGTAACTGCAGGCATGGACAATGAGAATTTTACAGCCAAATTAGGAATTTTTCAAGTATGATTGCTTTTGGGGACTCTAAGTCTCTGTTGGCAATTCTACCGTTAGTGCAACAGAGACCAAATGAAGCAGGGAGGGAGGAATTTTGCTTATGTAAATATGCAAACAGACCCAAATTAGCATATCCCCACCTGCATCTGACAAACAGCTAGACAAGAAGATATTAATAAACACATCTTCTTTTATTAATTAATTTGTTAAATTTTAATTGATCATGGCTTTGGGATGCATACTCTGAGAAGATGTAGAATGAATATTAGGATTCATGTAATTGTCAAGTGCATTTAGCTTTTTCCTGTTACTTAAAACTCTCTCAGGTGATTTCTCTTGAATTAACAAATAAAGACTATCGTGTTCTTTAAGAGTGTATCTATATTAGAAGTAAGTTCCTAGCATCAAGGTTAACAGGGAAGTAGGACCACTCAGAAAGATGATTTCAGGTCATCAAAATATTTTACTTTATATATAATGACCCACCAAAAATGTTCTCTTTTCTGGAATACTCCCTGTCTTTTTTTTTTTTTCCAAGCCAATGAGTCTTTCTGTATGTAAGTAAATTGAAAAGCTCTGAGCTAATTCAAAACTCTGATTTCCAAATGTTTGACCAGACTTTGCAGATTTCCTGTTCTGGGAGGTTTGAGCTTTTACCTCCTTAAAGGAAGGGATCAACCTACATGAATTTGAAAAAGGACCTCCCTCCCTGCTTCATTTGGTCTCTGCTGCATTCACGGTGGAATTGCTAGACACATCCAAGCCATATGGGCTGGGCATGTACAAGCCACATGCTACGCAGAATTTCTCAACATTCTGTTCTGCTTCCACACACAGGATCATTACTATTTAGATGCAACGTATACTTGTATGGTGTGCATTTATGGGGGGATAATGCACTATAAAAATTCATGATTCATGCAACAGTGAAGAGTAAAGTGATGGTTGCTCACTCATGCGTGTGATACTTATAAGGACAACTGTCATTCCTTCAGGAGTAAATCGTGAAGTTACTGTAGGGCCACATTTAAATTCATACAAATGCACGCATAAGTATGTCTGTACATGTGTGTATGTGTTTCAAATTTTGGTAACTCAGTTAAAGCTAGCTATTTATTACCTGTAACACAAACCCCAGTTTAGCCTGGTATAACAGGGTTTATATATGATGCCTGAAAGAATTCTGGACTGATACAATTGTGGTAGCACCTCCATCTTATTTTCTTTCCTTGCTTGTAAAAATGAAAGGATCTAGCAAAAACGGAACAAAATTATTTACCTTGGGCCTGGATGGTACCAATGAGGAGTGGGTCCAGATAAGTGTCAGCTTATGTTTAGTGTCTAGTATGTAACTATCTAAGCATGGAGTTAATGAGCAGAGACACAGGTGTTCAATAGATAATAAGCCTATAAGTGCAGAAGTACCTATCCCTTAAATAGTGTAATAGGTTAAAATTGTGCTTTATCAAAGCTGCTACAGGTAGGTTTTAAGCCTGGTGTTGCTTAAACATCAAAGACAGTGCATGTTGGAGATCTCTGGGTTTGAAGAAGTTTAGACCAAAAAAAATTATAGCAAGATTGTGTGTATACCGGGTATTTCTATAGATAGCTCATTAGCTCTCTGTCAAGAAGAGTTCTTTTACTTGTTGGAAAAAACTTCTAGATGATATTCTACTACTGTGATCATTTTATAACGTAGTTATTATTATTCAGGTGTAGTGAGGCCAAAGGTTAAGGAGATGATTGCTATTGAAATGATAGTTTGTTATTTACAATTCCCAAGAGGAGACAGCATGCCACGACATGGAGGACCAGACAGAGGAACACCAGGGTCAGTCAGGAGTCAGAAGGAACAAGGAGAAAGCACAGGCAAGAGCCTTTATTGTGGTTTTGTAAGAAAGGCAAGGCAAGGCGAGATAAGGGAAGTGTATTTGGGACTGGCTAGTTTGAGTCATTACGGCAGTAGACTCTGAGGTGTAAGGACTTTCTCTGGTTGTCCGGTGCCGGGTCTGGGGATGCTTAGTGCAGAGGAACACAGCCTGCTAGAGCGTTAGGGCCAGATAGAGAAGGCACTGGGCCGATTGGTTTGTGAGATGAAAGGCACAGCCCTGGGCCAGTCTTTGCTCTTTCTAAGAACTGGCGAACCTGGAAGAGGCAGTCTATCCACAGTCAGCAAAGCTCCAGATGCCGGAGCATCAGTAAAACAGAAAACAAGAAAATATATTTAATAGTGTGACATACTAAGATTTAATTATGCAAATTGTATCTTTTACTTCTTTTTAAATTGAGGTCACATTTATATGTAGTGAATTGTATTAACTGTAAGTAAAATTAGATGACTTTTAACAAACATGCCTACCCCGGTGAAAGCATAGAATTTTTCTACCAGTGTCCCCTTTTCTTCTGTAGTTATAGTTTGTGAATAGAAATTTGATTTACTTAAAGGCCAGTACATATTTTATCTGGTATCTGAATGTGACATACATAATATAATGTCATTTTTCCCCTCCTTCCTGTTCTGCTTAAACATATGAACCAAGCAACCCAAGAACCAAGAGTGTAGCCTTTCAGACTAGTTTTCTTGCTATTATCTGTAAAGTGGAAACTGGTTAAGTGGCAGTTCTCTTTTGTTCTAAAGGTATATTAAACATTGTGTCTATCCCCTCTTGCAGCAGGGCCTTTGTTACAAGCTCCGCAGAGAATGCCACCAGAGTCCAGATTTAGTTCCATCTGCCCTGTGCTGGAATGTGGCAATCCTACCCCCAGAGGACTCTGAGTCAGAGCAGACCTATTATCTCAGCAGCCCTTTAAAACAGACAGAAACTTACAATGTAGTTAGCCTCTTCGTTCTTGGCTGAAATTTTCTCTTCTTTCATTTGGGCTTGATCTTGTACCATCACCCTTTCCCCACCACCATGTGTCCATTAGCTACATTCAACAGCTGCCCCTCTCAAACTTTGGCGCCATCTGTACTAATATAATTTTGTCTGTACTAAGAAGTTGTTAAAGATATCATTTGATTTTGCCCAAGGCTTCATATTTAGTATATAAATTTTGATTATTAACTTTGGTTTTGAAGTTTCTACTTTATTGTCTTTCTTTTGTGGAAACCACTGAATTAAGGCAATGAGGAGAGGATGCTGTTATAAACAATAAACAATCCTACATTGGTTGAGAACTTAGGATATTAAAATTCCAACAATATAAATTCTCTAAATATAATAACTAGGAAACTTATCCAAGGAAAACTTTGAAAAAGTCTGGATTCAGACATATTGCTACTCCCAAAGCCAAGTTGTATCTTCTGGAAATTTTAAGATATTTAGAAATCTTATGAAGTGAGGAATTTCTCAAACAACTTTTGTCTCTCTGGGAGGCTAGTTTCTATGCTTTCCATGTAGATTGTTTATATTATCTCTGGAATGCATTTTTCTAAACTTAGGCTCAGGGAAATACTTAGAATAGTAAAGTATGGATTTTCAGAAATAAAGAATATTGTGTATTTAAAAATAATGCATACAGAGCTAAATGTCCATCTGTGTAGCAATTTTGAGAGTACTTTATGCTTCATGTGTAATGATGAAGAAAAAGAATGCCCTAGATGTAATTAAATTTCAGTTATCTCATATTAAAACACAATCAGACCCTCCAATAGTATCATGTTATCTTTGTAAAGAGAACATTAGGCTAAACAGACACACACACACACACACACACACACACACACTCACACACACACACACTCACACACACACAAATACTTAGGTGAAGAACCATCTGTCATTTTCATTGCCTTGTATATCAATGCATGATGTCCTTGTTTAGGGCTCACTAGACTCTGAAATGGCAGACATTTGAGAATCCTCACAGCCCTCCAAAGGACTTAAAGAGAGAACACTATTGTAGCGTATCTCCGCAAATCCAAGGAACATTATCTTTTTCTAAAATGTACTGATGCTGTAAATGTATCTAATCTCTCTGGGAATCTCAATATTTTATGACAGGTTTGCTGGTATACTGCATTTTTCAAGGACAATTAGTTATGAAGAAACCTTTATTTGCTCTAATGTTTTGTTATTCCTTATCTACATAATTTCTTATTTAGAATTAATCAATTCTAAAATAAGAGTTTTAAAAATAAGTATTTATTATTAATATTAACCTCTTTCACAATGAAGCATATTTAGAAACCTCTGATTACCCTCATAGAATGTCAAAGCCATGTCACACACATGAGATCATAGAAAATATGCATGTATTGGTCTCTGTACCCTTTCATGGCACAGAGCTCCTAAAACTCATAATTTCCTAAATGATGAGAGTACTAGGAACATCTTTGTCCTTCTGCCTTTGACCCTAGTTCCTGACACCAGATCCCCAAAGCCCTAGTAATTTCCTGATTGGTAGAAGTGTCTTTTGTTCTAATGAGAAGACTCAGGATGGGTTCCTGAATGGCTCCTGGACAAGGGCTAGTCACCAGAAAGACCAAACCTTCATTAGAAGCCTGGAAATTTCAGCTCTGCCCCATTCCCTTGAGAATGGAGAAAAGCTAAAAATGGAGTTAATGATCTGTCATGCCTACATGATGAAGCCTCCATAAAAATCCCAGGTGTATGGAGTTAGGAGATCTTCCGGGTTGGATGAACATACCCCAGCTCCTCAGGGACAGAAGCTTCTGCACTCCAGACCCTCCCAGACCTTGCCCTATGTCTCTTCATCAGGCTGTTCTTCTTTATCCTTTATCATATTCTTTGATAAACTGGTAAACATAAGTAACTGTTTTTCTGAATTCTGTGAGCCACTCTAGCAAATGAATTGAAACAGATCAAGGAGTCACGGAAACCTCCAATTTGTAGCCAGGTCCTGCAGAAATTGTGGGTTACCTGGGGAGCTCCTACTTGTGATTGACATCTGAGGTGAGGGAGGAGCAGTCTTGTGGCAGCCCTTAAAGTGTGGAATCTGACATTATCGTCAAGTAGATAGTGTCAGAATTGAGTTAAATTATAGCACACCCAACAACTGGTGTTGCAGAATTGATTGGTGTGGGGAAGCCCACATGTTTAGTGACCAGAAGTGTCAGAAGTGTTGTAAGTATGGTCGGAGTGTGAGAGTAAAGAAGAAACACAGAAAGAACTAGTTTTTTTGAAAAAAAAAAAACCAAAGTATTTATAGATTGATCAGATTCTGTGAGGATACTGAATGATATTCAAAGAAGGAGAACTTAATGTTAAAAAATAAATATGAAGATTAATTGAAAAAATGAAAAATGCCATCTCTTTTGATGAATTCATGCAATAAACATATGTGAAATGAAACTTATATTACTACTGTTTATTTTTCTCTTTTAATGCTCCATGCTGGGATGGGAATGAGATTATAAATTGTAACTATATTCTCCACTCTTTAAAAGTACCTTGGGGTCTTCAAAATTCAATAATTAAAGTTTTAGAGTTTTTTTTTTTTTAAAGAAATTTAGAGCTGAAAAGGCTAAAATTTTGGCCAGAATTTCCCCCCATTATATTAAATCTATTTTAAACAAAAGATAAGGGAGGAATCTTGCTCAAAATTTATTTTCAATGTATGGTCTAGAATGTTTCTCTCTTGGCACTATTGATTTGGTTTAGAAAATTATTTTTCTCTTTATTATAGAAGAGAATGATATAATTTTATAAAAAATGTTATCTCTGTTTAACATATTATAATTTTCATCTTTGTTTGCATTTTATTATGTTAATAATCAATCAGGATCTAAGTAGGATTATTTTTCTTAGGAACTAGCCGCAAAATATATTGTACATTTTATTGCAGAGCTAACCAAACTGTGTAACTAGATTTATGCAAGGTTGTTCTGATGCTAAGCACTAAAGACTCTGAGAAACTTACAATCTAGTGGGAAGACACACTGTTAAGCAAATTGTGTAATTACCACACAATGGGATGGGATAAATAAGAAGAGAAGGAACAACCACTATACATCAGAACAGAGGAAGGAATTGATTATTGCCTAAGGGACTCAGAAAAAGCTTTATGGGGGAATTATATTAGCAATGGATTTCTAAGGACAATGAGTAGAAGAGATTTTTCTGGTGGAAAAGGAAAGAGATGAGTTTTCCAGACAGGGAGTATATAGCAAGTACCATTGTAGGCAGATGACCAAGGAATTGTCTTTAAAATTTTGCTTTGAAAGGAGAGCAATAAATGATAAAGCTGATATGTATGTTGCAGTCTAATGAGGACTCTTAAATGATAATGCAATGAATTTCAAAGTACATATCCTCTTGTCATCCACAGTTTTCCGTATGAACAGTCTTAAGAGTTTTCTGATATCAAATTCTTAAAAATATAGATTCCTAGACCTTTCCTTTGAAGCTTATTTTTTAGTTAACTGGTTTAGGAAAACTGATGTGAAATTGTTAGATTTTGAAGGAGAGGAGGGTTAATAGCTCACTTGCTTTGTAAAATGATAAATCATCAAAATGTGTAGAAAATTAAAGGAAAGGTTCTGGAAAGATTGAGAGGAAAGGCACAGAATCCAGTGCTGGCGAAAGACGGCAAGGATTTGAACTGAAGCAGGTCTGGAAAATTAGAACTGGGTAGAAAGAAAATTCAGCAGCTTTCAGATGCTGAAGTTGATTGGCTTGCAGGGTTCTTGGTGAGGGAGAATATATAAAGAAGTGTAACTCTGAAATTTCAACTGTTTGGGCTGTAAAAATGGTGCGTCCTGGGACCAAAACAGGAAATTCCGGAGAACAACATGTTGGGGAAATCAGGGTAGGGGTGGGGAGATGGAGAACATTAAGCTAGGAAGGATTATGTTCATTCAAACCCGAGTGTTTCTGGATTTAATAGAAATGTTCACTTCTGAAAAAACTGAGACGGAAATGTTCTTAAGTGGGCATTATAATGAATGGTACAAAAAAATAAGAGAGAATGCTTTTAAAGGCATGCCGGATTCAAAGGAAAAGTCTTTCAACCATTTACTACATGATATTTTCCCATGGAGATAATTTTTAAAAGCTTTGGCTCACTTAGAAAAAGAAATACTGAGGCCTTTTTGTTATTACTTTAACTTGTCCAGTCTCTAAACCACAGAGATACCTCAGAGGTTCATTAGAAATTCCCAAACCCAGAAAGAGGAAAGTCCCAATAAAAACAAATGAACCAAACCAGATCCTTGAGGAGTTGAATTTTGAAGTTTTGACTTCCTGATTCTAAGGATGGGTCATATTTTAGTTGCAGAATAATGGTAAATGTAGCTTAAAAACACCATAGTTAAAATAATGAATCCCTTCCATGTCTGTCAGTAGATTTGGCACGCACAAGGACTGTGTGATTCAAATACACATTGTGAACTACACAAGCCCCATCTCTAACCAGATCCCTTTACAAAGGAACCTTTCTTAGCCTGACATCTTCGCTTCCCCGTTGTGATTTGCTTTTCCATTATTGCATTAGATGCAGTCAGTGGCTCAGGTTTTGTTGACAATGAGAGACAATCTCTTCCTCTTCCTCTATAAATAAATAACCCAGTGTTCAGTTATGAACTATCAACAGTTATACTTCTCTGTCTGTCCTCTGGACTCATTGCATGTCTCTGATTCAAGAGATTGCCATTACAGTGGTCTGGAAGGAAGAAAATACTCAAGGAATAATTCAACCCTCGGTTGCCAAAAAGTTATGTCTCCTTAGAAGAGAAATTGAAAAGCATTTTGATACCAGCTTTCACAAAACCCATATTACTAGCGACCATGGAGTGAAAATACCTGTTGAATCCTATGTCATGACCTAAGAAAAGTTTTAAAGAGGAATGCATTGACAGAGCCGTGAGCAAGTTCACTGTGACACCACAAGTTAAGAAATTTTTTAGCATTTGGAGTCTTCAGGACTTCATGGTGCCGAGTAAGTTTAGAAAAATTTCCCGAAGGATGATTAACTCTGTGACTTATGGGCCTCTTGTTCCCTCCCAGCCTTCTTGTATTTGTATTCTTATAAGAAATATTTCAATTAAAAATAAATTTCACCCATAGAATGACTCTTTCACAAAACTTCATGGTGATTATCAGAAATATTCTCCTGAGCAAAAGAAACCTGACATAGGAAAAAAAAATACTATATGATTCCATTCATATAAAACTCTAGAAAAGACAAATTGAATCTGTAGTAACAGAAAACAAATTAGTTATTGCCCATAGCCTGAAGTAGAAGGATTGCTTGGGATATGGTACAAGGAAACGTTTTGGGGTGACAGAAATATTCTTTATCTTGATTATGATGATGGTTACAGAAGTTTTGGATCTGTCAAAACTCATTGGAGTGTACATTTACAATGGGTCTATTATATTGTTTGTAAATTACATTATAGTGTATGTAAATTGCAGGATTTATATAGCTTCCTGGAATGTAAGCTGTGAGAAAGCATAGATTTGGGGGATTTTTTGTCTTCTGTAGTAACCCCAATTCCTGGGACAGTCCTTCAGTGTCTACCACATTGTGCATTTGATGAATGAATTGGTAAATCTGATAGACATCTGAATTGAATAAACGTAAACATTTCCTTTTCAGTAATTTTTCCTACAAAAAAATAAATTTCACTTTACCGAGTACATCATATCTCCTTATTTTCACAAGGACACATATATTGGGTTGAACCCAGAACAAAAGATAAGGATCAAATATTTACTCCCTCTCAAATACCAACCCAACAAAAATGTATTTTAACACTAAGACATTATTTTAAAGACAGTCACTGTCTTACTAAAAGTTATTTTTTTACTAATTTAATTTTTCTTCTTACCAGTTCTCTATTTTTTTTCCCTGCAAAACTGTCCATTTACTAAACTGTGTAAATTCCTGGACCCATTTCATAGCAGCCTACTTAGTCATTAACTTCTTCCTATTAATAAGAGAATCCTTTTAATAATATATCATTTAAGATATGTAAAAGAATCACCAGAATAAAATTCTAAATCTTAGGCTATTGGAGTATTCACAGCATCTGCTATTTTAGCACATACACCAGCATTTTGCAGGGAAAAACTGTGCCTCCCCTTAATAAGTAACTTTTCACTCGACTTTTGAGCATTTCTCTAATCTTATAATTGTTTTTAATCCATGTAACTATTACCCAACACTCTTTAAAATCACAAATTTAAAAAACAGGGGAATGAGAATAAAATAAATCAAATGTATTATATGATATACATTGCAGTATCACATTCTTTATAAAAGAAAAATAAGGAATTTCCATGAATTTTGAAAATTAATACTTTAATAACCAAAAAAAAACCCCCATATATCTGTTTCTCATAAATATTACAAATTATAACACAACACATGAGCAAGTCTGGATAAATTATACTTCAAGACATGAATTAAAAAGTGTTCTATAGAATAGATAAACAAGATTATACTGTGTAGCACAGGGAAATATACATAAGATCTTATGGTAACTCACAGAGAAAAAATGTGACAATGAATATATATATATTTTCATGTATAACTGAAAAATTGTGCTCTACACTGGAATTTGACACAACATTGTAAAATAATTATAAATCAATAAAAAATGTTTAATAAATAAATAAAAAGTGTTCTAGAAAAACTTTTAGAAAACATGGATGCAGGGGAGTGCCCATGGAATTCATCCCTTTCTGCAGTATGTTTTATTATGTCTTAAAATTATTTATTAGGGGAGAGAAAAACAATTTCTGTGAATTATTTATTAATATTAAAATATTGATGAGCATTACCTAAATGTAATGGGATTCCAGTTGGTGCATTGGATTGAAACTGCTGAAACACAGCCAGCACAAGGGGCGTGTATTAAAAGAGCAGAACAAATGACTTAACAGGGGCCTAAAAGCAGCAATCAGAAAAGGTTCATTTAACTTAGAGATGGCACAAGCTTCGAGCAATTGCCTCTACTTAAGTAAGTGTGGAATTACAAAAGGCTATTTATTACAGTCCAACAGGGCCCTGCAGCTTGCTCAAAGACCTTTGAAGAATTTTCGACAGTTATAAAGCCTCGCTCAGCGCAGGAGCAGTAGAACTTAGGCAGATCCCCAAAAGAGCCTGGAAAGCTTTCATTAAAAAGTTAACACGATCTTCTTCACAATTGCTCCTGAAAATGAATTATTTTCTCTCTCTTTTTTTAAGGAGAGATGCTATACCTAGTAATTTTCAAAACTTCTTTGAAAATGTGCTTTAATTGTTAAGAAAAATAAACCAGTTTCACAGTGATATGGAATGAATGGAGGGTCTCCATGGATTTACTAAGAAAGTGTTCCAACATTCAGCCACTTTGACACGCTCTGTAAGCATACATTAGAAGTTACTCTATTAATGGATTTTCTGCAGGAGGAAATTGGTGGAATTTCTCTATTTTTTTGGTAAAAAAAGGAAAAATTGGTTCTAAGGACATTGAAGCTGAAATTATTCTATTAGTGATTGGATAATAAATTGATTTTTCTAAGTATTAGGGTAAATTTAAAAAATAATTATTAAAAATTTAACGTATCTGTTATTTGTTTCTAACTCAGTGACATGTTTATAAACACTGGATATGTTTATAAAATTTCAACTAAATATAACCAAAATAACTTATCTTTTGCTTAGAATCTATTTCAGAGCAGCAAACTGCCTCGGAGTGAGGGTTGAGAGTGTTGTGAGCCGAGTTTGGGAAATAAAACAATAATACTGAATAGATAAAAAGCAAACATAAAAGGTAAATGATGTTAAGTTACATGGAAGGATGTTGATTGTTAATGGGAGCAAAATGTGAATAAGAAGATGAATTTACTTTTCCATCAGAAAAGCAACACCTACATTTTTCTTTGGAAAAGGTTATGTAATCATTCCCAGGCCATTAACGTAGTGAGGCTTTAATTACAAAAATTTATAAGAAGATATTACAAATAACAGAAATAGAAGGATGGAAACTTTATTGCAATAGATACTTTGTTTAGCTTTACACTTTCCAAAGAAGTGTCACAAGGCAAGCTTACTGAAAGCTCTGTTTTTAAGTGAAGAATAAAAATGAAAGGCATTTGTAGACAGGAACAATTTAAATGAGAGATTGAATGCAAAAGTTTGGCGAATGATAATCATAGAAACATCAGGTCAACAGATAGGGAAGATGTACTGCTAGATGTTGTTGGGAATATGAATAAACCAGGTGCTAACAGTCCTTGATTTGAGAAAAAGATCTATTAAAAAATAGGTCCCTTTAGGAATGAAAACAATTCAACAGTTAATGTGCCTAAGAATTCTTGATTTTTATTTGTTTCATGTTTGTAAGTTATTTTGCTGCATTCCTTTAGGGCAGAATGCCACTGCGCCCCACACTGAGGTATTTTGGTTGGCCAGTGTACCAAGACTGAGATTTGAAACCAAAAGTGCATTGATGGATAGTATGTATTTTTCTTTTTAATGGAAGGATTTCAAGTAAGATATCACTTAAAACACATTTAATCTTCCATTTGAAATGTTACTGACCCTATGATATCTGATCCAAACAGATGTTTTTTTATTCGTATTCTATACTTTTGATAATGCATAGCAAAACGTAGCAAATACAGAGTCACTGCTCAGTAAGATATCTCAAAATAAATAGAAAGAGGTGACACAAATTGCACTCATTACTGGGTACTTCTGACAAAAATTTTTTTTTAAGAAGTAAAAATGTAAAAGCAGAGATTGTTGTTTCCTGATATGTATTTTTTATTCATGAGAGATTTTTGTCAGAAGTCAAGGTCTACTATAATGTGTCCTAAATCCTATCTATTTTATGATACACTAAATATTACTATTACCTATGGATACCATGGGACTCTGGGCGTAATGGATTCCAGTCCTCTTACAGAGTTGCATATGAAAATGTTATCAATGAGCTGAAGAATCTGGCATTAATAACTTTGCAACATTGTAACAAATAGGTACTCCTGATGTTTTGTTCTTTTTTTAATACATCAAATATATTTCATTGCTTACATTATAGTAGCAGATTGAAAACATCTGCTCACTTGCCACTACTCCACCAGCAGCTGAAAATCTCAGCTCATTTTCCATAGGCTTGTGTGTACCAGGGCTATAATCCAGCTGCTGAGGCTTGATATGGGGCCAGATTAATACTCACGAGCCTTTGAAATGGAAATAGTGCTTTCTTGCCAAAGATTAGAACAATGATAGACTCCATTTGTTTGTTCCCGTCCCTCTCCGCTCTTCTTTACCACCCTTCCCAACCCGATTAATCTGCCTTTTCCCATCGTCCCTCCCTTCCTCTCTTTACAGCTCCATCACCTGTCATGACGATTAAGAAAGATCGGACTTCCAGAAACAGTATTTCTCTATCCTGGCAAGAACCTGAACACCCTAATGGAATCATATTGGACTATGAGGTCAAATACTATGAAAAGGTGGGAGATAATGTTAAAGGGCTGAGTTGTGTTACCTTCTCATCAGTGTGCTCTTGCAAAGAAACGAGTGGCATTGCTGGGAAGTGAGAGCTCTGTTTAGAATTCTGGTCATGGGACACCTTTGATTTATATAGAGAGGGGTGTTTAGAAATCATTGTGTCAGATATTCTTCAGCAAAAAGCCATAGCAAAGTTGTCACTACCAAATTTTAATCTATCAAGTTGTGGTATGACAGATGACAATTGTGTCCTTCCTCGCTGAAACCCCTGTTATACAGCTGTTATCTAGTGATTCCTTCCTATTGATGAACCATTCCTTAGTTCATTGCTTTAAGCATCATTCGCTGACCTTCACACTCAGATAAATTTCATTCAATACAGATAGGAACCTTGAACTAATAACAAAACCAATGTATTATTGAACTGATGATGGAAAGATTTCTTGACTTGTTACAAGGAAATTAAGAAGGTGGGAGTGGATGGATACGTTTGCCTCACATCATAAAATTGTGGTTCAGTAATATAATGATAAAAAATAGGCACACAATTATTTATAAGTAGAATATAGGCCATGATATTTCATACTCTAAATAGCACTTATTTCTCCCTGGATATAAATTATGGTGAGATTTGAAGGCAAGATGTATTCAAACGTTATCATTAGAACTCAGTGATTTTATAGCTACTGATATGAACACAGCATATTTGTGTATCTGCTGCCATTTACAAAATATTTTAAAGTGAACCAAAAGCAAACCGTATGTTTGTATAGTTTCTATTTACACAACACTTCAGCATACGTTATTTCGAGCTGTCTGATAATCCAATGATAGTAGGCAGATAGGTTCTTTTGTAAGTAAGGAAACTGAGAGTCAGTGGCATTATTTGAATTTCTCACAACCTCACAGCTGTTAAACATTAGATTTCTGTTTGAACTCTGGCAGCCATGACTCCTCGGGTAGTATGATTTCCCCTGTACTGCATATGTCCCGCTAATGAAGAGGGATCATTAGAGATGTGAGAATTAGTGATATGGTCAGTTGTGCAAAAAGACACAATGCATTCCTTTGCATCATGTAGTTATTCTGTTCATCGAAGTTAATGTATTTCACAAGTGTGATGCCATTTTTCTCAAACTGCCCCCTACAGGGAAAAAGGTATGTCTCTTTCATTAAAAGAAAGTGAAATCTAGTAAACCTCACTGTGCCAAAATCATTCTCCACATAAGTGATCTCCTAGCTTTCAGTGATCCACTGTGGTATCATCAGATGCTCGTTTGATCATGATCTTCCATTTTTAAGTGTTACAAGATGGACTGGGCAAATATAAGAATCCATGTTTTATAGATGATGATGCAACAAAATAAAAAGGCAATTAATGATACAACTCAGTTTAGACTGGATAGGAGAACCAGGGAACACCTAAGTCTTAGATCTATGGAGCTAATTCAAAAATACTATTCATCTCCATTCATATCTTTCACAAACATAAAAAGTTTTCTGAGCTTATTTCAGATTCCACCAACAAAGCACAATATGCATCCTTATTTTAAAACAATATTAATCAGTACAGGAAACAAATGGCTGAACCTTTTTATTATTCCCTAAGCATTTTAAACTTGATGCGTACCTATGTGTAACATCATTTTTATATACTTTATAGAATTACTTTTTTATATCATGCATTCATATATTCAGAAGTATTTCCAAATATACATATGATGCTTGGAAATATTTTGGAATATATTGGAATTTAAGCTCTGCAAGGCCTAGCTTTCTTGACTGTTCAGTTCATTAGTGATGATGAACAGAAGCAAGTTCTGGGGATATGCCTAACACTCTTTTCACACATGAAATAATCATTTCTCTAAAATAAATATATTTGTCCCTCTTCCTTATTTAACATACTAATTCAAATGCTGTTTGATACATAATCGGTATCTCTTAAAAGTATCTGTAATGCATATTTTTTCTGTAATATTCTGTATAGTTTTGGTTGAGAATATGCGTTGTTCTATATCACAGACTCCCGACCCCACCCCACATGCAGCAACATTTCACCATTATTTGAAATTAGGTTACCCACAAAGTGCTCAGTGTGTATTGACGTGTGTTAGAGGAAAAACACAGTTCTGTGTAAATCCAATTTTTGTAAACAAGGCTTGACACAAACAGTCTTTATAATTAATGTGCAGTGTGAATCTTCCGATGTACAATGTGAATCCTTTTGGGAAAATTTCTAGACTTTTATCTGAAGATTTTTGTCTCTACTAAGCCACGGTGACTTAGATTAAATACAGTGCGAATGTAGTTGATGCTAAGAAAGTTATTAATGTAGAACTCTGCATAAAACCTGGGCCTTTTTAAGTTTAATATCTTATAATTGATAGAAATATTTTCTGAGAATCAGTAGGACATTCCTGTTAAGTTTAATTCAAAGGGGCATTTTCCTCTTTGAGAGTTTATTCTTGGAATTAGACTGAAGGTTTCACTCAGTTGTGGCTTTGAAGAGAACATATTTTCATCCATATATTAATTGGTAAGACTGAAAACTAATTTTTCCTGCCTATGTACAGGGCACAAATTATTTATCCAAGTTAGGAAATTCTGTAAATTGTTTTAGCTTAAAAATGCCTCTAGGTTACATTTAGAGAGTTAAATGATTGTCATCTCTTTTATCAGTCCTATGATCTGAGTTAAAATCCAGAAGAACTGGTTTTGAGTGGCTCACTTTTTTACCATTTGATAGCGTTAGGAAGGTTTGATTTTAACGTGATTTTTCTTACCTCAAAGCAGGAACAAGAGACGAGTTACACCATTCTCAGGGCAAGAGGCACGAATGTTACCATCAGTAGCCTCAAGCCTGATACTACATATGTATTCCAAATCCGAGCCCGGACCGCCGCTGGATATGGGACCAACAGTCGCAAGTTTGAGTTTGAAACTAGTCCAGATTGTACGTATTTTCTCAATATAGTGTATGGTGGGAGGGCTGTTGCAAATGTGTCTGATAATTCATTCTCACTCTAAGTTTTAACCAAGTGTTTTACATTGAAAATATATTGCTTGAGGACATTTAATAATTGTGCATAGCATTGGGACTGTGTCCTTGTGTTTGTGTAAGTGTACATCATTTTTTTTTCTCTTTTACAAATCAAACATATTCTAATGCCTGGAATGATTCTGGTCTTCTATTGGCTATAAATTGCTTTGAGGAACATTATTTAATATAATCACATTTTAACTTCCAGTACCTGTTAATCCAAATATTCTACGTTCATTGCATGATTCAATGAACTACAAAAAAGAAACTTGCTGATCCATGAGGAACTTAATATTTTAATCCTTAACACAGTTAATCTTGTATCACTTGGAGATTAAGGATTTTCTAAAACCTGATTCATCACCTCATTCACATTCACAAGCAATTTGAATAGCCCTGTGTCTCTGACACCAAATTTGTCTGAAATTGGCAAACATTTTCCCCAAGACATTTTGCTTTTCTTCAAATGCATTTGCTTCATATTAGAAGAGCCCCTCTGCTAAAATATAATTTTCAAAAAGGCAAAATCATAGCTGTGGTACTAATGTAAAATAAAAACCAGTTAAAGATTTTATTTAACTTATTAATTAATGAAGAGACTAGTAAGAGATTAAATGATTTAAAGGGAAATTTGAAGAACAGATACATACACACATATATATACACATTTGTGTATGTTTGTGTGTGTCTTTGTGTATGTGTGTATGCATATGTAGACAATCCAGAATACTTAAACAAATTGATTAATTTGTCCAAAACTGGTTAATATACTATAGGACAATAAATATACTGATTGATGTCATCTCTTGTAATGCACACAAACTAATCATATCTCTAGTGAATTTATCACTCTAACTGTAATGAGAAGGATTATTTATATCACTATCCATTGTCCGCAACTAACTTCACAGCTGTTAAAACAGGCTAGAAAGACAATCAAAGATAAACATCCTTGTAGGGAGACTATAGCTATATACAGTGGTAGAGCGCATGCTTAGCATGAATGAGGTCCTGGGTTCAATCCCCAGTACCTCCGTTAAAATAAATAAATAGCCTAATTACCTCTCCCCACCCCCCAAAAGAAAGGAAAAAAATTAAAAAAAAAAAAAGATGAACAACCTTTAGAAACAGATATCCAGGGAGAGTCTGACAATGCCCAGCCCTCCACTGAAAGGAAACCCAATATTCTCTTTTGACGGTTCCAATTTTACCATTTTTCCCTGGCATGTATATTTTCCATTTTCTAAATATTTTATTAATAATATAAAATCACATTGTTGTTGATATGCTAATATTTTATGCCCAAACTTCATATCTCATTGAAACATTCCAGATTAATAAAAACTGTTAATATGATAGAATAAATATTTTATGACATACTTTTTATCTGACAAATGCTGCTTAAAATAACAATCACTACCTTCTGCAAGGTACTGAGAATCTAGTGTTCTTAGAAATTATCAGCTCACAGCTGACACATGGCAGTCCTGCTACCAAAGGAAAGTTGTCGTCTTCAAAAGCACAAATTTATACAATTGGTCCTCTGGATCCGTGGGTTCAGCCAACCTTGGATGGCAGATATTGGAAAAAAAAGTTCCAGAAAGTTTCAGAAAGCAAAACTTGAATTTGCCATAAGCCGGAAACTATTTAGATGATGTTTATATTGTATTTACAGCTATCTACACAGCATTTACATTGTGTTAGGTATTATAAATAATGTAGAGATGGTTTAAACAATGTGGCAGGCTGTGCTTTGTATGCAAATACTGCACCATTTTACATAAGGGACTTCAGCATCCTCAGATTTTGCTATCCGTGGGAGTCCTGAAGCCAGTCCCCCTTGGCTATGAGGGACCATTGTGCCTCAAGACCTCTCCTAATCCTCCTGTGATGGAATGAACATGGAGAAGTCACTCTCTGAGGACATTAGAAACAAAATGCTGTATAAAATAACTACAGAATCTGTGTGAACAAGATTTAAAACAAATTTAAAATTTTATAAGACACAGTATCAAAATATAATTGCAACTTAATATTAGTAGTTCTAAATCTTTTTGTAACTTTTAAGTGGTATAAAGAAAGTTCCTTGTTTTGAAATGACTACAGATTCAATTTTTTCAAAGTATTAAATAGTTATTTTAATTAACAACAACAAAACCTATATTTTCTTTAGCAAGGAAAATCACAAATCACAGAAATAGAAAAATCAAATGTTTATTATATCATATGGTAGAAAAAAAGCCATACTGAGGGACAGGAAGGACAGAATACCGTTAGATAAATATTTATTATATTGATGCATATTTTGGAACATCAATCAGTCTAGCCTTACATGATCTTAATTAGCAGTTAACCTTATCTGATAAGTAAATTTGCAAAAACAACAATAAATTCTAAAATTCTAATATGATTCCAGATTTACCACAGATATCTCTATGATAGTGTTATATATGATCGTCTAATGAGTCTTCAGTGTCTGAGGTTTAAGAAATACTCCATTTAAAAACTTCAGTCTTAGGACTTTTGCAGATAAATTTTATATTTGCTATATTTCCATTGTTTGATAGAGCAGATGAAAAGAAGAGAGAAAAATAACTTTTTTAACATACACTTTGATTTATAAAAATCTTTGAGTTTGCACAGTTTGATTTTTTTTTAAATCAGTTTACTCTTACTGCTTTACCGTAGAATTCTTCCCAACTTTAAATATAGAGGAGGAAAAAAGTACCTTTTGTCTTAGGAGTAAAAAGACAAAAATCAAAACTCTCACTCCATTTTTTAAATCAAAATGATATATTCACGAAAACTCTAAGGATTTAGAAGTCTTATTTGTTATAGATCAATATTTAAAAGATATAAAAAAGGCTCTTGCTGTATTTCTTTAATGGTTTGCTTCTTATTCTAGGTTTCATTTTTTTTAATTATAAACATTTCATCCATAATACATATACATGCTTCTTAGTAGAACATAGTGTATTTTTACCTGGAATTTAGATAGTATTTTTTGGACTTAGTTTACAGTAGCAATATGAAGACACAGTGGAGCACGTATTTTCTTAAGTGTTTTAAAGTTTCTTACTATTTATAGTCAGTGCTTCTATTATGTACAATTAAATTTATTATCATTTTACAGAAGAGGAAACAGAGGCATCGAGAGATTAGGTAGATTTCTAAAGTTACACAACTGGTAAATGATGGGTCTGATTCCAGAACCCATGTATTTTTGTGACAGTATAAATATTCTCATAAATATTTCATTTGATTTTGCTCTATAAGCTGTCCAGATACTATTATATACTTTTGGTCATGGTCTAGGACACAGAATTTATGTGTTTTTTCTGAGATTGCATAGATGTTCAGTGGAGTCAGTGGACCTAGAACCTCCAGGTTTTGGAGGACTGATCCAGTGCCGCTCTTATACATTTAAAAAAAAAGTCATGCTAAGACCCACAGAAAGCATGGGCTGTATAAAAGTAGAAGAACTTTCCTAGAACAAACACAATATCCACTAAAGCAAGAGTCCAGATGATATTGTTACCCCAAAGGTAAAGACCTCAGTTCTTGTCATACCCAAAAAATAAGTTTTAGTCAGGAGACGGTTTGTAGTGAAAGATTTTAGATTTATTTAGAAAAGGGAAAGCGGGCTGCTCCAAGGGGGGAAGAGCGGTGCTCTCTGTTTTGCCTTTTCTCTTATACCCTCGCTGAGAGGTGGTCTTTTGATTGATTGATGGCTCTTGCCCCTAGAAAACCTAGTCATGATTGTTTCCTTTGCACATGTCCTTTCCCATGGTATACACAGAAAAACCCATGTGGGGCTAAACCACAATGTTAATTGTGTTACAGTGAGCACTGGGTCATGTCCAGTTAAGTTTTTTTTGCTACTGTGCGGTCATGACTGTCAGGTTCTTACCAGTTTCTTACTGGCAGTCATTCAGAAGAAGTAAACCCCCTTCATGCTGGAGACAGGCATAACACCGTCTTCCAGAACTTCCTCCCTCTCCTCCACCTTATTTGCCTGGTGCCCCCACTTATCTAACTGGCATGTTTGGGAAAGCAGACAGTCCAACTGTCTGGAAACCCTCAGTGGGTAGAAACTGAGTCCAAAGCCCAAGAAAGGCAGGCACAACGTAGGTGTTAAGAGGAAGGACTCTGGAGTAAACTGACATGTATAAGAATGACCTTGACAAGCCACTTCAATTTTCAATGCCTCAGTTTCCCTGTCTGGAAATTGGGGAAGATCATTGTGCATTACTCAATAGGGTTTTCTGTTGCTTGAATTAAGTGTTGTTTGTAAAGTGCTTAAAATATTACCTGGCATAGTAGTATAGTGGGCACTCATGCTGTGTGTTTTGTGTTTAAATAAATAGTACATAATTTGAACATCCAAAGAATTTCAAATTGATACCAATTTTTGACAGTATGCTAGGTAAAATTATAAGACAACTCTATAACACATTTAATCAATACTATTTATTCAATGGTTTGCCAATTTCAGTAACAAAAATGGTGTGATGTGGTCATGTGTTTTTAGGTCATCTCTGGGATTCATAGATATTTAGAGCTAGAGGAAATTGTAGAGAAGTCTAGTTTAATCCTGTCTTGAACAGAAAAAGGAATAGAGAATTCTTCTTTATTCTATCATGCCTCATCGCCACGCCCCCCCCCCACCAGTTTCACTGAACTTTATTTCTGAAACTGGCTAAAGTTTACCAGTGAATTCAGAACTTGTTGCTCTTTACAAGTTATTACAGTATGCAAAATGAAAAGCATGAGACAGAGCAATTATTATATGTTCCTGAAGCATTATTCAATTGCAAGATTAAGTTATTTTACAAACGATTCATAGATCTATAGCCAATGGATAGGGATGTATCAGTCCAGGTCTTCCGGGAAGCAGATACTAAAGTGGAATTACAAGAGCTTTGGGGCGGGGAGTGGATACAGATTAAAAAATAAAAGGGGAGGAGCAGAAGTGGCCAGAGCTTCAGACCGAGCTGAAGACAGACAGAACAAGGGTTGAGGAGGAGAAGCCTCAGAGAGCTCTGAGGTGCTCGCCAAGCCAGTGGGGAGCCCCAGAGTGAAGACCGCCCTTCCTCCCAAAGGAGTCCCTCACTGGGCGGAAACGGTCTGGCTCCAGGCCCCTCGCCACGTTTAGTCCTCGAGGAGAGCCCGGCCGCGGCAGCTCCTGAAGGTGCAGCAGCTGGAGGCTGTCTGCCCGCTGCAGGCTGGGCAGGAGGGAGATCCCAGCAGGCACCCCCATGGCTGCCACAGTGCTGTGAACAATAGTTTTGTGATAGTAAAGAACAAAGTGCTTGTCACAGTGTATATTATGAGTGTACCATCCTGCCTCACTCTGAGGTCTTTTTTTCAGATGCTTGGAAAACTTCTAACAGCCTATCTGCCATGTCTCTATATTGGCATCATTTAACTATTCCCTAAACTGCCTTATTTTAGAGAAAAGCTTCCAAACTTAGATTTTCATCAGGTTCAAGATGGGATGTTGGCTTCCAGAGAAGTGATGGTATACTAAACCCTCTCTTCTAAGCTCCTCTTTTGATACCTCGCTCATTCATTTGTTTAGTCAGCATTTACTACAAGAGCAATAAATGTTGATATATGAGTGTATGAGAAGGAATGTTCCAGGAACTGCGTATATTTCAGGAAGTGCAGAGATGAGAATGCTTTGGATTTTGTTAGCAGATGAGGCTGAGGATTTAAGCAGAGAACAGATCCGAAATGGCTTTCCAGGTATTTTATCCGGAAAGTGATAGAGAGCCCTGCAAAACTTTTATGCATGAGAACGACATAATCAGATTCAGGGCTTAGAAGGAATACTCTGGTGGCCAGGTAAAAGATTGTAAAGGCCTGCACATAGTGATCAATTGGGAATTTCTAATTGTAATCCAGAGGAGAAATGAAGCTGGAAACGAAAATATTTAAAAGAAATTGGTGATTAATTGGATATAGAATAATCAGGAGAGGGAGAAGACAAGGTGACTTTATGTCAATGGTTTGTTACTCAAAATGTTGTGGTCTGGAATCCGAGGCAACAGCATCACTGGGAGCTCATAAGATATGCACACTCTCAGTCCTCACTCCAGACCGCCTGAACCAGAAACTGCTTTGTCCAGAAGATCCCCGAGTGGTTTGTATGAACATCAAAGTTAAGAGAAGCACTGGTCTAGGTCAAGGGTCAGTGAACATTTTCTTTAAGGGGCTAGAAAATAAACATTTTAGGCTTTGTGTGCATGTAGTCTCTGTTGCTCCTGCCCAGCTTGGCTATTGTTTCCTAAAAGCAACCATAGACAATACGCAGATGAATGACTGTGGCTGTGTTCCAATGCAGTTTTGTTTATAGACACCAAAATTTGAATGTTATTTAATTTTCTCATGTCACAAAATCTTTTGACTTTTTACAACCATTTAAAATTGTAAATTGTTCTAAGCTTCTGAGCTACACAAACACTGATGGCAAGCTAGACATGGCTCCTGGGCTATTTTTGCCAACACCTCGTATAGGAGAGTGAATGAGTGATGGGCTGTTTATAAAGGAAGGAGATGCAGAGACAGGAACAATTTGATGGTGATGTGTGTTGAGGTCCACAGGACAGGTGTTACACCACCTCTAAGATAAATATGGATATTGGAGGCTAAACAAGCTTAATGAGAAAGGCTGTGTAATTTTATTCGGGGAAATCTTACCTATTCCCTATGTTTCTCTGATAACTTCTGTTTTATCTGATGGTTTCTTGCCAATGAGTATGGAGAAAAGCAGTCCACCTATTTCACGCCATAGGCACTCAATAGTGTTGATTGATGCCAGTGAAACAGTGTTTCATCTTACTAATGGGAAATTTCAAGTTAATTATACAAAATATCTTATTTTTTTTACACTAAGTGAAGAATTATTTTTTACCTTGTATCAGGCAGTAAGGCATATTTCAGGTAAAAGCAGAATAAATATGACTTAACTTATCAGTGTTTCCATTTCGATGTTGGTTATGATGTGTTAATGCCTGGTTTCTTCTGACTTTTTTCCTCTTCAACCTCACAGCTTTCTCCATCTCTGGTGAAAATAGCCAAGTGGTAATGATTGCCATTTCAGCGGCAGTAGCAATCATCCTCCTCACGGTTGTCACCTACGTTTTGATTGGGAGGTGAGTTCACAGTCTGTTTTATGACTTACTTTCAGCACTGCTTTGCATGCTCCCCTCAGTTGCTATGAAAATCTGAAGAGTGTGGTCAATAAAGTACTTTAACAAATAAGAATGTCTCCACTTGTGTTCTCCATCTTTCTCATTTCCCTCCCTTTCTTTTGATGCTCCTTACGTTTTGAGTTTCTTTTTTTCATTAAGTTCCCGCCCCCTCTCCAACACACACCACTTTTCTCTTTTGACCTCACTCCTAGTTTCTACTTTCTTTTTTCCAATTATCCCTTCACTCTTCAAATACACCCCAGATTTCTCTGACACTTTCTCACCCAGAACACTGGTAACACTGCACAGCACTAATCACTAACAATGGAAACTTTACCCTTCATTCATTCGAACAGCAGTTGTTTAAAAAAAAAATACTATAAACACTTTCGAGGGCCATTATAAAAACCGAACTGAAGGGGTCTGCACGGTGGGGAAGCAGCTCTACATGTCTCCTCATTAGGCAGCCTTCCAGGGTCCCCAGAGAAAGAGGCTTTCTATAGAGGATTTAGAAAATCTGAAGTCATTAAACTTTCACTAAAGCATTTAATTGTTTGTGGGAAATGCTCTATTTTTTGTGTTTTGCACATTCTGAGCTTAGATGATTGTTTTAAGTATATTTTCTTTCTGTGTTCTCTTCCTTTGATTTACCTCCAGGTTCTGTGGCTACAAGTCAAAACATGGTGCAGATGAAAAAAGACTTCATTTTGGGAATGGGCATTGTAAGTTTCTAAACGATTTTTGATGTTTTGTTTTCGCCATTTCAATTTTAGCAGTTAATAATTTATAACTGGATAACTGCCCCCTGACGAAGAGAATCCAAAAATGGAACAGGTTAAGTTTATTTTAAATGGAGATGGGAATGCATGGCTCTGCATCAAGTAATTGTTACGTGGCCACATTCAGCAGACTTGAGCAAACGTGAAGGGTAACTGGTGGTTTATATTCAAATAACGCACACGATGGGGAGTACGTGCTATAGTCTGCTCTGCGTGGCTGAGAGGCAAAGCATATCTTCCGTTTCCTTATATTAACGGTCCTTTGCTAAAATCTAAATAGGAGCCTTTTCCATTTCCTAACTGCCAAGTAAATATAAACAACCTCTGTTTATGTGGAATGCCTTACTCCATTTTGTCAACCAACCAGGAAAGAGCCTTTAGAATAAACTGTTTATTTTGGAGTTACATGATATCCAACTGGTAGGAAAGCCAGCACTTTCCGCCCTTATTTTAATACCAACCATTGGCATCTCTTTTTTTAATATTTTCTAAAAGAAATACTCTTTTCAGAAACAAAGCATTTGTATCTAATATAAAGACGCATTTTTTTTTTCTTTCTGTTTCTTCTGGTGAAACAAATCATTCCAGGTGTTTTGCTTTTTCAAACTATATCTCAGTTTATTGTCATAATTGCTAATCAGTGGCCTTGAAGGGAACAGGATGTTGTCGTGGAAATTTGTACAGAGGCTCTCCTCACGCCTATATTCTCTCAAATAATTTCAGCATAACTGAATACAGTCTTGTAAGCCTGATTTTCTTTGGCCTTCACTTTTGTATTTTCTGAAAATACGTTTAGTTCAACGTGATACTTCTTATCTGTCATTGGCTTTCCATCTAAAAGGTATAGCTTTAGTTATAACTCAGATCAAAACTCAATGACCTGTTGCTACCATGCAGGAAGCATTCAATAGATTGAAGAAAGAAAAGAAAGTCTTCCGAAACATAGGTTGAAGTAGAGTGGACAGAGCGGTAGAGTTTGTAGAGAGTATTGTTTGTTTTATCTACCTCATCGAAGTCATAGAAAAATTCACAGACAATCCCAAGTATCATCTTCCTAATATCAGTATCTCATTCCCAATTAGTGAAGTTGCCAACTCAAAAGTCTTACAAGAGTGCATGAGCCAATTACAGGATGTTTATCTGGCTTTTTCTTCATGATCCCCTAAAACACTGAGTCATGGTCGACCATGCATAAATTAGCCAGGGCAGTTGCATTCCTGTGGATTCCGTTGCTCTTAATCTGAGTCAGACAATGGATGTAAGTATTGTCTGTAGAACAATACATACTGATTTGGTTCTTTACGTAGGATTTATGAATCTCATGACTTTGGAACGTTGACGAATTCCTGTGTGCCAGTTGTAGGCAGGTTCCTCTGTCACCCCACCTGCTTTAGCTGTTGGTCTTCATGGTGGAGTTTGTGGAAACTTAAATTGTCTTCAAATGTACAATATTCTTATGATAGCCAAACAAAAAAGAAATGTTTTATCCTAGCTGTGAGGGCATAAAGTAACTTATATGCATGTCATAAACTTTCTGCATCTTAATGCTACAGCTGGTTTATTTCAGACCATTTATTTGGTATTACTTTGAAAAGCTCCAGCTATGAACTATTCCCTCCAGCCTTGTTACAAATCCTATAATATTGCTTCAAAAGGAAAGAAATGTGTTTCACCTCCTACGATCCTGTCCCCTTGCCCTCTCTGACTGGGCCTTTTTACTTTTTTGCTATCCTTAGGGCAACTCATGCTGGTAAAATGGAAATGGAAATTACTGTGTTTGCACAGAACGAGCTGTAAAGTAGTACAGCTTAACACGTGTGCATGTGTTTATTATCTGGTTTTCTTGACACAGCCCAGTTACTCTGTGTGTTGCCCTTAATTATTGGTGTGAAGGGATTATGTGCCTCGCATCCTGAATCACCTGATTCCTGGAACCTGTGGGGGCGGCAGTTAAAAATCAGCAGCCAAAGCTCCCACAGTGAACAGGTCATTTTTCTTGGAGATATCTGCATGTGTGTGTGTTTGTATTTGTATTGTTTCCCTAAATGTTATGTGAGTAGAAAAGCAATTTAGTTGATTTTAATCAATCACAATGAATTTGATTGATTTTATTGGGGAATGACTTGAATTTTTAGATTATTTAGTAAAACATTTTCTCTCTCTAGGGCTGACAGGTATGGGAGGGTAACTCTAAAGCACACTTTCAAGGCTGTTTAATGCCAGTGCTTATTTGGAATGTTTGAGACATTGTTCCCAACAACTCATTTTATAATCATATTTGTAAAGTCCTTTTTTTGAATTTAAGTATAGTTGATTTACAATATTATATTAGTTTCAGGTGTACAGCATAGTGATTCAGGAGTTTTACAAATTATAAGCCATTAAAAGCTATTACAAGATAATGGCTATAATTCTCTGTGCTGCACAATATATCCTTGTTGCTTATCTGTTTTATACATAGTAGTTTGTATCTCTTAAACCCATACCCCTATTTTGCCGTAAGTCTCTCCCAAACTGATTTCCTTAAGTTCAGCAAGGTAAAACATTTGTAATTGTTTACCAGAAAAACAATTCATTTTTATCTTATTTTTAAAGGTCCTATTTTTTTTCTTTGAAAAGGAATGCTAGATTTTCTTTCCTTACTATTTCCTGACCTTACTATGATTAGGGGAAAATCAAAACTGGATGATCGTGTATTCTAGCTTCCATTTGATGTGCCTTCTTTAAAATGTAACCAAATTGACTAAACAAAGAGATTCTGAGAAGACTTTTTCCTAACGTCTTTTAGAAAACCTATAGTTACTTTTAGTGTTTTCCTTACCCCAAAGCAAAAAAGTATGATAGCTTTCCTTGATCTGTTTGCTTGTTTTAAGGGTAAAGTGTCTTAGTACTGATAATGTCAGAAATAGTTTCAGTATAATAATAAATTATAGTGGACCACTTTACTAATGAGTGACTGTTTTTATAGGAAGCAACGTTTATAGTAACAGCAGAAGCATGCAGACCGATGTGTGAGCTCCAAAGAAATGGGCATTTCTGAGCCCAGATTCTATCTCCAGGAAACCTCAATAATATTCATATTTGTGAATAAACATTCTTAACATGAAAATACTAATAATGGCAATAGTCTCTATTGTTCCCCGGGCACTGACTACACAACAGGCACTCAGTGCGAGGCACCTGAATAGCAAGTTGTCCAGGGCTTCTTTCTCTGATGCCTAGCGGATTCTTTGTGCTGCGCTATTGAAAGTAGAAGAACTGAAAAAGCAGATCAAAAGCTACTCCACTCACAGTTTTCCCAAAGCAGGGGCAAAATACTTGCCATTTCCTCATTTCTGTGGATGTTGACTCCCTGGATATGTGTGTCATCTCACATCACATACTCTCTGCCTCAGGACGGAGAGTGGCTGCTCCTTAGCAGTGTCAGGGTCAACACCAGGCAGAGGTGATAAAGGAAAATGGGGTGCAAGAGGATGGCCATGTCCCAGCTCCCAGGCGAGTCCCCATAAAGTGAGGGTCCTTGGCTTTGTGCAGGAAAGAATTCAAGAGTGAGCCAAAGTTGAGTAAAAGTAGATTTGTTCAGAGAGATGCACACTTCATAGACCAAGGGTAGGCCATCTCAGAAGGCCAGAGAAGCCACAAGGCGTCAGGTGGCTGTTTCATTTAAAGTAAAAGTAGATACATACTCCATAGACAGAGTGCAGGCCATCTCAAAAGGCAAGAGAAAGGCCACAAAGTGTGGGGTTGTTAGTTTTTATGAGCTCAGTTATTTCATATGCTAACAAGTGGGAGGATGATTCCAATTACTTTGGGGAAGGGGTGGGGATTCCCAAGAGCTGGGCCACCACCCACTCTTTTACATTTTATGATCATTCTTGGAACTGTCATGACACCTGTGGAAGTGCCATTTACCATGCTAATATATCACAATGAGCATATAATGAAGGTTAGGGTCTGCTGGAAGTCAGATCTTCTGCCACCTTGGGCCTCGAGGTCCACTGGGAGTTGAATCTTCCACCATCTTGGTGCAAATTGCTGTGTTATTCTCGTAATGGTTTTGCCCTGTCCCCTTCCCTCCTGTCTCAGAGGTAGGAGTGGCGCTAACCTGTCTTCTCTTGCGTTCTCCATTTGCTCCCTCACCCCCCAATTCCTATTCAGCTGTCTCAAAATTACCTGTAGAAGTAGCTGGGGAAAGTAGAGTTTACTTCCCCTCTCTCCCAGCTACCATATCTCTTTTATAGTCCATTTATTCTCACACCTTTATTTCTTCACTCAAAACCTCTAAGCTGCACAGGAACATCAATGCGATGTAACATGGCATTCACAAAGTTGTCCTGTAGATCAGAAAGCTAGTCATTTCTTAGCCTAAACTCTGAAATCCTGGACTCACTGGCCGAATGTCCATTGTGCTGGAGGCTCTCCAGAACAGCTGCTGTCATCCCAGTCTCCACACCTATGTCAGACAGACTACAAAACTGGCTCAAAGAAATCTCTGGTAATCCCACAGTGTTCAACAAGATTCTTCCATTAAAAAGTGGTATCTTATAATAGATGAACAACAAGATCCTACTGCATAGCACAGGGACCTATATTCAATTCCTCATAATAGTCTATAATGAAAAAGAATATGAAAAGAAATGTATGTATGTATACGTACAACTGAATCACTATGTTGTACACCAGAAACTAACACAACACTGAATATCAACTATACTTCGGTAAAAAAAAAAAAAAAAGCAATAGCAGAAAAGGCAATGTCTGATTTTATTTATTATTTTAGAATTAAAAAATCCTTTAGTGGTATAGTGTGATAAATGAAAAAATATATCACCATTTAGTATCCATGTCCCTTGCTAAAATAATTTTACCAATTTTTTTTTACCAGTGTTACCAAAATAAAATCAAAATCAATAATGTTAGTACATATACTGCGGGAGTTAAATTACAATGTCTTTTAATGTTAGAGCATGTTTATATACTTTAATAGATTTTAGATTCCCTTTTTAAAAGTCTTGTTTTCTTCAGAGAAAGTTAGTTTCGTGAACATTCCAAATTGTCTCTAATATGAATTATTTTTTCAAATAATAAGAATTTAATTAATATTAAATCAAATCCAAAATGATTATTCTGTGTCTTTGGTCTGTGTTTCATTATAGAACATCATGAAATTTTTTAACCTTCAGAATAATTAAATATATAAATACACTATGAAGAAAGTTCATATTTAATAAGCTATAAATATGATTTGTTTGGAATTTAGCTCCTCAGCACCATTATTAAACTTATAAAGAATACTTATATTACCTTTAACTATATTGAAAAGTTACACAATAAGGTTTCATTTAATTGATACTATGTTAGTATATACATTTTACACCCATATTATATATACATATCCTCACAGCTTAAAATAGATCTTTAATTGTAGTGGGGAGGAATTTTGATTGTGAACGTTAATGAAAGCAGAATAGTGGAAGACAAAAGACATGCCCTTCTATATCCTTTAATTTATCTACCATTAAAGCAGCTATCCTACCTTATCTACGTATTTCACAAACTTTCGTTTATTGTCAGATGTGGCGCTGTCACAGATAGGTGGTTACTGCACTGTTTGTAGAATCATAAATGTGTGATAGTGTGATGGCATTTAGTCACTACTGTGCTGTTTGTAATTACTGGGCCTCCTCAGTTCTGAACCATCTTTCTCACCTTAAGATTCCCCTCCTTGAATGTCCATTTTCCTTCTGTTTTTGCAGAGAAAGTTTATTGTGGTGCCTCTTTATGTTTCTTTAGGGGGAACTTCTTTTCTTAAATTATTCAACACTTATTCCAGCCTCTTTGCCAGTTTCAGTGATACCTCAGAATAAGTTGAGTTTGGCACAGTTTGATGTCATGGGGATTTTTTTTAAACTAACAATGTTATCATAAAATTTGCTCAGAAAGGTTTTATAAGTCTAACTACAATAATGCCTTTCTTTCTTCCGTTCCTTAAACAGTGAAACTTCCAGGTCTCCGAACTTATGTTGACCCACATACGTACGAGGACCCTACCCAAGCAGTTCATGAGTTTGCTAAGGAATTGGATGCCACCAACATCTCCATTGACAAAGTTGTTGGAGCAGGTAACCACCGCTGTGAGCCCACTGCCAACCTTGCATGTTAATTACAAGCTTACAACCATGAGTAAGAATGCTGCTTGAGAGTGATTGCTCAGGTTCACAGGACTAAGTACATTGCTATGAAAAGGGATATTTTCTGATTTCATGATGAAAGGCAGGCAGTAAATAAATGAAGGGGTATTTAATGGAATGTAGTGATTTCAAAGGTGTCAGACTTACAGACCCAGAGACCACAGCCAACTCTTTAATTATTGAATTTCAGAGGCAGCAGCCGTGGCAGCTCAGTCTCCCCAGGCTGATCATGTGTCATTCTGTTTGGCTAAAAGGGGGTAACAGGATAAAAATGTGTCTTACTTTAAATTAGCCTACTAAGTGGAAACTTTGATTTGTAGAAAAAAGTAATTTTACAATCTTCTTTGGAATTTAAAAAATAGCACAAAATAAAGTCATACAGGACATGTTTTACACAAATTCCATCACAACTATTTTGAGGGGATAGTTGAAATAATGTGAACTACTCCATTTTAATACTTGCCTGTAGTTGCCAGTCTTAAATTATTTGTATTGAAGCTTGTTTTCATATAGACATCTTTTTCTTCTACTTATTAACTTAACCATAAACTCATTAACATATAACACCTATGGAGTGATTATTTATAGCGGTTGCATATTTCCAATAAGATTATAGATATTTATAAAATTACAGTATTTTATACATTTACACATAAACACATGGACATTCACAGTGTATATAGCATGCATTTGAATACAATTACTACTCAAAAGTAAAAATAAACAATACTGTGCAATAGTTTTGCACAATCATCTCATTCTTCAATATTGTTCTAAAAACAAACACAAACTAGTTACGTTGATATGGGAAATGGAGTGAAAGACTGAAAAATGAGCTCTTTGAATTATGCAAACCATATCAGATTACATTTTCTGCAAGTACCATATATATGACTGATGCTTCTTTGTGCAAATATGCATATAATTTTCTGTTTCTTTTTCCGTGCACCAAAGCAGTATTTGGAACTCAAGCAGTATTTATTGTTCAAGCAGGCTAATCTGAGTAATTCACATATTATCTAAATAAAATGATAGTTTACTAAATCTTCTCTTCTAATTTTCTTAGTGTTGTATCCTAAAACTGACATGTGCAGGTACTTTGATAATATGAAACTAGCAATTTATAAAAGAAAACTAGAGTAGGTACTTCTCTTTTCACAATCTAAGACAAGAATATACACATTCACTGTTCATTTTTATGCAGCTAAAATTAATCCGCATTTGTATCGAGGACTGTCATGTGTACGGTGAGCTTCATCAGCTGCTCCATGGTGTGGAGGGTTTCTGTCATGCTGGTTTTAATGTTGCCCCACAAGAGTGCACTGTTCTCCAGCACGGAAGCTGCAGTAGCATATGCAGCAAAGGACTTCGCACACTCAATTGGAGAATGTCATGAGAGGAGGAGAGCCCACTATGGTCAGCCAGCATCCAGAAAACCAGACATTCACATTGTGACCTTGAAATTTGGGGCACTCTGCATTAGTAAAAGCTTATATACACGGATGTTACTGACAAAGCCAGATATCTAGGACACAGTGGGGTGAGGAAAAGCACACTCGTTAAAAATAATACCTGATCAATGAGATAAAGGGAAAGGCTGTTTGTACTGAATCACTTAATAATCCCTGAGACTCATTAAAATTAGGACAAATCCTCTATTTCCTTTCTCTCTTCAAACATATTTGTAAAAAAAAATTAGGCATATGCTCCATTTTCAAGGTTTTACAGCCAGTTCTCTCATTTGCCACATTAAGGGCTATACAGTTGTGCCCGTTTTTGTTCAGAAACACACGTATGTTCAGGGTTGGTTATCTTCTCCTGAAGGAGTGCAATATAATAGACATGCCTAATTCTGTCTGTCTGGCTAGCCTTTAAGTGATTTGTCATTATCAATATAGAATACGAAATCAAGATTTTGAAAGCTATAAATTTTTAAACATTTTTTTGTAAAATGTTAAATATCTATGAAAATAGATGAAATTGTACAGCAGTGTAATGAACCTGCATGTACCCATTTCTACAACAACTTCAGTAACGATCCACTCATAACCAGCTTTCTTTCATGTATACCCTTACCCACTTCCTATATCCTTTTAATTTTTAAAAGTTATATTGTCCACAAAAATGATAATAATCATGTTAAACTGATTAGCAACTATCTTCCATTGTTAAAAGGCTGAATCTTTCATTCAATGACAGAACTTTCCCAGTCAATTAAATATTCAGAAAGACTATATATGTGGAATATGTCTCTAATTTTATGTCACAAATTTTATACAAAGAAATACATACAATGGAAACTTTCATTTATGCATTGAATAATCAGAAGAATTGTACCCATATTGCAAATTACAAAATTAAAACTGAGCCATGAGTTAATTTTCTTAAGGTAGTAAATTTTTGTTAGTGAAGAATTTATAATGACTAAAATTCTTAAATTTATTCCTCGATCCAGCCATTATTTCAAAAATCAGATACTGAAAATTTCTGAAGGTAGAGAATACTTATTTAATTCCTGTTCTGTGCTAGGCATTCACATGATATTTAATTTTATTAGCCTTTTAAGTAGGTATTATTATCTCCGTTTCACCAGAAAAAAAGCTGAAATTTTGAACAGCTCATGATCACATAGTTATTAATTAGGAAACTGAAATTTGAGTCTTGTACTTTTCAACTGTAAATCTATACTAGACACTAATGATCATAATAGTGCCTTCTAAGACTTTTTAAAGGATTAATTGAGATAATTCATGTATACTGCTTAGCTAACACAGCAGCATTGTTCAATATATGTATTTTTAATTCTCCTCTTGTTATAACAGTGGAAGGAGAATGGGCTTTGAGGCTAGTGCAAAGGATCATTCTACTTACACACAAGTACATTTTCCTCTGTTTTAAATGAAATCAGTGAGAGTAAGAAATTTTATTTTGAGCAATTATGCATTGTGTACCTTATATCAAAATACCGTTTACCCATTCTCATAAAGCATACTTTTTTCCAAAGAACAAATAAAAACTGATGCACTTACTGAATTTTAAAAAATCAGGTAGTGTCTTCTCAAATGATCTTTTTGTAGCTGTACTTTTATTTAGAAATGACAGGATATAAATTTTTTTTCTTATAGATGCAAAATTAATCAAATATGACCATGTAAAGCTTGGCCAGATGGAAAGATTGGGCATTGCATTTGCCCAGTCTTTGTTAATTTTTTCCAACACTATTCTTTTAAAAATAGTTATTATAAAGAGAATTGAATTAATATTTAACATTTCTATGTCTAGTGTAATGTATTTGTGACCATTTCTTAGGATTTATCAGAGTAAATAGTCACATTTGTAAATTTTGTGATTTTTAAATACTAGACTTACTGAAACACCATGTTCTGAATTTTGAAGGTAAATGACATGTCCCTATGTCCAGCTATCCCACTGAGCACAAAGGGAGAAACACAAATTGGCCCACTTGAAATTCTGCCTCTTGCCCTTGGTCTCCCTAGTGAGGTATATTCACAACATGCTTTCTCTTACAAATACTCAGCCAATATGACAGCAGCCTTGTTATCACCATCATCATCACAACCATCTCTTCTTACATTCATGCAGAATTTGACATTTTAAAAGCACCTTTAGACTTATTCTTCAGTTTGATCTATCTCTTAAGAGGCAGACAGATAATTTATCCCTCTTAAGATGGATCTGAACTCAGAGAAGAAATAGTGACTTACGCTTAGATGGCACTTACTGTGAGTCTGGCACTGTTCTAAGTGCTTTAAATACTGTAGCTGCACAAAAAATCCTGTGATGTAGACACAATTAGTGTCCGTATGTTATAGATAAGGAGGCAAAGGCACAGAGAGGTTAAAATAGTAATTCAAAGTCACACAGATAGTAAGTGACGGAGGCAGAATTAGACCCTACACAGTCAGGCTCCAGAATCTATGCTCTGCCCCACCATTCTGTACTGTCTGCCTGTAAACTGACAACTGGCTTGTCACTTAGAATAAATGGTCCTGACATCCAAATGTAAAACACCATCCTTACACCACATCGATCATGATAATGACAGAACTTTTTTTCAGAAAATGAAAATTCATTATGGATCCTTCCTTACGATTAACCCAAACTTTATCATATCTTCTCCTCCTAATCCTCACACATCTACAATGACACTTTTTCCTTCAATTAAAAAAGATCATTGAACATTTCTTAAGTTCTGCCCCTAATCCTCCCTATAATTCTAAAAAAATAACACTCTAGCTGCAGATATTACTGTCTTCTGTACATTTCCTTGAAGGGAAGAAATTAGATCTGCCTTTATTACCATTATATCTCTGTGTGTTGTTCATACTATCTGTCGTACTGTTGCCAATTGGTGAGTATTTATGAAATAAATGTATAAATAATGGCTTTTGGACCTTAAATGACTTTGACAAGTTATGGTGTAAGTTGTTGTTTTGAAAATAGTGGCAAGACAGGATTCCTGAGAAAGGATCAAGTCCAGGGGAGTTTAGGACTTCCTGGAGAGAACACCAGTCATTTGTCATGATGCAGTTGGTGAATCAGTAGGACAACCTGCTGCTTTTGTGGGCTGAAGGACTTAACTTGGACAAAAAATAGAGAAGCAGCATCTCACTTCTTGGCACCTTCTCTCTGGCTGACCTGTGAGGCATGGACTTGTACCAAAACTCAGAGTGAGAGGGTTGGACCAAGACTGTTTTTCCATTCCATAGAGAGCCTAAAAATTGATCACGTAATTTTTCTTTTCAGAAAAATCTCTCATTTGCTATTAAATGAGAGATTTTTTAAATGTTGTACAAAATCCATCTAGTAATCCTCACAAGATTAGAATTTCTTCTATGATCTAGGAGCATTCTATACGTGGCACTACTCTGTGACAATCACGATGGCAGCAGTGGAGACAGAAAAGAATGTGAAGGGTCTCTGCTCTTGGAAGCTCAAAATCAAAGAGTTGTGGTCAAATCTTCTCAAACACCATGTACATGAAGATGGTGCCCAAACTAGTTCTAGGCAGTATTTTATCATCGAATTAGAATATGTAAAAGTCAGCAACACTCCATATTCAACAAATTCTGATTAACTGTGCATTTAAGACAACTTTTTTTTATTGAAGCCATTGGATGTAAGAAAATATTTCTACAATGATTCTATAAATAAGATTTGATACTGTTGGATTATTGTGTTCCTTTCAGAATCCCAGAGAACTTTACAATTAGTATGTCCATAATGCAACATACACTACTCCAGTAAAATGAATCGATAGTGTATGCTTTTATTCTCATTTTCAGAGAGCCAGAATACATAGCTTATTGGCCCTCTTGGTAAAAACAGAAACAGTGAGAAATGACTGAAATTTTATCCAGTGCTTGACTCATTATATCAGGGCTAGTCTGTTGATTAGCCCCAGGAAATGGTAGCTATAAGAGCAAGAAGTAAAAAGTCTAAAAGATATAGCTCTCAGCTTCCCTCTTTTTCTTTCATGTTTCATTATTCACAGTAAAGTGCGTCAAAATGCATGCAGCTTATCACAAGGTCCCTTTTCCAGCCAGGGTGTGTATTTCCTGAGGTTTCTTAGGGAGTCTCAAATTACCACCATCCAAAATAATTTGGAGGCCTACAGTGTACATCTTGCAGGTCAACAGTGTAAACACTTTGAATGGAATTGTTGAGAGGAAATAGTTGGTCCGTATTGATGACTTTTTAAGAATTCCTTACCTTGTCTTGTTTTGATCTTCTGCATCCTAACAGGTGAATTTGGAGAGGTGTGCAGTGGTCGCTTAAAACTTCCTTCAAAAAAAGAGATTTCAGTGGCCATCAAGACCCTGAAAGTGGGCTACACAGACAAGCAGAGGAGAGACTTCTTAGGAGAAGCAAGCATTATGGGACAATTTGACCATCCCAATATCATTCGCCTGGAGGGAGTTGTTACTAAAAGTAAGTAAAATCGTAAGACAGATTTTGTGTCTGTTAAGTCGAGGTTGTTTAAACCCAAAGTCAATAATTTAAGAATTTTGATCTTTTTTTCATTATCACCTGATAGTCCTGACCACCCCACACACACCACCACCAAAATGTTTAGGATTAACATGTATTTCTTTGACAAGAGGTCAAAGATATTTAACTAGTATTAGGTTGACAGTGCTATCCTAGATCTTAAAAAGCTTAAAAAATTTAGGAGCTAATCATTGGACTATATTAAGACATGCTGATTAAAAAATAGTTAAGTGAATTGTGTGGAACTCTCTGTTACGTGAGTAGCAAGGAAAAACGATGACTCAATTTTGACAGAAATTGCTGGGAACTCCCAGCTAGCTGCCTTTTCTTTCATTGTTCACCAGTTTTATTTAAGCTTCCAAATCTTTACCCTCTTGGCTTTAGAAAAATTATGGGAGTTTGGGGACTGCTTCTGAGCTGTAAAGATTGGGATCACATTAGACCCAAGCCCTTTGCTCAGGTCTCTGTGGATTTCAAATAAGTCTGATCTAGAGTCCCAGCTGGATTCTTGACTGCTCTGGGGAAGCTCTGGCTCACAGCCTGTGTAAGAGAGCTGAACTTATTTCCATGATGGTTTCTCCAGCCAGGCTCAGAAGGCATCCCGTGAGGCAGATATGTGATTTTTGGCTCCAGTTCCAATGAAAACCTCTTGAGAATGCTCTGGGATTTGTTTTTTTCTCAAGGTTTTGGACCACAGGATGAAGAATAAGCTAAATTGGCAGCAAACTTCCTAGAGTGAAAGACAGCATATGGCAGGGAATTTGGCATCCTTTAGGGGATAATTCATTGGCACCACATTTACATATTCTATGGTTACCAACAGACATTACACATTAAATTCTTCACAAAGATGTTTTTCTTTAACGTTACATGGAGCACTTTCCAAATGGCACTAATATCTATTCTCATTTTAGTGTGACTAGAAAGGCAATTCCTTACTACAAGAGCATGGTATAATTGAAATAATACTTGGATTTCCTTTAGAGTTTTTTAATATAATAAATGAGGTTAAGAACTTAACAATGTAGAAGAACTTAACCATAAAGTGTAAGTCCATATTAAGTCTTGTAAAGCATATTTTTTCCCTCTGTACTTCTAAAAATTAGGCCATGTTAGTAGTAACACTAAAATATTTTCTGATGAAAAGTATCTTTTTAGCTTTTAAAAATTAATCATAAAAACATTGTTAGTAGTACTAAGGATTGGAGGTGTAAGTATGTGTTCCTTCAGTGCAAGATCATATTTATAGAATATCCTACTTAATGTCCATAAAATTATAGAATGATGTCTCACTAGGGTTTTAAGAGTCAATTAACCATTGATTCTTATGCATGTCATCCTTACTGAGTGGTTGTCCTTCAGATCTTGAGCCCAACTGGGAGAGGAAACTCATTCATACTTGTGTATCTTTTCTTCTTTAAATTCCCGAATTTCAAGAGTTCTTTTTTAGTTGACCAAGCATTGCATTATAAACATTATTTATTCTTATTACTACCCTGTGAATTAGATATGGTGATTCCATTTTACATTTGAGCAAACAGTAACCTTAGATAAAAGCAAGTCGTGTGTCCAAGTAGGAAGTACTGGAGATGGCATTGGAACCAGTCTGTTGCTTTCACCTCTGTCCCCAACCCTGGACAAAATAGGCTTTCCTCTTTTTATGTTTGCATTCTATTAATTCTTTTGTATCTTGAATTTTTATCTTCCCTAATAATGATCATCCATCAAGCTTCAAACATTTTCTGGAGATAATAACCCTTAACACCTAAAACAAAATGTGAACTCTCATTAGGGGCAAGAAACCATGCTATTTGATAATCAGTGACTAAACAGAACCTGGATCAAAGGAGGTGCTGGATTTACCAATGTTAATGAATACAAAACTGATGGGTTAGTTGATTGAATATGAATAAGACAACAGTGTCTTGTATGAATAGTTCTCTCTTTGGTGTTGGTTCATTAAACTGAATGCACATTTCAAAGCAGTGCAGTTGTGTGACTGATTGCATCACGTAGGGAGTGGTGGAGAAAGTGATTGCACTTTAGTGTGTACAGAATTACCACCTAACTTCTCCTACCCTCACGACTAGGAAAAAATGAGACAGCAGTGTCTATCGAACTAAATATTAGGTTTAGATTTAAGCTGACTGATAGTCTATCATTGTTTATCAAACATGAGTTGAGTTTCTTGTTTCCAGTGTTATGAGTCATTGAAAACAACTTGTTTTACTTTGCTAGCTGTTTCCCATAAAATTATTTACTGATTGACAGGCAATATTAAACCATAATTATTGTGGCAGATTTTTTTAGATATAAATGTGCAATAATTGATATGAATTATGGTCACTTGGCAAAGAAATCCATAAAACAGACCCCAAAACCAAAATGCAGGAAAAAATGCACTAAGAAATAAATGACCTTTAAAAATCACAGGTATTATGCAGTAAATGTCCTGTTCAAGGCCGAATCTGTAACATTCTAGTATGGATTACAACTGCCTTATTCTTAGAGTGAAAGTTCTAAATTTGATGTATCTCCCTGGTCAAGTAATCATGTAAGAGACTGCCAAATCTGACTATATAAATCCCAGCCATCTCATATATCGCAAACATAATAGGGTAGCAGGCCTAGAATTAGATTCTGAACTCCTTTAGTGGCATATTTAAAAGCTTGAAGTCTCGCACCCTGTTACATCTGAGATGAACTAGAAATGCATCAGAATACAGTTACTGTGTTGCATTTAAGATATAAATAAGGCAAATTTGTCACCAGAAGGAGTTAGTTAATCAACTTCTATTATTTTCTTTGTTTCCTGAGACTCTGTGACTACTAAGACAATCTCCTGGCAGCGTTCAGAGACATACACACACATGCACACAATCAGAGTTGTGAGGTACGGAGCTGGTGAACGAATTGTAATGAAAGAAGAAAAGAGAGCATACTGGCACTTGGATTACGAATCAAAGGTTCAGAGATCAAATTCTGACTCAGCTCTACCGGCTGGGAGATGTCTGGCAAATCAGAACACTGCCAGAGACTCACTTTGTCCACTTGTAACATGGAATTAGCAGTTCTGCTTGACTATTTCCACATCCTTGTAAGATCAAATAAGATTCCATAGGAATACATTGTTAGGTGGACTAGAACTATGCAAATACAAATTACCACTTCTGGTTGAGTTTGAGAAGATTTTACCACTTAATCTGGGGATATAGAAGAAAATTCTTCTGAACAATTCCTTTTTTGCTCAAAGATAATTTTAAAATTATTGCTATTAATTATGTGATCTGAAAAACTAGGTCTATTATAATGTATCATTTTCAAGTTAGGGAAAGCCTTTTCTTCAGTCATTATATTTTCATTTATTTGAATTGAGCCATAAACAATTTTAATGGTATGTTTTAAGCCTGATGGTCTTAAACAAGAGAAGGTGAGAGAGTCTCTGATCTTCAAAGTAGCAGAAAGCTGGGGGCACAGTCCTACTCAGAACTTGGTACTAACATGTGTTATCAATTTTAGCTGAAGTACAAAAAGTTGGAACCTGTTTTTAGCAAATGTTTGATATTTCTGCCATCACACTATTAGTCAAAGGATGTTCCAGCTTCATCCAAGAAGACTTTCCATTGGTCACTTTTCACCTAGTGAAATAGAAGGAATTATATTGGATGGGATTGATATGCTTTTTGTTGTTATTTAGGGATGGATTTTTTTTTAATTAAAAAAATAATAAATGCAATTTAACTGTAACCTTGTATTATTGAGGAAAGTCATGGGCAGAATTTTTAGAGGATTTCTCATACTGAAAGCATTTCTGTATTGGTGTGAGTGTCCACTGTACACCAAAAGATAATCATTTGCTTACATTTCCTGCACATATGGTGTGGAAATCTTACTGGAATAAGTCATTTTTTTAGTGAACAATGTCAAATTAGTTCTATTTCTTGTTTGCCTTTCTCTAAAACGTTTCTTCTGCACTTGTCTCAAGGGTACTGCACTCTATGTCATATTTTTAATGGGCAATATATGTTATATATATTTTATTAATTTATAAAAATAGTTTATGATAGATTTTAGAAACTCTGATGAAACAAGTTATCATGCATTCATGACTGTATTTTGATAAATGAGTTGAAAACTCTTAAGTTCCCTTATCGACCAAACTAAGAAAATCTCTACTCAATAAACTAGAGGAAAAAAATAAGGCAGGGAATGCTATTTTTACATGTATAAAAAACTTTCCTTGTTTCCTCAACATTGTCCACTCACTTTTCTTTGTTGAATTGGCCACAGTTGAGTTACAAAAGAATGTGTTGCTGTGTATTCCCCCCAGTCATTTAGATAAGATAGGTTTTGATATTTTTGAAAAATTAAATTCAGTTTACAAAATTTGTTAGTGCATGAGTTATATGTGTCCAAAGATTGCCTCTCATAGAGCGCTGCTTTAAATCTGCGATAACTCTCCTAAAGGAAGGAAAATACACCCTTGTTTCCTAATTGTCTAAGTAATTTTGGTCTTACACAAACTCTTGCAAAGAGGGAGAATAAGAAACACCCCTACCTCATAAAGCTAGTGATACCTTGATATCAAACCATACAAGAGCATCATCAGAAAGGAAAATAAAAGATGAGTATAGCACATGAGCAAAAATTCAGTATCACTGTAATAATTATGAAACCATGACTAGCAATGCTTTAAAAAAACATACTATATCATGGTCAAGTTTAGTTTATTTCAAGAATGCAAAGT
The DNA here is from genome assembly GCF_036321535.1 of Camelus dromedarius. Lineage (NCBI taxonomy): Eukaryota > Metazoa > Chordata > Mammalia > Artiodactyla > Camelidae > Camelus > Camelus dromedarius. Next base: position 86,967,731 of record NC_087437.1, on the reverse strand, counting down.
TGGTTTAATATTTAATCATTCAAGAAATCCACAAAATTAATAGATAGAAAAGAAAATCAACCTCAATAGATGTAAAAAATAAATATTTTAATTTAAATTTATTAACACATCATGCCTAGAAAATATGTATACCTGACAAATGTATATAAACACCCCCAAAACTAAAACAAGCCTGCAAACATCATACTCAGGAGTGAAACCAAGAAGGCATTTCTTTTAAAGTAGAAACTAGGAGTCTGCTGTTACCATTTCAATTCATCATTAGACCTAATGTCTTAAGTTTTGAAATTAGACAAGAAAATAAATAAAAATGTAGAAAGTTTGAAAAGGAAAAATAACTAAGCTGTCCTTATAAAATCATACTGGGCACATTCGAGTATTATTCTCAATAGAGTAAAGATGAGTAGAAATATTGTTCCTATCTTTTAAGGTATTAAATTTTGTTTCAAATTAAGCGTAAATAAATTTTAAACTTTTAAAGTCAACTGCATATAAAGTATTCCCTGTGCTGAGATTCATAGAGTAGGGTTGGTTAAAAAAGGGTTGGAGAAAGCACTTCTGAGGCTGATTCGAAGAGAGAGAGCGTCCCTAGCCAGCCTGTGACAGTAGACGCAACACGGCCGGTTCTCACTGGCGGTCTCTTAGGTGCTGGACTTAGAACTATAGACAAAATAGGTTGACTCCTGTTGTTATTAACTCATTGGCTAGTGGACGGAAGAGGGATCGTTCTTAACATAAATAATGTCTTGATTAAAATGGAATTTGCAAAAGAATACCCTGTATGTTTATATGATTTAATGGGAAACCTGCTGTAAAATACTCTAATTCAGTTTATTCCAGTATTTCTCTGTCTCAGTTATAGCACATGGTAATCTATAACTGAAACATTTTCTTTCTAATCCGAAGTGATTCAAATCTTCTTTCCTGAGAACAGTAAGGCATATTTTGTCAATTTTATTCCATTTTCCTTCTCCTGTTTATGCTTTTTTTGCTTCCACTCTGATTGTGATTACATGATACCAATAATGAATACTTGCCGCCAAGGTCAAAGGTTTCAATTTTATAAATCACACTCGTGTATTAGAGTGTGTGTGTCTTGAAAATAAGGCAGTTTATAAGACAAAATTACCTTTAATAGGAGTTAATAGCATTTCCTTTGGAAATGAGTTAAATTTCAATAATTTGTAGCATTTAAATCTTTGATAAATAACTTAGGCTTGAATGAAAACATTTTCATCTAAGGCCAACATTTATTTGATAATTGCAATATAGATTCCAAGCATGGCTATATGTTTGTCACATTAACCCACCCTCTTATTTTAATAGAAAATGTGGGTAAGAAGGTTATGGTGAAACAGAGTGCAGAACCTGAAATTCTTAGACATTTTGAATCACATGTCTTCTGTCAGCAAATAAAATGATTAGTAGTATCTCTGAGCCACTGGGGAAATTAACTGATTGTAAGAGACTGGTGTGCTTCCCTTAACCCTTTAATTATGAAAGATCATGATGTTATCTATACTCATAAGTCAATATAAGAACAAAAGCAAAACTCCACTGCACATTTTGTTTTGCTGATTTTTGGTGGACTTTCATTTTGCCCAAACAACAATAATTTCATTGATTTCAGTTTGTATAAGCAGATGTATTTAAGGATCTCTGAGGACAGTGAATAATATAGGCCCTTAAAAAAGCTGGTAATGTCATTTCTAATTCAAAATACACAGGAAAGAGCACGCGAGACTTCGACAGGAATGCACTGCATCCTGTGCAGATGAGATGGAATTTTATAAATGATTTCCAACCACATTCAATACATGTTAGAACTAGTTCTCGCCACTGTTGCGAAGTCTCTTTTCCTTTAACCCTGTTTACCATAATCAAAATCACAAGGAAAAGTAAGTGAGGATACTGCTTCCAAGGTAGAATATTTTTTATTCTGTTTACTCTGTCTGTACATCTGGGTTTGCTGAATCTTTGAACTTAATTCAAAGCACATTTGCAGACTTTCCCATCTTAACTGATGTGTTTACAAATACGTAAATTATAGAGCTAAATGCAGCCTGATCTGATTTCTGAATGGTCATGGGGCTTTGGCTTAATTGACTGGTTTGATTTTCCAGCTACTTTTATTTCCCTTGCCAAACATTTTACTAGACATGCTAACAAGAAATGAAATGGTCATAAGGCTGAGAGCCAGAAGGAAAAGAGTGATAAGCAAAGGTCTGGTTAGTACATAAACGTGGTAAATGGCCACTGTAATTGAGAGTTGGCTGTACGAAGCTGTGTATCTGTGACTACATTCAAGAGCTGCATTGAGTTTTACTAGCGTATTAGTCTTCCAAGAATTGTATTAAGGAAGAAACATAGAAATGTAGAGTGATTTATGGAAAACATGCATAGGCAGGGTTTCATTTGTTTATTTGTTTGTACATTCATTTTATTTCAGATTAGTTTTCTACGACCATCCATAGACATTTGATTTACTGTTCTGGAGAGACAAAAGTTTCCAAAGAAATGTTGAATCTTCCTTTTCTTCCTGAATATTGTCATGTCAAAGCCTAGCTAAAATTTTGAAGAAGCAAGTCTGTAGGCTCAAGGTTTTGGCTAAAATGACTTTTCAAACATTACTTAATTTCATATGTGTGTGTGTGTGTGTGTGTGTGTATAGTATATTTGATATGTTACTGAAAATATATAACTTAATCAGTGTCCTAATGGACAATGAATTGATGTGTCAATTGATTTTTCATATATGAAAATCTGAGAATTTATAGAATTTAAATAATTCTCTCACCTCTTAATAATAAGACATATAGCTTGGGATATATGCATGTACTAAATGTAGTAAACATAACGTTCATGCAACCAAGCTATAATTCATAACCAATATGAATTAAGAGTTTTCACATATGAAACAATAAACAAGGAAAGAAATATATTTTCTGGCATCAGGATGGCACACGAACCATAAAATAGAAGGAACACACGAGGAAAAAAAATTATGTGTGCTCTACAGTTAGGTGCACAGGGATGTTTGTTAAAAATCTATTGTGTGTTCAAGGTCTTTGACCTTGCTCAGTCAAGATTTGTCTTAACTCAGGTCTTCTCGACTTGGAAGAGGAGTGATTTTTTTTTTCTTTGTGTAACATGATGGATTTATAGTCAAAACAATATTGTAGCAACAATAAAGGAAGTGAATTATGGGGTAGTAATCTGTGTAGGCTTTGAAACTGGAGTTACATTTTACTGTAACAATTGTCGGAAGTGCTACCCTCTTCAGTCATCCTTTCAATTCAGAATGATGCATAGAATTGATTCCCAACAATTGCCTCAGTTATTATCTGTAGTTGAAGATTTATTCTATTTGTAGATCTATGTATCAGTATACTTAACACTTTTGCGTCTTTGTGTCTAATGCTTTTTCATATTTTAAATGTTTCCCTCAGTGTACATTTCCAAAAGTAACGGCATAATACATTCAGGTTGCAACTTCTGGTTTTATAACTTAGCTGTGTGACATTAAGTTTATTACCCTCTATATATCAGTTTTTTCATGTAAAAAGTGGAAATGATAATTAATAAGTTAGTATATATAAAATAATTAACACCAATATTTTGCATACACTAAGTACTGTATAAATGCATTTAAATGCTTGTTAAATGTTTAATAGTAATTAAGGCCACATACTTCCAAAATGGTTATTACAAATTACTACCAATAACAATTTTAATTTTATTTTCCCTTTAAACATAACATGGATTTTATCATTTTTAATGTGCTAATTGAATACAGATTTTAAAAGTTTTAATTATTAGTCTTAATTGTTTTGTCCGGTTGGCACATAGTATCCATGAAGGTAGGGACTTTGATTTATCTGCCCATTTATTCTGACTAATGGGCATGGGAGAAACACCTAGTGTGTAGCACTGTAAATATCTGCAGTAGTTGTAAATGATTATGGAATTCCTGGCTCTGTCTGGTGCCTGAAGACAGAAATACTTGATTTTACAAATCAGCTAAAACGCAATTAGAGTGAAGCAATGGGCATATTTTGTGTTCAAGGAAAACCATGCCAAATAAGCCAATTTAGGTATCATAGGGTATGGGCCCTTGTTTTGAAAACCAATCTTCTTCCATCTTTTTTATTTTTTTTACTTTTGTTTTCTATTGAAAGCTAGTTTTGTTTTTAATTGCAACTTTGTAAATTTGGAGGACAGAGAAAACTTTCAGTTTTTAGTTCATCAGGTGCATCAAAATACATATGTTCATTGCATATTTGTTGAACTCTGCTGATGGTTATACATTTATTATTTACCATGTATCTAGGTAAACCAGTTATGATCGTCACAGAATACATGGAGAATGGTTCCTTGGACAGTTTCTTACGTGTAAGTAAATTGTATATGCATTCACCTATCTCTGCCTTATCTCTGCCTTATCTTTAACTATCTACACATATATAAAGATGAAAATGATTGATACAACCTCTAATATTGTGCCAAACAATTAGATAATCAGTTTTAAGAAAACTGAACTTGTTGGTACAGAATAGCAAGAGGAAGACTATAAAATTTAATCTTTATCTTGCAGCATCCAAATGTTGATGGTTTATATTTTTAAAACAAATTTGTGCAATTTTCTTCAGCCTTTTTATACTGACACGTTTCACATTGGTTAAAACAAAAATTTAAAAATTCTAAAGTAAGACATAAATTATATTAATATAAGAAATATACTTTTCTTTATATAAAGCAACCTCCATCTATTATAAGATAGAAGACGTCTATCTTTCATATAGTATTTTCCACTCAGAAGCTAAGCATGTGCTGTAATGTCAAAGTATTCTCAATCCAGAGAGATCATTACTTATATATCATAACATATATATACATGTGGATAGATTTCAGTTGTTTACGTTTAGAAAATTTATATTTTAATAATATCAACAATATTACATTCAAAGAAATTCAAAAGCTTTATGGAATACAAGTCTGTCAATCATTAGTCATTGCAACGGATTAGAAAAAAAATAGACCCTGTCCTCATGGTGTTTTCAACAGTATATAAATGGGAACTGATAGATAGATCAATGAAATATATGGTATAATTCATAATCCTGGAGGAAAATTCTAGTTTTTCTATGAATTAGAAGTTATATTGTTTACTTTAATATTCACGAGCCAAATAAAAATTTTAATAGCAATTATTTTCACAAACATATTTCAAAAACAAGTATTTTGCAAACCAGTAATTAAAAATATTATAATAAATATTCATTTAAAAGTATCATTTGTGTAGGTATTGCCTAGACATGAAATTTTAATTTTTGTGTATCTATGTATGGATGCATGTATCTGTCTATCTATCTTATAAATCATATATTTCTATTTTAATCCAAGTAGATTGGAAGCTTTTCTAAATCCAGGACTCTTTGTCTCTTGCTGCTTTCAGTTTTATGACATACAATTCAGGGTTGGGTAGAAAAAGAAATATTCAGTAAATCTTTTTGACTAATTTTAAGCAAATTATTTATTATGATAATTGAATATTTAATGTCTACCTTATTTAAAGGCAATTAATATGTCTGGAAAACAAGAAGAAAGAATAAATATTCAATTCAAACCAATAAATAAAAGTCTAAAATAGCCACAGGAACCATTTCATTTTGTTATTCTTAACCTTAAAGTTTCTGAGAAGGAGTTTGTCATCTAAAGACCACAAAATTCTACTTTTGAACCTGAATTCAACAAATATTAGACTACTTCTTACTACAAACTGTTTGGTAATGCAGCTACTAGGCTATTCTGTTTTACTCCTGTATCCATTTATTCACACGTCTTGTTAGGCTGGTGTGTTTAGAGCTAGAATGTATATAATCAGTCATGTTATGATTCAGTATGTGACATTTTAATCAAGATACGGCTTTAGGAAATAGCAACACATCTTAATTGTACATTTGAAATCCTTCTCAGAAACACGATGCCCAGTTTACAGTTATCCAGCTGGTAGGGATGCTTCGCGGGATAGCATCTGGCATGAAGTACCTCTCAGACATGGGCTACGTTCACCGAGACCTCGCTGCTCGGAACATCTTGATCAACAGTAATTTGGTGTGTAAGGTTTCTGATTTTGGACTTTCACGTGTTTTAGAAGATGACCCAGAAGCTGCTTACACAACAAGAGTGAGTAACTCATTTTTTTTCTTTTATCTTTGTATAACATTTTGTATTATGTTGACTAGCAAATGAATAGAAATTATATGCCAAAATTCTTGGTCAATTATATCTTTTCCCAAATGAAACTTATCCTTTAAAAGTAAAATATTGTGAAACATTCTGGGGAAATAGTCACTGTTCATAAGGTGAATAATGTTATTAATTCTGAAATTCTATATATTGGTTTAATGATTCTCCAAAAAAGGCAGCAAGTTTCACACATGTCTGAAGTCTTGGTATTTCTCTACTTACCCATCTTTTTATCATGGTTGAGCCACTGTTAGGAAGCAGATGGGATAAATTCTCAGTATCCGCATCCAACTAGATATAATTTTAAACCATGTTAAAATTAATATTCACATGAGTAACACATGTTTACATTATAAAAATTTTAAAACAAAGCCATAAAAAGGAGAAAAGTTATCCATAATTCTGCCACCCACAGAGAATATTTGTGACTTTGTGAGTCAATTCTTCCAAACTTTTTTGGCATCCCTATATACATAGACATATGCATGAGTAAAAAATTAAAATTATTCTTAATACAAATTGGGTACTGTTTCTCTTCTTGGCAATATACCTCTTGAATATATTTCACTGTCAATAAACAATTTTTGTTTTCACTTTTAGCAATTTGACATATTGTATTTTCTAGTTGTGTCATTTTTTAACCAAACCTTAACTAGTGGACAAATTATTATTACATCTAGTCATTCAAGAACTTTTTACAAATTTGTAAATAATACATCTGCATTCATAACTGTTTGAGCCAAATGATTCCCTGACACACTCCTAAAAGTAGATTTTCTGTGTTAATCTGTGTCTACTTTAAAAGCACATTTCACCATGCTCCTAATAAAACTAGATATTATCATTATTTTTAGTATTTACTTATTAATTGTGAGGAATTTTATCTAATTATTTTCATTTGCATTCCTTTGATTCAAAACGCATTTGATTATTTCTTCCTATATTTGTTGGCAAGATTTCTTTTAAATAACATTTCTTTAAAGAAATTTTTTTGCATGGAAGAAAATTTAAGAAATAAAGATATAATAATCATTGCTAATGATACTACTTAAAGATAACCAATTTTAACATTTAATTTCATCTTTTCATATTTTTCTGTGCATTTTCATATATGTTTCAATTCTGCATATAGTTTTTAAAAAGATCATACTATATATACTGATATAGAAAATGATTTTACTTAATAAGTCTAATATTTTCTTTATATATAAATTCAGTACTATTTTGTAATCTGCCCTTTTTAACCTGAAATATAAAATATTGGATTTTCTAAATGGTCAAATATTCTTTTTACAATATTACTAAATAATATATGGTACTCCATTTTATTCATATAATTTATTCAGCAAATATACTATTAATTGGGTATAATTTCAATGTTTTGATATTATCAGCAGTACTTTGATGTACATCTTGGAATATTTAGTTCCTGTCTTTGTGTCATTACCACCTCAGGATAAACTTCTAGAATGAAAATTGGTGAGTCAAAACGTGGACAGATATGTGAAGATTTTGATACATGAGTCGCTTGACAATTTTCCATATAGTTTGTTACCACTTTTCATTTTTAGTGACAATGTATAAAGGAGGCTGTTCTTCTATACTCTCACCATCCAAGAGACTGGGCAGTTTTTAAAAAAAAATACAGTCAACTTCTGCTGTTTTCTTCTTGTTTAATTCTGAAAGTTTATTCCTGATTAAAAAACAAACAAAGAAACAACAAAAAAGTTCTCATTCTTTTCTGAAATGATCTCAGTAACTCTGTTAACAACTAAAGTTGTCAGTGGCTTCTAAATCACACTGTGTGAAAAATCTCGACCTGCAGACTGAGTTCCATCTGCAGGAAAAGCCACAGTGATAGAACCACAGAAAGACAGAAGCACCGTGTCCCTGAGATTTCCCTAGATGTGATGATTTAGGAGTTGGAACTCTCCCAATGACTTGAACCCTTGTTCGCATTTGCCCTTTTTAGTTATTCTCTGTAGATTACCTTTGTTCATGAATCTATGTATTTTTCAAAACTGTCCTGCATAAAAAGATTGCTGTTCTTAAGAACACAGTTCATTAGATTAAGAACAAGAAAAATGGAAGACAATGTTATGTCTTGCAGCTAGTTGAATTAAATTTAGCACGGTGACTACGCCTACTCAGCTCTGAAAACTTGATAAAATTGCAAACCATGGGTAAATATCTTGACGGTGCTTTTTATTGCTCCTTCTCTGATCTCCAGGAAAATTAGTCAGCCAACATTCTGCAGCTAGGCATTATTTTTATGACTAAATTATCATCCCAGGAGACAACATATGCAACATATGATAATATATTTGTTGTTTGGAAGAGAATGTTTTTTATTCTACTCACTGCTACTCTGCATTTTAAAGATATTTTTCATAACCTTCTGCTACTATATGAGCTTTTAACATACGCCATGAAAAATATTCTTGCTGGCATTATCTCTGTTACAACAATTACCTTATCCAAGAAATATTTCCAGTTCTAATAAAAAGTATTTGGTAAAAAAGCCTTTATTTGAGATACTAAATTTTCCAATAATTCATTCACATTCTATTCTCTATTCTATATCCCATTTTAAACTGAGAACATCCTTGTTCTCAATCCTAGCCTTGATTTCTTGTATTGGGGAGAAACAATTTTTCTCTACCCTTCAAAGTTTCTTTTAGCTGGTCTAATAATCAAATCAACATGAAACAGATTAATAGGAGAAAAACAAATTTAATTTCGTATGGATGGGAATCTCAGGTACATGAGAGAGTCAAAGACAGAAAAGTAAAATGATGGATAGATGCCATCTTGAGCTAAGGAGTAGGGAAGGGGGCCTGGGGCTTCAAAGGGGAGGAGGGCAATTCTCATGTTGATAATAAGAGTAGACATGGGGTAATTAGATGTTTGCCCTGCCGTATAGGTGGGCCACTCAGATAAAGTTTATCTCTGGTAATAATTCCCATTCTAGAAAAGGACCCTTCTCTCCCCTCCACCCCAATTTGAATTCTTCCAGGTAGTTAAGGGAGGGGCAGAAGCTTCTCTTAAACTGGCAGAGTCTTTGATTGCCTTTGGCTCAAAATAATTCACATGCCCAAGTGGTACATTTTGGGGAGCAGGATACTGAAAGGAACAATTTCTCCTGTAGGAACTTGAAAGATTCATTCAAATCTAGATTATCTGCTCTCTGGAGACCATATCAGGTTAACTTTCAGAGCGTCATTTATACTGATTGCTACTTTGTCAGGACAAAGGGGTCCACAAGATCACTTCTTGAACCTTAGTAGAAGAATGGTGTGGCTATGTCAAAGTTCCTCTTTAGCATTTGTGAAATAAAAGTGCCACAGAATCTTTGCATTTATGTTTCATTCCCAGAAGATTCTTAAAAACCGCACGAACCTCAATGAGCTCATTCAAGACCAATAAATTGCTGGTCAGAGTTCTTCAGTGTTCATCCTTGTATTTTCTTGGAACTGCTTGAAATACCCATGGAGGTCCTGGCTTCCTTCTGAGAAGCTGTAATTTGCGTCTGCATTTCTAGAATAATTTAGATACCGTTGATTTAATTTCCCATAATAAACCTTGCTTGGTACAATAATTTTATAATTTACCCTAAAATGTAAGGTATGGCCATAAAGTAATAGGTCTGCTATTTTGTTTTTTACACAAGCACACTGAAACAATTACATGAGTGTTTTCATACTAGGTTGTCTTTTTGGGAACGTGTACTCACTGCACATTCCTGCAGGAACACTGCACAACTTCAGGAACATTGCTGGTGCACAAAATGTTTTGGGAGCTCTTCTCTTGAAATTATCTCTAAAACTAGATTGTGAATGAAACTACCACATCACTCCAAATTGTTTAAGCATATAGTATTATGGGAAGCAGTCTTGACTAAGATAAGTTTATATCTGATCTCAACAAGTTTAAAGTTAATAAATAAGGAAAGTAGTGTTTTGTTGTAAAGTCTGTGTTTTTTTTCCTAACCAAAACAGCATCTATTCAGCTTAGATATCCACTTTATTTATTTGATTTATCATGCTATGATATGGTTATTTCAGAAAAACACATTTATCATTTTAAAACAGCGTGCCAAGGCATTCTTTTTTGGATAAACACATCCTTGTTAATCTGCTTTACTGGTCATATTACTTTAATCACACAACACACTTCAGAAGTTAGCATTCAGTGCCTCAGTGCATTAAACCTTTCCGATTGCTCCTCTGAAAGGTGTTGCCTTTAGGTAGAGGGTAACTTACTAAGGAATCATGAGACACTTGATTCAATGCCCCTGAGTGAATGCAGGGTGTCTGCTGTTTTCATTTTTAAAACATCTCTGCGATCAACAGCTAAGGTAGAAGAGCGGAATAGAAATTATATCAACTAATTCTATATTTAAAAATTCTTAAACTGGAGGGGACATCTGAGGAGTTGAGAAAATCCGTTGTCTTAAAACTTATTTAACAATTTATTAGACGTTTTCCCGGGCTGCTTTTGATAGTGTCTAAAGTGTACCACAACTTTTCCTTCCTTGTATCCTCAGAGTATGCCTGAAAGGAAAGGGTCAGCAGAGAGAGTGATAGACATTTTTTGGGTGTTTTATCTTTTCCACAAGAATATTCGGGAGGAAATCAGACATTTTTTTCTATACACACTTCTAGTTATTTCTCTTGATTTCTCACTACTGAGTTACACAGAAATCCCAGACATTGACACTTTTTATTATATAATATTATTTGCATGCTGTCATCTTTATAAAATTTATGACTCATGAAATGTTGAGAGTGATAAAGGTATAAAGTTTTAGTATTATTGTAAAAATAGTTCAATCTTGCAGATTCCCTGAAATGCTCTTGAGGACACCCAGAAATGCTTGTATGACCCTTTGAGAATCACTGTTATAGATATTTTATAAGGAAAAATACCTTAAAAACTAAATAAATATTTGAGCAGTTATTAAATTATACAAAATATGACATGATATATAGTACTATGTGATCTAACATGTTTGAAGAAATGTCCTGAAAGCATACCTGTGGCTTCATACCAAATCCATGGGTATACAAATCACCTGGAAATCTCCTAGATTTCAAATGAGACGCATGTGATTGGAGCATTTAACTCCGCAAATTAAAAACATCAGGAAATCTGTGTTGTTGAGAAAAGCAAGCAAAATATGAATCACCTCTTTTTGGTTACCCATAATGTGAATATATTTCAAAGTATAATTATGGCATGTTTTCTATTTTTTTTTTTTTGCACTGAACTACTAATTTGCTTTATTTTATTTGAACAGAAACATAGTATTATTGGTGAGACTGTTTTCCACTGAATAATTTTTCAATCTTTCTCCTCATGAAATTCCACTTTAGACAAGTTAGCATTTTTAGATGTCCATGCACACATCTGTGCATATGAACATTCTTATATTCATATGTTGAAATACATGGAATCTGAAGCTCCAAGATGACAGTGCTCAATCTGCTGTTTTAAACAGCATTAAGTTAAAGAATATATAGGCTTTTATCTAATTTACATGCTTTGTCATATAAAGTCAATCCAATTCTCAAGTCCCCAGATTCATTGTAGGGGCATAATTACCACATAAACTCATTTGGGAAATTTGTGAAAACCAAATGATATGTTCTTGGTTATATTCTTCATTACTGGTTTTTTTCTTTTTATTTCTGTCCTAAAGATGCATACTGAGTAATTACCAAGTGGATTTTTGTATTGCATGAAAAGGTTCTGTCTTGTGTCATATTGTTTTATAACCAATTAACACCTACTTAATTTTTAGAAGATAAAACCAAATGAAGTTATCACAGGCATTGTGTGTTAAGTGATAGTAAAAAGAATTCTTATTTTACTTAATTTATTTGATTTTTCTTTCTCTATGACTCTGCCAAGTTGATGCCAGAAGTATTCTAGTACGGCTTTGTCTTATCACATTTCATTTGCAAGATAAGAAGAAAAGAGTGGCTAGACTAGGAAGTTAAAAGCTAAGCAGTTAAACACTCCAGTTCAGGACAACTCCATTCTAAGAACATATAATAATAGAAAGCATGAGCCTTAGTTCTGTAGAATTCCCAAGGACTAAAAATTATGCATACCCAAAACTGGTGTAATATAAAAAGATTAATTAAATTATTTTGATGAGTAATATATGCCATATATAATTTACACATGAATAAAAAAATAAGTAAATACCTAATCAGTAGCCTTCATATAGTAAGTTATTTCATGCTTGAACCCAAAATACATAATGTCAACCACGAATTTATTTCCTACTCTCTTAGAATCAGTACCAGTACATCTGTAGCTTCACAAAGTTAAGGTATAGATTCAAAAATCAGGAAATTCTAGATTTTACAGCCTCAGTTAACGTTGCATCAAAGTTATTGAGAGCTCTTAACTTTCTAGGCACCCATTGTAGAGAGAGAGGTAGCATAAACATTTTAACATGTGAAAATAATCCATCCACATTTATGTGGAGAAAAATCACAGCTAAAATTTTGGAGTGGAACACAGGAGTGAGGATGTTCCATGTAAATCGTTTATACACAATCTCTAGCAGGAACTGTTTTCTCTACAATGTATCCGTAATTCATTCATTTATTCATTCAACAGATATTTGAGTGCCTACAATGCTTACAAGACACTGTTCTAAGACCGGAGGATCCAGAGGTGAATAAAACAAACCCCTGACCTCATAAGCTTACATTCTAGTGTGGGGATTCAGATAATAAACAAACAGGTAAAGGTGCAGCAAGGCAGAGAAGTAAGATGAGGAATGTGGATGGTGTGAGGGGGCTGCTATTCTAGTTAGAAGGATCAGAGAGTTTCTCTGATAAAATGATGTGAGAGCAGAGGATTGGTGAGAGTGAAGGAGTAAATAACATAAAGATTGAGGTTAATAAGCCAGATCCATTTTGCTTTAACTATTTTCCAATTTAATAAAATAATTTAAATAAATTCTCTAATTCCAACAGGCACTCTTTACAAGGAGACAAATTATGTACTTGGTTTAATGATATAACTCAGACTAAACACCACGCAAATAGTGACTGGTCCAGTCTATAGTTTTGGTGATCCCAGGAAGCTTAGTAAAAATCACTTCCTAAAGTTATTTCCAGTTGACTTGTGAATATTCCACATTTTCTAATACATGACAACACATTGCCTAAAACTTTTCCTGTGTGCCCTGAAGCCAATGACCAGCCCCAGACTACCTCAGCATGGGGAGGGATAGCAGCCATGATATCCTAAGCCAGTCTTACTGCTTGATGCCTGGAATAGCTAATAATTTGAATCATTCCTGTCCTATGACCCTTTTCAACCATAATTCTATATGTCATGGTTCAAGTCCACTCCCATGATTTTGTACCTTTTATTTTCTAGCCATTGCTCTGAAATTGTTCCAATATTTCAAGCAATTTTTGCTAAACATAGACATACAAGGGAACCATTGCCATGCTGTCTGGTCAGAATTGTCTCATCAAATATTTATGAGATTCTCAACCTACCATTTTGTGTTTCCTTATTTTTCAAATTATCATATTAATAAATCCAAGCTTACTCAATTTACATACTTGTTTTGGTTAATTACTAGGATGAATCTAATATTACTTCTATTTCATTATTTGTATTGTAAATATATAGTATTCTTGCTATATTGAATAGGTCTCTCTGACTTGTTTACTTATCAATATTGCTTTTCTGGAAAATTGTGTTCAGAGTACTAAAAATTCAGACTTTGAGATGAATTTCTATAACCTTTTAAAAAATGAAATAGAGATTGAGTATATATAAAATACAGGTTTAAGATTTAAAGCCTCTTTGAACTTTGAAAGGAACTGCACCCACATTAGGATATATGTTTAGTGTTACCCCTAAATTTTTGCATTGTTTTGGCTGAAGATAGACATTATACATCAGGTGACCTAATTTATATTGTGTTACATTAAGTCTGAAAGTAACAGAAGAGTTGTTTATTTGTAGTTCATTTCCTGGATAGCCATAAAGTACCTTAGAAGGCAAGGTGAAGATTTTCCTATATTTAAGAAACTTTTAAGCATCTCACATACTGTTGAAAAATTTCAAAGGTCCAGATTAATGGCTCTTGCTACCTGAGAGATCATCTGTCTCTGGTCTTGTGTGTCAGTCAACATCTGCTGGCATAATTCTCTCGATGGCTTTTAGATTTGAACTACGGGGAGTCAGAACAGATGCTTCCCCCGGGAGTGCTCTTGGATTGCCCTTCACCTTGTCATCTGCTGTTGTCTACAGTGAATGAAGTTCAGTTCCTGACAATAGATAGATCCTAAATCCTTGAGTCAAATGATTTATCTCTGTAGTCCCACTTCCAACCTGAGAAGCCAATATTTGCCTCCAGGTTAAACACTCAATTACTCAGGGTTTACTAAGATAAACTCTCCAAAATCCTTTGTCGCTCTAAGTATGACCTGACAGAGCTCACAGGCAGGCAAATGGGAACTAGGGATCAACAAAGCATTTCCTAAATCGGTAGGGAGAGATTTGTATATGTAATTAGAGAAAAATTGGGGCAGACATGAGATACTATGCCTCAATGTCCAGAGATTTCAGCAATTACACTCCTTTCCTTTAGGAATCAAGACTTGAAGCCCCCTAACCCATAGCGAATGAGCTGACTTCATTAAGCACCTGAAAAATTCAGGGCTTCTAGCCAGATGTCTCCTTTAAACTGTCGAAATTCATTAAGCTTAGAGAACTGAGTTGCAGGATCTTCCAAGAACAGGTTTACTGTGTGATTCCTACTCGAACTGCTGTTTCTGGACAAAGTGAACAGGTTTTGGACTACTTAAATCCTGGATTAGAGTTTAACAATTACGTAATGCCTCTGCCCTGAGGATCCCTAGTACCTTTACTTGCACCATTTTATTCACCTTTAACTTTTCTATAAGAATTCTTTGGAAGTAAATCCAGACATGACACCCAATAGACATGCAGTTTAGGCCAGAGTTAGGATCATCCTTGAGAGTCCAAAATAATTAACATTAAAAATGTCGGCATCCTTGATGTTTATGTAGGTTCAAGATACTGGAAAGTTGAAAACGCTAAGGTTTGTAAGTTAGCACAGCTGTTAGAGATAGATAAAACTTAACATAAAGTCAAGTTTTATGTTTCCCATGACCCTCAACTTATGAATGATAAGATATCTGCACGGAGAGGCTAAGAAACTTGGCAAAAATTAAATAGTACCGTCAAAGCTAAGCCTAGGGACGACAACTCCTAATTCTCACTGAACTTAAGAATCCAGTGGAACAAGAAGTGACCATAAATCCCCCTGCGCCCTCGGTCACTGAGCTGTGAATAGACAAGGAATCAGCAATGGGGGGATCTGGCTCTGGGTCTGGCATTGCGAATACGGGAAACAAGCATTAACTTCTGATTCTGTTAAGTTTGGACTGGAG
Organism: Camelus dromedarius; assembly: GCF_036321535.1. Lineage (NCBI taxonomy): Eukaryota > Metazoa > Chordata > Mammalia > Artiodactyla > Camelidae > Camelus > Camelus dromedarius. Next base: position 86,952,024 of record NC_087437.1, on the reverse strand, counting down.
GTACCACTGCAATTGAAGCTTTAGACACAGTCCATATACTGTGGATCTGGGCTCGCTCCAGGCAATTGGAGACTTTTCCCAAATACATAAATATCTGGGGAGCTTACATGTGGATATAGAGACCACCTTAAGTAAATGCTTCATTTTAAGACCTGTTAAAATATTGTAAAAAGCATATCTTCATAAATTATTTTTGTAGTAACTATTTGTGCTTTATTTTTCTGAATGCCTAGTAGCATTTTACCAATCAAAATTTAAATTGCCAACTGATTTCAAAGTTTTAGCTCACTAATAACAGCTGCCTTAGAATAGCTTTACTGTGGCAGGAGGGAAGTAAGCCAAATGATGACACCATTTTGTCCTGCCAAATTGAAATTTTTGGATAGTCCATAGAAGGGTAAGTTTGGCAGATATTTGAAAAGTATCTAAAATTTTTAAATGCCCCCCCCCACATTCATAAACTTAAAAAGCAATTTCTGAGTGTGAAAAAGAAGGAGAAGAGAATATAAGTCAATCAATATGGGCTTAAATTTGTTGGGGTGGGAGGCAGGGAAGAAAGAGGAATATTTGTGGTCCAATCGGAAGCAGAAGTATGAATAAATTCTGTAGTGCGTTACTTGTGGGAAATTTAATGAGTCAGACTCTTGTATGCTCAGTTTATTTTATTTTGATAGTCTTAGATCTACAGATGCTCAGCTTGAAGGAGAAGAGCCTTGTTGTGAAGTGTGACTAAATTAAAATTTATGGGCCCCAGCTTCTTCTTCCACCCTTATTTCAGAAGCAAATTGAGCCCTCAAGGACTCTTATCCAAAGTCTCACGATGCCAAGGAGATTTATGTTTTTGCAGCCATAGATGAATAAAACAAAGAAGTAGAGGGAAAAACCTCAAAGAGATGCTAGTGTATCTACCAAAATCCAGGTATCAGAAGATGAGCTCTGATGAACTTTTCTAGACTAGAACAGAAATGAAAATATCCATGGGAAATGTGCTAATGGTTAAACAAACAAACAGATACAAAAAAGTACTAATTCCCCTTTGTCTACACAAAATCTAGATAATCCAGATAAAGCCTGGATCTCATTTGAATTATTTTCCCCTGCTGATCAAGATTTGTCACCAACCATTTAAAGCAATAGTTACCCAGTAGGGGTGATTCTGCTCCCCGGTGGGTATTTGATATTGTCTTGAGACATTTTGGCCATCACAATTGGAAAGGTGCTAATGAGTAGAGACCAGGGATGCTATTAAATTTACTACAATACACAGGATAGCCTCTATGGCAAAGAATTAATCTGGTCTAAAATGCCTACTGTAGAGAGACCGTGTTCTAAAGTTACCCAACGTGTATAAAAAATGAAAGTAGGGATCAGATCTCTCTCTCAGGTACTTTATAATTCTCCAGTCCACACTGGACTGCAAGTTGCATGGAATAATGTGGAATATATTGCCATTTGTGGAAAATTATGCAACAAACTAGCCATCTGCCTTCAAATCTCCTAGAATGTTGAACTTTGGGGTATCAAACTTACCATAACAAATACTATACTTTTTATTCTTGTTAAATTTCATTCTCATTTGCTTTTGATCTAACACTTGAAATTTATAATTATTTTCTGCTCAAAGCTCTAAATTTTAAGCATGCTTACTTTATTTTTGATGTTTTGATTTCATTTATTAAAATGTCATTGGTGTAAACTCATGAATAGATATATTCACCTAGCAGATAAATGTTACTTATTTTCAGCCAGCATTTGAGTCTTACTTATGCATAGATATTTTTTATGTTTTAAAATTTTACTTATCTTCATCTTACAAAGGAATGGAGTAACATTCATGTGTATAGACTAAAAATATTTATTAAATTATTGCTGGCATTTTTAGATTGGTAAAATATCTACAACAGTCATATTGAGACAACTGATATAGAATGCATATTATTTATGGAGTCAGATGAAAATCTTTATAGCATTCTGCAAAATCTGAAATGCTTAATCCAACAATGATCCCATCCTATGAGATATTTTAATAATTTTATAGATACTATCAAAAATTGATAATCAGTGATTCTTATACTTACTATCATTATGAGACTAATAGAATTATTAAGTCATAGCATGAGGGGAAAGAAGAGTATATTAGAAAATTATATGATTTTTAAAAAACTATTATGCTAGATATTAGCTCATTCTTATTTGGTATTTACATATATTCTAAAAATTAGATTTAATGTATTATTTTCTAAAAATGAACTGTATGTTTTTTTAATTCTCAAAATTATCATAGATCTTCAGTAAAATCTACTACTCTAAGTTTATAAAATAATTAATCTTATTCTCTCTCAAGAAAAACTACACACTCCTCCAAGAAACAAGGTATTGTAAATAGGAGAGCTAAAAAGTCAGACTCCTGTTTTAAACTGTGGGGATGCAGAAAGGAAGGGGGAAAAGCAGTTACTTCTTTGGACATCCCAGACTAGTCAGGATAATTAAGCAGTTGAAGGATCACAGAAAATGGAGTGACCGAAGTGGCCTAGAAGAGCCTCACGTGTTCTACCAATGAGTTCACAATTGACCAGGATGTTCAACCAAGAAGTGTGCTAGTTACAAAAAGCAGGTAGGGAAAAAGCCTCCCACGAAAAACGAATAGCATGTATTTAGGGAAAAGGGAATTCAGTGCAAGTCAATGAACATTCACTGAGTTCCTCCTCTGCACAGTTGCAATATAGTATCTAAACAACACAGTTGCTCTCAGCAGTGAACACAGGCCCGTGTGGCTTCTTCTCATTATCTTCACCTTGTAATCTATTCAGCTTTTCATAGGCTTATGATTTCAAATTATAGTTTGGGCACACTAATTTTATTTATGGCAATGTATAGGACAAGAGCTATTGAATTTAAAGATTTTGTGATAACAGGTACCCTCACCCTTCCTCAGTCTCTATAATAATATTATGAGCTCAGAAGGAATCTCTCCTGCAGTTTGATTTCAAATGAAGTATGTACTATGAATATTTTTTTCTCACTTAAAGCCAGAGTGACTCCTTGTTGTTTGCCAATCATGGAAAATGTTTTATATAATGCTTCTTACTCTGATACAATTTTAGCAATAATAGCAACAAATGCTATCCCTTACATCTTCATTTAATAAATTCTTTATGCAAATAATACAAGTGCGCTAAAAAATATGCTCTCCATTTGAAGGGAATTGGAATGAAAGAAAGGGCAACACATTTATTAAGTACTCTATCAAAGATTAGACACTTTATTAGTTGCCTTAAGTATATTATAAATCTATTGCCAATGACAAAAAATTCCCTAAATAATAATGAATAATCCTCAATCACCTTTATTCTCTTCCTTCTCCTGTGATGGATGGTGTCATTTATAAGATGGCAGGCTAAGGGCAGGATGAGAGTCTGGAATGTATGATTATCACTTCATTCTCAGAGCAAAGCCAATCAGTCTAAAACACTACCTGGAAGCAGATAATGAAAGTCATCTGATGAGAAAGCTAAATGTTCCAGGGTTAAAATTCTAGGGTTAAAAGCTAATTATCTAGGGATTTGAACGAAATATCGAGCAAAAGCAAACAACACTTACTCATTGACACTTTCTTCTAAATAAAGAGTTCAAATTAGCCCCAGTTGTTCATTTAGAATGAGTTGCATGGATATCATATGGGAAAATATGAATTAAGAGTTTCCTATTTGTAATTAAAATAAATATATTTACTTTTGAGTATATGAACTTACTGAACAGTGACCTAGAACAGAGCCCAGCAACTAAGAAAATGACTAGTACACTAAAAAGTTGATCAGTGAAAAGTTCTAGGAAAGTTCATGAAACATTTAATTTGCAAACTGATTTAATTGTTGAGCTGATTGAATACCACTTATTTACCTTTCATGTGTTCAGAATAACAAGTTTGGAATCAAATGGAAAATAATCAAAATTTCCCCTTTCCTTATGCTTTCCTATAAGCAAAGCAACAACTCAAGCTTTGATGCAGTTAGGAGCCAGAGCAAAGCTTAGAGTAAAATCCTTGATGACAAACTAGTGAATAAGGCCATGACCTGCACTTCTCAAGCTAACAAATATTGTAATGAAAGCTCTCTGTCATTTCCCAGCTGACTACTGTGCCAAAGCCAGAATATTCTGTTAAGAATTAGTCCAAAGTTAAAGATAATGTAAGAATTATTAGATCAGCCAATGAGTTTCAAAATTGTTACACTGAAAACTTTGAAGCTGCTATTACAATTGTGTGTGTGTGTGTGTGTGTGTGTGTGTGTGGTGTGTGAGGCTGCAGCAGTTACAAAACGTATTAGCAAGGGAGGAGAATTCAATATGTATGTGTTTTGATTAAAATAATTTACCATACATTTTCCCAAACGTGTTTCTTCTTTTGTGTGTGGGTATTAAACAATGTTTCAACAAGATTTGCACAGTGAAAGCAAATAGACAGCGTTTGATTGGAAAATTGGTCTGGAAATAATTTGCTTGAATCTGTAACCATGTGCTGCGTTAGAAAACACACTGCACAAGTCTCAGTCAGGGACTGTAAGAGCGAAGCTCCCACTGAAGAGACGGGTGTGGCAGCAGTCCCTCCAGTGGCATTCATGTCTGTATCCAGAACCCCTGATGAAAAGACTCCCCTTCCAAGCTGAAACGTACGTGTGGCTTTGTCTTTCCTTAAAAAATTAAAGGAAAACAAAAAAAAATTTTATTAAAATAGTCTCAACAGGCTTTCCCCCCTTGAATCAGCCTGCCTCCCATTCTTGGAGATGTACTTTTCATTTTTAAATAAATCTTTAAAAATCTTTTTGCTGCAAAAAAAAAAAAAAAAAAAAAAAAAAAAAGGCTCAATAGCCTCCTCTCTGGAAATCAGGGATGAAGCACTAAAGATGAAACAGCTTTGGCAGGTATCATTTTAATCCTGGTTGAAGTAAAATACAATAATTGGGCTTCTTGTTCGTGGTTGTCACCAATCTATTGGGTTTCTTTCTCCCTAATGCCTATATACTTACTTCAACCAGAGATCTTAATAAGGTGACATGCATCTGTGCCTTATATTTCCTAAATATATACAAAGTTTTCAACATGGAAAGGACTTTTCTTCTTTCCTTCGGCTATTTTTATGCTTTTTGTAATTTGTTTCTGGGTAAAGTGTCTGTAGCAGAGAGAAGACATTCAGCTGAGATTTGAAAATGTTATCTTTTCTTTGCCCCATGAATACAATTTGTTTGACTGCTGTTAATTCTCAGAGTTCTCCAAAAAAAAAAAGGAGAGAATATATGCCCAGTGATTCCATTTGGTATCTTGAGTAGATTTTGTTAAATGCCAAACGTATAATTCTATTTCTGTCAAAATTAAGGGATAATATTTGAAATCTTGACTCCTTAAAACCCAAACTTGGACTAGACAGGTACAAATAAATTAACTTGATTCTTTAAAAAAATGTTATTATTTTTAAGATTGAATGTATTAGCAGAGAATGGGCAACATTAGGCTGGGGGAAAAAAGCCTCCAAATTTAAACATGAGAAAGGATCTTGTAAATTTTTGTTGAAAAAATGCAAACTATAAAGATGAGTGAGTGTAAGTGAGAGAGAAAAGAAAGGGGCAACTTCTAAAACTATATGCCCTCTCATCTCTGTGACAGATAAGTATTTTCTGTCCTGTTTTTCTGGCTCTAGGCCATCTTTACTCGGGTGCACATTGAGCACTGTAGTGTTTCTCACTAACTCCCAAAGCTCTTTTAGTCTGGCTCCCATCCCCTCCGACTTGATTTCCCATCACCAGTATAAATCGCAGTACCCTTAGGCTGGTGGCTTCTCAAGAAGGCTGTGCTTATTCCTCCTCTCTGACTCACTTTTCTACAGTTTCATGCATTCTTCAAAACCCAGTGTAAGCCCGACCTCCTTCAGAGACCTTCTGACAGCACTCATTCTGGACAGCTCACTTGTATGAAATCATTGAAGGGAAGTGTTGCGTTTGCTGAGCTAGCTCCAATCCCACATGCCACTCTCCTCTTCAGGATAATACTTGCTCAGTATACTTGTAATTAAATCCCAATTCGACCTTCCCCCCGCTTCTTATTATATGCCTCCGCATTCTCTGTAGTATTATCACACCTAGAAACCGTTCCTCCAGAACATACATTTCCCTCCTCTGTGCTTTGATTTATGCCATTTCCCTCAGAGTTTGGGAGTATCAAGCTAATGTTTCTTGAGACTTTCCTATATGACTGAAACTATGCTAGAGATTTTACTGAAATTTGTCATTTAGCCTCACAACCGTGCTATGCACCAGCACTATTACTTTCCCAAATAACAGATGAGGAAATTCAGGCTTAATGAGGTTTAATAACTTACCTGCCAAATTGCCAATCCATTTCTCTAAAGCAATATATTGACACCTTTCAGCATTATTTAAGAACCAGTGTAGTGCTGTGAGGTACCATGTCAATGGAATACGTTGGTGAATATGGCGTAAGATTGGGACATCCATCCCTTTTTTCTTATTGTATCAAAAATTGACACATCTTACAAGGCTCAATTCGGATGCGAGTGAGAATCTCAGCTCTGTGCTCTAGATCAGAGTCTCCACTACTGCCTTCCCATTCAGCAGAAGGTCGGTAAACTGCATGATTAACATCACCTGAAGTTTCTCAGCAATGCAGACCCTGGCCACACTCTGGAGCTACTGAATCAGAATTTCCGTTTTCATGAGAGTGAACCCCAGGTGATTCGTATGCATTGTAAAGTTTGAGAACCAAAGCGCTAGATACTTATTTCTTTCTGCATTATTTTTCACAACAACTAATTAGCATTCCTGTTTGCCTGATATTTCCCAAACAGAAGGGCCAGTATGCTATTTATATTTGTCTCACCCAGAATGACTAGTGTAATACTTCCCATATGGTTGCTACTCAGCACATCTTTATTAAATGTATTTATTAAACTGAAGAGCAAATTCCATGGGAGTTATACCTTTATATCTGCCATAACTCATAGAAGCAATATTGTCCTTTAGACTAAGTTCTCAGAATGTAGTTATTATATCTTCCTAGCTCAAATGGTGCCTACCTAGTACATGGAAGGTACTTCACTGGTTAATGATGGAGTGAGGCACTGAGTAAATTAATTAAGATGACTGATGAATGTATTGAAGAGTTTTTTAAGAAGTATAATTTTATTTTGAATTTATTCAATTAATAAATACCTATAAGAACTTATGTATCAAGGAGTGGTGTAAATTCTTTACAAATATTACCTTGTTCACATTCTGCACTAAAGATTGTGCATAAATCTATTTTAAATCAGCAGACATTGATTTGAGATACCTCGTTCAATTCTAATGTATAACACAGCATGTCTACTTCAGGTTGTTTTGTTGCAGATGACCAATAAATGTGCCGTAATTGGTATAAAATGTCAGCATTTAAGGAGTGTTCAATTTTTTTTTCCTTTCGTCATTTCAAAATCTTCCCAAATTGATTGGAAGTAAGTATTGCAGTAAATAGTATACCACTCACTCCTGCTTGGTATTAAAATAGGAGAATATAAAGATATATCAGAAGAAACCCACATCCCATTTCAGAAGAGAAATACCTTGAAAAATTCAGTCTAATTTCAGATATAATGTATAGTATAGGTTTTAGTCATTCGTGACATCTGTATACATGATTTTATATTCCAAGGGAGGGAAGATTCCAATCCGGTGGACATCGCCAGAAGCTATAGCCTATCGCAAATTCACATCAGCCAGCGACGTATGGAGTTACGGGATTGTTCTCTGGGAGGTGATGTCCTATGGAGAGAGACCATACTGGGAGATGTCCAATCAGGATGTAAGTATTTGTAGTCGATGAGTTATGGGTTCAGATTAAGAGATCAAGCTGTGCAGGGAAGTGGAGCATAATGAAACCAGGTGGCTCCCAGTTTGTGACATTGAAACAGAATACTTAGAAGAAATGAAATTGTTTCCAAATCTTGCAAAGATATTAATTGAGTTGCTCTGAAGGCTTTACAGTTTTCCCTCAAGCAAGGATTTAGAAATGAGACAAAATGAAGACATCTGTAATAAAATGTAATGAAATAAGTGCATAACAACATAATAATAGATACCAGGGAATGTTCAAAGTATTTCTGCTACAAAATTGTTTCAGTGTAACTTTAGTAAGTTACACGTGTCTGCCATCCTTTTAGAGTTAATTAATTCATCTCTGCCAACATTTTGTTTACTTAAATATAGTATTTCCCAAAGTCAGACAAAACAATCTCTAGCATGTTGTTTCTCATAATGTATTAAACTTGCACGTGAACTTAGTTATACAAATTGAAGTCTTTGGATGGAGAAAATAATCTTTAACTTTCTCTTTTAACTGTGATATGATTTTTCAAAAGGATCTTTGTTTTCATAAGTTGTGTTTAGCTAATGCTCAGTGAAAGGATGCTATTGGCATAGGGAATCAGCACTCAGAGATTTTTCTTTATGCTTAGCCAGAAACTATGAGCATGATCTCAAAGATACATACGAAGGAAAGCTGAGATGCTCTGAGTCATTTCCTACTCACCACATATAAAGTCGCTTTTAATGTATTTGGATATAAAACCCTTTTTGAACTTCTTCAAACAAGCCGTGTTTTATCATGGTACTGGGAAAACCAGACTCACTTTCCACACCTCTATTTTCTAAACGCTTTCTGTATCAGAGGATCTCAAAATGTGATCTCTAGACCAGCAGCTTTAGCATGGCCTGGGAATTTATAGGAATGCAAATTCTCAGGCCTTCCCCAGAGTTTTGGAATCAGAGGTTAGTCCTCTGTGTATTAGTAAGTACTCCAGATAATTCTGATACACAGTTAAGTTTGAAAATCATGGCTTTACCTGATTTAAAAATGCTAATGAACTAATGGGGACTTAATTGAGCAGCACATGGGCTTTTCCCAAAGGAGCTTACTACAATTTGGACGACACCATTTAAACTGTGATAGAACTAAAATCTATGTTGATTCTTCCTACATTCATTCACATATAGTTTCCATAGTATTCTGTATTACCAAATAATAATTTTCTTTATAATTTACTGAATTTCCTGTATCATAGAACATTTCCTTTGATTTTAATCTGAGAAGTCTCTTTACAAACTTTTCTTTCCTAAATCCACTTTCTCTGTCTCAGCATTCCTTTATATAACATTTTGGGGCATGGATAATATTTATTTAGTAAGTAGTTACCCTCTTAAGAAATTTAAAATGAAAACTTTTCCATTTAACTTTGAAATATTCGTATAAGTGTGCCCTGCCCATGAAGAAGTAAAAGAAATTCCACCTCTTCAGTCTCTGGAAACTTGGCTTTTCACACAGGTAATTAAAGCTGTGGATGAAGGCTATCGACTGCCGCCCCCCATGGACTGCCCAGCTGCGCTGTATCAGCTGATGCTGGACTGCTGGCAGAAAGACAGAAACAACAGACCCAAGTTTGAGCAGATTGTCAGCATTCTGGACAAGCTTATCCGGAACCCAGGCAGTCTGAAGATCATCACCAGTGCAGCAGCAAGGTGACACATTTGATTTTGTATCCTGCACTCACTCTGAAATGAATGTATTTTCTATCTCCAAAGTGTTAATTTTTTCCTGCCTCTCCCCCCACTGCATACGTGATACTTTTATTGCTCAGGACTAGAGAGGCATGTTTTCTTTTTCCTTTTGAATCTTTCAGGAGGAAATCTCATGCTATTTAGTGATAATGATAAAATTCTGAGTTTTTTTTTAAACTTCCATCTTGACCAGAAGTGTGTATACATTCAGACTTAAGTCTTTAGAAACTAGAAACCCTGGACACATAGCTTCTTTTCACTTTATGCCATTTAAAAAAAAAAAAAAAAAAAAAAAAAAGGAAGTCTAGAGGTGGGGAATTCTAGCAAAGTCTTAATTTATTCCTCATTTACAATAAAGTTCCATAAATCATAACAATGTCTCCAATTTCCCCTACTTGATTATACAGATATTTTCTTAACCCATAACATGTGCCAATTACTTTGTTAGATACTGTGGAGGATAAAACAAAGGGTAAAATAATGTCAGTGTTTTTGGACAGCAACACAATGTCAAAACATCATAGCTATAATGCAACCCTGAATGTATGATGTCTGTTAGACTTTATGCATAATCCTCCCACTTAAGAATCACTGAGTTGTCTTAGTCGCTTTGAGAAATGTCAATTATATTCTCATTGTACACATAAGAGAAAAGTGGTTCTTTTACAGTTTGATGATGTGTGTTTTTAAAGGAAAATTACAAAGTTTTAGTAAAGGAACTACATCTAGTGTTTGCAAAAATTCACAGTATTAACTGACATGCATACATACTATATGATGATGATTTACTATGACTCATGTGTGAGAGATATAATATCAAGCCCTATTGGAAAAAAAATTTATTTTCTTGTTTCTTTTATGCACATCTGTTGTTTTTACTGACAGTTACCAAGATTTGTGACTTTCAAATTGATAGAGCATTTGCTAAGGCACTTTACGATAGAGTATTTAATTTTTTACTTTATTAGGAGCAATTATATTGAGCATACATGATCCAGTTTTAATATTATATTTGAATAAGAAGAATAAAGAAAATTTGAATCAATGTCTTAATATCAGTATATAAGAATCACAGGTTATTTGTTAGAGATGACGTTTAGGGAGGGTCACTAAAATTGAACTGAATATTCATTCAGTAGGTAAAACTACTGATACCATACCCTGTAAGGATGAATCTCTGTTCTAAGTTGCAGAGAGAGACTGTACAGACTCTTTTAGAAATCCACCTGACAGTTTAACAACTGACAGAATAACAAACCTGTCCTCCCCTGGGCCGTATGGTCCTCATTTTGCACCCTGAAGCCATTTCTTTTGATCTTTACTCAATAGCAATCAAAGCAAAAAAGAACATCTTTTCAATTCTTTCCATATCATAAAAAAGCATTCAAACCATTTCCATTGGATGTTATTATCAATATAAAGACTAACTCATGTAATATAATCAAGAGATGTTTAAATCCAATTTTATGTGGGTAAACAGTCTTAGTATCAGGTCATAGTTTGTGAGGACATATCCTCATATCCAAGTTTTCTTTAATTCACCATTCCATTCTTATTGAAGTGCATTGAATATTTTTTCTCCAAATATATATTATTTAATACTCTAATAGATTCCATGTATTTTGTCACAAAACATGTAATTTTAAGGAAGTATTTTTCTAAGACTTGCCATCCACCTTAATTCACTAAATGTAAAAGTTTTAGAAATTGTGTTTATATGTTTACTTATTACCATTAAAGTATAAAACTGGGAAGATTTTGCCATTATAAATTTATTAACAACAATCTCAAGTTGCCATGCAACAATGTCAAGAGATCTTACTTTCCTTTCAAAAAATTTTTTCCCATTTTTGCCAATGATTGTTTTATTCTTTTTCATAGGTGATTAAACTCATTCCCTTTCCCCTTTAATTTTCCAGTGATGCCCTTGCCACACGTTTTATTGAGACAATACAAGTTATCAGATGGGAAATTCCAGCAGGAAAACAAAAACATACTGGTGCCTGCACCCACCCGCCTTTTTGTTCTTTCCTCTAATTACAAGTGTGGAAAGTCCTTCTTTTTTTTTTTTTTAACATTTTTTATTGATTTATAATCATTTTACAATGTTGTGTCAAATTCCAGTGTACAGCACAATTTTTCAGCTATACACGAACACACATATATTCATTGTCACATTTCTTTCTCTGTGAGCTCCTTCTTGCCTCTAATTAGAAGAGAGAAGGAGAGGAAGTGTTCATCCAACGTCAGAGGCAAATGCTTCCTCTCTCCCTTTCTCTATTTCTCTCTCCCCTCATTTCTGCAATTCCAGGAGAGGAAGTGTACATCCAATTACTGTCAGAGCCAAATCCTCAGTCCCTCTCTCTCTCTCTCTCCTGCATATGCAGGCTCTTTATTTCTGCAAGATCGTTACCATAAAAATAATTACATTGTTTCTCAAATTTCCCTAGCATGAGAATCATCAGGGGAACTTACTAAATGCACAAATATCCAGGTCTATCCCAAGCTACTGATACAGAATCTGTAGGAAAGGGGAATGGAATCTGGACATTTGATTAAAACCTCCAGGTGACTTATCATCAGAGGAATTTAGAAGATGCTGGTTGTCAACATCACCTCTGTGGGCCCCACATCTCTGCCAACTACTTCCTCATTTTTCTACCACCCTTGAGAGCCAAACTTATCAAATAAGAGTCTCAAAGACATCTGAACTGTAATATTCTGTAATTTTATCTTTTTATGATCTCCTGGTAGCCTCATCCTTCTGGTGCCTTCCTAATTCAGTTGAAGGTCGGCACCAATTCATCTGCCCAGTCAGGCTTAGAGCTCGTCTTGGCACTTCTTTCTTGCCCTCCAGACTTTGACCCAGGTGATCTTTGGATCAGCATGATGCATCTCTCTCCCTTTTCACTGCAAACATTCTCTTCTACATTTTCCCCTCTGACCTCGACCACTGCAGTAGCCTCCTAATGTGTCCCCTGCTTCCATTCTTGCCCCACTCCAAGCATCTTTTCATGAACTTTCAGAGATTTCTTATCAATCTATATTGATTAATTATATATTGATAAAAAGATATTGATCAGTTGTTTATATATATATATATATATATAAGTTCAGTCACCTTTTTATAACCAATTTTGAATTCTCATTATCCTTGTGAAAAAAAAAACTACCTTCTTTTTGATGATTTAAATAGCTCTGACTCTCCAATGTCATTTCTTTTATTCAAACATTAATTTCTTTATTTTTCAACAACTGTTTATTATATGCTAATCTACCGTGTGCTTGGTCTGTGTAGACGCTGGAGAACAGTGAAGAAGACAAATACGGTTCCTACCATCCTGGAGCTTGCATTACAGACGTACAATAGACAATAGACAGATTACAGGAAGGAAATAAAAAGTTGTGATGGATTATTACAGGGTGGTTGGGAAAAAGCCCTCTGAAGAGATGATATTTGTGCTGAGAACTAAAGAAAGGAAGAGAGCCAGCTGTTTAAAGACTCCTCCTCCCCGTAAAAAGAGAAGTATTCTTGGCATAGGAAAAAGAAACTGCAAATGAGTCTGGAGAGTTCTAGAAGTAGCAGAAGGACAGCACCATTACCAAAGAGCAGCAAGGAAAGGGACAGTCCATCGTGAGTCTGAGACGGCAAACACAAGCCAGGGCACTTGAGGTCACCCAGGCCGTGGTGAGGACTCTGGATTTCTTTTTTTTGAAATGCAAATGCATGAGGAACCCATGAAGGCATTCAAAACAGAGAAGTGATGCTATTTGACTGACACAACTGCTTTGTGGGGGGAGGGGCACTTCCACCTTTCAGCCTGTGCCACTTTCGCTGAAACACCACTCTAGCCAGAGTGACCAAGTCCAAGTTCCTTCAGGAAGCCAGAGCTCTTCAGACACGAGGCCAGCAGCACACGCTGTTCTTCTTGTCTAAGAGCCTCCTTTGCATCCAGCTTCCCTTTGGAAGCAACGCCTACGTCTCGTCTTATTTGAGTCATTCTCTGACTACATGGCTTAAAAGTCAACACGAGTATTCCTTCACAGACCACTGTCTCTGTTCTTTATCATGATTTTAATTCAGTGGTGTGTGTTTTCAAGTATCTGTTCCTTCAGCTGGCTCAAGCCCTATGCGATCCGAGGCCATGCTTCCCTCAGGTTACCAGTGCCAGGTTGATACTGGAAATGCAGTAAATATCTGTTAAGCAGGTGATTACATAATTGCTGAAATAATAATAAATTTCCATTTCAACAGGCACACAATTTTTAGAAAAAATATTCTCTCTTTTTTTTTTTTTCTATTCATTATACCAATTTCTGCAGACCTTCGACATAATGGTAAAAGCCTAAATTTTTCACCCAAGCAAAATTTCATGTCTCTTTCTGTCAGCTCAACTCCAGAAACAGTCTCCTCAAAACACACTAGGCGACTGTCTCAACCTGAGTTTGTGGATGGCACCAAAGATTCAAATTTCTGAATGACTTCTTCGTTATTGGGATCAATGAATGTATAGAATTGTGTCAATAGAGTCCTTTAGGAAAAAGCAGCATCGTTCTATCGTTTTTATAGGGATGTTATTTTCCAGAGTCTGCCCGAGTCTAGTTAGTTTTATGGCAAATTTTATTTCATATACTGTAACAGAAATCTTTCTATAAGGCATTATTTTACTTTTCAAACTACCTTAGAGTTGATGATTCATGAGAGAATCATTCCCAAAGAACCTTCCACTGAGAGCGTCTTTGGGAGTATCATTGCTGGATGTGGAGAAGGTGTTTAAGCAGATGGCCAGCATGTATTGGATTAAAAACTTACTTAGCTGTTGCAAAAAGTGGTGAGAAGTAAAGGGAAGTTATATTAAATATTATTTAAGTTTGTTTTCTAGTAAGTGATTTATTTTCCTAAAAGGAGAGTAATTGGAGGAGACCTGCATACATTTAAATTTTGACTGTATATGAATAGGAAGATACGAATGTTTCGTTAGCAGTTACTTTGTGCGAGGCATTATACTAGGCCCTGTGATGATTATACAGGTGAAGAGACACAGCCTCCACCCTCAAAGGCTTACATTGAAAACTGGAGGGAAAAAAGTTCAGAAATACTTCCACAGCTGACCCTTGAGCAATGTGCATTTGAACAGCATGGGTCCACATACACACAGATGCTTTTCAACTGTAAATAGTATGCTACTACACAGTTTGTGGCTGGTTGAGTCTGAGGATACAGAGGAACCATGGATATGAGAAACTGCAGATGGGGAGGACTGACCAAAAATTAACCCTGTTGTCATTCAAGGGTCAACTGTAATATCCCTCTGAATATGTATTTATTGGAGCAAGAAGACAAGGTGTTTAGGGATCATGAAGGAAGGATGACTTTACTTTTAGCTTTGAGATTCTCTGGCAGTTGTAGAGAAGTGGCTTTTGGATGACGGGTGAAATTTATACGAGCTGCTAACAGGATAAGATTGTACCAGGCTAGGGGGACATTGTCCAAAAAATCAAGACACAAAAACTTAGGATATTTCATTTACATTGCATAAGACAATTCTGCTGTAATATAGGATAAGAAAGGAAATTATGAGGAAAGAGCCTGAGAGATGATTTCACCAGATCACAGAAGACTTAATGTCATCTCTAGAAAGTTGGGCTTTTGTTCATGAGGAAAAGAGGAGCCACTGAAAATACTTAGATGATGTATCTGTGAAACGGTTCTCTGGCAGCTCTCCCTAGAAAAGTGGCAGGTAAAGACGGTCATGTTAAGGAGTAAGGAGGTGACTTCAGTAGTCTTGGAAAGGACTTGTGCTAGTGTAGAGTAGAGAAAATGAAAAGAAAAGGTGTGAATTCAGAAGATTTTAGTGACATGAGTATTATAGGGCACAGTGATTAAGGAGATGTGCAGAGTGACAGCACCAGAGAGCACTCCCTGGTGAACGAGGATCACCCTGAGAACAGTGCTCTCACTGCCGGGGGAGGAATGGCGGAGGGAAGAACAGCTCTGCTGGGCAGATGAGCATCTTGCACACAAGACTGAGTCCCACAAGAAGCTGGAAATTTACATCTCAAGCTGGCGGAGAGATTAAATCTAGGGATCCAATTTAGAGCTTTCTCTCTGGAAAGAACATTTTAAAAAACACAGTTAATATCATGTTTAGCAGGTACAAACCTCAATCTAGTCATGCTGATTGCAAATATATCCATCCCTATTCTTCTAATAAGAATGTAATTTCTGTTTAAAGCTGTCCTATCCCATGGATTACCAGGAGACTTTAACCTGTGAGTGGCGGAGGGTGTTTGTCCACATAGGTTGACACTGAGACCTCCCCCCTCCCAATCTTCCAGATTGAACTTCCCAGCTTCTTGCTGCTTCGGTGCTGCCCTGCAGCTGGGGGTGTTTCTGAAGTCCTGAAATACCTCAGTCACTTAGTGCAGAAGTCATGACCTCAAAACTCTACCAGAGCCAAGAAGCTGATTGAAATGAGTGAATGCTTCCATAGTGTGTAACAGAATGTGGTGGTAATTACGGAGATTTCAGGCTCCTCATAAGGGGTCTACAGAGCCAATCAATGCCAGTGGATGGCAATCCTAGAAGGAAAAACGTATGAAACATTAGTTATTATCTCAGAACATTAACCCTACCGCATAGACCTCCACCCAGAGAGAAAGAGAATGCTCTCTGTTTAGAGCTTCGGGGAACAGTACCAATTACAGAGCAGAAGAATGTGACATGGTAGGTAGGAGCAGGAATAACCAGAGTTAAGAATGAGACTTGGACCATTACAGAAACCACAGCTCAAGCAATTTTCTGAAAGTGCTTAGAATGAACTGTTTTATCAAAAGTTGCGGAAGAGTGAGGGAAAAAAAGACAACTGAGGAAAAAGGTCATTCCGTAAAGCAATGAGAAGGACATTGGGTTCTTTAGTGAACTATTTTGACTCTTTTAGAGTGATAAATGAGATACGGAATTTTAAGAGATTTAGTTATAATTTGATGATGAAAAGGAAAAAGCAATGTGGAAAATAATGCTTTTGAGAAGTTAAAAAAAAAGAAAGAAAAGTATAGTCATAATGTACATGCATAAAAGGGTAAAAATAAAGCTCCCTTCCTCTTTTTAAGAACTGGAGAAATCTTTCTCAGAGAAGTTCTTGATAGAAAATGCTGCTATAAAAATAAATAGGAAATAGTAATGATAAAATTTTCTCTTACTTCACAACACATTTTTGTTATACAGATAAAAATTATGCAAAATTCATATTTTAAAAGAAACTATTTTAAAGATTTGTTTTACATTATATATACTTATATAATACTTATATATTATTTATCTTTCATGTAATACTAATATAAAAGATAATTAGTCTTACATTATGTATAAAATATAGCTCCTGGTTTTAAGTAAACTGATTCAATAACTTTCCTGAATGTAACTAAATTAAAATTTTTTTAATTTTAAAAAAATTTAAAAGACTAAAAATAGATAAAAATAACAGATGAATTAATTCATTGCTATTTAGGCAGTAAAGTGCCTTTTTATTTTTGGATATTTATATCTATAAAATGAAATAGAGAAATGACTTGTTCTTCAAATTCACAAAATTTTCACACTCCAGGTCATTGGATTCCTCAATACTATTATTGTAAATTTGAAGAATATTAATTTGGGGCATAAAGAATTAAATAATACATTCTGTATATTTAGAATGAGTTTCTAAAGTGAAGGTAACCAAATTGAATGGTATAAAGACAAACAATGTATTTTAAATATTTAGAATAAGATTCTGAAGACCCAGTTATAGTTAGTTAATATAATTGAAATGATTTTAAATATACTGTACCATTGCACTGATTGCTAACTTTGTAAGGATTTGTCTTTATTACATTGCAAGATAAATAGGAATAAAAATAAGTAGTACTTACAATTTTCCCCTGTTAATGGCACTGAATTAGCATTAATAAAACTCTTTTGATCTCTAAGAGAACAAAATATAATTCTTTTTAAGAATAACTGCTGTTTTGACAAATATTATATCCTTTAAGAGAAATCTAATGACCAAAAAAATCTGTTCCTCAAAATGACTTTGACCTCCAATTCTGAAACTGACAAGGTGACTTTCTCACTGAACAAATATGGTACAGAACCTTCTAGAGGGAAGCAAATATTCCAAATACCCAGGTGATTTTTTTTTTTAATCTTAAAAATCAAAGCAGTAATTTCACCACTGGGAGAAATTAAACCAGATGTGATATCTATAACTGCTAAGATTTTTGTCCTTAAGGCCTCAGGACAATTAAAATAAACACAATGACTTTACTCCTCCTTAATGTGTCATTTATATACTAGTCTCCTGTTGGGAACTGTATATAGTCAAAATTATTTTTAGTTGTTGATGACAAGTTAAACTCATTTAATTTTATCTAGAATTTCTAATGTTAAAGATAAAAAGATTAAGATTATCATATATTCTCATTTAAAGAATTGTCAAATACAATATTTTCTCCTTGAAATATATTGACACCATTTGAAACAAAAATATTAACAATAAATTATAAAAGGTGTTGAAAAAATATTTTCAGGCATTACTCAAGGTACATACACTTAATATTTTGCCTTTGAGAAATTACTCTTAAAAGTTAATATGGTCCCTGAAACTACTCACAACAGACAAGAAACAGGTAATTACAGGGTAATAGAATAAATCACTGATATTATTAATATTTACTTCTAGACTCAGAAGGCATCTACTTATTCATTAAAGAAATGTATATTAATCATTACTTTAATGCATAAAAAATAAAGCCCTTTGTAAACACAAAGGAGTCTTTTTATGTTATAAATAAAACAACATTCAATTTTAGTGATTTAGAATTCTAATGCAATATTGAAATAAGATTATTATGAGAAGATATTCTTGGGACTAGCAGTTATTTATTAACATTTGTTCCCCAGTATCTGGTGCTAATTGGTATGAGCATTTACAGATAAAATAGAAGTTGATGGGAAGAAAATATATGTGTACCTCTTTAATGCAACCGTATGGAAATCCACAAAAGAATAATTCACAAGCCTCAATACAAGGAGGGGGAAAGAAAGGGAGGAAAGTTATTTTTTGCTTCCCTTGAGCAAACATGTAATTTCCATGATTTCTTTTTAATGACTGCAGTCTGCGGCCAGTAGGTACTGATTTATGAAAAGCTGTAAAAGATCAGGTGGAACTCTGCAGGACATCGTTTACAGCTGCACGGATTGAAACCCATCTAATTTGTCTAGTAAAAGTGTGAGCTCACGGTGCACATCACCCAGCCTATAAATTTCCCCTTCAGACCCAATGTCTGGGGCTGGGTCTAAAAAAACGCCAATGCCTGCAGCTGCTCAAAAAGCCCACATTCCCCTGGTGCGCATGAAGAGACATCACAGGCTCTTCACAGTGAGAGACAAATTCCTATCCATTGATAAACTCTCCAGATGTCCTCTCGGAGGAGGAAAGGAACCAATTTTTATTTGAATTCCCCAGAGAAATCCTGGAAGTGGAAAAATGATACTTTGCAGGGCTGGTTATTCTGAGGTCACTGGCATTAAAATTAGGTCATTCTTTGTCTTCCTTATACTTTGATCCAAGTAATAAACAGAAAAACTCGGTTGGGGTCACTCTAATCCCTAATCCGCACGTCCTGTCTTATTTCAATTTGTTTATACTAATTTTCTCTAAACTCTTGTTGAGTCTGGCTATTGCATTGAGCTTAAAAATACAAACGATTCTGAGTTGAGAGGGAAAAATTCTGCATTTTGCTATTAGGCACACTTCATAAATACTCTGCATAAATATCCTGGGGTTTGAGTCTTCATACCCACAAACCTGTAAGTATAAAAGTATTGCTATTCATGGGACCAAGAGTCGACAAGAGGCAACATTAGATTCTATACTGTGGCTACTGTCGAAATCCAGGCTGTGGGGTGTAAGTTTGCCTGTGTGTGTGCATGCACGCCTGTGGATAGTCTAATATTTAATTGTCTCCTTTCTAGGTCTCACGTCATTTTCCTTATAAAATTTTCTCACACCTGATTTAATGCTATTCCTATCCATTTTGTTTGCTGAGTCAATGTCTTATGAAATGGGTCCAATGTCATATCTAATGTTGACCAGTGACAAAGGCTATTTCACTCACAATGGCCATTCAAAATAACCCAAGAATATCATGTACATTTTGGAACCTGCGTTGTGTGTCTATATCTGTAATTCCTCAAGTTCATAGGAAAAAAACAAACACAAACAAAGAATTTTCAATTATTTTTTTAAACTGTTTTTTTCTTTTTCAGATGAGCTACTTAGAGAATCATAGAAAATTTTTTCTATATATGTTCCAGAAGAGAATAACTTCTAAATTATTATGTTTGTATTTTGAAGTGTTCTAGATATTCCTCAAAGGAAAATTAATGCTTTGTAAAATAATGCCTAATTTCTATTTCTTTCTTTCTCTTAGATCACCTGTAAGAGTTAGTTAAAACTAAACCATAGCACATAAATATAAATTATAAGCTCCTTAATTTTAATTTTTTTAATTTATAATTCAAGCACATGGAGTAGAGAGGATTGAGGTAGCTTAGTCTAATGGAAGGAAGGTTGAAAAGTCCTGTACTTTCCACTGTCCCCGCTTCACCAACCAGGAGGAGACTAGCTATTGATCTGCATTTAACACAGGGTATGCAAATATAACAGAACCAAACTGCCATGTTCTCAACGTTCTCTTAAATTCAGCATTAAAATTGTGTTAAAAGTTCATTTTTATCAAATAATCAAACTTATTTTAATTAATTAAAATTTTATTTGTATCAAATAAATTGAATTGTCCACATAAAAATCCAGATGAATATACATTCCTTCCATGTCTCCCTAGCGACAGCATGCAGGTCTAGGGCATGATACACAGTTGTTCAGGTTTAAGAATCTTAACCTCACATTTAGGCATGTCTCTTGCATATTAGGGAATGGGTTGAAGAAATATCATCAGTAGTAATGGAAATCTCCCAATTAAATAGTCCTTTTAAATGTGGACAGAACTCTGATTTGTGACTCAGCTTCGGTTTCAGCTTTCACATGTATTATAGGGGCATAGCATCAATGCGTAACTAACTTAAGGATTAAAGCCCTTGGTATCTGTGTACTATGCTCAGTATAGTTGCTGGCACACTGTAAGTTCTCATATATGTTCAATATAATCATCATTATTATTATTACTTATCTAAAAGCAAAGGTCTTCATAACTACTTTTTACACAAACTCCCTTCCTAAGAGGAGAGCATAAAGAAAAGGACAGTCAAGTGTCCACTTGGTCCCTGTGTTATGAGTCCAAGGACAATTAAAGAAGTCACTGAAAGCTGACAAAAACAACCCAAGGCAGTTTATCAATCGGCTGCTTCTTTTGGCTCTTCAGGGATGCAAATATGGTCCATTTCTTTCACATCCCTTTTGATTCCTTTTATGTTCCTTTGATTGACCAGAGCTTGGTCATAGATCTGCAGTCATAGATCTATGTCTTTGGTCATAGATCTAAGGTTAGACCTGTGATTATATAAAGCAATCCTAGAAGTTCTCTAAATGCTTAATGCATATTCTGCGATAAAAATCACAGTCATATCTATATCTATCTATCTATCCATCTATCTATCTATCTCTGTATCTGTATAATAAAATCCATTTGGTGTTGTCACATATGTGAGAATTTCACTTATTACTTCCACTTATTGTTACTCATCTACTTTTTTCGATTCCTTTTGTAATTTTTACTTTTAATGACATTGTGACATTATGTAAATCTGTACTGACTTTATGCCCTGCTGTAAGTTTAGTCCAGGTTGTTCAAAATGTCCCTTAGACAGCAACCTGCACATTGTCTACGGATGATCGTCCAGTAGGCAGGATTTAATATTGGAAACCAAATCCATCCACCAAAGCAGGCAGCAAAGTGTTCAGTGTGTCATGTCAACTATAACTGAATCCTAAATCACCACCATCTTTGCTAATGGTTAAACAAATCATAAACAAATTACAAAGCTATGTGTGGATATATTTATGCTTTTCACTGGCAGAGTTTCAATAATTTAAAAAGCAGTCGTGGGTGGAGAAGGGGAGCACTGAGACAAGACGATTGCAAAGTATTCTTGCAAGCTGCCAGCTTGAGCTGATGAAGCCTTCATGGCAGATAAATTTCACAAATAAACAGGAGTGCCACATGAAGTCTGGAAGTTCCTGCTGATGTTGGTGTCAAATTTTGACACGCAGCAATTCTGCCAACTCCTGATCTCTCTCCCTTTGGAATTTTCTTTTCTTGCAGGCCATCAAACCTTCTTCTGGACCAAAGCAACGTTGACATTACTACCTTCCGCACAACAGGTGACTGGCTTAATGGTGTCCGGATGGCACAGTGTAAGGAAATCTTCACCGGCGTAGAGTACAGTTCTTGTGACACCGTAGCCAAGATTTCCACAGAGTAAGGAAATGTTTTTAAGACTGAATGATTATGAACTTTCTGGTGGACATACATGTTTTGGATTAATGTATTATAAATATTAGATGAATCTCTGAGGTACTTAACTTTCTTCAGTAACCACTGAACTGGCTCCTGGGTCTCTGTCAAGGACACCTTCTAAATTGATGAGTGTTGATGTGTCTTTATTCCTCATGCTAGGTCCCCACAATAGGTGTCTTCACTGAACTATGACCTCCTTCAAAAAGACCAACAGATACATATCCATACCCAACCCTAACAGATCCAAGCACCTGATTTAAAACATAAACCAATTTATCATGATGATTTATATATCCCTGCATTTGCAATTTTCTGCTATTAACAAAGCTTAACCTCTATGGAAATGGCAAATTGAGAAATAAGTGGATAATCTGGTATATAAGGAAACATGCTGAAGTCCAAAAGTAGTTTTCACAGCTACTAAATAAACATCTTCTATCATCATCTATTATTGTGTGATCTCATGCTAGAAAATAAAGTTATAAATAGGTTTAAGACATGATTTAAAAGGCTTCTTGTCATTTTGGAAAGACAGAATATGCATAATTAATATATATTAATATTAATTTGTGACATCACATGTTAAAAGCTAATGATAATTAAGTGTAATATGCTATATTTCTTAGACAAGGATCCTGTGTTATGATAGGTCTCCTTCGGTAATAGGAATTCTTTGATATGAGAAATCCATGGGCTTAAGGAGGGGCGTTTATAAGGGATCAAATGAATCCAGTGAATAATCCATGAAATTCACCTTCATTCACAAACTATGCTAAATTAGGAACAGGAAGTGATAACCTGGAAGTCACATTCTCCATCTCTCTGTGAATGAGAAAGAATTTACTTTCTAATGAGATGGAATCCTTTTCCATAGCTGAAAATGGCTTTCTCAACCTGAGATCATACAACCTTGGTATGCCACTCAACTGCCCAGGGTCCAACTTTCTTTGTTCCAGTTCCCCAGGAGAGACATTCTGATGGCCTCAGCCCTGCTTATAGATTGGCTTCTCCAAACGCACGTTTGTTTGCCACGAGCTAATCATTTCTGTTCAAAGGAGGTGGAGTGAGAGAGCATAAACTTGGCTCTAGGGGTCCTTTCCTGAGGAAAAGATAAAGGACTGCTCCAAGAGGTTTTGTGCTGGGCAGATACACCAAAAATTGTCCACAATTTTGTAGCTTGCATCGTCTTTTTGGAAACTGTATTCATCTTTGAGTCAGACTCTTCTATCTTTGATCTTTGTAATGTTAAATAAACCCTTCAGTGCCCTCAAGTTTCTTTAAGTTATATCCAATATTTGAATATTTAATTTTTGTTGAATATTTAAGGACTTTCATCGTCATCCTGTCAATCATTTAAACAAAGTCACCTTGGAGAGTTACAGATTAGATGTCAAAAAAGTAGTGTGTGACATAGTTAATAAGAGATACGTGTACCTAACAAATAGGTAAGAAGTTTATCATTTGTGGTATAACATTCCAATCAGAAACACGTAGTCACAAAATGATCTAGAGAAAGGGTGTATTAGTATAGAAGAGGAGAATTTGTTCTTAGAAAATAAATTCATTCTAGTCAACTTAACATGTGTTGGTATCCTTGTTTAAAGTGGAATGTAGTATTTCTTGAATAGACTTCTGACCCAATCGACAATATGCTTTGAGTTTCTGTTGTGTATATTTTGATCAGACACAGTCCTAGGATATATTAATGTATTTAAATATTGTTATAAATTCTTATTTTAATAATGTAAACAGCTTGGGTTAAGATATACAAGACACCTGCTTTAGAGCACAGAAGCATAGCAAAGAACAAACACAAAGTTGACCATTTCTGCACCACTGCCAGATTTTCAAAGGCAAAGCTATGCAAATATTTATTCTCAATAAAAACCTCAACACTCAGAGCTTTTAGATAATGGAACGCTATTTGAAGTGGATGAGGCAGAACATTGTTAATGTGATTAACTGCTAGCTCACAGTTTAAAAATAGTCAGACATTATAATCTATTTATGTGTTTAGAAAGCTATTTGCTTAAAAAAGTAAAGAGGCGGCATTTGCTATACTTCCAAGGCAGGGATGTATTCGTCTCAACAAATCAGTGTCAGAGCGTAAGCTCTGTTTGGCTGGCTAGAATATTTTCACTTAATTGTTATTATTATTTAAACAACCTGTGAGTGTACATTCACGATGAAAGCTGACTTTTCCTAAGAGAGGCAGCTCTTTCAGGTTAGCCCTTCACACTGAGCCAGGTGGTCTCAGATATCTTTGTATTTCAATCCCCACAATGTGCTTTCCTCTGTCCCTTCTCCTCAATTCAGACACAACATCAAATTAACATTTATTGACCTAAAACTCCTTGAAAAGTGTTGTTTACTTTTTGGGTCTCTGCAGTGTGGTGTACCTCATGCCCCTAGTTTATGTTACAAAAAATGAGATTTAAAAATACATTTAGTACACTAATAGTCTGTGGAAATCTAGTGAGGCAACATTCTCACCTTAAATACTATACAATATTTAACTCAATATTTCACTCTTTCTTTTGCAATCTTGGGCTTATTTTTTTATTTTTAAATAATGCTTTATTAAAGAAGCAGTAAAGAAAATTTAAAACAAAATACAAGAAAGAAAAAATAAAGCCTTGTGATTCTGCCACCCAGGAGATAACTCCTGCTATTATTGGGCTTATTGTTTAAATTTGATTCCTTTCAACCCCTATTTTCTGTGTCCCTTGACCGAATAACTCTAGAGAGTCTCCTAGAATAAGACAGAGATACCTATAAAAGGGTTTTCCATTTGTTTTTGTTTTTGTCTTTGTTTTTGTTTTTCTATCCATAATATCACTCACAGGGAAAAATCAATAGAGCTTCATACTCAAATAAATATTAACTTATTTCAATTGTTTAGGGATTTCATTTACATGCCAGCTACTCAAGTCATCTAATTTTCAATAAAATCTAGAAAATGTGCAGTTGTATTCAGTCAGCATATTGAAAAATATATTTCATAATATTTCATTATCTAAAATGGATTTTGGAAAGTTAACATGAGAAGGGAAGAGAGAAAGAGAAAGGGCATGAGTGACTGCAGAAACTGGAGACAGAATTAGGTGTGTGGAATGAGTATTAGGCAGATTAATGGCTGCATGTCATTATCCTGCACCCTTGGATGCCATTTTCAAAGTGTCATCACCTGTCCTTTTGCCTTTGAAGTACCAGATCGCTTATTAACCTCTGGTCTCAATCTTGAGCTGCTCTTTAGTCTTGAACTTTTCCACTGCTCTTCTGAACAGGGTAGTGATAACGAGATAAGCATCTGGGGAGCGCTATTGAGACTAGAGCAGCTGGATGTTTAGAATGATTTTGGACATGGCAGGGTGGTGGGTAGAAGATATTTTAGCAGGGGTAGAGAGGGACATAAAGACCCATGCTAAGGCATACCCTAAAGGGATATTTACTGTAATTCCCTTTTCCAGTATAATTCTTTGCAATCAATATAAACAAAATTATGTATCTCTTTGCTTACATTGGGTTCCCAGACACTGAATCTGAGACAGTTTTATGCAGGAGATTTCTTCAGCTGCCCTTGGGACATAAAGAAGTGATGAGGAGGGCACTGGACTAAAAGAGAAGACTTGGTCCTACCTATTGGAATAAGAGTCCTAGAGCTGGGCCAGCCCTCAGATTTGTCCCAAATTGATCTGTGAACTTGCAGCATCTGATTTTGTCCAGCAACCAGAGTATTGGTGCTGTAGTTCCAGAGGGGAAAATGGGGCCAAGCATCATAGCATGTTACCACTCTTTCATTACACTTAAATTTCCCAACAAGCTCAGGAAAGTAGTACACTACCTTGGAGCATTTTTCCTCTTGCTTTCCATGATTGTTGTTTTGTTTTTTAAGCTTGTAAAGAAAGGGGACAGGAAGAGATAGAGAAAAAAAATCAGCAAGTCATAAAAAAAATATGATATAGAATGGAAGACAGATGAGAGAATGCAGAACCAGTGAGGCTCTGTTGATTTGTGGGCGTGTATTTATAGCCACCCTGTCTTCTGGCTCTGGATTCATAGCCTGACTTTGTTGTAGTTTGAGGACAAGTAGGGAAATGTGTGTTGTTCTTTTTAAAGATGGATACATGGTATGTTTATAAAAGAATCAAAATCCTGTAGAGCAGACATTCTCAAAAGCAGGGATCAACATAAACAGACAAAAGGTTCATTATCCACAGTTACACAAAGGGGCACAAGCTTGTATGTCACCCTACCTCCCCATTAGCTTTCCTGGTGAAGCAAGGTAGATGAAGTGCCCAGAGAGGACCTCAGGCAAAAAAATATATACGTTGTCCCTAGAGAATTTACCAGCCCCTTGAATGGCAGGCAGCAGGGTGGTAGGTCATCAGGATTTAATTACCATCTCAGGTGCTAGGAATGCAGCTGAGCCTTGGTTAATTTTATGCAGCTGATATGTAAATAACATGTAAATTACTTCTTAAATGGTTACCTGCTGTCTTCTTGCACACCTTCATTGCTTGGGAACTCACTTCTTAAGAAATGAATTAATCCATTTCAATGTAGTTGAATTCCCAATTTTTCATTCCTTTCTTTATGCTCAACATAAAGGAGCCCCATCTGTGTGATTTGGGCGTGTGTGCTTTGTCTTCTTGCCATTTTCAATTTGCCTAGCACTCCTTGCCAAGTGATGCTTAATCCTCTGTCAGCTTCCCCAGATAATCACATTTGGCGCTATCGATTCATTTTTTTGTAAGTACATATTGAGCCCCTACTGAATGAGAGCTCTTGTTCAGGGTGTGATTGATAAGCAGAGTACGAAACCGACCAGAATCCCTGTGCAGATGGAATTCACCTTCTTGTGGGGCAAGATAGACAGTAAAGAAAGTAAACCAGAAAGAAAGGCAATAAGCTGGGTGGTGACAAACGCTCTGGAAGAAACTGAAACAAGAGCAGAGAAAGTAAGAAGTGCAGGTATGAGTGCAGAAAAGTTTTACAATATGAAATAGGAGGGTCAGGGAGCTCTCTTAAGAAGGACATGTTTTAGTCAAGATCTGAAAGTGGTGACTATATGAACTAATTGCTTAAATCAAGAATAGTTAATTAATCATTTGCACATGTTTAGCTAAGTCTTCCCCTCCTCCAATGAAATTCCATATGTTCTTACAATCTTTATTTTAATACATGGTTTCTGAGTTTTCACTGTTTTAAATTTAATAATTTTGATACCTAGAGATATATCCTTGCCATTTTTTCTACTTTGAAAAAACTTTATACTTTAAAGAAATTGTTCCATTTGTCTATGACTGTGCAACAAACGACCTGCAAACTAAAAGGCTAAAGCAACAACAATGTTATTTTATATCACAATGTCGTGAGTCATGAATTTGGGCAGAGCTCAGGAGGGTGATTCTTCTGCTCCAGAGTTGGTGTTGACTGAAGTATTCACCTCCTATGAGTCCAGTCTAGTCTGGAGAGCTTCAGACGATTTCATTCTTGTCTGCCCTGGTGCAGACAACTACACAGAGCTGGGACTGGAGACTGAGTGCTTACAGATGGCCTCTCCAGTATCCCCAGTCTCAGGGTAGTCATACCCTTCCATGGCAGCTCTGGGGCCCAGAGAGGGTGTCTCAGGAGTTAAGAAGTGGAATATGTTAGTTTCTTAAGACCCGAGTGCAGAAGCTAATACAGAGTCACTTCAAGCATGCTCTGTGGGGTCAAAGCAGTCCCCAAGCTGGCCCAGATTTAGGGGAGTGGGACAGTGCCCCACAAAGATTGTGTGGCCGTCTGTATTAGATTCCTAGGGCTGCCATAACAAACTACCACAGACGAACTGGCTTGAACAACAGAAATGTACTTTCTCACAGTTTAGAAGCCAGAAGTTGGACATCAGGTTATCAGCAATGTCACACTTGCTCCAAAGTCCAAAAGAAGAAATCCTTCTTAACTTCTTCCAGCTTCAGATGGACCCTGGAAATGTAAATGTAACTCCAGTCTCTGCCTACATCTTTACTTGGCCTTCTTTTATGTGTCACTGTGTGTCCTTCTCTTTCTCTTATAAAGGTAGTCTCATTGGATTTAGAGACCACCCTAATCTAGTGTGACCTCATTTTGACCCTTGCCTTAATTACATCTGCAAAGACCCTATTTCTAAATAAGGGCATGTGGTGAGGTTCCAGATGGACAGAAACTTTGAGAGAGACATTATTCAACTCACTACATCATCTGTATTCTTCCTCAAGGATAAAGGTGGAATGGTTGAGATATAAGAGGTAAATGATGCAAAATTCAGAAAATTATGTCTAAAGCACTGGGATATATAATTGCACAAGTTTTCTAATTGAAAATCTACTTACATACTATACAGGAAGCCATGATTCTCACCAGAAATCTCCTTTTTTTTTTTTTTAATAGTGACATGAAAAAGGTTGGTGTCACTGTGGTTGGGCCACAGAAGAAGATCATCAGTAGTATTAAAGCTCTAGAAACCCAATCAAAGAATAGTCCAGTCCCAGTGTAAAGTACTATTTCTGGAAGGAAGTGGTGGCTCTGGAAGATGTAGCATCACTCTGCAGACAGATGATGACGCTGGAAGTATTGGTGGAAGTTCCAAGCCCAATAAGACACTCAGATAAGAGTACAAATGCCTTAAAATGGAATTGAAAACCTCTTGATTTCCCCTGTCATTTAGTGGATGAGTGGGTGGGTGTATTTTGTTTTGTAATTGCTTTTTTATATTAGTTGTTGGATTAAATCAAAATTCTTCAGCGTGAACTGATGAAGAACTAGCATAGAGCCATTGATCATAAACTGACTGTCATAAAAGCAAAACAAGTGAAATAAGGTAATGAACATGGTGGCTCCGTTTACTAAGAGCCACAAAAGAAAAGACTTGTGATATTTTTATACACAGAAGAAATCTGTAACTGGTATTTTGTTTCCTTAAAAGCAAACAGAATAGAGGAATTCATACCTCAAACTATCTGGCCATATTTACTACATTTTCATTGTATTATTCTCTTTTATCTGTTAAAAAGCATATAGAAATGAAGTTTGTAGTTGTTTTAAGTACTACACATTTTTAATTGTTAGCTTCCTTAAGTATTACCATGTAAAAAAGTGTTTTAATTTTGATGAAAAGTATGTATTTATTTTCTTTCAAATTGTTTTTATTTTTTTCTATTTATGCCTTGATTTAATTTAGATTTGTGACAGCCAAGTGCCAAATGCTCTCTCAAATTGTCAGCAGTAGGAGATGGGATAAACTAAACGTAGAAAATGATGGGTTTCTTTCCAGATTTTTGGAACCATCCACTTATATATATCTATATCTATATATGAAAAGAAAGAAGCCAAACCCTTCCCTTGTTCATACACTAACCAAACCTCTCAAAGTCTGAATTATCGCATTCATTTTTGTCTCTCCATTTATTATTAACTGTATGCTCCTAATTTAGTGTAATGTACTGGCTTGTGTGTAGTGGATTCTCAATGACATACCAGCCCTGCTCTGGTGCTTAGGAGACCATCAATTCCCTCCATTAGTAAAAGAGCCACATTAGAGCCCCTAAATAGAGAATAGCTACACTGGAAAGAATTGGGATCCTATTTAGATTGCTGCATTAATTGGCAACAGAGCCTATAAGCTGATGCTTGAGTCAAAAAATCACTTGCTGACTGGCTTTGAAATGCCATTTAATATCTTTGCTTAAACTTTTTGAGCTGTTTATAAGGAATGATGGTAACTAAACTACTCATCTGTATCACAGGGTTTTGTTAAATTAATTAGACATTGTCATCATCAATAACAAGTATTATTATCTTATCTCAAGCGTCTCACTGAAATGCACCTATTGTAATTTTGGTGTATATCTTAGAAGCATTGAACTTCTTGACATTGATTGAACATATCATTTTCAAAATAGCTGGTTATCCAGCAAGACTCAAAGTCTGGAGAGATCTCTCATCGCAGGAACTTTGACTATTCCATAAAAGTCAAATATGAGCATACTTGCTAACATTTAAAATATGTAGATGGTGGAGATCTAGCCATAATATATTGTGAAGCAACATTTTAGCTCTATCTATATTCTTTCTAATGCTGATATGATCATGTTACTGGAATAAGAAATGCATATGTCACAAAAATAGAATGGATAAAATGCTGCTGCAACCTTTATTTTCTTATGCAATATGCAACACTTATACAGCTTACAATCACAGATCAAAATTCACAAGTGCTAATTTGTTGTAAATTTAGGGTAATAAGGCTTAGGTTGTTTTCCTTCATACATGAAACTATTTCTTAAATTTCTTCAATGTCCCTTATAGTCAAATCATCCTACTAGAAATCCTTTATTGGGTATATAAGAGCATGAACTTTTTAAAAAGATACATGAGATTATGAAATTAATTACAAATTTCACTTAAGCCTGATATGAAGCAGCTAAAAATCATTTTGTAAATCAACATTTTGTGTTGTGGAGTGTTGGATTGAGATCTGAATCTGGCTTCAATCTCATTTTTTTTTTTTCCAGACTAGCATTTACTTTCTTAGGTACTATTCTCTGCATATTCAACAAAATCTGTGCATTTCATGAACTATTGAAGTTGAGGATTGTTGAATCTATTTCATTTATTTTGGCTGTGGTTTCCATTGAAAAGTAGAGGTTGTATACGCAGTATATTGCTCTTCACTTTTTCACTATTTTTCTATCTGACCTCTTATAGACTTACTCTACGCAATCCTTACCCTGTACATATGTAAACATAGCAGTGTACGATTCCTAACTGTGGAGTAGAGGTACTAGAATGCTCATGGCCATCTCTTTGTACAGGAACTGCATTGAATTTCAATCAACATGAAACCATACAATGTTATGTACCATATTATCTGTTTTGTATCTTAAATTTGATTTACATATATTATTTATTTCTGGAAACTTGCCCAGTTTTTGCTGTACTAAGTATCAAATAAGCCATGTATAAATGTGATATGATTGGCAATATGTATGTACTTTAAATTTGCATTTTCAAAACAGTACTCATTTAGTTTATGTTGTACAATGTAGATGGCCTCTTACTAATGTAAAATGATTTGTAGTGGAAACATTTATATTTTTATAATAAACATAATGAAAATATTTTTTACAGATTGGAATACAGAAGTGGTCTTTGAACCTTTTTTAAAATTTATAAAAAATATGTGCTTTTTTAAATAGCAAAATAATGAAATTTATGTAAGTCAAGAAGAATGTGCTTCTGTTTCTTTTTTCTCCGTTAGTGAGGAAGGATTCATGTTATGTTAACCACATTTTTGTCTAAATCTCATTATCAATAAGCTAGAAAAATAAACAGTAAATATCATCTTTATGGTTAAAGAACACAACTGTATTAGGTAGTTCTCTTGATTCTAAGCGACAAGAAACAAATGGCTTAAAGAAAATAAAATTTTCAGCCCATGTGACAAGAAAGACTGGAGATAATCTTCCTAGCTGAGAAAGCAGGCACACATGGTTCTTTTCCTTCTTAACTGACCCTATTTTTCTCTCAACTGGGTTAATTTGCAGACTACAGTTGACCTTTGAAAAATATGGGTTTGAACTACATGGTTCTACTCATTCACAAATTTGTTTTGATCAACACATACAATACTACATGATCTGCAGTTGGCTGAATCCACAGATGAGGAACCACAGATGTGGAGGACTGACTATGGGGCTTGAGCATCCTGGGGTTTTGGTATACACGGGAGATTCCAGAACCAATTCCCCATGGATACCAAGGGATGACTGTATATCTTAAAATTTCCTGTAGTTAATATGACCCTACATTGTAATTCCTGTGAGATAATTACCGTCCCTTGGTTGTTCTAGTAGAAATCGTGGGGTCTTGCTTGGCTCACAAGCTCAGTCTGATCACTTTGGACAAGAGGAAGAATAGCTTAGGTTGGCAGTTCTTAGTCCTGTGCTTGCCCTTGGAGATGGTAGGTGGGGTCAAGTGGAAGTGATGATCCATAAGAACTAGAGGTGTCAGAGTGGTTTCTATCCAAAAGAAAGTCAGAATATCATTTATGGGAAAAGAAGGAAGGAAGGAATTCTGAATGGGCCCAATGAAACAAAAGTTAAAAACAACCAACCAACCAAATCTGCCAATAACACTATAAGATATACTTGATGCATTATATAAAGTAGATCCCAAGTCATCTGAAACCTACTTAAAGACGGCGGTTATAGAGGAAAACTAAAAAAGCTAACTCACAATATAAGGCAAGATAAGTGATCAAGATTTCCATAGAGATGAGGTCACAAAATAGATCAGTTTTGAGCTTGCCTTCAAGGAGAAATAGCATGTTATCATGTTGAGTGGAGTAGAGATTAACTTTCAAGCAGGAGATAAAGGGAGAAGATAAAGAAGAATATATTTATTCATTCCATAAATATATGTTAAGCAATATCATGAGACAGGTGTTTTACTGTCACCATTTACAAGTTACTTCATTAAATCTTTGCAACAATCCTGTAAATAGATTAACCCACTTTTACTAGATGAGAAAATCAAGACTCAGAATGTCAAGGTCACCTTCCCAAGGTCACCCTAGTAAATAGAAGAATAAATATTTCAAACTGGAATCATCTTATTCTGTGCTTTTCCCATAATATAATTGCTACTGTAATCCCCAAAATGCTCTGGGGACAGTGACAAAGCCTATTTGTAAAAATGATTTGGGGAGGAGCTGAAAGTTAAGGAGACAAGATGATGTTAGAAATGTTTTGGTGTTGTAGGCATGAAGCCACACTTACTCTAGGATGGTGGTAATAGAATGTGGAGCATGGGATGCATACAAAGACACATAAAAAAGGAGAATTATCAGAATTTACCAATTTGACCTGAAAGTTGTTCAAAAGGTAAGAATCATAGGGAACCCTAAAGTGTCCAGAGTGTTTGTGGAAATGATGGAAGTATTATTAGAAGTAGGGACTAAGGAGAAGTTAGTTTAACATTATGAGTTTGCTAAATTTATACTAGCCAAACCTTACTAAGTTCATAGGTATTGAAGATGTGATTCTGAAGCTTCAGAAAAACATTCAAAGGAGAAAGATGTCTCTGGTACTATGTAGAGATCGATATATCTTTATGTGTGATATACATAAATGTTTATGTTGAATCACTTTTTTAGATCAATGTTAGCTGCTGTAATAGTTAAATCTCCAAATGGCATCAGCTTAAAAGTAATTTTTAAAATGCTATTTTAAATGCAGAATGACCCAAAGTACTTGTTTTCCAGGTGGCCTTGTTTGCAATGATTCAGATCCCACATTCTATCTTATGGAGTAAAAGGTTTTGGAATCCTTTGTTTCCAACCAGTAAAGTGAGAGGGGATTGTCCGTGGTAGATTTTATGAGCCCTGCTTGTGAGTGGCACTTATCACTTCCTCTCTCTTTCCATTGACTAGAGCTCAATCATAGGGCTCTACGAACTGCAAGAGGATCTGGGGCACGTAGTGTGCTTACATAGAAAAGGAAAGAGCTTTTGAAACTCATATAGCAATCTCTGCCTCAAGTCCTTGTTACTTATGTATATAATGCGTAAGACACAAATACTTCTAAAAGGCAATTCAGGAAACATCAGTCTCTGGCTAAATCTACCTATTTCTTATGCTTTATAGACAGACATTTTTAACTCTTTTCTCTCATTACTTGAATCCAATACTTCTGTTAATGGACCTATGTCCACTATGGGCGGGCACTGTTCAGATCTCCTTTCCAGAGAGAATTTATTTGAAGGAGAGCAATTAGCTGACAAACTCAAGCTGCTGTATTTTCAAAATCCCCAGCATAGTTTCACCAGGCCATGGAGCAAGATGGGAGAAGTAGATCCAGGCCATTTCTTCCCCAATGACAGACTCCTTCAATAAGCACTCTTGGGTCTCCTGTTGCAGTCATCCTGGCTGCCCTGCACCCTGAGCCTCCTATCCAATCCCCCATCCTTTTCCCTTTCCTTTCACAGGTGTCGGAGGTGTATCTCAACCTATAAACTGCCTATGCCTCCTTTTCTCTGTCACAATTGTTCACAGGCGTGTCCAACCAAAAACTACTGTGCAGGTCTAATTCTTTCTTGATGTCAGCTTCTTGAACATCCTAAATTGAGACAATGACTCTCAAGTTGATTGACCTGGAAATTACAGTGTCATCCTTTATTGTTTCCTCTCTCTTATTTCAGATCACTAATTCATGATTCCACATTAGGAATGCTAACTTCTAGTCTTTTCTTTATCTTCTACCACCATTTCTCTTGGTCCCTCATTACTTGGCTGGATTATCTGAAAGAGTCTCTTAAATAATTCATCTGAATCCAGCTCTTATATCTCTGATATCAGTCAGACTGGTTCAACATAAACATGTATGTATACCACACATAAAAATATTGAAGCAAATTTAGTTTTGTACTTTCTCCTTGGGAGGCTTGCAAATGCCAAAACCTCAAGGGCCTGGCCGGGTACGTAAATGAGGGAAGCAATTGGAATGTGGGTGGTGACCTATAAAAGCACTCTTCATTCCTCCAGAAGCAACTTCTCGGCAACAAGGCTACAAGGATTCAATGTGAATTTGTGATCTTTCAAGAGAACTTTGAATCTGAGTCTTTTGAGAATTTTTATATATTTTAAATATGGTGACCCATCTAATAACGAAGAAGACTCATCCAAGAACTGAACTTAGCCTGTGGCTGCCAACCCATTGTTTCTAGAACACAGAATACTCTTTAGTATTGGTACACGGGACCTGCCTTGGGTAAGCCCTGCTCCTCTGTGCAGTCTGCCCACTTCCTCCCCGCACCGCACACGACCACAGTGGACTGCTCGTAGTTCTCAGAATATGCCACGCTTGTTTTTCTTTTTCATGCATCAGAGCCTTTGAACTTTCCATTCTTTTGTCCAGAATTATCTAACCAATCTCCAGTCATTCTTCAGGTCTCCCTATCTCCTCCAGATTTCCTGTCTCTTTATCTCTGGTTTAGGTGTCCTCTGTGTGTGTGTGTGTGTGTGTGCATGTGTGTGTGTGCATGTGTGCGTGTGTGTGTGTGTGTGTGTGTGTTTGTGCAGAAAAAGAGCCCTGTGATTAAGCTGGCATAACATGTATCATCTCGTACTGAAATTCCTCTTCTTTATGCCCCAACCTACTCCTGGCTGAGGGTTCCTTGATGCTTTATAAATCACGATATTTTATAAATCACAATGTCCCCTTGCCCATTGTAATGCCTGGTATGTAATAAACATTTAAAATTTTTTGATTTAGATTAATGTATTAAAACAATTTTTGACAATGTAATAAAGACGACTATCTCTTTTTTTTGTCCTTATCAAAAATAAAAAGTCAATAAAAGTAGTTAATGTTCTAGTTGTGTATCTTGGATCATGGAACATACTGATTTCTGCTAGAACTAGTTCATTTTCATAGAATTTTGTGGACTCTTTTCATAGGTCTCAATGCTCCCATTTTTCTTAGTGCAGTTAAGTCGTTTAAGTAGATCCTTGAACCAGAGCTTAGCTATAAAAATTTAACAAGGTAAATGCCAAAGCTTTTCTGATTCTTTCTCCTCTCTTAATCTGTACAAATAATGTCAACATGCCTACTCAAAACTACCCTTCTTATGGGGCATCTGGGATACACATTCTATTGACCCAGGGGAATCTAGACACAATTTGGGAAAATAAGTGGTAGAGTTAAATACACCATAAAATGAAGGTTTTAGAGTTTCAGAAGTCCTCACCCTGAAATTCTCTGGGAAAACCCAGTTACAAGTTGATAAGAATAGTCATAATTAAATTACATGTTCCCACTAAGTGAACTATCACCTTTCTTCTGTGAAGGAAGATAATTTTCCACTTAAATTGGAACTAATAAAAGTGACAATTGTACTAATAACAACAAATAAGAATCTTTAAACTGCTTGATAATCTCTCTTGCATATACATCCATATACATGTATTAGTATATTTATCTGTTCCAAATAATAACTGTAATCAGTTGAACATCATCATGTCCCAAGCACTTAATATATATAATTTTCATTTAACTTTTCCCAACAGTCTTATGAAATGAGTATGTTATTATCTACTTTATAGATTGAGGCTTAGCGTGGTTAATAATCACACACGTATATACAGCAGTCAAAATCAACTCCAGCATCCTTCCTCTGAGTGACTACACTCTATTACCTGTCAGTATAATATTACTAGTGAGGATGAAATCTGATGATCAATTATGAAATGCCCGCTGGATTTAAGATCTTGAGTAGTCTCCATTTTGCCACTTTTCAATATGCATGATGTTACTCAGTGACTCTCTAGCAGAGACACATTGCTGCGAAATCCTTTGATTCTTACTACCGTGGTGAAGGAAGGAACAGGCGGTTACCCTTGATTTCATTTCTGTGA
Organism: Camelus dromedarius; assembly: GCF_036321535.1. NCBI lineage: Eukaryota > Metazoa > Chordata > Mammalia > Artiodactyla > Camelidae > Camelus > Camelus dromedarius. The sequence goes on along the minus strand of NC_087437.1, from coordinate 86,915,466 downwards.
ACTCCATTTCAAGAGCATGAGATTTGTCTGACACATGGTGAACTCTTCAAGCAAACATGCTCCCTTGAACATTCAACAAATAATCTAATTTGGAAACACCAAATACCACAAGGAAAAAGTAGTACTCTTGTGCTATTTTCTGACAGATTTCCACACCAATGATTTATGGAAGTGTGTTAAGTTTGGGATTCTTATCTGAAGCCAAGAGAAAAGCCCTTACATTTTTGAAGCCTATCACCTTCAATGATGGAAGCCAAAACCTTGGAATGTTTGCTAAAATCAAGGATGAGAGAACACAGAATGTCATGAACTATCAAGAACTTATTGACTTTCATATGGTTCTCATTTATTCTCATACATGGCAAATCAAAAGCCTTGGGAGGAAGCCAATACAAATTGTTACAGATAACGCTATCTGAATTTAACTGCCATAGGTATGCTTCATATAATAAATATATATTTCATATCAGCAACTCAGCAACAGAAAATGGAAAAAGACTGTAGTCAAAATTCATTTGGATACTCTCCTTCAGAGAATACTCAATTTGCCAATATTATTATTTATCTTGGGCTGGAGATCTCTTAATATTCAATTTGTTTCATGTTTCTGACTCTAGAGATCATATATATATTTTATATATGCATATACATACTCTATGGAATATTGAAATCAAGTTACAATGATATTTTAGGGTAATAAAATTAAATTTCAATACATGAATGTTTAGTATGCGCTTGCAGGATCAAATAAATTAAATTATTCATATTTTCACATTTTCAAAGACATTTTGCAAATAGGAATTTTTTCTTTATTCAATTAGCTACATTTGATCATGGAAGGCTCTAGCATGATACATAATTTTTAGTGTAATTCTGACGGATTACTTATCAAACGCCTAATACAATGTCTGGCACAGAGTAGTTAAGTAGGCACACAGTATTGGTTGAATGAATTTTAAATGTATTGTTGGAGGAAAAATGAGTAATACTGCCTTTTTCAATTACTATATCATTAATAACATACAATTTAGTTCAACCTAGATTAATGCGTCTCTCTCAAATATTTAGAGAGAGAGCGTGTTTTGTAAAGACAAATCTAATCTCACATATAACCTGGTTCATGGCCTAGCGCATAGAATAAACTCATTATTATTTATTGAATGATAAATGTTTTAAATGCAATATCACTACAAGTAACAAAAGAATGCTATTATATCTTCTAGTTGTGAAGGAGAATCCAAATATAGTAAATGACTTACTAATATTTAAAGGATTAGTAAATGCCAAAGCCAAGAATAAGATTAAAATTTTTGAGAAATGCTTTTTTCTAAAACAGCATGTAAACAAAACAGATCAAGAAATATTAAAGCAAAGTGTTTTTATTTGTTTCTGTGTTTTTAAGGAATGGTTCAGTTACTATGGTTACATAACTTCATTAACTGGCTTGAAACACAAAGTCTCTTAAAGTCACTTATCTCTCAAGTTTTCTGTGGGTCAGGAATTCAGACATGGCATAGAGCAGAGACAAGTTGTCTGGGCCTCAGATAGAAGACACAGTCCTGAGGATTGGAATCATCTGAAAGCTCATTCACTCATGTCTACTTACTAACACTAGCTGTCATTTTGGGACATAGCTGGGTTATTGGCTGGAACACTCACATATGGCCTGTCTTTGTGGCCTGGGCTTCCTCATAACACGGTGGCTAGTTCCAAGTACTAGCATCCTAGGAGAGGGGGAGGAAAAAGAAATCAACTGAGAATTGTAAAGAGCCTGAGATTTTGCCCTTTTTACAAGCGTCTCACGCTTTCATGGATACTAGTAGAAGATGTGACGTTTCAGGATTAGAAACAACAGACTGTTTGGCACTTTTGGCAATAACAGTAGCCTCAAGGTCAACATTTTCAGTGCTGGTTTCCCATGCCCCGATTTCTACAGAGTAAAACAAAGAGAGTCAGGTCATACCTGCATATGCAGTGGGTTCTGTTGATGGAAAAGACACCTGAGTTTAAGGAACCTTAATCTATATGGGCTGCAAGCAAACCTGCTTAGTGGGAAATATTTTTATCATGCTGAAGAGTAGACATCAACTCCCTTGTCTTCTGCACTCGTTTGGTTAAGAGTAACTATATAGAAAAATTGGGATGTAAATATCTTCAAGGATATAAAATAAATGATGCTTTTAAAATAAATATTGCAATTTTTATAAAATGCATATGTAATATGGTGGAATAGATAGGATTTTTACTAAATCTATAGATAATTTGTGTCTAATTGAAATCTTTACTAACTTGAGTTTTCCAATCTATGAGCATGGTGTGTTTCTCTATTAATGTAGGTTTTTTCTGATGTCTTTCATCAACATTTTGTCATTTTCATCATAGAGATCCTGTATAGGTTTTGTTTAATTTATATATAAGTATTTAATTTTCTTTGGCATAATTATAAATAATATTGTGATTTTAATTCATTTCCACATGTTCATTGTTGGTTTCTAGAAAATGATTTTTTTGTTGTTTTGATTTTATATCCTACTGCCTTGTTGAACTCATTTATTACTGCTAAGTTTTCATTTTTTATAGATGCTTTGGACTTTTCTATGTAGATAATCATGCCATCTAAAATAGTAACAATTTTATATCTTCCTCTCCAATCTATATGTCCTTTATTTATCTTCCTTCCTTACTGTTCTTGCTACAACTCTAGTACTATGTTGAATAAGAGTAACAAGTAAGCATCCTTGCCTTGTTCTCAGTCTTAGGGATAAAGTATTGTCTTTCATCATAAATAAATTTTTGTGATGCTTTTTATCAAATTGAGGAACTTCTCTTAGTTTTCTGAGTTTTTTCATGAAGAAGCGTTGAAATTTTTCAAATTTTTTCCTCCCCCAATTGGTAGGATCATGTGATTTTCTTCTTTCTGATATGGTGATTATACTGATTAATTTTTTTAATATCAAAGCAGCCTTGAAAGCCTTAAACAAATCTCCCTCTTTCATGGTATGTAATTATTTAATACACTGCTGGATTCAATACTAAGATTTTGTTGAAAATGTTACATCTGAGTTCGTGAAAGACATGTAGATGTTCTTTCCTTTACTTCACTTCATCTTCTTTGTTGGGCTTTTGATGTCAGGCTTCATAAAATAAGTTGAAGATTATTTCTTCCTCTTTCATTTTTGTATCCATTTGCCAATCTCTGTCTTTTAATTAGTGTATTTAGATTATTTATTTTTAAATTAATCATATTGTGGCTTGTCTGTCAATTTACTATTTTTTCAATTTTCTCACTGTTTCTCATGCTGCTCTTTCTCTTTTCTTGACTTCTTGTGAGATAATCTTTCATTTAGAATTGCCTTTTGGAGGTTTTTTCTTTGTGTTTAACACTGTATAGTTTTCTTAGTAGTTGCTCAAGGCATTATAATAAACATTTGTAACTCTGTACATGCATATAAATTCTGATAATGTTTAGGCAAACAAATGTATCTGTTTTTTACCTATATGAGATGAGTATTGGTCTAGATGTTTCCTATAGGTGCTTCATGTTCTAACACTTTTTAATATGTGATAAATATTCAATATTATGCATTTATTATCATTTGAAAATTGTAGTGCTACATATGGAAAAATAAAACTATATGTCCTTGCTATATGTGTTTATTTTTAAGTGAAAAAGAATGCATATGCGTGTAATTAAGATAAGTAATGATTTATTATGCATGCTATTAAGCAGAGTTTTTTGAACTGGCCAGTCTAGAATTTAAGGAGTTAAATGAGAACAGTGTAGGACTCTCTTGATTGGTTGTAATAATTCTAGGTTATTTTATGTGTGGGAGGAATTCTGTTAATTCTCTCCTTTTCTAAAAGAAAATTATCTTCATTTGTTTTTTTTAATTTTTATATCTTTACTATATTAATAAAGGCATCATCAATAGCTTTAAAATTTGTCAGAACCACTGCTGTAATATAAGTTCACATCTATGATTTGTTTATTTGGTTGTAGAAGCAACTGAAACAATAGAAATAAAGGCATGAAATTATCTGAGTTATCTCTCAGTACTAACAGAAGATAAAAATGCCCATGCACTTATGTAATACAAAAAATAATGTGGGGTTTTTTTTTGCTTTTTGCCCTGGATATGTGGCTGAAATAGAGTAGAGAATGTAATGAAGATGGATGTTGAAATTAATGTTGAAGCTTGAAAACATTTTAGTCCTTTTTGACTCCTGTAGAGTTCAGATGCTAAGATGATTTGTTTTTCCCATAATCCATGTGTCATTAAATAAACCCACATTCATTGAGTAAACTGCATTTTTCTGAGTCCACGAATAACTAAACATTTCTTAGTTCTGAAACAGTCTAAAGGACACTCAGTTACTACACTGTATACTTGTAGAGTATTGGATAAAAATTTTTCTGTTTGCCCTCAGGTATTTTGAAACTAAAGAGCTTTTTTTCACGTGACTATTTTTGAATGGCTAAGTGAGTAACGTGAGTCTCATCAGGTATTATATATCACTGTGAGTACTTCCTGTTGGGCTTGTTAAAAAGTACTGTGGTGGAAAGGAATCAGGATTCCATGTCAAACAAACCTGAGTTCACGATCCTTAGCTGTTTTTATTAGTTAAACTCAATGCTGGTTGAATTCTAGAGATTCAGTTTATTCATCATGTATTATATAAAAATAATTGTATCAAGCTAATAATGTTAGAAAGATAAAGTGGAACATTATAGGTAGAGAGTTTTCCTTAGTTTACACACTCAAAAAGTACTTTTCTTTGCCCTATTTACTTACCTTCCTCCAGTGAAAAGCCTAGTTTTAGGATTTACGTTCACCAAAATTGAACTCTGAAGGAAGTGAGTTCCAAAGGTAAATTTTGGAAAGTCATTTGGGACCCATTGTTCAATGTTTGGCCAACTCTGATAATAATTTTTTACATTAAAACTGATCAATAATTATTTTCAAAATACAGAACAAGACTTCTCCTATTTCTTATTGTTAATAAAATGACTTTTGTTTTTGACATTTGAAGTGTGTAATAATAAAAATTATATAAGGTAGAAACAACTTCCTTTAGTGAAACAGAATATTTTGACTTTGTATGGAAGCTTATTTTCAGTCCCAACTTAAATAATACAAAACTTAATTTCCGTTTCCTAGTATTAAATTATAAACCATATATTCCTGGTTTACAGTGGAGGACTACATACACTTAGAGGCCTGGAAATATTGCTTCAAATGAGGAGATGTTAAGTGTGGTAAATGGCTACTCCACAAGCATAGTTTCCTGCTATGTAGGGCACATAAATATTAGATTTAGTCTGAAATGGTTGAAAATGTTTCCAACATCTTTTAACAATTAAAAGAAAAAATGTGAGGCTCTGAGAAGATCTGATTCATTCAGCATATTTGTATTCTGATTAAAAGAACTATTTGATCCTACACAGTAAGTGCATGGAAAAAAGCTGGCTAGCTATTTGATTCAATGTGGTTGTTAGAGAAGAAAATATGGCTCTTATGCAGGGTTTTAGCCTTGTGTAGCTTTGTGATTGTTATTTGTTTACCCACGGTGGAAATCTCCTTATTAAATTGTGGGCAAGAGGCACTTTTATTGGTTTCCCGAAGAGTAACTGCTTATTTCAGGAAGCATTAGATTAACATACAAGATGCAGATCTCTGGAGTTGATCTCACAACAGAACTAGAGCACACTGACTTGATACTTAGACATGTGCAGGAGACAGACAGTTTCCTAAAGGGCTGGATGCAATTTCTTCTTTTAGTTCTAAAAACAATTTTAACAAATTTTTTGACCCATAGTAAAGCTATGGGCACATACATCAAAAAATGAGGTTCGATAAAGTTTCCTCTTTTGTTCTAAGAGTAGGCAGCAACTGAGATTTACATGGTCATAAAACACTACTTAAAAATAAAAAGCTCAGTCCTGTACATACAGATGTGCCATTGTTGGTCAGAATATGCTCTCATTAGCTGTTATACTATCAACACTGTTATCAACATGGCGCTGATCTTGCACTATTTCTTCTTCTCCACTCCTGGCTCTGCACTCCTATTCCTGGGCCACTTAAGCCGTACATCTTGTGTACTAAACCATATGGAGCATGTTTTTGTATGAACTCTCATGATTAAGGACATCTGTCTCAGTTTCTACATTAGCCTTCAAGGGATCTTTGCATCATTTAATGGTATAGCAAACAGCATGATTTTTATCATGAAGTTGGCTACATAGCTTTACTGGGGATTCCACTGTTTTCTTGCCTGAAAAAAAAACACGTGGATGGATATGTATTTTATCTTTCTCTTTTCTTCTTTCTTGCTTTTCTTCCTCTTTTCTTCCCTTCTTTCCATTCTTCCTTATTTCTGTTCACACTTACTGGATGTCCACCACATGGTAGGCAGGGCTTATAATATTCCAGATTGCAGCTTTTCAATACTATAAAGACTGTCTGCAACTCTTCCAGAAGATTGAAAAGGAGGGAATACTCCCAAACTTATTCTATGGAGCCACCATCACCCTGATACCAAAACCAGACAAAGACACTACCAAAAAAGAGAATTACAAGACTGTCTGCAAATTAATGCAATTCACTTTTTCATTCAATTGCTTGTTTGGGACATAATTTGGATTCCCTGAATGATTTTTCCAAATGTTTTATTATAAGTAACATGACTCAGATTTGACTCAGATTTCCTGAGAATATTATTAAAGAATTTATCCAAACTGTCTACATGCCTCATGAGATAGCAACACAAAATGTTGATAGTTCTGTATTGAAATTCTACTAATTCTTCCTGCTTTAGAGATGTTCATCACAATTTATTCATAAGTATACATGATATTCAATATTACCATTCATGTGTATGATAGTATTTAATTCATATAAATTAAATCAAATCAATGTTTAATCACTTTTAAATGGATATAGTAACATTAAATAGATAAGAAATACAGTGATATGTCATTAAACTCTTACAAACACTAGAAAATAGATATGAAATATGTAGCTCTTAAATCAATTACATTATATATTGCTGTTGATTTCAGTTTATAATTTGTAAAAGATCCTCTTTCTTTGTTGACGCAAAGATAAACTGTATTGAAAAAACCTGATTAAGGAAAAAGTCTAATTTAATGTAAACTACATTGCAGACTTTAGTCATTGTTTTTTCTCATGGGTAAATTATCACTAGTCTTATTTATTGCTAAAAGTAGTTTTCAACTATGTCTGAATACATTTAGGAGTCTCAGTGAAACAATATTGACTAGTGAATACTGATTATCTCTGGATGTCCAGGTACTGTGTGTAATATGCTAAAGATACAGAGTCAAACAGGATATTGTCCCTGCTCTGGTGGAGGAGTCTACTTTTGTTGGCACTGAGAGTTTTAGAGGAAGAGATAGAGGCAATACAGATAGACTTTGTTTTCAAAGGTATAGTTTCATAAATAAAGTAGCAGCCAAAATCAACACATTTAAATCATTGATGTGAAGATATTAATAGTTCTCTAATGCAAACATAATTTGTGCTATAACTTGTATTTATGTCTCATTGCTGAGATAAAATTCATCCATATCTCAGCTTTCCTTTTACTATAAAAACTGTATTTCAGGTGGCATTTTGAAATATGGAACACTCCTTTCGACTAAGAACTTTCAGGATACCTAAGAAAGTCATCATCCATCTTTATAGAAGAAACAAATGGAGATACAGGTGTGAGGGACATTTTGACTTTCTGTTCTAAACCCTGAATGTCCTATTTTCCCCATATTAGACCATGCAGAAACAATACCAAACAATGTTCAGTATTCGATGTCAGAATTAAAGTTCTCAAATTTTAAAGTATGATTCTACCAATTTTGATTTTAAGTCTTTTGACACAAGGGTGAGAAACTAATATTTTATTGACTGTCTTGTGTGGGACAACACTTACAAAATATTTCTTTTAATCCTTTACTATAATTATGATGTAGATATGATTTTCTTTATTTTATAGATGTAGAAACTGGGTCTTCTAAAAGATCATACCTTTGCCTAATGACAGCGCTAGTAAATAACAAAAACAGGTCAGTCTAATTCTAAACCCACTGCTTTAGTTTCTCAGAAAATTGAAATACTTTAACATTTTATACTTATTGGTGGTGGCAGATATTCTTTTTGTTGTCCTGTATTGGTTACCCATTAAGATCTACAACATTGCTCAGCATACAGCAGAGTTTCAGTGGTTTGTAATCAGCTGGTCAATCATTTCAAATTATTAAGCACTCAAATACCAAACCCTATGCTAGTTGTCTGGGATTTAAAAAATAATAGGAAGTGAAATGAACACCTATGAAGTTTCCCTTGTTCTTAAAAATGTTCCCTCATAATGTATCTCAAGTCACAGGAAATTTCTACTGTAAAATTTTAAAAATCTACATTCTACTTGGAAAAGGAGTCATTTTTGCTGCCCTCTCTGTCTTCCTACCCAAAAGCAAGGTTTATGCCACTTTGCTGTGCTCATTGATATAATTTCTATTTGGTTCATAGATTCTATTATTGTTTTTCTTTTTTGAAGGACAGAAAAAGTAAAAAGTGAGTTAGTTTAACTATAGCACACCTACCACTCTTCAATTATTAAAATTTTTAAAAAGTAAATGCATTTATAATACATTCAAATGCAGTCTGAAACTCTGCTGGGAAGTAATGCTTTTAGAATAAATTTTCCAATCTGGCTTACTGGAAATTTTTAGAAATAAGTAAATCTTAATGAGTTTCCATCTGTAAGATTTTCACATATCAGGTCCTAGGGAAATGCTGAATGCTAATGCCCTCAAGTTTTGCTGAAAAGGTATACTCTTATAACTCTTCTTATCTTTAACATTTTACCCACTTAACTTCACCAGAAGTGGTGTTTTCATAATGCATGACAACAACAAAGACAGAATGACAGGAAGAGAGAAAAGTGCCATCAGGTTCAGAGTCAAAAGGAAAAAAAAATACCTCTTTTTTTAAATAAAGAAAAATTAATACATTTGCAAAACACTTTTTGAAATTTACTTAAATTCTTTATTTCCGTCTTAAATCCAAAATCTTATTTGTGAAACTCTTTATGTGTGTGTGTGTGTCCATATGAGTATTGTGGTAGAAGAGACATATATCATGTGTGGTTGACTTGTTCTTAAGAATTTGCTGTCAAAAATATGCTTAGTTAATTGATACCAGCAATTGAAAAATTATATTGATAACTGATACTTATAATATTTTGTGCCTGAACTTTTCTTATAAAATTCTCTCTCGTTGTCTTTCATTCTTTTCCTTTCTTTCATGTATTTAATAGGAGTTTGGAATTAGGTCATGTGACCACATGATTAAGTCTCTCATTCAAAATCTTTATTAGGATGTCGGAAATTTAAAAGTGACTTAATTCATGGATGTGATGTCAGAGACGAAATATGAGAAGAAGGGGTGTTTCTAAATGCCTTCCAATAACAATGAAAAAGCGGAAGTTATTTGGGATCTCATAAGATGGTTAAGGAAAAAGTGAAACCTGAAACTAAGGAAACAAAAGTTTAGACAAGATAATCCCAACATCAGAGAGAGCATTTGTCATTGTCAGAACTCCAAAGAGCAATAAAGCTTTAATCCATTTCATGGACCCCAGGCCTCATGGTCTAGTAATTCTTATGTCACCAAACCATCTTATGATCTGTATGAAATTACAGTGTGTCACCACTCTACATCTGCAATCTTAATGTTTCCGTCCTCTGATTGCATGACAAGAAAACTCTTGAACCAGAGCACTCCACTTCACAGGAGTTGGACAGAACCAGCTGCTCACAATTTTGGAGTTTTACAAGGGCTTTTTAGTTCCAGAGTCCCTGTCTGACCTGTGTCCATCTTCAGAATTCTTCAGGAAAAATTGGGGTTGTCTTTTTGTACCTTAAAACATTTTTTAAAATACTGAGAAAGATTTCCAAAACTAGCTAGAGACTCACATTCCTCTTCCTATTTCTTTCAACTGTGTAACAGCTGTGAAATCTAAAAAGTGACCATTTTAAGTTATATTCACTGATTTTAAAACAAATCAGTTTTGATGGTTTCTTTGCCCCCCTTCAAAGAAGCATCTACCAAATTAACATCTACCAAAATTGCTGTCATAATGGATTATGGTTTTTTTTTAATTTTTGTCATGAAGCATCAAAAGGGATTGTTGACTTTTTACCTGGTATGAACAAACTAAGGGGAGTTTGGAAATGTAATCAATGGAGAAGTAAATTTCAAATTATACCTATCTCTTCAAAAGTCTTTGTGCCCACCTGTTCTATTCCTGGAAATATGAACTTTTGCAAAGTTCTCTGATAGCCCCCTGAATGGCCAAGGATATTTTACTTGGCATTAATTCCCCTCCCACATACTGTTCAGTTAAAACAGAACTGGTAGCTGAACAACTGCCCCTGGTAAGAGCTGTGCAGTTTATATGCTTTGCCTAATCTTTTCTGTAGAAAATTTTGCAATCTAAGTGTGTTAGAAATCAAATCAGGGTCATTAGGAAGTCTCTGCTCAAAAAAAGGAAATTAAACTCTTACAGTCATGTACCTGTGCTTCCTGTGGCACGTGATTTTATATTCCAAATTGTGCTTTCATTTTTTTTTCCTACTGCAGACAAATAACATCAGCATCACATCAACTCAAGTTATAATTGATTCATTACCAAGGATCACAATGAATGTGCCTTGCTTGTAATTATAATCTAGTACAAATTACGTACATTTAAATGAAAACACAAAGAGCTCCTGGGGTGGGAGAAAGATGCCGGTTTACACAAAATGCTATGCATTGGAGAAGGCAGTAGTGGGGTTGTGACTAATTAAATCTGGAAAGTTACATGCTTCACTCCTCCAATTGGTGAATCTTTATACCTGTTCCTTGTTAAAGTCTCTAGAAAGTGCAGCTCTAAACATCTGTTTAACTGTGCTCATTCTGTATCATTTGAATTCATTTGAACACAGAAGACTTTTCATTAGGTATTTGTTTTGCAGACCACATGCTGGGAAACTATTCTGAGTCACAGCACAACATTTCCTACCGACCTGATGGTCAGAGTCTGAAATAATTTTGTGTTTGTTTTGTGTTTTATTAGTTTAGAAATTCTATGGTAAAATACATCGGGCACCCTGATCATCAATTGTTATCTGTTATAGTGTGTGCAAGTTGTATCTTTTCAGAAGAACTATTGATTTTTCCTTCAATCATGTCTTAGTAGATTGGAAGCTAAGATTTCTTAGAAGTAGTTTAATAATTGAGGAGTGAATTAAATGCCCACATTTCCCGGGACCCAGCTGGTATAGAACACAATTTTTATTTCATCAAACCTAAATTAATTCAGTGCTATGTGTCTTTTTTATATTGGTTATATAATGCATAATGAAATTCTCTGAGAATATGAATTATCTCCGATCTGGTTGCCGTTATGAAACACTTCATACCAAGTGAGTGTGAGGCCACCTTGCAGAGAACAATGGAAAATAAGTAGTCAGCTTTCATCGGAGGGAAATGTATAATTATGAGTTAACCTTGAAAAATAACTCTTCAAATAGAGGGATACTTAGTTTTCTTTGGAGTGAATCACTTTATCCTGAAATAGTGTCCAAGACACTAAGAGCAGACCAGCCCCAAACAGAAGAGCTTGCAAAGGCATTGGGCTATAAATCACTGTGGGGCAGGACTGACCTGGAAGCAGTGCCAGGAGGAAGTTTCTTTGATAATTTACAGTTTCTCATGCCCCACTATAAACTATGAGATGTGATACCCCTTATGTCAGTGAAATGTTGACTTGCTTGCCTTTCTCTGCATGGCTCCAGGATTGATCCAATGTCTCTTCCATGACTTAATTAGTTTGATGTGGCTAAACATGTGAACGGTAAATGTTCTGATGTCCCGGGAGGTCCAGAGGAAGGGAAAAAAGAGGCAAAAGGAATCTATGCTGCTTGGGCCAGGAGTTACCTCACTGTCACTTCCAGACTGGCAGAGAGAGAATTAGCGATGTTCCTTCTGCAGCCATCAGCAGGTCACGGTGCTTTCCTGCTCATCCATTGGACCTGCGGCTGTAGAGAGCAGCCACCTGGCTCTCTTTGGGGAACTGGGCTGCATCTCGGGATGTGAGACTCAGAAGGAATGGAATCTCAACGTTTCCGACTACTGTTTAACCATAGCCGCTCAGTGCTTGTTCTTTGGTTGCCAACATACACTATGTCAGAATCATGATTTTTGACAGAAAACGGAAATGCAGGAGATGACATAAAATTGAAAGCAGTGACATAGATCAGAATCGATTTGAGGGAAAAGCATCTTCATATACACAAATTCTCCCCTAAGACATGATCTTTATCTATTACTTTTGACCTCACCCTGACCTCTTTTTAAAATCCTGTTGCCATGAACTAAAGCAATGAGGTCACCTCAACTCTTCCTTGACAGCTTCCTGCTAACAGTTTAGATCCTTAAATAGTTCTGCATGTTTCTCCGGGCTGCTTCAGCCAGACCAGCCAGTCACCCTGAGGTCTGCAATATAGATGCCATATATTAAGGCTCTTTATGGCTAGAAAAATGACACGTGGTACTTATAAAGTCAAACTGAAATATGTCTAATTTTGTCACAATGTTTGGGAAAATTGCAACTGAACATCTTCAAAGAGATTTTAGTGATTCCAAACAGTCTCCAGCCAGAGGCATGGTCAGGGATAGAAGTAAAACTGCTTGAATGAAGGAAAGATGTGAGAATGTTAATTTACATCTACATTATCAGAGCTGGTTGTGAAAATGTTTGCATACAAGACATTTTATTAAGAATAACACATGGCATAGACTGAAGAGCAGTGTTTGTTTTTCAGTGAGGCTAATTCCAACTCATTTTTAATATGTATCTTCAGGCAACAGTACAGCTGGCTAGTGACCTCTTGCAAAAATACTGAACAGAGTTCTTCATTTGTCTAATACAAGAGATAGTGTATGACCCAGGACTAAGGCAAATTTATCATCCTGACAGGAAAAGATAAAGCATCTAATAACTGAGTGATACCATATGTAGACTCTTTCAGAAATATTTAGGACTTCTACCCCGTATAATAGCTATCTCAGTTTTATCTGCATCTTCTCTTTTTGATATCGTGTTGTTGAAGTCAACAATATAAATTCAATGACTCACTGAACTTCTGCTTGTGAAGACCTGATGGATGGTTCTAACAGGGAAAAGGTATGTGCAGGTGGGAGCTGAACCTTTATTCTCAAGGAGCATCAAGCCAGACACAAATCAGTCAAATCAGAACTTGCTGCTGTGCAGACGGGGAGCTGTTCGTGGAGAACAGGATGCTTCCACATACCGTTTTTATCTCCTATCAGATGTAAGTGATTCCAGTCAGCCTTGAATAAAACTGTACAGAAGGAAATGTTTATCACTTTGTCTCAAAACAAATTAACCTTTCAAAAATATTTAAACTCTATCAAATATAAATTTTCCCTGATGCACGTGCAAGGGAAAGAGGACTTCCCGGCATGAGACTTTGAGAACTACCATGAGTTAGAGCATTCTTTAAACGTCTTCTTATAGGACCTCACCTGGCCTCATTCCTGCCAAAAATAAACACTTCTTAGGTCTCTAGTGTCACAATTTCAGGTCCAAGAAGCACTTGATAAAACTATTCTGATTTTTCTTTTGGAACTTTAAGTGTCAGACTTGAGCTCTGAAGCTCAAGTGACAACCTGATTATCTAGGGAATTACCTCAGAGCCATGAGAAAGGAGTTCTCAGTAGCAGAGTTTTGTTTTGCCAAAATATAAAATGAAGAGTGAATACAGCAAGAGTAATATATAATACCGCCACGTGTGCTCTAGGTTGGAATGGTATCTGATGAAAAGATTCAGGTTTAGAAATGAGCAGTCATAACCTCACAAGTTTTGATCATTCATAAGAGTGCAGATATTATTTCAGCATTCGTAATCACAGATCAACAAAATTAATTTTTTTCATATAGGAACATTGACTAAGTAAAATTATATCGGGGTTGGTTTATGTGTGTGTGTGTGCTTCTTCCTGCTAAACTTCAGCTAGCTGGTACTAGAACAAAAGTGCCTCTGAAATGGAAATGTGGATGTCTGCCGGAGACAGGGCTACACGCTAGCACTTGCTGATGTGGCCTTAGAGGATGCTGTGCAAGAGGGTTCTCAAACCTCAGAATTCTTATTTTAGTAAATTCTTTCATCTGTTGTACTTTTGCAGTTTAAATCAGATGACATTGCTGCTTGTCTAATATAAGATGATGCATTATGTTGAAGTGGAAGAAATCCACACAGTGACAGGGATACAGCGAAAGCTCAGGCTTCCATTTAATAATTGAGTGATACCACGTGTAGAACCCTGAATGTTTACAAAACTGTGTGGGTGGGTTTATGGAACCAGGCCTTTTCCTGGATGTGGAGACCTGTTTACAGACTTACTCCAGTAGAAAGAGAAAGATCGCTGGGCTTGATCAAAACACCCTTTGGGAAGGGCTGGCCAACTTGGATGGGCTTTTAATCTTCAATTTAAAAACAATATTAGTATTAAGTTTGTTTTTTACTATTTCTTCATTGGAAAGTTGACTCAGTTATTATGTTGCCATTTCACACTTGACTTGGGCTGTGTATCCTTTATGAATAGACATGCATTTTATTGTATTTTAACATATTACAGGATTTGTGTTTAGTATTTTAAAATGTGATAGAAGAATTGGTCAAGTAAAACAATTATCACATTATCATTGCAAGGCACAAAATGGTCATGCAAATAACATCTCATAGGTGATGATCAATGCATTTCACTTCAGTCCCCCTTGGACTACAAGCATATGTCTTCCTACTTGAGAGGGCAGGGAGTTAGACCTCTGGTGCATCCCCCGCCATCCTTGGAAGAGTGCTCATGAAAATTGCTTGGAGAGACTGTGTGACAGGACCCCCATGCTAAGTTCAGGGTGTGTTTGCCAGTTGACTTTTGTATTTTTTTTGTTTGTTTTGCTTTTTACATGAAATATTGTAAAGAAATGGTTAGAAGTGTCCATCAACTGAGAGTGTATATTGTTCTGTAATCATTCAGCCCACATACTTGTCTTATCCCAGGCTCACAAGAATGATTTTAAGGACTTCCACAAAAGAAGATTCTAGTTTTCATAAGCAATTTATTTTACCGTTTAACTTCATGAAGTGCATGATCCTGTCTGACATACCGTCTTAAAGACGTAAATTATTTCCATATCCTCGAGATGTAATCTGGGTGATAAGAGGGAATTTTTAAATACATACTCCTATAAAAACTGATGAATTTAAAAATAGTTTTTAAGGACTCATTTAGCTTTCAGCTACCAACTTAAATAACCCTGGTCACTTTAGAATCCTTTTTTTTTTAATAATTAATTTTAATTAAAAGTCTAACGATGAACACACTCTTTTGTAATACAAAATGAAAAGCATTACATATAAGGTTAATATCTGCTTTGTTCGTCACCCCCAATTTCCCAGAGGCAGTCACTGGTATCAGTTTGGTCTGTAACCTTCTAGCACTCTTTCTCAGGATTCATGTAGACCTACAGAACCCGAGAAGGTATGTATGTATGTCTAAATATGTGTGTGTGTCTGTGTTACTTACACATAAGATTTTTGTCAGTTGCTGAGTGTGACTGCTCAAGTGTTCATTCCAGAACTAGGAAAGAACCCCAGAATAGGTTCAGGGATCCACTGGACTCACTGTCAGATGGACCTGAGCACAAACTCCCTTGATCACTTGACCTCCACAAACAAATTCCTACTCTGATTTGTGGACCACATTTTGGGTCTCTACAAATTAGTATCAGGTCAGAGCTGATGTACAGTAATCTGTGAAAATTTCAATTCTTTCCCTTTCCCCAGTGAACAGTCATCCTGGTAAAGGGCCAGAGGTCCTTCGGGGAAGGCTGGAGAAACAACAGTATAACTTTTATTTTGTCAGTGTAGCGGGGTCCTTCCTCCAGGAGACCTGCCCCACTTCATTCAGGGCGTTCAGAATCTGTGCTTATTCCCTAATAGCAACTCTCTAATTTTGTCAGGCTAATATATGAAGATTTATCCTATTATTCTGGAACTGTTCTGTAGTGTTAAACAGCCATTCCCATAGTAACAAACATTTTTATTATTCCCAAGTTTTTTTTTTAACACACTTATAATGTACATTAATGCACATTTCCTCTTGAACATATGCAGGTGTTTCTTTTGGTTACAGCCTAAGAAATAAAATACTAAAACACAAAAAAATTTATAGATTTCCAGTGTTGTACCAAACTGAATCACCACTAGCACTCTATAAAACCAAATTTTCTTACCATTGAGAGCACTGAATGATATAAATGGGAAACTGGAAGCATGAAAGAGTGGCATCCTTGCCAATGTGATGTCCACTGTACATGAAAAGAGCTAGTCCTCCCAAGATCACAAGTACACACTCCCTGTCTGAGGAAGCAGGGAATGGTACCTGCGGTCCCCCACCCTTTCTCCTCAGAAAGGGGCTCAAGAAAACTGCTTGGAGTGACTGTGTCTTAGAGGTTCCTAAACCATCCTCAGATTTGATGATTCACTGGAAGGCCTCAGGAGATTTTAAAAAGCTGCCACACTCATAATTATAGTTTATGACAGTGAAAGGATGCAGATTAAAATCAGCAAAGGGATAAGTTGCATGAGGTGATGTCCAGGAGAATCAGGCACAAGCTTTCAGGTGTCCTTTCTCAGTAGAGTCACATGGACTTGCTTAATTCTCCCAGCAGTGCTATGTGACAACCCACACGAAGTGCTGCCAACAGTGGAAGCTAAGCAGAGTGTTGGTGTTTAGGATTTGTCCTGGGAGCCAGTTGTACAGGCATGTGATGTCTACTTGGACTGAACTTAGTTATTCAGACACCAGCCACCCAGACAAAAACATGCATTCACTATAAATCATATTGTTAGCATGCATTATCTAAACATACTGCTACCTACAGGCTCCGTGACTCAGGCGTAAAAAAAACAGTCTTATCAGTTAGAATATTACAAAGACTCAACACTCATCTCCCAGGAGCCAGCCAAGAGCCAGTCCTGAAGACAGTATTTCTTGGAAATGTGCAGATTTGAGCAACTCACATCCACTGAGTTAAATTTTCAGATTTTTCATTGCTATTATGTATAAATACAGTATTTTTATAATGATCTTGTATCCTACAACTTTGGTAAACTCATTATTACTCTATATTTTTTTCTGTCTTTTTTAGCACCTATAAAGACCCTTCTCCTTTAATCTCAAAAGTTACTTTTTAGTTATATTGATAGTTATCTTTATCCTAATGTTCCATTATAGTCTAATCTTTAAATTGCAGGAAAACTTTTTTTAGTATTTTTATTTAAATACACTGCTGGAAATGATGTGTTAATATTTAAAGAATTTTTGCATTTTTGTTCCTAAAATTAGATTGATCTACAACGTCATTTTGTTGCCCGATATTTTTCTCATATTAGTGTTGGTTAAAATCTTATCATAGTCGTAACTTCCCAAATTTTCACTCACCATTAAGTTATAAACTCTCCAGATTTCTCAATCAACATCTTCTAAATTATGGGCTTTAGAAAATGTTGTAATAGTAAACTAAGAGATCTAAATTGTGCTTTTTAAATTTACTTATCCGTCTGCATTCACAAATTTATTCTGAGTCCATGATTAGTATTATTTACCTTAACTTAGAGATCCATTCTACTGTCCTAGTATATACTCAGCCATCACATCTCTTTCATTTTTATATGTTCACCTTTCATAAATGTATCTTATGGCATTAATTGAGACCTCTTCTTTTTGTCATAAAAATACAACTTTTATCTCAATTTGTGTAATTATGTAATACCACACAGAACATGAAAAAGGAGATGACTAGCTGTCCTTTCTCTTCTATGTTTTTTACACATAATTCTGATATAAATTTAAAGCTTGTAAGTGTTCAATTTCCATTGCACTGACGAGCTCACTTATACTTAAGATATGTGAATTAGATATCCAGTTTATATAAAGTACATTCTTTGAAAGAGAAGATAAATGCAAATGAGATTCACAGTAGGGAATTCCTAACTTTTCAGCCAAATCATTTTCTTCTTTTCTGAAAAAGGGAACACAAGAACATTCACTTAACACTTACCACCAGAAAAAGACTCACAAACTCAGTAAAACATCTATTCAAGTTCTTTTATAATAGGAATGACAATAGTGCCTTACGTGTCGAGCCGTAGCCACTATTTCTGTCCTCAGTTCAGCCACAGGGCAAGAAATTCCCAAAGAAGCTTCCATTTGACTCCAGTGGGATGTAGAAGTGATTCTTCCTGTCCACCCCAAAAAAGATTATGATGAAAAGAGAATTAAACTAGGAGCCAGAACACCTGATTAGCCTCTTATCTTCGTCATAAATATTGTGAGACATTGAGCAAACCGCATTTTCATCTCTGTGAATATTGCTTCCATGTAAGATGAAGGGGTCAAAATAGATACCTCTAAGGTCCACTCCATATCGAGAATTCTATGATATTATGTTGATTAGAGTCATAGTATCTAAGTGTTCCTTGATAGCTTAAAACTGGAAGTTTAACCTTCATGCTAGAAACACATTTGATGTTGAAATTAGCTGATTTATTTTGAAAGAGCTTAGCTTTGATCTAATGCATAGATTCAGGACATCATGATGTGTTTTAAACACAATTTAAACATTAAATGACAGTCTGAAGAGAGAATTACTGCAACATCCAAATTTTTAAAAAGAACTTGTATTGCAATTTTATCCTTAATTAGCCGAGTTTCAAGTAAAGTCCTTACAAAAAATAGACTGCTATTTGTTTATTTGCTTTATTCCAAAGAGCCTTTACACAGAGCTTCAACTAATAGTGGTAACAGAATATAGGTAAAGCTTTAATTTATCACAAATATATATTTTTCAATATTTACTGCAACACATTATTAGATATTTATTTACATGATTTAAAATTAAGTATAAAATTTTGGGTTTAATAATGACTGGATAAAAATACATTTGATATAGCACAGGGAAATACATTCAATAGCTTATAGTAGCTTATGGTGAAAAAGAATATGAAAATGAATATATGTATATCAATGTATGACTGAAGCATTGTGCTGTACACCAGAAATTGACACATTGTAAACTGACTATACCTCAATAAAAAAAAAAATCAGATTTCTATATTGAAGGATCCCCTTCCTAATCTAAATGAAATCTTAGGAAAATGATTCAGCTCTGGGATACATGGTTTAATCTCTGTTCATGACTTTATTATTATCGTTGGTTATATTGTATTTTATATCATTTATCGAGTAATAATCCCTTGTGCTTTTCAATGTATATTTTAAACTCCAACTAAAATAATAATGCTAAAAAAATGAAAAAAAAATTTTAAAGTTTTAAAATTAAAATTTTGATAGAAATCAATATAAATATAAGATTCACCAACCAAAATTGGACTCACTTTTAGTGTGGATTATATTTCTCTCTTTTGTTAATCTTCATTGCGGAGGCAAACTTCTTACTATAGCTTATGTTTTAATTAATTTTTTCCTTCCATTATATTTCTGTGGATGTTGTGTACAAATTATTTATATTTTGTACTCAAATTTAGTTTAACAAAATTAAAAAACCCAACATACCCAATAACCACTTGAAAATATTGATCTAAGTTTTGGAATTAAAAAGATTATTTAAAATGGTGGTTCCAAGCCCTAGATCTGATTCACTCAATATAAAGTCTATATGAAGTTAAAAAAAAATGAGATGTGAGAAGCAATTAGTGATAAAGTTGACAAGCAAATATTAAAAAAAATTTTAAGATATATTGCCAGTTTTCTGAGTTTAATTTTACCTAATATAGGGTAGTTTTAGAGGAATTTGTTGAGATATTTATTGTATTTACTGGTAAGAGCCACCTATTTTTTCTTTCAATGTCTCATTTCTCTTTTTTATTAATTTTCTTTTCTTCTTTAACAGTGTAGAATGTTTTAAGTTGACATAACAAAGAAGAATATGACTAAGTTCTTGCTTCCAAGAAGCTTAATATCCACTTGGAAACTGAGAATATTTACCAAAAAAAAAAAGAAAGAAAGAAAGAAAGAAAGAAGAAGAAAAAAGAAAAGGAAACCTAAAAGTATAAATTAGTTAGTGGTTAGTGCCAAATTAATTTTCTCTATTATAAAGCCAGGAAATTAAAATGAATGAAGATAAGACATTTCTGCAGTGTAAAAAGGAATTCAAATTGACAAGACAATGTATATAAAAAATAAAAAAGAAATATACTCATTCCTCCTATAGTGAAGAGCTCAAAAATATAGACTCAACTAGGCAGATAGCACAGTCAGATACTAATGAGTAAATCATATATCTTTTCTGTAAGTAGAAAGATAGCAATTTTAGAAGTGTATTTTTAAATATTAAGAAAATAGTGTTTGAACAGTTTTCTTGAATACAATTTTATCTGTTTTTAGCAGAAGAAAATGAGGTTGAAAAGAAACAAATTTAGGGAGATGAATAAATCCAGTTTTGTTTTGCATAATAGGAATGTTGGAAATTTTGACAAACTTTTTGCATGAAGTGATGTATGCTAAACTAATGCTTTCAAAGGTTCTTCTGCCAGTAGTGTGTACATTGTATTTAAGGGGGCAAGAAGACAGCTGAGGAGATCATTAAATCAGCCATAGACGTATGAGTCGATTGCTTGGACTAGAAGATGATAATAGTTTTGGGAATGGAAAGAATGGGGAAAATGAAGGCAGCATGCAGTGGAGGGACTTACTGAATGTAATAATTAAGTAGATTGAAAAAAAGTCATGAAAAATCGCAAGAATGTGAGCTGAAAACTTAGAAAATGAACGCTCTACTAGAAGAAATAAAGCTGCTTGTGGGAGAACCAAGTCTGGGGGAAATTTTGATGTATTTGATCAACAAGCATTTAAGACAATGATTATGCATTTCTTTGACAACTTTTATTTAGGGCTGATCCAGAGAAATTTGGCAAATTTAGAAATTATTTCAGAGGAGTTTATAGTTGAAATCATTAGAAGATATGAAACCTCCAGGGGAGAAATAAATGAAGAGCAGAGAGGTAAAAAGTATAATGCAGTGGCATGATTTAAACAATGGCTGATGTGAGACAACCCAGGAAACAGAAATAGTCAATGGAGAGTAAGGGAGAACTGGAACCCTCTAATGCTGTGAAATCAGCGAAAGATTTCAAGGAGAAGATGTGCAGTGTCACATCGTTTGAAAAAAATAGGACTAATGATGACAAAGAAGAGCTTTGCCATTTACAAAAGGAGATCACCGGTTAACTTCAACAAAGGCACTTGTTAGAAGTCAGAAACCGCATCATGGGATTAAGTCATGAGTTAGGAAATGGAGGCATATAGCAAGAGTGGAGTGTTCTTGAGAATTTCGTACTGGGAGAGAAATGCACATAGGTCTCTGTTTGGGTTTAGGATTAGAAATTGTTCAAAACTGGTATAAATTTCTCATTTCTTTCAGTTGAGAAATTTGGTTCAGAATGCATTTGGTTCAGAAGTAAAACAGAAACAGGCCATGAACAAAGCAATTCAGAACCAGGCAGTTCTAAGTTGGACTTACTGACATATCTGGGCTCTGTAACTATTCTCTGTACTGTAATTATCTACCTACGTCCAGGTTGTAACTTCCCAAAACTTAAAGAGTAGGCAAGTAAAACAATTGACTTTAAAATGTGTGGTAATTTGTACTTACCAGCCAAGAAAGGGTATCCAGGGAAGAGGAATAATTTAAGGAAAATGTATGTGTTAGCGGGGCTGGAGTCTCCAAGAAAAAGCCCCTAAACATTTCAAAGATGGAGCAAAGCACCACTGGAGTCAGGCCATTTGTCAATAGAGAAAGTTGTAAGTGGTAAGATGAAAGGTTTACTTTCTTTATTCCCGTGACCTTTGAGGAGTGTATAATCTAGGATCTTTGTTTTGTCCTCAAACCATACCGATGGTTCTAATCAAAAGTCACTTAGGGGTGATTATTTAAAAATAAACTTTTGGATGCTGTATTGTGAATTTTAAACACTGTCACCTATTATCATTTAGGAAAATGTATATATTTGTATTTTTTTGTCTCATTAAACACTGTTAATTTTTGTGTTCTCCAGCCAGAAGTTTCACTGGAATGATGACAGGGAAGGAAACAGATGCCCAGATTAAATATGTTATGATATATCACACAATATTGATAGCCAAGGCCACAGAGACTGTCAGTGGCAGACTGAACGATTTTGTCAACTCCATGTTAAGTTCTAGACTCTAAATCTGATGCAAACTGAAAATGTCATAAAAAGTTTAAAGGGCTGTAAATTCATGATACACGCGGCAAATAAGATAAATGAGTTAAAACCTAAAACATATTAATTTAAATTAAGACAAAAATTAGTATAGAATACATGATCAAAAAGTATGTAAGAGAGAATTCTGGGCATGAGGGGTTTCCTATGCTAATTATTATTTTAAACAATTGATCTCATTCATTCAAAATCACTTGTGCAATTAATAAGTACAAATGCTTTATTTATATATTTGTTTAAAATTATTTTCTTAATCAACAGATTTAAAAATAAGCTCACCTTTATTCTACATTACCTTAACATTATAATGCTGAAAAATACTTCTGCAGCCTGGTATTTGAAAAATAAAGTGAAATTTACCTTCAATTGCCCAAGAAGAATTACATTATCACACATTTAAAGTAAAATTTTCTGAAATTTGAATCCAGGAAACATCCTTCTAAATTTTAAGTAAACTTTCATTAAATACCTATTAGTTATCTTAATAAGAATAGTTCACTTCTATCATCTTTTCTTCTCTTTTTTTTCTCCTTTCTATTTGCCTTCTACCTGTGGTAGCTGGATTTTATACAAACTCTCGGTCAGTTTCTGCTATCTTGAGGAATAAATTATGGATTTGGAAGCAGACCTAAGACAACAGACAGAATTGTAAAGTAGGGAAGTAAAAGGTTTGATGATATAAAGACGTTAACATATTCGAACTTAGTGCTGTCAATGATCTGTCCTTAGGAAGCAAGAATGAGGCACCTAAAGGTCATGATGCTTGAGTAATTCAGGAAATGTTAACAAAAAAAAAAAGAAGAAGAAGAAGAAGTAAAGACAAGAAAATAAATGCTTGAGAAGTTATTGCAAGAAGATAAAATAATGATTCTACGGTATGTCATTCCTCACAGATACCAAAGTAATGCAACCTATGAAAGGCAATTGTCAACATATGGTAATGTGTAGACTGATGCTAATTAGACAGGTTTTTACTCCACACATAGTCTGGCCTTTGCAGTTCTTGGTAGTCATAAACACAAGGAGTTACTGATTTAACGACAGGCAGAATTTCCTGCTGAGCCAGGAAGAAGATAATGGCTTAGATTGAAGTTTTAAGTGTTAACTAGGAGACATATTCAAAACAGCTAACACTTACCGATTTTTTAGAGGAAGGACACGCTTGTATTAGTTTAGAGATATTATAGGAAGGAATGACACTATAACTTCATTTGGTTATTTACTAAGCAACAGAAACTTCTGAAATTTTCCCAGGTGCAATGAATTTATCTTTCATTGCTTTTTTTTTTTTTTTAACTGAGATAAGCACTGCCACAAGAAAGTATTAAAAAGGATACCATCAAGATATCCTACCCAACTCTTTCTGCAAATTAATTTAGGTAGATGAAGGAGGCAATACACATATACTTCTGTTAAAAAGGAGAATGACAAAAATATTTTGTCTAAATGGAGAAAATCTCAGTCTTGTCACTGTTCTCCAAAAGACAAATTGCTCATATCACCATTAGCCATAACTCTACTAAATTTCACCACGGGATCCCTACCCCGGCATTCTTGACTTATTCCTTTGAGACAACATAAAAGGGAGACTTTACAACAGGGTTGTAAAACATGAGGTCCTGTAGGTATTTTAAGTGACTACACATATGTATTTTGAGTATAACTTTTTCAGCTGAAAAATACATGTATTGGCCTTTTTTCCTTTACAACTAATATTTATCCCCAACTCAGAAAAGTAGATCTGAGAAAATAAGAAATTAGAAGCAAAATATAGTGAAACTGCCTAATATACACACAGTGATGATCACTGTCTGTAAATTGTTATAACTGAAACATTTTTCCTGGATGTGACATTGATAAAGTTCATGTGGATGCCCACGAAACAGGATACAACCGTTTTGTCTTTATGCAGTTTACAATATACCTTCCCAGAAGTGAAGTTTTATTTTAGCTCTTAAGTAAAATTCTATAAATTATCTCAGGAAACCGAGTCTCAGAAAAATTTAACTGATGTCTTTAAGGTCACAAGGTTAATAAGTATGAGAGATGAAACCAAATTTCTAGGTCTTCTGGTTCATTCCTCTTCAGTCTCTGTTATATTGTCCATGGAACACTGAGTTTACAAAGGAAAAGAGCAAAAGCGAAAGTGCAACCAAGTAAAAGAAACAAAAAGTGTAATCTGATTGTTTGTTTTCAGACAGAATAGAGAATGATGGCCTTCATTCTTGACTGCATCTAACTTGACCTTGAATTATGTACCCCTCCATTTTTGCCCCGTCTTTACACTAGCCCTATACTACGCTTGATCAGCCATGTATTTATTACTAGATCCCCAGTGGCTGGAAATAGCACCTGGTGCATAGTAGGTATCAGTAAATATTTACAGAATAAATAAATTGCATTTTGAATCTGCGAAACTAATATTTTTAACACACCAACTGAATTAAGACAAGCCTTGAAATTGAACCACCCAGACTGTCTGTTAGCTAAACATGATTTGAATCACTTTGGTGTTGCTTTATTACTGTCACTCTTTGGGAATCTATTAATGGTATATGTTAATGTGTCAAACATCCTGGACAAACAGTAAAAATGAAACTGAAAAATGTCAGATTTTTTCTGGCTACAGTACAATTAAATAGTTGTGTTAAACATGAGACATATTTTGCCTGACACAGGAGAACGCTGGCCTGCCCACTCTCTTACACTATGCAAATGTTAAATAAATATTAAAGAACCAAAAGTAACTAGGTGGTATGCCATTTACTTCCTTTTAATCTATTGTTATCTTGGGGTCCACTGTGTAGCTATTCAGAGTTTTACTCAATATCTTGTAGTATATAAGCTGTACTTAAAAAATGCCCTTGAGTATATCTTGATTTTGTATGTAGTTTGATAGGCTCTCTGTTACAATTATGCTAGTTGTTTTAAGTAAAATGCTCATGTTATTGATGAAAATAAAATTGACCTCTTCTGAAAGCACGTATCGCAGTGCTTAAAGTTTATGATAGAACATGTGATGAGTTGGTCTTGATTCAATCACTAGAATAGAGATATAAATTTCCAATAGGACCACTGCATGGGACTCAGACACGTTCCACAGGATGTCTGGCCGTGGGGTGAACGGAGGGGCGAAGTGTGTGTTCTCTCTTTCACTGGGGGAATGTTTCTCCCACCAAGGCCCTTAACACTCACAGTCTGCTTTTCCCCCCAGGTTGGTGTCCATTAATCTTACCACCTCCTGCCCAGCTGAGTCAGCACTTCCAGGTTCAGCACTTTGTCTCCACAACAAGCAAATGGCTCTCTAGTTGTCAGATTTGCCTGGGAGGGACAGCAGCACAGTGGGAAAGGACCAGGCCTCAGACATTTACAGTCCAAGAAGACATTAATAATTTTTGCTCAAAATAAACAAACTTCTTTGGCGATTTGTTATCACTTAGATAATCTTAATGGTGAGAAAGATATGACTATTTCTCCAGCAAAAATTAAAACTTTAATTCCTCAAAAAAGAAACACAAATCAGTAAAGATGTCTGTCCATTATCCTCTTGTAAACTAAACTTTCCCAAACTACATAAGCACCCCTGAGCTTCAGGTATGTTTCATTCATTCACTTTTTGAATATTTGGGGATACTTATTCTATTTTCTATTAACTTATGTATAATGCTCTCGTTTTCCTGGAGGGGGAAATGTCAACTGTCTTTAGAATGGTCGTTTTATTTCATGCAGAAATAAAAGATCATTATAAATCACCTGCTGATTCTTGCTAAAGAAACACAAACATTTTTAGAAAAGTTACAGATTTCTAGATAAGCTAAATTCCAGATATTTCACAGATATGTGCACATATCTGAAAACAACAAAGTTTTTAAGTGCATACTTTTCCTGGATTGCCAGATTAGTTGATCCTGGGCTTAAGGCTGGATCCTTTAAAATCTGTGCTACAGTTTTGATTATAAACAACTACTAAATATTAATACATCATATTACAGACAGGATAAAGCAACAGAAACATTCAGATGTATGGCGTTTTCTCAGTGCTTGCTGTGTATTTCTCTCTTAAAAGGAGTTCTTTACAGCTTCCATTGTATAGTGTTTGATTAAATGGTTCTTATGGTGAGAAACTTTAAAATCCTTAAGGGCAGATAACATACCTTGTTCACAAATTTATAAAAAACAATGGATCTCACACAAACAAATGTAACAATGTTTCTTGAACTTAGTGATGGGAAAGCCAGCTCTCTGGCTTTCTGGTTGTGAATGCACATAGATTAACTTTAAACCCATCCTCCCCAAACTTCAGTGTGACGGAATTTTGTACGGTGCTTGTGTCAAACTTATTTTCAGGGGCCTCATATGCAGGTCTTCTTGTTTAGTAGACCTGAGTGTGGCTTCAGAATCTGAACTGACATCAGGCATCTAATTTTGACACAGGTTTTGTGGAGAATATTTTGAAAAACACTGTTTTTTAACAATTATACCATGTTGTCCTCCATGAGTCGATCACTGTATTCTATTAGGAAGCTAATTTTTAGAACAATGCCCTCTTACACTCCCTAAAGCTCCCATGATGTGGTGTATGCCCATGTTTTTGCCTGGAATAAGGCAGACGGTCTCTGGGAGGGATGCTCAGCTGATTGACAACTGGTAATAGTGGAAGGTCAGCACTAATTACTGTGCCTCATTTGCATGAGGCATTTTGAAAGATGGAAACTAAAGTGTCTGTGGCATTTTCTGCCAACAAATTACCTGGCTGACAGGAGGATGTCACTGCCTATCAGTGCTGATAGTGTGGAACTTGGTACTTGTGCAATTAAGGAAAAGTGAAATACTGCCTCAGTGGGTTACCTTCCTAGAAGTAATTACTACAGGTGTCAACAAGGCTGGAAAAAGAAGGGAGTCTATTTGCTGTTCTCTGAGTAAAGTTTGTGAAGGATGAAAGAGCTGATTCTGATGATCATCAAAATCTCTATCCCACCTCTCAGTTTACTTGTTTGTCCCTGATTGTAAGAGCCTGAGAAAGGCTCAGAAAGCCGGCAGTAATTAAGCAGACCAGAATGAAATCCTTGTTACTTATTCCATGCATTCCTGAGACATTTCTAATGTTCTGAAATACAATGTTCCTGGGTAGATTTCAAGAGCCAAGAGAAAGGATTAAGGACAGCAGGAATTGTTCGAAAAGAGTCGGACAAGAACTTATGGAGAAAACAAAGGCACTGGAGTCCACATTTTCTGGGGCCAGACTATTTGGAGCACCTGGGGTTTGGGCTTATGTATCCATAGAGATTTGTCCACTTCCTTCACAAATTTGAAACTGCTCTAAGTCTTTCCCCTTGGTTCTCAGGCTGACTACATGCCTCCCACCCAGATAAACCAGCGCCTCCTGATTGCCATAAATTTTCCTTGTGGCCACAGCCATCCAGTAGCGGTTTGGAGCCCCCTCTTGGAGATGGAACATGTCTGAACACAGGAACTGAGGGCTAGGCTGGTAAGTTGAGGTCTTTTCATCTGGTTTATGTAGCTCTGAGTTCACCACCATCATCAGCACTGATCGCTTCAGAGTTCTGTCGCTCTGTTCTGTGTTAACCCTCTCAGACCCCTCTGGCCTCTGGGAGACCTGACCCCTACTTTGAGACACACTGAACTGGAAATAATAACTCCCATATGGGAGAAGAATACTTCAGCCCCGAGAGCTTATCAAGCTTTGTTTTTTCTATGACTGCCAAGAAAAGGAGTGTGTGTTGGAAGCAATTCTCTCAGCTTATAGCTATTTTGATAGGGGTTCTATATTTAATAAAGGTTAAATCCATTGAAACTCTGAGTCAAAGGCACTTTTAATGGCCAACAATTTCACCTACTTTAGAAGCCCTCTCTTCCCACTCTCCCCAGGTCTCCTCAAAGCGGGAAACGGGTGACATTGCTTTAATAGGCAAACAGCCCTTCCCCCAAAGAATATATTGAATAAGTATTTCCAAGCTGAACTTGTACATCACTCTCATGTCTCTCTTCTCCACACAAAAGAAAGCTCTTTTGGTAATTGCGAGACTTAATTAGCCTGTGTTCACACAAAGGCTTCTTTTGTTCACCTATCAACAGGCTGCTTTCACTGATGGTTCTCTGACTCTCTGAAGACTATTCTTCTCCGAAGTTTTACACAGACTTCTATTTTCAGCTTCGGAGTCCTATGATATAAGTGTTCCTGCATTCCAGCCTCCCGTGTCTTTTTCTCTGCCTCATCCTGATTACAGATAACTCCTGGGCTGATTGCAATCTGATCACCTTCCCGGTCTGCCAGTTCCCGGTCTTCGGTGGGACAGAAACAGATTTTCAGAGCAGCAGTGATGCTGTGGCAATAATGGTCCTCTAGAGAGCTGGTTTCCTACCAGTTCCATTCTCCCATCTTTAAGTCAAAGCTATAGCAATAGCAAGGAATGGGGGGAAGCAGGAACACCTGAAAATTACCAGAAAATTTTCTTTTCTAAATCAAAGGAAACAAAGCACGTCTCGTATCAGTCTATAGATTTTTTTTAATTTAGTCTTTATTAGTTAATTTATAGCAATCACATTCTGGACATCACCTGATATTACTCTCTCTGCTATTACCTCCTTTCTTTCCAGTGTTTAAGTAAATGCCACTGCAACATTTTGTGACACTTTTTATGTTGATATTTAAAAAGCTTTCTTCCTAGAGATTGCTGCTTTACTTCCAGGGTAATAAGCTTAAAATTTACATACTTTCAGAGTCTGACATCTGAAAACTCAAATCTATAGAAATCCTGCCACTAACATAAAAAAAAAAATTCTTGGAATCCCAGTTGTTAGTGAGGAGTAAGCTCTCACTGCCTGCGATATAATAATCCCTCCAGAAAAGGTTCTTATTATCATGACTATTCCCGTCCTGCAGCAAGTGATGCTTATAATTTATATCCTTAAAGCTGAATATTTACAATATTCAAAAGTATGAGTCCCCATATAAAATAGAAAGTTTTTGAAATCATTAATGGTTTCTGTAAACTTTCTGCTAAATCTATTAAACATAAATATTAGTTTATACTACCAAGACATTTTAATTTGAAGAAGAATGCAAGGCTCAGAGAAATATATTTTAAAATCATAAACATTTGGTTAAATAAATATGAACTCAGTAATCTGGAGTCGTCATCAAACACTACCACAGTTAATCAGGATATTTTTCACCTGCTCCAGAAGAGAACATTGTACTACTCTCCCGAAGTTTGCTAACAGAATACTAGTTTTGACACTTTCATGAGTGTTAGGTTGCATTTGGAGCTGAATAATATTAAACCAAATATTATGTGTGTATGTTTGAATTTGTGTTTTTCTGCTGTAAGTCTCAGACCTTGACATGCTAGTGTATTGTTCTTTCCAAGATGAGCAAATTCGTAAACTTTCCTCCATTAACTGGACAGAGAAACCTCTCTTTGAAGGAGCATCTCATGAAATTAGTGTTCCATGGTTCGCAGTTCATTCTAATTCTCCATTGTTTTTTCCTTAGATTTTCAAGGCTGTCTTGAACTGCTAGCCATTCAGCAGCAGTTTTATCAAATACCAAAAACAAAATGAAACACACTGATTTTAACTCTTCTAACAAAAGAGTTTTTATTATTCTCAGATATTTGTTTAATTTCACTTTACTACCTCAACATTCTTTGTGTACTGCGTGCCCCTACGTTTTTCTCTACCACGACAACAAGAACACACTGTACATCTCTTATTTATCATGGATTTGCCTGTATGACCACTTTTTTGAAAGAAGCATGTTTTTCTTCAGTTCAGAGGGAAGTCATTTCCTTGATTTGCAGATCATTCTGCAGACAGATTTTGTTTGCTGATTACCTTATTTGTACGTACAACTGGCCCCATTTTACAGCCACCATCTATACTTAACTTCTCCTCTTACAGTCTGGTCTATGCTATCAGCTGTGCTCTATAAAGTTACATAGAGTACACACTCTTCCAGTTTATTGCAGAGCATACTTATTAAAATAATATTTCAATAGAACATGCAGAATTAAATATTATTTTTATCATCATGAAAATGATAGTCTCAGGAAGAAATAAATCACCCACAACTAACAGGAAACAAAGCAGTTACAGTGCTCAGTATTTAGTTCGACATTTTTCTATCCAGGTTAAATCTAGTTTTTAAACAGACCCATCCGTGATGATCTGCTCTAAATGTAAACTCCTTAAACTCTCAACTTTGTTGACATCCTCTCCAGTATTTTCAGTAATAGATATTTTTGAATATCAACCCTAAGGGAGAAAAACGTGCCGTGTGGTGTGGACGGGGAAGACACATCAGTAGTCCTGATCTCAAAAGACCCTCCGTACAACTCAACAGTTAAGGCATAAATCCTCTAGAATATAATAAACAGTGTAAGGAAGCTTATGATACGTGCAAGAGGAGTAATAACAAGGTGAGAACACTGAGCATAGGGTGATCAGGGGAAGATCATGCTATGTTAAGCCATCTAAAAAGCAGACTTTAAACATTTTTGGAAAAATAATGAGGGTGGAAGAAGCAATGGGTTTGATTACACACTATATACACATGAGTGACTTCAGGGCATTTTAAGAGGGAAGATATGAAATCTGCTTTTCTGTTTTTCTGAGTTTGTTAAAGCAGTCATTTGTTTTAAAAAGTAAATGGTTAATAAAATTGTATGAACATTTAATTGTCTTAATTGAATTTGAGCTCTTTTCGGCATGTCCTTTGCCATTGGTGAGATATAGCCCTGCAATTAAATTAGAAGTTTATTTTCCTTTTCTGTCTTGGAATTGTTTGCAAACAGTTTTTTGTTGTTGTTGTTGTTGTTGTTTTTTAAGTCTGAGAGTTTTTTCACTCCACTGTAAGTCTAAACAAAATGCAAAAGAACCTTTTTTTCAGTTGTCATTGTTTGCTGTTATAGACTGAGTTGATTTGACATGGTGAAAATACAGTCTTATTACATTACAATTCACTTTAAATAAGACAAACATATCTGCATTTTAACTTTACTAGGTAATTTAGAGAAAATATTGGGCTTTAATGCTATTTGGAAAACTAAAATACTCAGTAAGAACAGAATATACTTTGACTATGTTTGATTGGAGTTACAACAAAATGAAAACCTGATCTTGAGAGTAAAACTGTTATGAGGGGACACTTTTGTCAGGCTGACACTGTCATCTGTCCTTCATTTTGTTTCATGAAAATCAGCAAGGTTATTCTTTAAACCTGCCAATGTTGAAAGGCAAATAGTTAAATTTGAAAAATGGTTATTTTACCATGGATTTTGAGATCCTTGGTTTTCTGCCCCCTTCTCTCTCTTGTTCATATTCCATGAAAAAGCATTCCAACGACTGGTAACAGCAAACAGATTCTAATTTAGTTCTAGTTCTTCAAACTCATGTGTATCACACTTTTTTTCTCTGCACCATTTACCTCTCCTAGCTACTTTGGGGGATCACGACCTTTATATTCTCCATTTTTGCCCATATCGAAACCTGTTCTCGGAATAAATCTGAAAATTTTGTAATGATTTATAGCACTCCTTCCACTAGAGGGTAATTATCCTAAATTAATAACTTTCAAGTACAGGGGATCAAAGTCAGTTTTTGAATGTAGGACGTTCCCACCATCCATAAAACCGCTCCATACGTACAGTTACTTACCTTTAAGTAAGGCCAAGCCAGCAAGAGACTCAGAACAAATTTAGACTTTAATTGAATAAAATGTAACCATTACATTACACAGCTCCTGGTTAAGCACTAGTAGAGCACTAAGGCAATGTGAAGACACAAAAATTCATTCTAAGCCTAAATATGAGTGTACTTATTAAGGTAACAACCAAATATTAAGTATCCATGAGAAATAAAATATTTTATTGAAAGTTTCTACAGAATAATTTTAAGATGCAATCCTAAATAAGAACTAGTATCAATGAAGACATGTTTCCTTAGACATAAAAATATATTTCAACAGTGCCATAAATTCCTAAACATCATTAATTTTCTTGGGAAACACAAAAAGCTCACAAAAACCAAGATACTATTCTGTGGCTGTGTATTTGGTCAAGGCAGGGAAAAAAGTACTAAAATAATGCAGAATTGGCAATTGTAGCAGTAAAGTATCCAGTGGGATAGGTTGGTGACTACTGATAACAGCGTAATATTCTATGTACATATTTAAAATTTATTAAATACTTTTATACTTGTCATTTCTTGCAAAAATCTTCATTTGACTTAAATAGAGAAAATGTTATCCTTCCCATTTTACTATAAATTTAGAGCCATTTAGGGCATTAAGAAGAGAGAAGCAATATCAAGTTGAATGAGATTTAAT
Source organism: Camelus dromedarius (assembly GCF_036321535.1). Taxonomy (NCBI): domain Eukaryota; kingdom Metazoa; phylum Chordata; class Mammalia; order Artiodactyla; family Camelidae; genus Camelus; species Camelus dromedarius. Next base: position 86,882,701 of record NC_087437.1, on the reverse strand, counting down.
CTTCATCACACAAACTTATCATAATTTTTCAACTTGGAAAAAAATTTTAAAATGGCCTCAATCCCAGACCTTGCCTGATATCTGCACTGTGCTATGCATAATTGGCTACTGATTCTCACAATAGTCTTTCTATGAAACTTGTGTGGTCCTTCCGAGGAAGTCAAAGAGTGAGATAATGACAATAGCACTTACTATAAAAATCCCATTTTTGATCCCTGTGTTTGCTGCCTCCAATTTGTGGTTTGTTTCCCTTTATTAAGAAAAGCGGTCTGATGTAAAATCACACACTAGACGGTACAGTGTTGGCTCCCCTCTCCTCCAATTTTCCACGGAAACACTGGCCACCACACACATTGCTGTCAAATTGTTCTGCTTCTCGTCAGCTGGACACTGACAGGAGAACAGGAGACTGGTCATGCACCAATTAGAAGGACAGACTTTTTTTTAAGTCCATTCTGAAAACCCTAGGTACCAAATATTAGCTTATGTAAAAGTTATTTAAGGAGAAAGGACAGGGATAGGAGAGTTACAAGATAGAATTTTTAATGTCTTTGTATTAGGACATGGAGAGCAATTTGTTTTCAGGATGTCACCAAAGGTTCAAGTGAAACTCTTCCCTAAAGCAGGAAAGGGCTGAACTATGGGTCCATTTAGAATTGATGGCTTTAGAAAAAAAAATCCGTATCTATAAAATTCCTCATGTAGATTTGACTAGATAGCTCTTTTTCTGAAATAATTATGGGCTAATAAAGGTACTAAATTTATAGAAAAGACATTAATCTGGTTTGACATAAATAATAAACAGTGTAAACCAGTAGTACATTGAAAGTTCCCATAGCAAATTGATCTTTTAATATTGTTAGTTATGTATGAAAAGTGCAGTAAGTAGAAATTTTTCTCTGTTTGAATAAATGTTTTGTGCTGAATATTCTTAACATAAACCTAAGACATTATGCAAAAAGCTTATTTTAAAATATCTTATTTAGGATTATAGAGTATTATGAAAGTGAAAATGGATTAAAAGACTATACAGATGACTAATAGAGCACATACATTTATTGATTTTGTGTTTATATCACAGGTATATTGGAACATATATACAAGACTACAGGGAGATTATTTGTAAACACCTTTAAAAGCAGCCATGTCTTGAGGAGCAAATTGGTAACTTTCAGTTTATCTCTCTTTTATGTAACTCTACTGGGAATTATTTATTTATCAATCATTACAATATGATTTTTAAAATCTTTTATTTTTGAAATCTTAGAAAATGGTTGAAACACTGAATAAGCTGAGCTGATTACTGAAGAATTTATAAATTACATAATATCTACAGTGAGAAGAAAAGAGGCTTATGAGTTCATATTTCAGTGCTGGTTTAAAAGTATTTAAAATTAAATATGATCATGACAGAAAAAAAGAAAAGCACTCCTTCCCTGCCAAATAATATCTGAGGAGTGCTGGGAGGATTTGGAGTGTCATGGAATTTCTAATATTTAGAAGGATATTTGGTAGCTAAGATGCTAACGTCAAAATGAACTTAAGCAAAAAGCCTAAATTTTCAAAGATATTTGTTACAATGGGCCATTCATAACACATTTGACGACAGCTTTTAGAAATAATTTAACTGATTACTTTTACTGAAAATATAAATGGGTCTTCATACAGTTGTTCCTTGTATTAATCTTAGATAAAAACTGAGGATGTAGAATAATTTAGTGAAGTAGGTATACACATTCTTTGTTACTCAGCTTGGCACTCAAAAGAATTCTGAACTGATGAGTAATTACATGCTATGTGCTTTAAACTATCTGACAAAGAATCAAAAATCATAATACATTAAGTAAACTATGAAAATTATCCTTTCTATTTTTGATAGTATATTAAATGAGATGAAAGAAATACGGCAATAATTAATAGTGAAGTAGCTGAGACCCAGCCTACTGACTTATCACATGAGAAAGTAAAACCCAGGGTGCATTAGGATAGAAGTAACTATAGAGATTTTTTTTTTAAAGAGCTGTAATTGAAAGATAATTTGACATACACGCAAAATAAGACAAAGTACAGTCTGAATTCATGTAGACACTGATGCATTTAAAAATCAAATTAAATGTGTAGTTCTGAAATTTATGGGATATAGCATTGTGCATGATTTTATGTTTTCCTAATTTTCAGTGTATAAAAATAATCACATTTAAAACAATAGAAAAGTAGAGAAATATGGGGGGAAAATCTCATGATCACACCACACAAATTCTATTAATATTTTAATGTTTGTAGTCAAAACAAATGTAAATTTATGTTAAATGCAAATTTTAATATAGATGTAAAGTTATATTCAGAGTTTAATAAACGTCTCCTTACTGTTGATATGCAGGTTCTAGTGACACACTCACAACTGAAAAGTTATAAAAGTAAATAAATCTTTTACTAGCTTAAGCAAGAAAGGAAAACAATTGGAAAGCATAACTTGACTGGAGTTGCAGGCAACTGGTTCTAGGGGCTCATCAAGTCTCCGTCTCCTTCTCTCTGCCATTCGGCCGCACTTCTCTACGCGTGCCAGTTCCATTCAGCTGTCAGTAAAGTGCCACGATGGCTGCAGACATGCTGAGCATTACATCTCCCCGAATAAGCCACCCTGATGGAGAGAGGACTTCTCTATCCAAAGCCCATACGTCAGATCAGGAAAGAACTTCCTGCCCCAGTAAGACATGCCTCCCTGTATTGTTTGCCTGTGTCTCTAATCTTGGGGGCAGCGGTTTGTGCTGTGTCCTCCCCTCTCTTATGGATCCAAGAAGAGCTGGTTTTTCAGTCTGTTTAGCTTTTTACTACTTGTTTGGATGGAGTAGTGACTGCCAAACTCCTTACATTCAACCAGAAACCAGAAGTCTGTGAGAAGATCTTTAAACTAAATATTAGTTTACAAATAGCTCCAGGGTCATTCAGGTTATTTCTTTACGAGTGAACTTTGGTCGTTTATCTTTTAAGGACTCTGTCCATTTCACGTAAATGGATTTAAAAGCATAAAGTTGTTTATAATATTCTCTTATCTTAGTTCTAACTTGCCTAGGCTTCAATGGCCTCTCTTTCATTACAGGTGTTAGTAATTTGCTTCTCTCTTTTTTTCTTGCATAGTCAGGCTAGAGATTTATCAATTTTATCAATCTTTTCAAGGAACCATCTTTTAATTTTATTGCTATTTTAAATTTATTTTGCTTGTATGATAATTGTCTCATTTCTTCAGCTTACTTTGAGTTAATTTACTCTTTTTATATCTTTTTCTTAAAAGGGGATTTTATATCATTGACTTGAGATAATTCTGCTTTTCTATTATTAGTGTTATTGCTATAAATTTGCTTTTAAGTATTTCATATATATATATATATATATATATATATATATACACACAATATCTATGTATATGTTTTATTTTCATTCAGTACAAAATATTTTCAATTTTTTACTTCTTTATTAACCCATGGGATATATAAGTGTGCTGTTTTATTTACAAATATTGGAGAATATTTCAGATATCTTGGTTCTTGATTTCTACTTTAATTACACTTTAGTTGGTGAAGTTACTTTGTTAGATTTAAATTGTTTTAATTTGTTGAGACTTAGTATTTTTCAGTCCAGAATATGTCTCACCATTGTGAAGGTTCCACAATCAGAATACCCACTATGTTTAGGTAACTATGGAATATTCACTGCTAAATCATATTCTGGGCCAAAGCTTCTTGGCTGTTAGTTTTAGGGTTGGGTCAGTCATGCTCAGAGTTGAGCTGGGTTTGAGGTTTTGTTGTTGTTGTTGTTGTTGTTATGGTTACCTTCAGTTCATAATTGGCTTCAAAATTCTCTAGAATTTCTTATTCTTGCATGCTTGGCCATAAAGTTTCTCTCAAAGTCGACTTCACTCCCAGCTTTAGGTCTTCCTTGTGTGTGTGTGCCTTATTGAAGGTCTGCTTATTTCTTGTCTTTCCCTAAGTGACTGACTGCTGGGGCTTGATACTTAATGCTTGCTACCCTCTGGTGAGAGTCAGGGGGTTTTCTGTTGTCCTCCTCCAGCCTCAATATTAGGCAAGCCTTGTGTCCCTGGGTCTCAGAGGTTTAAACTATTCTCACTGAACGGTTGAGGATAATTCATCAATGAGTTTATTGCTCCCCAAATATTTGGAAGTCTATATAAAGTAGCTGCCTAAAATTTCATTGATCAGTTGAATTCAGAAAAGTAATGACTTTATAAATTATAATGACTTTTCCTTTTGTTAAAATGGGAGTTACATTATTTCCAGGTTTTTACATCTTAAGCTAAAGCCAGGAGTCTATCCCTGCCTTTTAAATTAAAAATCATACTTCTATATATATTCCTCTGAGTGGAATATATATTCCACTTGAGCACATACCATCAATTATTATGTAAAACATAATTGCAATTATTTTTAAGTTAAGGAATCATTGTATTTTTTAAAATTTAATCCCTGTTAATAGTACAAAACTTAGATACCATTTTTTTCTTATTTTCATTTCTGATAGTATGTATACATTTTGGTATTAATTTCTAATTTTATTAAATTATAATCAGAGGCTGTGATACGTAAAAATATCTGCTATTTGACTCAGAATATTACCAATTTTTTAATGCTCTTTTACTAATTAATGAAAATTTGGATGCTCAAAGAAATTGATTTTCAAATGGCATTGAGAAGTTAACTGAAATTCAATATTCAATATTCAAAAATAGCGCTAAAATTAATTATTACCATTATATTCAAGTCTAGCTGCAAGTCACAGTAAGCATTGAGGTTTGTGGACAAAAAAATTATTTTATTCTAGAATACAGAATGATCATGTACTAATGTGACCTATATTCACAAATCTGTAATATAAATTGCACACACTGTTGGTTATGATTGAAGCCACTGTTATCTAAAGCCTTAAGATGCTTATCCAGGTGAAGCAGTCTATAATTGGACATTTTGAGATCTTGATTTTATTGCCATACCTTAAGTTTATTTACTTTAAAATTTGCCGCATTTAATGTAATCCCTTTTTTCATCCTGTCAAGGCCTTTTGGGATACTAATTCTGTCATCCAGAACACTATCTATTCCTTCCAGATTCATGTCATCTTCTATTTGGATAATCACATTTTCATACAAGTCATTGATAAATGGTGATAAGTGTTACAGGATAGGACTGAGAAGAAAATCTTATGTTCTGCTACTGGAAATGTCTCTTTAAGTTTATACTTTTCTATAAATAAACATGTTTGGATATGTCCATTTAATTTATTACAAATCCACCTAACTACTGCTTTGACTTAAAACTGTAAAATACGACATACATGCTGCCATATTTTCAACACATATTACAGAATGATCTGGTTTTAAAAATTTTTGAAGTTGAATCCATTTGATAATTTATTCTGAAATTATACTTGTGATTTCTGTATTTGAAGAAAATTACTGTGGTAAATTGATTGCAAAAATGGCTGAATGCAAGGGGGGAGGGCATAGCTCAGTGGTAGAGTGTGTGCTCAGCATGCACGAAGTCCTGGGTTCAATCCCCAGTTCCTCTGTTAAAAAAATAAATAAATAAACCTAGTTACCTGCCCCCACTAAAAAAAAAAAAAGATAAACAAAAATGACTGAGTACATGATTCCTCTAAGAGTACCTTTTGCGCTGTAATTTTATAGCTTCTACAATCAAGAGGTGGACTCTGTTTCCTTCATTTCTGAATCTGGGGTGATTCTGACATGCTTTGGCCAACAGAATATGGTGGAAGTATCAATATGATGTATCAATTCTTAAAGCTCAGGGAGACTTAAGCACTTCCACTGTTTCTTGGAATTCTGCTCCATGATGAGAACAAGCTCAGAATAGCCAACTGGAAAATGAGAGAGAGCAGAGATGCTAAGCAGATACTATCTAGACCAACTAGCTGAACACAGACAGGTGAGTGATTCCAAAGAAGATCATCTGCGTCTGACCAACATTATTGAACTACCCATAGACTCATGAATAATAATAAATGTTACCCAAAGTGACTTACAGATTCCATGCAATCCCTAGCAAAATTTCAATGGTGTTTTTCATAGAAATAGAAAAAAACAATCTTAAAATTTATATGGAACCACAAAAGTCTCTAAATAAGCAAAGTAATATTGAACAAAAAGAACAAAGCTGGAGGCATCATATCTGATTATAAGACATACACAAACCTATAGTAATCAAAACAGCACAGTACTAGCAAAAAAGCAGACATATAAACCAATGGAATGAAGAATAAAGAGCCCAGAAATAAATCCATGCAATTATAGTCAATTGATCTTCAACAATGGTGCCAAGAAAATGTAATGTAGAAAAGATAATGTCTTTGATAAATGGTAGTAGGAAAACTGGATATCCATATGCAAAGGAATGAAACTGAATCATTCTCTTATACCATATATAAAAATCAATTAGAAATGTATTAAAGGCTTGAGCGTAAGATCTTAAACTGTAAAACTATGAGAAGAAAATATAGGGAATAAACTTCTTATTTATTAAAGTGTAGTTAATTTACAATATTATATTAGTTCCAGGTGTATAGCATAGTGATTCAATATTTTTATAGATTTTACTCCACTTAAAGTTATCACAAAATAGTGGCTATATTTCCTTGAACAATGTATCTTTGTTGTGCTGAACAATATATCTTTGTTGCTTATTTATATTATACATAGTAGTTAGCATCTTTCAATCCCAAACCTCTATCTCGCTCCTCTTCCCTTTCTTCTCCCCGCTGGTAACCACTAGTTTATTCTCTGTGAGTCTGTATTTGCTTTGTTATATACATTTGTTTGTTTTATTTTTTAGATTCCACATAAAAGTGATAACATACAGTATTTATCTTTTTCTGTCTGACTTAATTTACTAAGCGTAATACTCTTTATGTCCATCCACATTGTTGCAAATGGCAGAATGTCATTCTTTTCTATGGCTGAGTAATATTCCATATATATATATATATATATATATATATATATATATATATATAGTCATATGGTAGTCCTATTTTTAGTTTTTTGAGGAAATTCCAAACTGTTTTGCATAGTGACTTCACCAATTTACAATTACACCAACAGTGTACTAGGGTCCCCTTTTCTTCACATCCTCATCATCATTTGTTATTTGTAGACTTTTTGATGATAGCTATTTTGATAGGTGTGAGGTAATATTTCATTGTGGTTTTGATTTGTATTACTCTGATAATTAGTGATGTTGGGCATTTGTTCATGTGCCTGTGGGCTATCAGTGTATCTTCTTTGGAAAAATGTCTACTCAAATCTGCCCAGTTTTAATTGGGTTCTTTAGTGTTTTGTTGGTTGCTATTTTTTTCTGGTATTGATTTGTATGTGCTGTTTACAAATTTTGGATACTAACCTTGTACCAGTCACATCACTTGCAAATATTTCCTCCCGCTCAGTAGGTTGTCTTTTTGTTTTGTTGATGCATGGTTTCTTTTGCTGTGCAAAAGCTTTTAAGTATTATTAGATCCCATTTGTTTATTTTTGCTTTTATTTCTTTTGCCTTAAGAGACAGATCCAAAAAAATATTAGTATAGTTTATGTCCAAGAGTGTTCTGCCTATGTTCTATTCTAGGAGTTTCATGGTTTCAGGTCTTAAATTTAGGTCTTTAATCCATTTTGAGTTTACTTTTGTATATGGTGTGAGGAAGTGTTTTAATCTCATTCTTTTACAAGTAGCTGTCCAGTATTTTCAGCACCACTTATTGAAGAGACTGTCTTTTCTCCATTGTATATTCTTGTTTCCACTGTTGTAGATTTATTTACCATAATTGCTTGGGTTTATTTCTGGGCTTTCTATTCTGTTCCATTGATCTATGTGTCTGATTAGTGCCAGTACCATCCTATTTTGATCACTGTAGCTTTGTAGGATAAAGTCAGGATGTGTGATACTTCCAGCTTCATTCTTTTTTCCTCAAGATTGCTACAGTTTGGGGTCTTTTATAGTTCTATATAAAATTTTAGGATTATTTGTTCTAGTTCTGTGAATAATGTCACAGATGGATTGCATTAAGTCTGTAGATTGCTTTGGGTAGTATGGACATTTTAACAATATTAATTTTTCCAATCCAAGAACATGGGTTATCTTTCCATTTCTTTGCATCATTCTCAAATTCCTTCATCAATATTTTATGGTTTTCAAAGTATAAGTCTTTCACTTCCTAGTTAGGTTTATTCCTAGAAATTTTATTGTTTTTTATATGATTGCAAAGGGGATTGTTTTCTTAATTTTTCTTTCTGATAGTTCTTATTAGAGTATAGTTTGTTAGGTCCCAACATGATCACTTCTCTTCCCTTCCTTCCTGATTCCAAGTGTATCTTTCTTTCAGCCTTACTGTTACAGGAGTCTTTTTGCTAGTCTCCAGTTAGTTTTCAATGAGAGTTGTTCCACATGTAGATATATTTTAATCTGTTAATGAAAAGAGTTGAGTTCTGGGTCCTCCTACTCCACCATCTTGATTCAAGTCCCCAGGAAAAAGCTTCTTGATGTTGGTCTGGGCAATGAATTTTGCTATCTCAAAATCACAGGCAACAAAAGTGAAAACAGACAAGTGGGATTGCATCAAAGTAAAACTTCTGCACCACAAAGGAAATAATCAACAGAGTGAAGAAACAGCCTACAAAATGAGGAAAACATTTGTAACCCACGCATCTGATAAGAGGTTAATATCAAAAATATATAAGAAACACAACTTTATGGCAACAAAGCCCATTTAAAAATGAGCAAAGGACTTTAACAGACATTTCTCAAAAGGAGACATACAAATGGCCACCAGGTATATGAAAAAGAGCTCAACATGGCTAATAATTAGGCAAATGCAAATCAAAACCACAATAAGATATCATCTGACACCTGTTAGAATGTCTATTGTCAAAAAGATTAAAGGTAAGTGTTGGTAAGGATGTAGAAAAAGAGAACCTTTGTGTGTACACTGTTGGTGGAAATATAAATTGGTATAGCCATTGTAGAAAACAATATAAGATTCACAAAAACTTAAAAAACAAAAATATTATATGATTCAGAAATTCCACTTCTAGTTATATATTCAAAGGAAATGAAATCAATATCTTGAAGGATATCTGGGCTTCCATGTTCATTGTATCATTATTTACAATAAGTAAGTGTCCATCAATGAATGGATAAAGAAAATGTGATGTATACATACAATGAAATATTGTTCACCCTTTAAAAATAAGGAAATTCTGTCATTTGTGACAAAATGGATGAAACTAGAGGACATATGCTAGATATAACAAGTCAGACACACAAAGACAGATACTGCATGATCTTATTTATATACAAATCTAAAAGAGTCAAACTCACAGAAGCACAGAGTAGAATTGTGGTTGCCAGTGGCTGGGGAGTGAGGGGTGTGGAGAGATGTTGATCAAAGGACACAAAATTTTTGTTATTCAGAATGAATACATTCTGGAGATCTAATATACAGCATGGAGATGGTAGTTAATATTGCTATATTGTATATCTGAAATTTGCCAAAAGAGTAGATCTTAGATGTTCTCACCACACCCACACACAATTACTGTATGAGCTGATGGATATGTTAATTAGATCAATGTGGTTATCATTTCTCAATGTCTACATACTTCAAAACATCATTTTGTATAATATAAATATATATAATTTTTGTTTGTTAAATATACCTCTATAAAGCTGAAAATGTATAATAAAATGCTTGTTGTATGAAGCCACTAAGTTGTAGTGGTTTTTTTTAATCACCAATAGCTAACTGATACATTATCCATTTTACCTTTTATAAAAATTGGAGTAATGATTTCCTGTGAATGTTTGTCAATATATCTCCCATTCTTAGGATTATTCAGAAACCATCTATAAGTTTATATTTGGTCTTGTTAATATATGTATTACCCTAAGCTTGGAGTGACAAATAACTTTAACTTTGTAGTTCTGATTTATCAGTAGTGAAGCTGTATCAAGAAAGATTATGTGAGTGGTTTAATTGCTTATAAATGTCTGTGGACATAGGATAAGGTAGTAACAGCATAAACGCAGTATGACCCTGAAACAACATGGCTTTGATCAGCAGGGGTCCACTTATACACAAAATTTTTCAATAATAAATACTACAGTACTATACAGTCTGGGGTTGGTTGAATCCGTGGATGTGAACCACTTATATGGAGGGTGAATTATAAGTAATACAAGAATTTTCAAATTTGAGGAGGGTTGGCACCACTAACCCATTATTGTTCAAGGGTCAACTGTGTTTGTTATTCTTGCTTTAGAGAGTCTAAAGTATTCTTGGACCATGAATTTCCACAACTATAATCACTTCCAAACTAGATTTCAAAGGTAAAGACATTGACTATGTTGCCTCTTGGCGATTACTGTTAGAAAAAATTTATATTACTTGAGAAGGAAAATTGTTTATCATTTGTTCATTAATATGTATTAATTTTTTTTGGTTGTCTAGTTGTTATCTTAAAGAAAATATAAACCTTGGCTCAAAGATGATTGGATAGATAGGAAGATCAGATACCATGGGAAACAAGGGGACAGAACGAAGTTTCACAAGGAACACACCTTCAGGAATCATCCACTCTTCATCCCCTAGAAAATGCAGCAAGATAGTGGGCTGTTTCAGTTGGGTAAGTCTTCATAGATGACAGTGAGCCATGTTAATAGAGGAGGTTTTGTCTGTTTGTTTGTTTTGAGGGTTTTGTTTTGTTTTTTGTCTCTATAGCTAGTGGCATGGGGCTAGAATTCGTACTTTGAGCACTTTCTTTCCAGGGGGCAAACCATTAAGATAGATGTGGTTGTTTTTTTTGAAACAATGGCTAACAATAGAAGTATGGGTGATTTCCAAAATAATGCTTAAAATTCAGAATGTTTTAGATGATTGAATTTTTGTTTGTGTGTTTGGGCATAGAGCTATCACTTCTACTTCTGCTATATATAATTAACTTATTAAGTTTAAAGAACTATAGGATATTTTCTCTGAACATTTTAGCACTATTTATACAACTAGTAAATTAAAAAAATCCCAAAGGAAATAAATCAAATCTCTTGAACATCTAAAACTGACCACAGACGTGAAATCTCCTAAATATTTTTATAAAACAATGGCTTCATGTCACCTTCCCTACAGAATTTCAAATGCTATTAAAAAATAAAGCATTCGTAATTATCAAATGATTCAACACTTCTTGTTATATCTCCATAACTCATAAAGTAGTACCCAGAAACTCTAGAGGCTAAACCCAGTAATTTGTTCCACGTGTGCTCCAGGTCATTCTAACAATGCTCACATTTGAAAAACACTGATCTGTGGCATATTCCTTTACCAGTATTACATCTATTTTCTACTCTTTTTGTTCACACTCAAGTTCTACCATACTGAGGGGAAAAATTGAACAGAAAGTACAGAAAGTTCCTGTATACATCCTTAACCCTAAATGATTAGTCTTTTGAAGTTGCCAAGTTAATTGGTAAAGCACCTTTTTGATCTGAAAGAAATGCATAATGTCACCTGTATTATCACAAAAATTAGAGATTTCTAATGTATTTTTCCTTTGTTATCTCACCTTGTTGATTTTATCAAGGCTGTAGGTGGAGTTCAACAGACAATTTCTCCTATTTCTGTCATCTAGAAGAGGAAATTGTTCGAATATATGTTTGTTCAACATTTTCCCACAATTCTCTTGTTTCTATGTATTTGCATGTACAACTATATTGTCTGTTCAAAAGAAAGTTTTCTTAGGACACATTTTTTCACATATAACACTTAGTACCTGCATTGCTTAAGGTAAAAAAGGCAGCACTATTGACCAAATTTAATTGAAACATAATGTTTGTTAGGTTGTACTTCTATTTTCTTCATTGTGGCTATTTTTTAAAATGTTTAATATGAGTTAACTACATGCCAGTTTACGATGTGATGGGAACTGAGGAAAACTGATGTCTCAAAAATTATCTTGTGATCAAATGCATCCTTGTGCACCAAATAGAATCCAAGTAAGTAATTCAAAGTTGTTGTTAAACAGCAAATCTGAGTTGTATAGTAAATGCAGATGGAACTTACATAAGTAAACATAACTGGAGTTCAAGAAATGTGTATTACATTTAAAGGAGTTTTCTCATTTCAGATTAAGACTTAAAATGTTCTCTTCATGTTCATGTAAGTTTGATTTTAAGCACTTTCAAATTTCATACGTTGTGCAAATCAGCTTATTATATGGATACCCAGAATCCTACATGTCTATACCCTGAAAATATGTTCTGCCTCTGGGCCAATAAAAATAAAAGAATTCAGCTGAAACAGAAATTCCAAATCATTTCTAAATTCATATACCTCCAGAAAGAGGTTTGAATTTAGTTAGAATAATATATGTGTGCAAAATAAAGGTTTAAATTTATAGCTTTTTAATTATACATTCCTATTTCTCCTAATGCTGTCTTATTTTACATCTCTGTTCTTTTCATCATGTGATGTATAAGGTTATTTTAAACTTTTTGGTGGTTTTGATGAACCAGATTCTGCCATCAATTTTCCACTGAGACTAATCTCCGTCTCTACCTTTCTGGGGTCTTCTATAACAAGAGGCTAGAAGCTGGGAAATTTATTTCCTAGACTCCCTTGTCAGCTGCTTTCCATTTAAGTTCTGTCAAGGGGATGAACTGGCTAGAGATGAGAAGGCAAGATGAAGACGGAAGGTAGTTTGTTCCTGGTTCTCGCAGCAGCTGCAAGGAAACTACCACAGGGTGCTCAAGACTCCAGGCTCCTTGGTGGTCTCAAAGGTGAGAGCCAGTCCAAGGCTGGCCTCCTGATGCAAGGTTGTCGAGGTGCCTTCAGCAGTGTAAGTAAGTGACAGCCATCCAGCAGCAGCAGCAGCAGCAGCAGCTGGTTTAAACTCCTGCGTGTTGACAGCTATGGATCTCTGGAAGTTCTGAAGTTGTATTTTTTTTTAGTTAAAACTCTTTTCCCACAAGTGCTTCTCCAGCCCTTTCAATACCTTTAAAACCAGCTCTTTTTATGAGCTCTTTCTCTGCTTGAAATGTCTAGAACAGTTTCTCTTGTCTGGACTGAAAAATGACCCATGCATGAGAAAAACTTGGGTTATTCATTGGGACAATTAGAAAAGAAGACTGATGTGTGTATGTAAACCTCACACTGCGTCCAATATGATCAGCACAGAGAATAGCCTTTTCAGCATTAGTGTTGAGGACATAATTCGGGGAAAGTCTCAGTAGTGGAGAGAGTCAGCTAAGGTTTTGCCAGAACCTCATCTATTCTTCATAGATACCTGGAGAGACTGCTGTATTGGGAATGGATAAGAGAGAGCCTTTTACTGCGAGATAGCTATCTTCCAGTGCGTGCGTGTGTGCGTGTGTGCGTGGTGCGTGCGTGTTTTATATCTGCTCAAAAGAGTCACTTCTTACCCGGTTATCCTTTTATAACGTTAAATGTGCATAAACGCTTAAGCTGTAGAACTGAAGCCAGAGTTTTTTGGTTTAAGCCTGGGCTTCTTTTCTGATCAGCTAGAGTCATGTCAGAGTTTCCCATTTTTGTCTGGCAAATGAATACCATAATCCATGCCTACTTTGCAGAGCCTTTTATAGGATCAAAAGGGATAATGTACATGAAGGTGCTTTTTAAGAAGTTAAATTCTACATTCACGTCAGGTGTTATGAGAGAAGATTAGTTAACAGCTGGACATGAAAGGACGGTGACTTCAGAAATTACACCAAGAAAAGTAATTCCTGAATCAAACAGTGACTCTGTTCACAGCCTCCATGAACACTTTGACGATTTTTCTCTTTATGTGCAGCTATGAAGTCAGAAATGGCTCAAGAACAAGGTGAGAGATCCATGAACCATAAAGGAGGAAAGAGCAGAAAACAGTCAAGAGACACGAGCCGACGGTTGCTACACGTTCACGTCAGTGTTGTCCTGCCCGTTCTCGGTCGCACCATCCTAGAGACACCGCCTCTTACTCTCCTGCCTGTGCCTTGAGCGCTGTAAATGCTGATGGGTTTGTGCCACAGAACCAGAATTATAAAAATATGTTTTTTAGAAACTATTGCACACTAGAATCAACCAGAGAGCTTATTCAAACACAGATTCAAGTGCACCACCCTCAAATTTATATTCACAACATCAGGATGTCACCCAATATTCTGAATTTTTCCAGTGTCCCAGAAGGCTCTCAGGTATGGGTCTGCACTAAGGCAATATTTCACAGAATAGCTTCTGGATCAATTTAATTGAAATTACCTTTTTGACATCTTAAAATTTCTAATTTCTGAGCCCAAGCCCAGATTGTAGAATCAGTGTCTCTAAATGGTGGAACCTGAGCTCTGCAGTTCAATAAGTTACCCAAGTACTTTTATTCATACTCAATTTTGGCTCCCAGGACTAGCAGGCAAGGTTGGTTCAAGGGTGAGTTCTACACCTGCTATCTCACCCCGACACACTCTCAGCCACTCTGCAAAGCTGTGGCTTTCAGTATGAGCACTGGGGTGGTAATAAAACTTCCCCTGCAGCCTTAAAGTAAAAAAAAAATCGTACTTCATTGCATTCCTAAATCAAGTTGTAACTGTTTTAAACGAAAATAAAGACAATGACGTTTAAAAAGCAAATAACTGGTAAAGTTCACTAACAAGTGAACTCAGGACTTTGATTTTTCCAAAGTTTTATACTAAGTTCCATCCCGTGCCTTCTTGGCTTCCTCTCTGTAGCCACTTCTAAAGTTGGTGTTATTCTTCTATACTGCATGGCGACAATTCTCAGTAGTCATTTCACTTGGCAGCATTGTCACTCTTGGCTTTTGGGCTTGCACGGTTTCTGCAATTTGGAATGCTCTCATTGATGCATTTATCTGGTTAACCTACTCATTCTTCTAAGTTCCTCTTAAACATCACCAACTCTGGGAAATGTTTTCGGTCTCTCAAGCCCAGGTTATTCCCTGCCCTCTATGCTAGCATCCAGGTCCCTTCCTATTGTATACACCACACACTAGGCTAAGTCTCCACTTATTTGCCTTCATCTCCCACTAGATCAGAGCTGTCAGGTTTTTTTTGACTCTGTAAGTACCAGATAGTAATTATTTTAGGCTTTGGGGGTCATGAAGTCTCTGTCACAATTACTCATCTCTGTCATTGGAACAAGAAAACAGCAATGGAGAATAGGAATGACTGTGTTCCTGTAAAATTTTATTTACCACAACGGTCAGTGGGGAGATTTGGCCATGGATCTTGGTTTGCTGACCTGTTAGCAAACCATGTCCATTCTTGTTTGCCACTATAGCCTCAAATAATAGAACAGTTTCTGGCCATACATATTGGTTGAATTTAATCTGTGTTCTGTATACAATGTGGTCCAACTACTAATAAACAAACAAACAATTAGTGGCCTAAATAAGATAGACGCTTATTTCTCTGTCACATAAGAGAATTCTGGAGGTAGGCTCTTCCAAGTTGGTAGGGCAGTGTCACTGTTCTGTGTTTTAAATTCTCATCTATATACTTTACCAGCCTCAATATGTGGCTTCTATTCTTGAAGGGACTTCATTTATGCATGACTGAAAAAGGGAGGAAGTTCATTTAAGGAGACCTCCTGGAAGTCTGATGTATGTTCACTTACATGAAACTGTCCAGAACTTAGTCACAGTTAGCTACAGGAGAGGATGGGAAAGGTAGCTGTTGAGCAGGGAGGACTATAATCAGCTAAACACTGGAGTCCAATTACAAAGGGAAAAAGGAAAAATGGATGTTGGAGTTTAACACGCACATTAATGCCTACTTGGGGAGGTTGCTTAGTATTTTGTTCCAATGATGTATCTATATGTCAGAAAATGAAGCCCAATTCCATCTACTTGGAATGGCTGAAAAGTGTCCGTGAGAAGGAACAATTGCCCTCCATAAAGTTCCTTCCCACCTTATGATTATATTAGTTCATAAACATAGGAAAATGACTCAAGCGGTTAGAAAACTTTCATTTTTGAGTGACGCCAGAAGTTCACAAGTAAGTGACCTCCCCAAAATTTCATTTCATGATTAATGTGCTTGCATTTACTATAATGTCTCATTCCACACTTCAGAAAGACAAGTAATGTTCATGTCAGGCCAGCTCCACCCAGAATTTCCAAAGCGACTGTTTTTGTGCATAAAAGGCAGCTTGAAACATGCATAATTACAAATATTTACATCTGTTTCCAATCTCTAAGCCAGAGCACAGAATTACTGTTGTACTGGGGCTTACACAGTGGTCTCATTTGTTTATTTATGTTTTGGTTCTTGAATTACATACAAACATGCACAATGACAACAATGTTATAATAAATACCTGATATTTATCAGACGATGGGGTTAGCACACAGGAGGAGATTTTGGTCTTCTCTATGAGGAATGTATATTTGATCTTCACTAGAAGACTTCTAGGGTCAAAGACCTAAAAACAGAAACTTGTTAAACCTAATTGGTTTTCATTAATGAATCCTTTTTCTTTTCCTATAAAATTTTATGAATTTCCCCCCATTTTTATTGTATTTAGAAAAAAACAAACAGAACTATATCCTTTCCTCTCTCTCTTTTGTCTTCTCTCTCTCCCTCCCTTCCTATGTGTGTGGACTTAGACTTCATTCAATGATCATGAATCTGCTTTACTTTTGACATTATTCCAATACTCAGATTTTATATATTTTAACTCCTTTATTTGAAAGTAGAAACATTTAAATCTTCCACTTCCATTTTTACCATGGTGACCTCAACTAATATTAAAAAGCTATGACCTTAGAATGTTTGTCTTATTGTTGATTCACTAATGCTTTTCTAATATTTTTAATGTGGCAGAAGGAAAATAACTATTCTATAATACTTATCATTGGATTTTTTATTAAATCAATTTTATTTTCCAACATTTGACATTTATAAATAAAGCACTGACTTGGGAAGATACTATATAAATAGCAGTGGTCCTCTAACTTTAGTGTACAGAATAATCACACATGGAACTTATAAAAATACAGATTCCCAGTCTTTGTTTCTAGAGAATCTGATTCAGTAGACAGGGGATTTGTCTAAGAAATCTGTGCTTTTAAATAGGCAGTGGCCTGTGGTTCATGCTTGTAGAATACTGGGTGTGTCTGCCTACCTCTGTATCATTTTCTTCAGGTGCAGCATGGTTTGGGGCTGTATATGTGTGTCACGCTTAGTTTCCATTTTTTATATTCACTATTTCATTTATCACCTGGTGCTATCTTCAAGTTTGTCAAACCTTTTTCTTAAAAAATAATCAGTGTCACTCAGTTTGTAAATGCAGTAACCTTTTCTGAGTCCTTACAGTCTCCTTGATTTTTGTGTCGTCCAAATATTGATGCCGCTCTGTTCTCCTTAAAGATTTATTGTCTTTGGCTTCACAGGCTCCTAGTCCTTTCTCTGTATCTGATTTCTTAACTTCAGATTCCTTTTTAAATTCTTCAAATATAGTTGATCTCTATTTTATCTGACTTATACTTTCTTCTTTCCAAATTGATGACAGCAATTAACACCTCTTTGTGGTTAGACCACAAATCTGTATATGCAGTTCCAAACTAAAGGAGCCATATTCTAATATTTTTATCATTGTGTTAGACATCACTTCTCAGAGTCTGGTAGGCTACCAAATTCAAGATGTCCAAAATTGAACACATACTTCTTGTAAACTGAATATATACTTTTTGTAAATTCACCACATACATTACCATATTAAAAACTCTGAAAAGTTCTATATCAAAAAAAAAATAAGCTTCACTAGAGTTTCCCCAATTGTGTATGAATTGCACTGCCATTTTTTCATACACAAAATATGCAGTATTAGTATTAGGGTTCTAATAGTTCCTCTGTTGCAATTCAACTTTAACAATTTTCTACATTATGATACTGTCATCTATTATAATCATCTTCCCTATATTTACATATACATCTTGTTTCCCTTATCAATTTGAATCCTCACAAAGAAAAAGTCAATTTCTGTTACTTCTAATTCTCCTAGCCCTGAGCCTAACATACTTAGATATTTACCATTAATTAGGTAGTAAACAAATGGTTCATTTAAAAGAAAATGGATACTTATCATTTATGTTTGAAATCCAAAATATAAACCATCTCCTTCTCCTTGTGGCTTAAAACTAATAAAAATCTTCATCAAGCTTCTAATTGCTCATTACAATGGCTACAGTTATCTCAAAGCTCCTCTTTATGTAACCAGAATATTGGAATTGAAGAAATCTATGCTTCTCCTTATTGTTGACTGGGTCTGTGGAACACCATGGAAACTATGGTGGTACTGCAGTGTGTGTCAAATAATCACACAGTTAGAAACATATCATTTTATTATGGGTTTATTCATATTCATTGGAAAGGAAGTAAATGGGCATGCTTTAAAACTCACCCTAGTGGGTATGTAGCAGTGGAGACATAATTTGGAGAGCATAGCTAGGCTCTCTCTCTTAAGTTGCTCTCCTTGAACTATTCTGAAGGAATTGGATCAGCAACCAGTACTAATTATCCTGCAGAAGACTTTCTGGGTATTACTTGAAACCAGATGACTTAGACTTGGGGAGATGTTCCCATGGCATAAATCCATGCAGAAAAGAGTCGTGTTAGAATTAGGATTGTGTCCACGAGGAGATCCCTTTGTGAAGATTTAACTTCATAAGTATTTTCTTCTTGGAATAAGAAATGCAAGAAACTGACATGAATGTTTTCCTTTAAACCAATTTATTTTCCTTCATACTCAAATTTCACTTATTTCCTACATCAATTTCAACCTAAGGAGTAACAACTACATTATGGCCTTCAAAAATGTGCTTGATTCACATTTCTGAAGTCTAAATTCTCATCTGCTAAGTACCCCCTAGAGCAAAGTCTCTGGTCATAACAATTGACAACTAGACTAGTCATAAGTGCAGACAAGTATTATAAGCGTTCTCTGGGTGTTTGGATACTGTGCTGACCTACACTTTCGCTTTGAAAACGTGAATAACCTTTAATGGATTTGGTTAGCCATTGGCACATTTTGACCTCTGATAGCTATCATTGTGATAAAACTTGAAAAGTTTTCATTAGCCAATATGCAAGCTGTTTCCCTAGAATAGACTTTTTTTTCCTTGGAAAGCACTCTCAGTTTCTTACAAATCACCCTCTTCATTATGGGTAGAGTGCCTTCCGTGTTTTTGTTTTTGTTCTTTTTTAACTTTGTAGCCTATTTCTCAGACTTGGTGCCCTAGAAATATTCTGATGAACTCAGAAATTGGAGAGCCACACCACCATGCCTTCTCTTTCCTGGAATAATTTCAATATTTTTAGATAATGAGCTTTGAGATAAAGTTCTTAAAAGCTATTAATATCTACTTTTTACTCATCTAAAGAGTATAGAAAAATTAATATGCTCATCTGTTCACTGCCCAAGCTATATGTTCCAGGGTTTTACAGAATTCTAATGAAAACTTGAAGGCTTATTTTCATTGTAATATAGTGATATTTACAAATCAGGGTTGACTACTGAAAGTCCATGTTCCTTTGTGGATATCAGATTACTGAGAGGGTCATGGACATTGTCTCAAAATCACTTGATTCTAATGATGAGAGTCATAACTCATTTGGTATTCATGGTTACTGTGTGACTTCTTAGTCATCACCTCTTGAGAATTCTCATTTGTTTTGAATGTTTCCAAATATAACCAGTATGAATTGTTCCATGGCACTAGGATATTAAAAAAAAAAAAAAAACACAACTCAAGATAAGGAAAGAATTTTAAAATCAGAGTAATTATCCTTAAACCCCCACTTCCTAAGGGAATGTAAAATGCAAGTTATTTCAGGGAATGCTCTCCTCTTACTGTGTGTTAAGAGAAGTCTTGGGGACTCAGTGGTGCTCCCTGGACTGGAAAGCTCGCACTGCTGCTTCTCCTTTCCTTGGATTAAGGGAAGAGGTGGTAGCCTACTGAGAGGCCATGCTCAGGATTTCAAAGTGGTACCTGCCTGCTGGCAAAGGCAGCTGTGGCTCATGTCAGAGTTAGAGGTTGGGAATATATACTGCAATTTAGGGAACCACAATACAGAAACAATGGCGAGAGTGTCTATGCCTATAAGTCTAGAAAAGAAATTGAATTCTGGGGTTTTGCTACAGGCATTTCTGTAACAGAATCAGCAAAATATAATCTAAAACTGCTAAAACTAATAGCATAAAAACATACTACCTTGAATATCACCTTTCATCAGAGCTGCCACCTAGAGACCTAGAAAATTCTCTCCTCGAAACCAGCTAATAGGTTGACCTCAATATCTGTGTTGTCAGGACTTTATCTATTGATATTCCAAACAAAGAGTAAAAATGAAAAGTCAATAAATATTTACCCTTAGATAAGCAAACACCTGAAAATGGTAAGTGGCATTGCTCAAGGGCAAAATCTCCATTGAGAAATCAATGTTTTATATTCTCTTTCGGGCTGGTATGGACACTTCACTAAGACTTCTAACTCCTGCTTATTAAGAGCCTATCTGGTAGGTAGAACTGCCTAGAGATATCTGTTGTAATACACTCAGGTTTTACGAACCTCATACGTGAGTCCCATGCAGTGAAGATTTATAGGTAGACCAGAACTTTTGGTCTCAAATAAACTTTTTATCTTTGCATCGGCTGTCTCCAGGCTGAATTTGAGGAGTCCAGCTCCAGGTTAGAATCCCCTCTGTGATCTTTCATGCCCAACCGACTGTAGGCAATTACAAGGCTTCACCTGGCAGGCCTCAGGGTGGAGGAAGCTGCCCTCTCCACACCAGACTTGATGCATGGCCAGCGCATTGCGGCTTTCTGGAGCAGTCAGGGACTCATGCTCACATGAAAACCTGCATTCCTAGCCTGGTGCCTCCCTTTGGAGTCCTCTTTTCTCCACTCAGCCCTTCTCTGCTCCTAAAACCTAACACTTCCCCTTCTCACTCCCTCTAGCCCTGTGGGTCCATAAACCAATGGGAGACTTTTGTCCAGCACTGTAACCAGTGAGAAGATCCCCCTTATCTGTGCTGATCCACCTGACCCTTGCCTGGTGCTGCTCTCTGGGAAAAAACGGAGCATTAGAGACCTAGTACTGATTTTTGCCTCTTAATATCTCAGTAAGTGAATCAAGTCTTGATGATTACCTTTAGTTTGGCTTGTTGTCCTCAGTGACCACCTAGAAACCTGGCAGCTTGACAGCCATGTGAAGCACACAGGTCTCTTCCCAGGCACTGCTGGGAATTAACAAGAGAGCTGGGGAAACTGTAGTAGGTGGGAATTTTCCTCCTCTTCATCCAATTAGCCATTAACATATCCAATCAAATTTTTATCTGTACTGCAGTTGGCCAACTGCCCGCACATAATTATTTCAGAATTTAGACTTAAGAGAGAAAAGACATGAGTAGCATGTGTCTCTACAAACACAAACGGAATATTCCTCTAATACTTATTCTACGTGCTTGAGAATTATCAGGCCACTCTCACTGAATGCCTCTGATGAAATTAAACCAGCACTTCACTTTGCAGCTTACAGGGTACAAACAGCCAGAGGGAGAGAAGGCATATAATAGCCTCCAGCTGGCATGAGAGAGCTACAGTGATTTTTCCTTCAGTGATGTGGCTGACACCTTTAAGCTCATGCTGGCAGATGGAACCCAGAGGAGAGTATTAGGGGAAAAGAGAAGGGAAAGAAATAAGGGAGAAAAGTGGATTCTTCAGGGTTTCTGTATTTGAGTTAAAAAACCATATGGTGGCTACCCAGAGGCCTCAACCCACTTCTGCAAGTCAACCTGCTCATCAAAGAAGACCCTTTAAGAACTTGGGTTCTCTCAGACACACGCATTGGGCCAGGTGAGGTGTGCACTTCTCAACTCCAGGGCACTGATCTCACAGACACTTCTCAAACAGAGTGAGCATAAACACTGCCTGGGATCTTGTTAAAATGCTGATTCTGAGTCATTAGGTCTGGGATGGGATCTGAAATGCTGTATGTCTAACAAGTTCCTAGAAATGATGTCACTACTCCTTATTAAAGGCTGTAGACCGTGATGGAAAAAGAAGCCCAGACTGCGCACTGTGCAACCTGCACAGTCACAGTGGCCGGGCATCAGCACTCGGATACTGCAAACCAAATGACTATTTTCTATAAACTAATTTTAAACATCAAAGGAAAAATAAAACAAAAATTCTCCCCTTTCACCTAGTGCTCTTTGCTAGCCTAACATACCACTCTTACTCAATGGAGAAATAAAGGGAGTTTTGTTTCCTTTTTTTTTTTTTTTAATAGTATACAGTAGCAAAGCCATTTTCTCTTTGCACTAGAGTCAAAATCTACGATTTATTTAACTCATTTCTGTCTTCAAAAAGACTAGGTACTCATCATCACTCAAGTAGTGTTAGATGTCTTTACTCTGGATAATCTATTATTTTTGAAGATTATCTAGTGTCTTATGCACTGATCTCTATGGGTGAAAGGAAGCAGATATACTTCCTAGAACTAATGAGACCCCACAGTTCAACTCTGACTCATATGAAGTGCAATTTTGTGTAAAGCCTCTCCCAAAATACATGTCCTGAGGATTCTCACTTCTCACTCACATCTCATTTCTCACAGAGACCAAGTGACTTACACTTTATGACATGGGGTTAGACAGACATTAAGGCCTGCCTCAGGTCCTCTGGTGGCTACCTGCTTAGCTCTTCATTTCTGCCTGGCACCGAGTATAGTTTTTAGTACCCTAGCCCTAATGTTCTACACTTGACCAATGTGAAATGTTCAAGACAAAAAAAAAAAATCTCAGAGGCTCAGTTTAATTGAGTCAGAGAGCAGAATTACACTTCCAGCCATGATGAAGTAAGAGATATCACATTTATTCTCCAGCCTAACACAATTAAAAACATGGACTATATAGAGGAATCAATGGTCTTCAGATATTAGTCAACAGGCAGCAGAGGGCAGTTATCTTGGAAGGAAGAAGGATAAGCAACATGAGCCAAGTAGCAGAGACAGGGTTGAGCATTTGAGGAAGCACAACATCAAGAATTCAAGAGTGGAGCCCAGGAAAGGGGAGAGTTGCACAGACAGAACTCAGGATGTGAAACAGATCCTCCTTGAATCTGATTAATGATCATGTAATGCATGTGAGAAAACTACATGAAGCTGAAAAAAGGAGGAAACAGAACAACTACCAAGGCTCACAAAAGGCTGGTAATAGATCATGTTTTAAGAGAAAAAGAGAAGAAAAAGGATATCAGGTAAATTACTCAGGAAATCATAGTCTCTGTATTGGGGCCAAACTAGCCTAGATGAAAGGTTACTCTGATTCTGCCTAAAACAGCTTTAAAAACTAACTTCAGAAGAATCAAACTGTACACAGATAACTTGACTGTGTCTTTAAATGAAGATTAAAAATATTTAAAGAAATACCAAAACAAAAAACAAAACAAAACAAAAAACCCAAAACTCTATTACATACAAATGGAACTTCACAATTTCTGGCATCTGGTTAAAAAAAACTAAAGCTTACAGTCATGCACATGGGGGTGTACAACCCATAAAAAAATCAGTAGTAGAAATGAATTCAGAATGATACAGATGACAGAACTACTAGACAAGGACATTAAAATAGCTACTACAAATACACAGCATATGTTCAAGAAGTTAAAGAAAAATATGATCATGTTAATAAGAGATATGGAAGATATTTTTAAAAAGCCAAATCCAATTTCTATAGTTAAAAATACAGTGTCTCAGATTAAAGAAAATACACTGAATGGTATCAAGAGCAGAATAGATGGTACAAAACAAAATATTAGCCACCATGAAGACATAGCAATAAAGTCTCCATAATGGAACACAGGAAAAACTGAAAAGTAATGTAAAGAATATCAGTGATCTATAGGGACAAATTCAAGAAGCCTATTTGTCGGATTGAAAGTCCTATAAGGAAGGGAGTGAAAAAATATTTGAAAAAAATAGCTGAAAAATTTTCCAAATTTGAAAAAATTTTAAACTTAACAATTCCAAAAATTCCATGAAACTCAAGCAGGGGACACATACTAAATTACACAAAGACACATCATATCCAATTTACTAAACCAGTAGAGAAGTTGACCTAATATGTATTTGTTCATAGGACAGAATAGTATAAGATAACCTCACTCATATTTATTTTCCATAGGTTGTGTGAAAGGGAAAAATGTTGTAATTCTATTGCAGGAGATAAATTATAGAGAAGCTTTTATTTCATTACATTCTTATGTTAGAATAAAAGCCCAAACTTAATATTGAGAAGAATCATTGCTCACAGTTCTGACAGATCCTGGGATTGCATTTGTATTTTCGAATTAGCCAATTATGATGATAGTTTTTTAAGAATTTGAAGAAAGAGAGCAAAAACAAATAGAAAAAAACTCTCTTGCAATATTAGGTAATAATAATAAAGGAAGTTCTGTTCCTACCCTTTCTGGGGTACACTCTAATATGACATCATTTAAAATCAATTTTTGTCTTGGGAAGGAGGAAGATTTCTGTTTTTCCTTTGATATTTGCATATTATCCTTCCTGTTAGATTTAGTTATATTCTCTGTTTCCATTTTTATGTTCTGCTATCTCTGTATGGATCAATGAATACTGAATACACACAATACAGCACTGTTACAGGTTCATGAGAACACTATTAGTAAATGAAACCAAAACATTCTTCCCCAATGTACATTCTAGAATCTGATACATTTCTCTTGTATATTTTTAACAAGCAGATTTAGCATTAACTATTGTGAAAATGTTATCATAAGGGAAAACTAAAATGAACTTGTTTTATTTTAATTGAAAGAACTCTTTTTCTGCATTAGGTCTGTGAGAGTATAATTTTCAGACAGGTAAAGTTGTTGCTCTCGTCTCTACTACAAACTGAACACTTACCAAAGATTTCATTTAATCCACCAATTAGTGAGATAAACAATAAACTGTTTAAATCAATTCAAATGAGAAGTCTAGAGATTTATATTCTGTACAGAATCAAGGAATCATTCACACAGCTATGTAACCCAGTTCCAGGAAACAGCTACATTATTTCAGTTTTCTCAGAGATAACTTCTATCTATTGCAGGAGAACAGTCCTATAGAATCAGATAATCTCAGAGAGTCAGTTATACGATGCCCAACATTCCATCCAAAGGACACTCAGCAATCTCTTTGCACACCTCAAAGTCTTGCACAAATGCCTAACTTAGCATATTTGCCATTACAGGAGTGCTGTTAAGATTTTGCTAAAACTCATTAAAACTTTATCTCGATTAATTTTAAAAAATCATATTTATTATGATTTTTAAACTGATTCTTTATGAAATTGAGTCTAAGTGAAAAATAAAATCAGTGAATTCTAGAGAGAAAAGATTAAACATTTACTTACTTCAAATTATAACTCACATGTAACAATTTCAACATATTCTCAAACAGTAAGTGGACTGGTGACTCCATTTGAAATAAATATTGCTGTCTGGAAGGTAAGAATATTAGCTGCTCCCCCAAATTGGAATAAAATTAGCTAATCTGAAAGAAGGCAAGGAAAAAAATTCTTCCCTAAATATAATCATTCTATAAGTGTCAAGGTAATATGTCTAAAAACTAACCATAACCACTTATCTTTTATTTTGCCTCAATGATTATTCCATATTTTCTTTGACAGGTCAGTAACTGGAGCATGAAAGGTGATTCTTCAATTTCCTGAGGGTTATTTTAGAAGTAAAAACCAAATGATGTAAGGACTATAAAAGAATTTGTATTTTGAAGTTTACATTTACTATTTAAAATCATAGCTGTAAATCCTTAAAATAAAAAAGAAACTGATTTCTTTCTACCTAACAATTGCCTGTTTTTATTTTTTGGTAGCTCTTAGATACATACTGCCAGTCTTACGTCAACATCTGAATGACAGAAAATACTTAGTTCTTTTTTAATTAATCTTATTTTATTTCTGACCATTTTAAGCCTAACTGCAACCTGTAGAATTACACAATTTTATGATTATTTACGTTCATATCTTTCCTGTACCAGCCAATGAATATGACCGAGTGCAGAAATAAACTTTCACCCTGCCATGTGCTGCTTTAATACATATGCAGAGAATCTAGTTATCACCTTATTCATCTCTCCCCCACATGGAGCTCCGTACAGACCCAGAAATTTCTTCTTCCCTATCACGAAATAGAGTTAATCCATCTTGTCTACTAACACCAAGTACATGGAATCTTTCACAGGCAATTAAAGTGACAGAAAAACGTTATCGAACTCTCTCCTCAGCCTCTCTGGGATGCACCTCATGAGCTGCTGGCTCTGGTACTTCTGTGCCTACTTTGTTTCTCGGCTCCAGGAAGACAGGGTCGTTTCGTTCCTAGTCACGGATTCTGGATTCCAACCAAACTGGCAAATGAAAAATAACTCAGCCGGGGCCATTTCACCGACCAGTGATCTCTGTCTGTGAGATAATTCCTCCCTGAGGTTTCTTTCTCTCCTCCTCTGTGTTCTTAAAGGCCCAACACAGGGCAGCGGGCTGTGTGCCACTGTCTAAGGTTTCAATTAAGACATGTTCAGAAATCAAAGAAGTAACATGCAGGCCTCCACAACAATGCCTTGCGTTTCACTCTCAGTTCTAGTCCAGAGATGGCAAGAAGCTTGAAAAATGTAGTTCATTAATCCCCACAACAGGCCCCGGAGGCTGAGAGGACAGAGAGGGAGCCCGCCACAGGATCGGGCTTGAATGGTCTCTCTGTTGGTTGTGTACATTGGGAGCTGACTGTGAAATCCATGTGGACGTCCTGAACCCTCTGGTTAACCTCATGGTGCAAATGCGTTGATCAAAGGCTCTCTGTCAGTATCTGATTAAGAGCCATGTAAGAGCACTGAAGACATTTCCTTCTGGTTAACAACTCTGATTACAGAGGGCTCCTGGAGTGAGTTTTCCTGTAAGCATTCAAGTTGGTCCCCGGGCTCCAGCTGGAGCTCTAGGGTTTCCCAATGGCAGAGCTTCCTGTTGCTGAAGGCTTCAATTCATTCACAGCTTGTAAATCAGTAGCCTGTAAATCAACAGATTGAGCTACTACTGTTTAAAACACAGTTTCCTCAACAAGCTTCCTTCTGGTTTTGTTTTCATATATCAAGGGCATGAAAAAAAAAGAGTCCAATTTTTAACACCTGGACCGATGGGGACTCAGCAGGAGAGGCATGTTACACCAGCTCTGCAGTTTTGTTTTTGTTTCAGTGGAGCGAGGATTTAGTGGCTAAAGTCAAGATAGCATTCATTTAGAATGATAGAGGCGTATTTGGGGAAAATTGAAAATTATCATTGCTACATGCATCTCAACAATTTTTAATGTCTGATAAAAAGCATAAAGCTAAAACCAGAATGAGAATCAAGACAGGTTCTTACTTCCTTTCTCTCCTGTGTTAAACATATGTAGATAATTTTTGGAAATTGATGTGAAGTGCTTAAACCAACTATTTTGAACATTTTATATGACAGTGCATATTGAAACAGGATCAACAGCATGAGGACTAGTTAATTACAGAAAAATCTTCTGTTGTTAATGATCAGTTACACAGGGTAAGGCAACAAGACCACCATAACTGAAAATGCATCAAACTTTTATATTCATGGCTTCACTTATTATCACAGAGGGTTTTGGATGGTGATAACAGATACCATACACTTCATAAAATATCATAATAAGCTTTTACTTATTATTGTCATGTCTATTTGAGAGGAGCAGAATTCTGTGAGAGATCATTTGCAGATCTTAAGGTTATGTTTGAGGCCAACATTAGCATTGATATTTAGTATCCAAGAAAATTAATAATTCCAATTTATACTAGTCCCTCTACTAAATGCAGCAAAATTCACATAGAAACTTACCTGCGTCCCTTGCCAGGAATCTGGGATTATCTATATATTGGTTCTATTTACATGGTTGTCTCTACGATCTCTGATGAAGGGAATTTTGGAACTGATCTTTTGAGTAACATTATTACTATTATCTTTAAAACAGACTCAGATTTAAAGACTGATCCAGGATCTTGGAAAGGAGTCTTCATAAGCCAGAAATCTTCCTCTGGGACAGAGTAGACATGAAGAAATCTTGCTCCATTTTGCTAAGGAACACTCAGACAGTTTAACAGACGGTCACACTACTAGCTCACAGCTCCGCCCCGGAGGGGCGTGGTCTAGCCTCCCAGACAGGGAAGTATAATTCCCTGGGAGGAGACTCCAGAGAGAAGGTCAAAACAGGTAAAGTCTCTTCAGGGCCAGACCTTACTTGCAGGTAAAAATGTCTCCCTTCAGCACAAAAGAGCTGACACTCAAAGAGTCAAATGAGTTCAGTGGCAATGGTGGAGAGAGTGACAAATAAACCACCTCGACCGCTGGAGAAAGGAAAGTACAGATTATGGGAAATGCCCCTCCTAATCAAAAATATATGAGACTCACAATTAGCATCCAGAGATTACCATGCTAGAGCAGGGGAAACAGAATCAAAATCCCAGGGACAAATTGAGGCGGGACTGTTGCTCAGTACATCCGTGGCAAAAGCTGAACCCTGGCTCTGCCTTATGGCTGGTGTTGCCTTGTAAAAGCTGTATATACCCATACACCTAACTTCGTAAATAAAAACAGTTAGAAATTTTTCACTCATTAGTCTTTCTGTGCGAATCTTTATCAAATTGTTCCCCTCTCCTCAAACCCTGTCTACACCTCTGTCAGTCCAGCCACTTAGTAGTGTTTTTCAGAATTCCCACTCTGAAGAACAATTTGTCATTAAGCATCAAGTTTTTATCTATGATTCAGTCCACATGCAAGTTTTAAAAGAATAAATTTCCTCTTATTTCACACATGAAAACAATAGTTATTGCTAATTTTCATGTTCAGTCCCCAAATACACAAGATAGAGGGTTGCTCTCTATTTATTCTTGCTCACTATGGAGGACTCAAATCTATTGTCATGCTCTTGTCACTTAATAACCTTTCCTTATGACATACTTTACATTTGTTTATAGCATGACATCTCTGACTCCTCGTCAGCAGCCAGAATACTATTCTTATTTGACTGTAGCCCTGCCAGTCTTCCTCATCATAACTGTTTTAACTTCCTATCTTCCCTAATCACTAAACCCTCAAAATCGTTGTTAAAAACAGTCCTATCTCCTCAGTACTACTTATGTCCTAGAATACCTCCCATTTCTCCCATTGTAATCTCTCTGGTTTACCCATCTGCCTGTGTACGTGCCAAGTAAGTCCCACGTTCATTCTTCCCAAGTCAATTCATCAGAGACTTCCTAGGATGCCAAAAAGAGGGAGGAAGAAATCAGCAGCTGGAATCATTACAAACTCATTCCATCTATTCTACAAAATATGCCATCAGTAACCCAATCCATCTTCATTTTGGGTGAGTCATAACATTACAATAATTTAATTAAAACTGTAGCATAGGAGCTGGTTCCAATCTCTTTGGGTAGCAAAGAAAACAACTAAGGGAAAACACTGACAACCTATCTGGATTTTCTTATACTGCAGCCAGGTCAAGAAATGATGCTTCATGTCAGACTAATGTTTAGGACTATGTTCCCAAATGATGCAAGGTTAAGTTTAAAAGAAATATATATATATTTCCTGCCCACATCCACCATTGGAAACCTGAAAAAACTGAATGAAAGAATGTCTACAGGTATTATGCTAGAGTTCAAGACATTGTTTGAATTAGAAGAAATGTAATGAATCACAGGCAATGTTACTTTACCTTTTGAGAGGGGGATTGTTTTCCAAATACAGAGCTGAAAAGGGGGCTATATGTGAGCAAGAGAGGGCTCCAAGTGAGATACATTTGCCATGAGGAGAAAGAGCAGCTATAGGGCACACAGTCCCTGAGAAGGACTCAGTCTTGAAGATACTCTCCTTTTTAACTGATGTAAGGGAATGGCTGATTTAGCTACAATTCAACCTTTATTAAATCCACAATAAAATGTCTTTCTTAGAAGTGCATAATATTTTTTTAAAAAGTAACGTATATATTTACATGGTAACCCGGCATGACTATATTGGTAGAGACTGATGACGTTAAGGATGGCTCAAGGAAGATGAGAGTCTGATTTACCTAGTAATTACCTGGACGACTCAGCTAAAGCAGATGGGGAAGGAATCAAGCACAACTTGAGTAGTCTTCAATATAGAGTCACCTTGTTTTTTAGGTAAATGGCAAAGAGATTCAAAAGTCTAGGGAATGCCTAAGAGGATCCATGATCTTGGAGAAATAAGAGCAAATTTTTGACTGTCATTTTATAGGATAGGAGGTTTAACCTGTGAAAGTAATGTGAAGGAAAAACCGGGCTGGTCTGACAAGATATCTCATAAGTCTAAGAATGTGAAGGAGAGGCTGGGCTAACAAGTCTAAGTATTGGAATACTGATCTGAGTTCTGCTAGACTAACTCGTAAATCTAGGTTAATTAGTGTTGGTTTGCTG
Organism: Camelus dromedarius; assembly: GCF_036321535.1. Taxonomy (NCBI): domain Eukaryota; kingdom Metazoa; phylum Chordata; class Mammalia; order Artiodactyla; family Camelidae; genus Camelus; species Camelus dromedarius. The sequence continues at coordinate 86,852,109 of NC_087437.1, read as the reverse complement.
TTTATGTGTTTTTGCTAGCCAGCTGGATTTTCAAAGATACATATCTGGCTTTGGAATGTTGGTTTGCTGCCTCCCCGCCTCCACTTTTGTGATGATAACGCTGCTAAAGCTGTTCCATGCCTATTGGCCAAATACCCCAAGCTTGTACTTTACCCTATAAAACCTCATGTGCACATCTTGAAGGTGCTCAGAGCTTTGGAGCAGAAGCCCCTCTGAGCCCGCCGGCGTAATACATCTGAGTACTCCAACCCTCCGAGTGGTGCTTGTTTCTTGACTGGCCTGTCGTTTCCGTAACAGTAAAACTTTTGGATGTGATCAATACCACACCTGGATTACATTATCTATTTCTGTATTCATCTTTTTTTTTTTTACTCTTTATTGAATTTCCTGCAGTTACCATCACTAATGAAATTGTTATTATTTCAACTTCCTTTACACTCTTCAGGGCTCCTGAAAATTTACCTCCAGTTGATATTTTGCTCATCTCCATAATCTCAGAGAATTACGTACTGCAAATACTAAGGGAATTTAATGGTGATCCTTCAAATTTCCTATTTTCTATCTCACACACACACACACACAAAAACCCTCAATATTATCACCTGTACTATTTCATATGCAGAAAAAAGAATCTTTACGGTCAAGGACAAAGCCTCAAAATGTATTCTTGAATCCATCACTTCCCCCTCTTTCGAGGACCTTACTGTAACCACTATCGACTGTTCTATTGCATTTCCAACCTTATATGTTTTGCTGAGTCCTACCTACCTAGGTGAGATTACACTTAGGTCTTTTCTCCCAGAAAGGGAAAGCATAATCAAATTTAATTGGGACATTAAATTTCTCTTTGTTTCTTTTTACTATTACACAATTAATTGATCCCATTTATTCCTTAATCTTCATACAATGAACATAACATAAACATTTTTTTCATGTTGTCAGAATTTCTGCAGGTTTCAGCTTTTAAAGATTTTACCTCAAAAACATTTTTGTTAGTTTCATGTCACTATCTCACAGATATTATTTCTTAATCCTGTGTCACAGGCTTATATCACGATCATAGAAGATGCCTTATTTAATTATTACTAAAAAACCTAATGAAGTAGATACTATTATCTTCTAATTTTACAATATAAGATGTCAAAGATAAATAAATTGTCCAACACAACGCTGCTGATAAGTGGAGTAGATTTAATCCTGATTTTTCTTGCTCTTCATCCTAAACACATCTTTTCCTAAAGTCCACCAAAAAATAAACAACCTACAAATTGTAATTCATTGCAAAATAAATATAAGCTAACATTATAATACAGAAAATTTATTTAATCTTAAATTGCAATAGTCAAAATGTTACTATCAAGAGAGCAAAAATACATGAACTTCTGTACTTTTTTTTTTTTTTTTTTTTTACTTTTTACAAACCCTTGTGTCAAAGGCTGACTTTCAATAAATAGATCGCAGTAAGGGAGCTACTCTGCTACATACGAAACACTGACCCACCTCTGTACTTTTAACCGGTCAAGCAATTTGGCAAGCTTTTAAGATGACACTAGTAAACAGAAGCTAAATTAGTGACCTTGCGAATGATGTAAGACCTAACAATCATATCATACGAAGAATGTCTTCAGGGATTGAGAATGTATACCTAAGAAGTATAGATTTAGGGAGATGGAAAGGCATTTTGCGACTGCCCAAGGGAAAGAAGTCAAATTTGACTTAGATAGATTTAGGAGGGAGAAAAGGACCAAAAATTAGTAGATACAGGAAAGCAGATTTTTCTCAAAACAAAACAATATTAAAGTTATTAAATTTGGAAAAATCTAAATCATCATTAGTTAATTCCTATCACTGAAAGCATGTAAAAACAGCATGGCTACAGAAACAAATCATTATTACTTACAAAAAGATGCACAAGCTATAGACCTGTGCTTTCCACTCTGTCCCTCCCCAGGCCCTAGGCCCATTCCCCACAAGAGATCTTTATTACCAGTTTCCTGTATCTTGCTCCAGAGATATTCTAGTTCTGTGCATGCATTTTATATAGTTGGTAGAAAGTTCACAGACTTTTCTGAACTTTCTCTTTTCCTTTATAGATATTTCATATCAGTACTTAAGACACTGTCTTATTCCTCTTAGTAGCTTCATAGAGATCCATTTAATATATGCAGAATACTATGTAGGCGTGGTATCCTATTGTAATCATGTAGGTGTTTTCAGTCTTGTCTAACAAACACAAAAGCATCTTTTGCTTGGATCTGAGTCTATAATAGAGTATCTGTAAGATAAACTTCTAAACATGAAATTTCCAAGTTAAAGGGAATGTATATTTTAAATTTTGACAGCTACACAGAAATTTACACTGTGCCACAAACATGAAAATGTAGTTTTTGTTTCATTTAAACGTTCATAAAAATGTAGCTTTTGTTTCATTTCTCTTAAGTTGAGCAACTTTTCATTTTTTTGAAAATCCATTTGTATTTTATTTTATGGGTACTTCTGTTTTCGTGCTCTATACCATCTTGTTAATGAGTTGTTGGTCTTTTTCCTATCAATTTGCGGGAGCACTTTATACATTAAGTAAACAATAATTGAACTGTCCTAATTTTTGCAAATGTTTTCAGAATTTTCCTTTGCCTTTTGATTTTGTTCATGCCATTTATATAGATTTTTTTTAAATTAATTTAAATTCACCAATTATTTCTCATAATTTCTGACTTTGATTTTATGTTATGCAATTCTACTTCCATTATCCTGGTTCTGTCTCATTTTTTGGAGAGAGGGTGGTAATTAGTTTTACTTATTTATTTAGAGGAGGTACTGGGGATTGAACCCAGGACCCTGTGGTTGCTAAGCATACACTCTACCACTTGAGCTATTCCTCACTCCCTTCTACTGCCATTATCCTAATTGTATAAAACACTCTCTCATGTTTTCCCCCATTGCATTTGGGTTTGTTTTTGTATTACTACATAAGAAAAAAATTTTTAAGATATCAGGTATAGATTTAAATATTTCTCAGGTATCTGCTTGTTAAAAATGTTATCAACTAATCTATCTTTTCCTCACTGATAGGTAATGACACCTTTACTATACAATGTATTCCCTATACATGTTGGTCTATCCATCCATGTGTCAGTATCTACCATGGCATGTCAAATATATTTTAATAAATGTTTGGGGTAGTTTTGTCTAACACTTTTATGTTTTAGATTTCTTGAAACTATAATTACATATTTTCTCATATGACCTACAGAATCAACTTAGATTAAAAATTAAGCCAGTTATGAATTTGTAGAAATTATATTAAGTTTTAGATTAAGCATCATCAAATTCTAACTCATAGATCAAACTGACCTCTCACCTGTCTTTGTAGATAAAATTTTATTAGAACACAGCCACATTTATTTATTTAGGTACTATCTATGGTTGCTTTTGTGCTATAACATAAGCAATAAGAAGTTGTGACCCTGACTATATAAACTATAACATGAAAAATATTTAGTATTTGGGCTTATACAGAAAAGATTTGTTGATCTCTGTTGTGGGTTAGTGTTCCAGTAATATATTACCAAATGTCCAAGGTAATCACCAGTTCTCACTGGCTCAACACAATAAAATTGTATTTCTTGTGCCTACTATTAATTCATAGCAATCCAGTGAAGGTAGCGGGGGTTGTCACTTCTTACCACAGCTACTCAGGGACCCAGGCTAACAGAAGCTTCATACTGAAATTTTCTACCATAAGTCCTATAGAAAAGTGTAATAATAGAAGCATATTAAATCATGCACTGGTACTTAATGCTTCTTCCTGGAAGTAACATATGGAACTTCTCATATTTTATTGGCCAAAGCAAATCACATGGCCATATTTAACTTTAAGGTAACATGAAAGTCAGCCCTACGTGCTCAGAAGAAAAAAGAGACAACTTTTGGTGTACACCGTTAATATCGACCATAATTAATGTAAGAAGAACTGCCATTTCTTGAATGTTGAGGCATTCTATTCAAAAATATCATATGACTGGAAAAATCATTAAGATTTATATCAGATCTTTACATAGTATATTTATTTCCTTCAAACAGCTCTTGGGCAATTTTTGATATGTTTACTGCTCAGTCCCGTCACTGTTTTTACTAATGTAAATGAGATTTCTAATTCCTTATTGTTTGTATGTTAAAAATTATTGATTTTATGTCTTACATTTTATTCCTAGCCATAATATTAAATACCATCATTGTTCTTACTGAATTTTTAGGAGTTTTATTTGGATTTTCTAGGTACACAATAATTTCTTGAGAAAATAATCATTTTGTCTTTGACATAGCTCATATTCAAGTTTCTTTCAAAGGCTGAATTTCCATAGTGTGCTTGACCTAAATGTGTATCCTACAGTTAGTTTCTTCCTTCCTTCCTTCCTTCACTCACTCATTGAACATTCAATCAGTATTTAACATAAAAATAATACTTTATTATGCACTACAGATTGAAAGATGAACTAAACACAGTAAGTACTTGCTTTGAGGAACACATTTTACATAGCCAGAAATATTCATAATTGTACAACATGAAAATCCTATATGGAAGATTTAAAATGTCATGTGAAAAAATCTAGTAAAGTATATCAAATATGGTATTGAGATTTAGCAATGACTAAATAAGTAAGTATGATGATGTTCCAAGATCAGTTACTGTCATTGTAAAATAATTATATACTTAAAAAGCATTGAAAATAAACATATTTGTATCTTGAACATTTTGCTTCATTTCTCAATGTACATACTTCTGAAAACTACGAATTTCACAGTATCAGGGGCACCGTAACTTCTTTTTAAATTTCTTGCTGCAGCACCCAGTATTGTTGCACCTTCAGTGAACTCTCAGTTAATTGTGACTAAATTCATTTATTAGCAGCCTGCTTTGAACTTGATTGAGCTCAGGATGTTTCTAAGACATAGGAGAGATTTTTGAGAGCTAACAAACATAACAAAAAAAAAAAAAAAACTGCAGCAGGTACAAGTAGGTTTTCATATTATCAATACCATGGTTGGAGATCATAACCATGATGGAGATCATTTAATTGTGATCTACTTGCGGAAGCCTCCTATGTTATGAATTTCATTTTTTAGATTCATGGCAGAAGTAGCTGACACGACAAAATTCAAGGGCATTTAGAAATATTTACTTTGCCTGGACCAGTTTTGAAATGTCTTCACTTGGGAGGAAGTGGCCTTTGCCAGTTACAAGGGACTCAATTCTCCCACTTCTGTTTCAGAGGCCTGAGGGTGATTTGACAACTGACTCCTTTTCAGTTCCCTGGAGAATCTACTTAAATTGAGAAGAAAACAATCATCATAAATCATACACGATGTCTTGAGACTTAACATTTTTCATATAACTCAGAGGCTACTCCGATCACGACACTTGAATGACATACAATAATAAGGTGTGTGGACCTCCAATTATCAAATCAGGGTGGTCTCAGAAGAGGGTCGGGATTTTTTAAATTGCAATATATTGTTAACAAATTGTGATTAAATGCTGGGTCAGGTTAGCAGAGAAACTATCTCATCTTTGTAACTATCTGTTTCATTAAGTTGAGAATCCAGCAAAGTGTAACCAAATTTCAGGAGAAATTACACAAACTGATTAATGGACAACACACATGGCATCAGATCTCTTCTGGAAGATTTTTTCCCTCCATAATTTGTAACTTTATTTTGGAGACATGCATTATTATAGAGGAACTGGTGGTACATTAGCTCAAATATACACACAATTTTCTTCAGTTATTTACATCTCAGAGACCAAATATTTTCTTCAATTGTCAAAAATGTATACACATTGAAGCTGTATATACATTCCAAAAAATTCATTCTTGAATTTTGGTTACATTCTTACTATTTGATTTTTAGTAAAAGATGTCATTAAAAAAACAAAATATCCCTTCAACTCGTTGTTTATATTAAAACTAAGAGAGGTAACATCAATCAATAAATATGGTTTGTGGCCACTATTTGATAATTTGTGAAGGAAATGGAACACACAAAGCAGAGAGTAAACCTCCAGTGCCTCCTCTTTACTCTCACCTGTCATTATTGGATCTTCCAAAGTTTTCCTAAACCTACTTTCTGAACTTATCTCCCACTCTTCCCCAACGTTAACATTTTTGCTAAAGCCAAACTGATTTACTCATTGTTTCCTATGCATGCTTTATATTTTCTAACCTCTTTTCTCCAATAATTCACACAAATACAATAAAAATATATGAAAACTGTGCTCATATTTTATGATCTCTTTTAAATATATTTTTATTCATGTAGTTTTCACAATACCATTCCAGTCTGTAATGATCTCTCTTTAACTAAACTCATAGAACTTAGTCAACAGTGCTTCCCAAGCTGTTCATGCCATGCTAGCAAAGAGAATCAATAAAATCGTACAACACACTGTGGTGAAACAGCATGCCTTTTCACAGTATTGGAGGCAAATTAACAGAGGCTCCAAAAGCCGCAGATCCAGCAAGGCCAGTGAAGATGAAGAGTGCGGTGCAGCTGAAATCTGGTGTGCTACAGCAAAGAGCTGAGCTCTAAATCGATTCATTAACAACATGTCAGGTGCTGTCATATCATGACTTGCACCATTCTTAGTACTGGAGTCCTCTTGCCCTGTTTCAAAAAGATCACACACTTTTTGACAGTAAGAAAGATGTCTTCTAATTGATATTTATTTGTTGGTTGATTGGCTTCATTTAAATTTTGGTAAAATATATGTAACATAAAATTTACAGCTTTGTATATTTTTAAGTACAATTGACATTTTGTGCAATCCTCATCACCTTCCATCTTCAGAACTTTTTTCATCTTCCAAAACTGAAGTTCTGTCTGCCTCCCTCCCCTAGTCCCTGGCACCCACTACTCTGCTTTCTGTCTCTATGAATTTGACTACTGTATGTACCTCATATAAGTGGAATCATACAGTATTTTCCTTTTGTGACCAGCTTATTTGCTTAGCATGATGTCTTCAAGGTTCATTTATAATTGTTTTTAAACATGATAGTGATTAGTATGTTGTACATCATCCAGAAAAAATATATTTACAATTATTTGTTTATTAATCATGTTTCTCGGTAAGCAGCTGACATTTAGTAGCAACAATTATGTATTAGAGGAGTTTTTTCTGATTACATTAGAAATTGTGAATCATCTCTAAGCTTTATTACATCTGATATCTTTGATTCTCTATTAAACTCTTTTAATGAGAATCAATATAGTCATTTGTTTGAAGGGGGTTATGACTGACTTGTTTACTAATTGACTTTGATGTATGGATTAGAGTTTATCACAAAATCACATAGTCTTCACTTGACCCTAATAATTCAATTATTTTAAATTAGATTATAATGTCATGGTCATTAATAAGATTATGTCTCTTGATGCTTCTTGTTCTTTGGAGGGTTTCTAATAAACTTGTTAAGATGATTGTTTCTAAAATCCATCATTTTCCTCTAAATAATTATTAATGATTTACTGGTTTATAGAATCAAATTTAGTACACTAAATTTCTTTGTTATTGGTTATGATCTTTAGTTAAATGAATGGCCTCATCCTCTGGACAGGATTCTGTCTGTAATAAACAGCATACTGACAAAAGCCAATGAATAAAAATTTACTAACATTAAAATAAAATAATTTTTGAGAACAAAATAGACTTTTAAAACTAATACTGAGAGACAATTCCAAATTCAAGTGTTTTACCTATGGCCTGTGACGTTCCTATGTACCTATGGCCTATATTTTGTGATTTTTGTTGCTCTAATTTATTTATAACTAAGTTCTAAAATTATTTCAAATGAGTTTGTTCATGAGTCCTGTGAATAATCTAGTTGAAGTATATTAATGCAGAATGCTTTTTTATCTTGAGGTTTTCCTCCCTTCTTTTATATTTATTTTGAATATTCATTAGCTATTGTACCTAAGTGTCATAACTTTCAAAGTCACGATCTGATTTCAAAGTGTATTCAAAGTGCATTGACTCTAAATAAATAAACTTAAAATTATTAGTTTACATGATATATTAAAAATGATGACATAATAATAAAACATTTAATTAAATATTTATTTTAATAGCAAGCAACAGTGATGGTGACTGAGAAAATGCAGATATTTTTCTACTTCGCATTGCTAATTTTCAAAGTGTGCTAAAAATTCAATGTATTTTTCTGCCTCAATTTTTCAAATTTAGTTCTATAATACTTGATGAGAGAATGTGCAAAAAATAATTTATTAAAGTAAAAGAACATTTTAGTAACAGTTTTGGAAAAATATAGCATGAGTTTTAAAAAGAAAAAGAAAATCTAACATTGATCTTGCTAATTTGTTGCATAATAGAAAACTTCAGATTTATATATATGAATAATTTTTCTAACATTTATGTGAATGCCAGCATTCTCTTCTTGAAAAAATTCAGGATTTTTTTCATAAGTCATAATACAAAAATAACTGCATGTAATTTAAACATTGTAGGTATATTTTTCAAATGGGCAACATAATAAAGTATGGTTAACTTGCAATTCATCAGATACTACCAACATTTTAAGCCATAAGTTCACATAAAGTGAAAATCCGTATATTTTTTATACCATTCCCCTGGTTCTGGCCCTAATCACTGTGTCATTCAGAACATAGTCAGGAAAACAAAAACCATTCTACATAATCTAAATATAATGGCTTAATATGGATTTAGATGACTGCTAAAAGAACTGGTATAGCAGAAGTTAGTGAAAAGGCCATTATAGAGCAGGTAAGCTGCTGCCAAATGCTAGGAAAGCATGCATTGGAAAAGCGCAGTTTAAAGCATCAAAGTATGTCCTTCCCAACAGCTTGAAAGAAAGCTGCTGTAATTCTCAAGAACCTCTATGAAGTTTGCCCTTGTCTCAGTCGTTAGCAACAAAGTACAGGGTCTCTGTGGGAAGTAGGAGGCCACTGAGAATTTCACATCTCTCATACATTTGGCTTCCTTTGATTTCTCCTTTTTTCTGCCTTTCGTATCTAGGACTGGTTCCCTCTAATTAGAAAAGTAGACTTGAATCAAAGAAGGAAAGCATTTCTGGAAAATGTTGTTTCCAGCAATACAGAGGAGACCTGGAAAGGGAAAATGGTATGTCAAGTTGAAAACGGATAATCTGATAGTTTGTCTTTGGTGTCCATTGCTTCTTCCACATTTAAGTTTTGAATAAGTTTCAGGATAACATGATGCAACTGCCCAACTAAAGACATGCTTGCCCTCTCCTGGGAAGGAGAGACACAAAGTCTAATTTACCACTTCATGTATCACAGTATGATTCATTTGCCATCAGCAAGTAGATATGTCTTAAAAGATGTACACAAGTCCTTCATGCTCAGACGCAATGCCACCAGGCAGTAATGCTGAGCCATACACACAAAAATAAAGAACACCAGTAAAAGTAACTGCATAGGTAAATATAAAAGACAGTGGAAATACATATTTTCTCTCTCCTTCTCTTAACTAATTTATAAGAAAATTACATACAACAAAAATTATAAAAATGTTCTGTTGAATTTACACAATATAAAGATGTAGTATATATAATAATATGTCAGTAATAACAAAGAGGTGAGCAATGGCGCTCTGTTGGAGGAAAAGTCCTGTATTTGTTGAAATGGATAGTATTAATTTGAAGAAATTGTTATAAATTAAGATATATATTGTAATTCCTAGCGTAAAGAAAGCAACAAAAAATGAACAAAAATAGTGAACTATAAAATATGTACATAGCACTAAAGAGCACAGAAATACAGGTACAGAAGGGAAAAAAGAAGTGAAACAAAAACAAATAAATAACAAAATGTGAACTGTAAATCCAACCATAACAATAATTACTTTAGATATAAATTGACTTTAAAATACAAAAACAGATTTTTAATTCAATTAAAAAAAAGCAAAGCAAGGTCATTCTCTACATGGTTGGTAAGAAGAAATCTTCAGATTCAAAAGTTTAAATAGATTAAAAGTAAAAGAGCAGAAAAATATGTTATACAAACAGTAAACATAAGAGAGCTGGAATAGCTACATTAATATCAAACAAAATAGTCTGAGACAAAAAAAGTTACCAAAGACAAAGATGAAGATTTTATAATGATAAAAGCTGAATTCTTCAGGAAGGGATGATGATTGTTTTGGAACAAATTAACACAATCACCAAAACTTTATCGATGAAGATAAAGGAGAGAAGACACCAAATAATAAAATTAAGGAGTGAAAGAGGGGATGTTACTAGTGATCGTACAGGTAAGTAAGCCTTAAGATGGAATACCAGGAACCGCTCCATAGGTATTCAATTTTGTATGCAGAGGGAGGAAAGCAAAATTAAAAAATTTTAATGGAAATAAACGACGTATAAGAGGCAACACTGAAGAAAAATACATATATATACACACACATATATTTATGACTTTTGAGGGGTGCAGTTTTAAGTTTATGACAAAGTTGAAAGTACAGGGGTTTCCCACAATCTCCCTGCCCTCACACATGCATATCTGCCCCCACTATCAACATCACTCACCAGAATGGTACTTTCTTTTTTTTTTTTTTGGCCAAGAATGAACCTACGTTGAAACATAAGCATCCAAAGCCCATAATTTACCTTAGCGTTCACTCCCGCTGTGGCGCATTCTATATGTTTGGAAAATGTATGTGATGTCCATCCTTCTTTATCATATCATACAGAGTATTTTTACTGTCCTAAAAATCCTCTGGGCCAGGATATGTTTAAAACTTCAAAAATTACTTTTTGAAATGTATTTCCTCTCAGTTGACAACACTGATATGGGAGAAACAGGCTGGAAGAGTATATATTTGAACCAAAGTGACCTGGATTCAAATCCTGTCCAGTCCCTTTTTAGAAATGGGTTACTGAAAATATGGCTTAGTTCTTCCTGAGTCTAATTTCTTTATCAGTAAAATAAGGGTATAAAATAAATCTTACGATTAAGACGTGACATATACAAAGTGCTTAGCATTGTGCCTGGCAACTAAACAGTCAATAAACAATTCTGTATTATTATATGTTGTTAGCATTTGTTTTGAGGAGAAAAAAATCATTTATCTATAGAAAACTTGAATGTATAAGCAACTTCAGGTAGAATAAAATCCTCTGTAATTATTTCATTAAAATGATAACTAAATGTAGTTTAAAAAAGCAGATGGATTTCCAGGCAGAAAGCATTGCTTTAGAAAATGCTACAAATTGACACTAACCACTATAGGTGAAACAGGAGACAATATGTAAAGATATTATTATAACTGCTATAATCCTGCGTGCAAAAGGTAATAGATGCTATTCAAATAAACTTTGAGAATGTGAATGAGTTGCTACTTGATGAGTGATCTCACCTACTCAAAAGATCTTCCTGCCCTCATTTAGTTCCTTGCTTGCTTAAGAATCTTTGTGGAAAAAAAAATGCCACTATTCTGAAAGGCTGAGAGGTTGGGAAATGCCAATTACAGCCCCAGGTGAGACACAAACAATTCCACTCATCAGTAAGCAAGAAGGCGGATTGTTCCAGGAGCTCCTTATATTAACGCCGCAGTCAATGTGGCGAGTCGGTCATGGAATATTTCAACACATTGTGCATGTCATTCGGATTTACAAGCAACCTGCTGAGAATGTGGAGACCTACTTTTCTCTGCTGTGATTTCAGTGCATTTTAAAAGAATCCCTAAACTTTACCCTTTCCCCCAAATATTTAGCTTTGTTGTACTTTTCCAAGATAATAGGAGCATGATTTCTTACCCAAATTTATAGGAAGGCGTGTGCTTCCCAAAGAGGTAGACAGGTTTCAGCTAAAGTTTGCGGATTCTCATTTGCATTTTAAAAAAAGTCAATTCTGTAGTCTTCTACAATAAATAGTCATATACACACACACGATAAGAAAAAACAGAAGAAAAGAAAGACAATCAAATATATAACTTTACATCCAAAAATGAAAGAATAAGTGAGTATTAAATAAAGCACTTAGGACAACTGATAAATTTATTGTTCTTATTATAACTCAATCTATGATCTGTCAATAGTCCGTTACAGATTTATGCTATCAAAATAGCCTGATTTTTTCACAAGTAATGTAACTCTTGCAAAAGAGCATTTCTGGAAGAAATTTTAAATGCCACTTCTTAATAGTCTATTATAGTCAAATCCCTTTAAAATATATACCTATTGTATGTATTAATGTTTTTAATAATTTAAAATTATATAGCATATCTGTGAGCTGAAAGGAAACTCTGACTGATTCTTTGTGGAAAACTAAAGTTACAAAACAACCTGAAAAAAAGAAAAGCATTTTTTTTCAGGAAAGAAAATACACAAACAAATCTTTAAAATGGTGTACTATTTTTGAAGAGAGGATTCATTTTGTATCCCACTTTGGGCTGAATCTGTCAAATGTGTTCAATACTTCTCATCAGCAGATCTGTGCACACTACTTTCATACAGAAGGAATCCCTGAGTAGAGAAATAGCACATTTATTTCACAGCATAATAGACATACAGCAAATAAAGGGGAGGAACATATTCAACTTGCCAACACAAGTGCATGGGCCTGGGTTTTGCCTGTAGCACATTAGCATTTACTCAAAATATTAAGTGCAGTTTACGCTTTGAGAATAATCAGAGCATAATGGTAAAGATTATGGCCAGTGGAGTCAAATTATGTGGATTTAAATACTGACAGACAAGGCCAGTTATGAGAGACAGGATTTGGGGCAACTTACCCAGTCTGTGTTTCATATTCCTTGTGTAGAAAGTAGAGATTCTGTTTGGGGGCTAAATACACAATCTATATAAAGGATTTATTACTGTCTCTGGCCCATAATAAATAATCAAAAAATTAACTATTATCTTCTTTATTATTACCTTTAAGAAAAAAAAATTTAAAATAACATTTTTAGTTATTTTTTGTCTATTATTATCTATTGTTCTTTTCATTCCATTACTGGATCTATAGGAAAAGCACAGATTATCGCCTTTTAAAAATATTCATGAATCAATACATTAAGTAATTCAACAAGTACTTATAGAACATCTACTATGTTTTAAGCACTGTTAGTCACTAATGTAATAACAGTCACAAAATAGAATTGCTCTCTGTTCTCTTGAATTCCATAGTACATTTTAGACAAACTTAGATAAACATAAGGGAGATTTTCTATTCTATTACAGTAAATTACCATCCTAGTTTTATTGAAAAAAGGAGATATATATAATATACATATACACAATATATGTATGTATATTTATTCTTTTAGTCCAGCTGCAGACTAATTATTTAATATAGAGCTAAATATGGGTCAGATAATGAAGTTGCCAGTTTCTGTCTAGTGACTAAATTCTGCCTTATACAAAAGCACTACATTTAGTCTTACAGTCATTCATCCATTGAACCAAACAGTTATTGAGTCCTCTGTGCCGGGCTCTGAGAGGCACTCTGAACCAAAACACTGATAAGAATTCTCATCCTTGCTTTCTGAGAGTGGTGGAAAAGTAAAAATGTAAACAGAATGGGGGTTTATTTATAGTTAAAGGTGTGAGCAAAGAGCTGTGGAAAAAAAGAAGTGATCAGAAAGAAGAAACATTTTAGATTTTAAATTAAACAGTTGAAAAATCACATGAAATTGAACTTCAGTGTAGAAGTTGACAAATGTAGATACAAATATAAAAAAGCAAAAGATATAAATACAAAGAGTCCATGTAAGAATGGTATAGTTCTTACTACACAAGTAATAGTAATTAAGTTATGCACAAGTGGTATATTACTTAACACATAAGTTACAGAAGATACATTTGAGTGAATGCAGAATTGCAACTGCAAGGATAAAAGGAGAAAATATAAAACAGTAATTGACTTCTGGCTTGGAAAAGAATCTTATGAAAAAACTGTGAGTAGAAAAAAAATTTTTTTAAATTGAAGACTGCACAAGGGGAATCTAGCTGAAAGCTCCAGACTAAGAAGAATTCTCTCATAGCACTGGAAAGCATTTCAGGAAGGTTATGGAATTGCTATTTGTGAATATTCACCAGTTACAGTGTAAAGACTGTTTCTTGAAGAGAGGAGGCAAGTGTGTGCATTCACATGCGTCTTGCTGTTGAAGGTAACCATTGCAGGGTGCCCCTGAGGCTGAGAACAAACACTCAAATTTTACTCTTACCAACGACCACATACAGTCGTCTGTACGCTTAAAAAAGAACATACTCCAAGTATGCTATTTGACATTCTGATCCACAGGATAGCAAGGTCACCTTCAAATTTCTGGCATAAGGATATGTTGTTAATCAGGGGGAAAGCCTTGATTATTAGTCAAAAGAGATAATAGGAAGGCATTTTAATGACAGATAGAAGGCAGATACCCTGTTCTGATGACAGGGAATACCCATCCTCTGTTTCCGAAGGTGCTTACCCTACAAACCAAGGCTGCAATGACAGCACCTATCTGAGACTTTCAACTAAGGGTCTGTTCAGTAATCTATTCTTTGTTAGATTTTGACTGAAAGAACATCACATATGTGAACTTAGTTAGGGCCATTTGAATTTCAGGTTTCCAGTTTTATAGACATTTAAAAAATGACCAAAGAGTCATTTATGTTCACATGTCATCTAATCAACAGAGGATGAGCTATGAATTGTCTCTTGACTGTGAATTTTAGGCTGAAATTAGACCCTCAAGGAACTGCAGAACAGCAGAGGTGGCCGTGCTTGTGGAGGTCCTTAGTTTGCGTTCAGGAACTGGCTGGAGTTTTTTCTTTGGTTGAGTGGTGTACATTTCTATTTTAACAGTTTTTCTGCCTGGTTAAAAGTAATAAATCTTACATTTATATGAGTTAGTTGGGATCATTATCTTTGCTTTGTACAAACCTTTACTGAATAAAAGTGAAACTATGCTGAGAAAGAAAGAACAAGTTAAAAACTTGGGCTAAGACCTGACAAATATTAGAAAATGAACACTGAAATCCAGAAGTTAGGGAGGCACGGCTGCTTTGTAAGGACTGCCCTCTTAAGAACTTCTGCTCATTCATTAACTGGCCCTGTAAACAAAGGGTAAGGATGGACAGAAGAAAGAGGCCAGCTCCCCCAGACTGGTAGGTGTCCAGTTTAACGCGCAAGGGGACTTAACACACGAGGCTTGTACATCAGCCATATACAACTCCACACCTGCCCCACAGAATCTTAAGGGTTTAAACAGAGGCCTTAGTGGTGTTCAGTTATGTATACCATCCAGATGGTCTCAACAACACTTTACTTTTTCAAAGTTATGTCCTTGGAACAGCTCCCACTGTGGGAATGGTGGACAGAATGTATGTTTCAAGGACAGAGGAGGGGTGAGAGCCTCTGATTGCCCAAGTCCAGCTCACTGGTGAACAAGAGGTCACATCCTCTTGATGACCTGTTCTGGCAGCATACGGTAGGTAACAAAATATGGAATGGATCAGGAAGTGGAGGAGAGCACTTGGAGATTATAAAGTATATCTCACCCCTTCACCAAATTCATCCATTCCAGACAGTTGCTCAGTGGAAAAAATTCTCAGCCCAGAGGAGACAGCCTACCATTGTAAGCTAATCTCAGTTCACTTACACTCCCCTGTAAAAGCACAATTATAGCATTAGCCATCACCTTTACTTTTCAGATGAGGTAACAGAGGATGATCAACTTAAGCTACAGCTGCCACAGTATCCAGCTGTAAAACTGGTCACTAGGCCTAAAAACTGATAGTTATAGCTTTATTCTTATACCAACCCTTCCATATTCTTGCTTGCTATTCTCTGACAGTATCTCTTACCCTTACTCTTACCCAATCTACTTGGCAGAGTGATTCAAATATTTATTATTTTAGGATCCAAGCCCTCACTGGACCAGTCTTCATGAATTGTTACAGTTTCCCATGATGATTATGACTGGACATGGAATAAGAGGCACTCTAGTGAATCTTCTGGATTCACTGAATCTTTGTCCCCACAGTAGAGAAGCAGACCAACTGTCCCTTCATAATTGGGAATAAGGATCTGACCAGCAGACTGATCTTATTCATTACTCCTGCTTCAGCAACATGACGAGCCCCAAATGGCTAGTGGATAGTCTCAGCTATCTAATTAACAACTCCATGACTATGTTCCCTAGTATATGTACAACTCCTTCAGCTCCTAGCCCCTCCACATCCTCCAAGACCAAGGCTGCAAAGACAAGCAGCAAATGTTTGACCAATGGGTTCTTAAATATATTAATGAAAGGGGCCTGTCTTCACCTAGGTTCCTAAACTTACACATCCTAGCTGAAGAGAAACTGGAATCATACAGTAGACTACATTGTAATTGCAGGACATAAGTGAATCTTCAATAGGACATAGCACGGTTCCATCAAACTCCTTTTTTCTGGGTGAGGAGTTCATGGTAAAACCAATGAGTCCCTTGCACATGAGCTCATTGTTACATTTCTTTCACAGTATAATGAGTTCTTTGTTTGGAGACAATGATGTGTGAGATATCAAGGCCATAAATAAGGCATCCTGTAAATCCACTAATGGATGTTCTGGCAGAAGTATTTCAGACAGGGAAGGCAAGTTCATATTTGGAATGTGTACTTTTTCTCATAAAAACAAATCACTACCTCATACCTCGGGGAGGGAGTCAAAGTAGTCTGACTGCAGCATCAATGTATAGGTTGAGCAGGTGGTAGCCAGATCACCCTTAATGAGAGAAAGGCCATGATTTTTAAGTCCATGCCCAGCCCATATCTCTACCTACATATCTTCTTTGTACACAGCCACTGTCGACAGTGGGATACTTGGACAATGAGGTTTGCTGTCATCAACAGGATGGCTCATCTTGTCCACCTAATTATTAAGTCTTCTTTGCAGTGATGTCTCTGGAAGGTATCTGTTTGATAGGAACTCGTTCTCTTTTTGCTTATTTTGTGATATTCATCCACATCTTCCCAATCCTTCTTGTCATAAATATTCCAATTTTACTGTCTATTTTTCTAGCAAGACAAGACTTAGCAACTACCCATGAATAACATAGACCCATATCATATATGATCTTTCTTTAAAGTACAATATATATAATAACTAGATACACTACTTGGCATTTGGTCAAGAAAACATTTATCTTCACCATTGTCTTCTTTTTTTATTGACGTACAGTTGATTTGCAATGTTATGTTAGTTTCTGGTGTACAGCGTAGTAATTTAGTTATATATATATTTTTTTCATTATAGGTTATTAAGTTATTGAATATAGTTCCCTGTGTCTTTACCATTGTCTTCTATAGTCTCCTCAAGTTGGGCTGTAGTGTAGCAATTATGCACTTCTAGATGGAACGTGATACTTTGAAAATCCATTTGTGAACCAGGCTATGCTCTTCCCTTTCCAGTAACTGGTCATAGGAAACTCCCCATGAGTCCCTACGTGTAGATAGAGCAAGAAATGGTGAAACTCTTAAAGGTAGATACTTGTGAGTTTATGCCATCTGTTAATGCTAATTACCATTTAGAGCTTGGTCTCACATATACCATTTCCATTTTATGAGGAAGTGCTTTTCTTACTATCTAACCCTATGACTTTATGGATAAGATAGGCCCAGTATGTGATGGACAGAAGAGGTCTTACACCTTAAAGGAATAGCCCCACCATCCCCAAACACTAAAGAAAATCACGAATGTGGCAGCCCCTTAGCCTTCTCAGGCTGACTGCCTACTCTCTAGTGTACACGCATTTCATAAAGCACATAGGGAGCTTTCTAATTTCTCTTCCCTAGGTCAGTTAGTAAAATGTTGATATGATTAGGAATGGCTGATCAAGGTGAACACAATACATTCACTCCAGCATTCCTATTTCCTAGCCCTTTGGACCCCTTTCTCTAAATAGTATGCTAAGAAAGTTGTCTTCTTAATCTCATTAACTCCAGGCCATTATTGATTCCAAGATTTCTTTGTTCAGCACACCAAATTGCTGTGGTTCATCTTAGAGGCTGGAGCTAACAAGTTAATTCCTGAATTCCAAGTAACTGCACACATATCAATATATTCAGCATAAAGTAACTTTATATTCCATCTTCCTTTTTCTCATACAATTAAGCTCTTTCCCCATAAAGATTGGAGAAGATACCCTCAATGTTAAGTAATTAAAATATTTTTAAAATTAAAATCTAGTTTCCTCAAATTGGGAGAAAACCTAATTTTGTTGCTAAGAAAGATTCAGGGGAAAATGAAGGTTCAAGTTTTTCAGTCCTGTTGAAATCTTCATCTAACATTTTCCAATTTACTGCCACTTGGCTTCAGTCTTAACAAGTCATTCACACTTTCAACAAATATTTACTGACACCTTATCTCAATAAATACATCAGTGAATAAAACAAATCAAAATCCCTGTATTCACAGTCACATTATTCTAGGAGAAGAAAAGAACATGATAAATGAAATATGAAAATCTGTTAGTGATTAGTTCTAAGAAGAAAAGTAATGCTGGGACGGGCCCTGACAGAACATACCAGTGATAGAGGAGTTGCAGGTGAGACGGGTGTCCAGGTTGGGCACTCACTAAGAAGAAGACATGGAAGGTAAGACCTGAAAGTGTGGAGGCGTGATCCATTTGGACTTCAGGGTACTGAGCATTCCAGCCAGAGGAAACCTCAAGGGCAAAGGCCTTGAAGCAGAAGTGTACCTGACTGGCTCAGTGAGCAATGAGACCCAATGTATTTGAAATAGAGTGAACCAAGGGGAGAGCAGAGTTCTTTATTATAGATAGGTAAAGATAATTCAGTGATCATAATAAAGACAAATCAAGTCTGTCCTTGCTCATAGCATTGAAAGTGTAATAGTGTACCAAATTTCCACTCATCTCACTATTACTAGATTTCCTACCAGAGGTTCATTTTTAATCCAACTCCCTAACGTTAAATAGTTTAAACAGGTGAGCTCCTTATATGTCTTGTGGGACAGATAGAAAGAGGCTGCAGGATTCCATATGCATTAACATTATTGTCTTATGGGACAGCCTAATGGTAAAAATGTGGGCTCTGAAGTCAACATATCTAAGGGTTGGGATCCCAGAGTTTCCCCAGTTCTTAATTTTGTCATCATGTGTAAGATGGAGATAATCTCACATATGTTAAAGAATTCTGGAAAAGATAAGGTAAAATCTATAAGGCAGACAACATGCCATTGTATCAGCCGGCACTGATAAATACTGATATCTATTTCCTTGCTTTCTGATTTTGTACTGTTATTATTTCACTGAATTGCATGTCATCAGGAAACCAACCCCCTCCACAGACCTCCTTAACACTGTGGAGGAAGTGCTACAATCCACCTTGTCAAAAGACTCAAACTGTAGTGGTTAAGAGCATCATGAAAATAACTGAGATGAAGATCTAGGAAATGGCCAGAGTGAATGTATGCATGTGGTGCCTGAAAAATGTGTGGTGCTGACAGGATTGAGGGGGATCATGGGACTTGGAAATGTGGACTAGAAAGTACAGCACAGGCCGAGGAGCCACTACTCAGGTGTAGAGGTTCAGAAATTTACTCCAGAGATCCCAAGAGACTCCAGATAGTCCAATTTCACCGGGAGTCCTGAAACAGGTTTTGAGAATGTCTCTCACTCTCATTTTGAAAACAGGTGCATGATCAAATTACAGATGTTCTCCTAGTCTTGTCCACTTAGAAAATTGTGCTCCAGAAAGGTTGGGAGATATTTAAATAAAGGAACCGTTATTGTCATGTAGTCAAATGTTTCAAAACAAGTATTCCTTGGGGGTCAATAAAGGCTTCCTGGGGGATGTGGGATCTCAGATAAATACTGAGGAAGGGAGGAAGAGTATGCCACTATTACAATGAGGCTGAGACTGAAGAGAAGATAAGTCTTATAAGCTGAGGAAATAATGAAAGCTAATCCAGAAAGAGAGAGTAAGAGAGTCAAAGCACAGGCACAGGATGTATTTGATTAGAGCTAGATTGTGGGGTGCAGCTAAGCCACCCTTAAGAAATAAGCCTAGGTGGGCAAGAAGGGGCCTGTATGAGAGGTCCAATAAAGTAGGGTATGGATTTTATTCTGAACAAATTAAGGAGGCACTGATGGGTTTTAAACAGGGAAAGGACTGATATGTTCAGTTTTCAGTGCTTTAGAAAAACTTGAGAATGGCTTATAGGTGGTCCAAAGTGGAAGTGGGCAGACTGATGCTGATTCAGTGAACAGCGTGCAGAACATAATGGATTTAACTGGGTAGTGGTAGTGTGAAGAAAGTGAAAAAATAAAGCCCCTCTAACATTATATAGGAAGTCAAAAAACATAAGAGCCAGGGATCAGTCTGATATGAGAGCAAGAAAGAGTGGTATTTAGGATGATCCAAGGATTTCTGGATAGAGCAAAAAAGCAGGTGGCGTTGCTATCTTTGGCTCAGAGAGCACAGGAAGAGGAAACGATATACTGGTGAGGGGGATGATTATGACGTATTCTGTGCCACATTCATGCATGAGGGCAGTTATGGTATTTCAGTACAAATGCTCAGAACGACATCCATCTCTGTATTACTGTGAGTGCCTCAAAGGCAGTGACTTTTCTTATCAATGTTTATCAGTTAGTTCTTACACTAATACTATTATAGAGCTAACATTCAAGGGCATTAAATAAATATTTGTATGTTTATTAATGTATTCACTAATATTCATTGAACATTAACTATGTACTAGGTATCAGTCTAGGTCAGTTATTCTCAATCACGGATGCACATCAAAGCAACTGGAAATGTTTAAAAACCACTGAGGCCTGAGGTCTGAGTTCCTATGTAGACCCATTGTATCAGAAGCCAAGTGGCATACAGCAAATTCCATCCAGTATCCAGGGTTAATAATTACTGCTTTAAGAGCTGGAGGTATTACAAAAAACAAACACAAGATGAACACCACCACCACACACACACACAAGAGAGCCCTGGTCTCATTATTTAGGGTTATGTGTGAAGATTAATCGAAGGCAGAAAGAAAGAAAGGCAGGAAGTCAGAAATAGCTGCTATGCTAATTCAGATGTTCCAATATTTAAATAAATAATAGTTAATAACAAATTATGAAATAATCTTAAACAATACAACCAGATCATACAATAAAAAAATCAAATCTTTCATGTGAAGCTCATTACTTGAGACAACATCATCTTACAACAATCTTAAGCTTGTAAGTAAATAACCAGATCATATACTCCTTCCAAATTAAAATTCTTAACCCTCAGCCCTGTGTGTCATCTGTGACACAGAATACATTTAATTCATTTTGAAACAACCTCTTGGTTTCCGGATATTATCTGGTTAGAACGTAGACACAAGAACCTACAAAGGACAGTGATGAGCATATATTAACTGCTGCACAAAGGGACCACAGGACTACAGGAAAGACTGCAGACATGAATACAAAACGAACCTGCGCTTATTTTGAGTTAAAGCAGGTATTTCTCTTATTCCAGATTTCACCCTCTCATTGGATAAGGAGGTGGGATAACAACATAAGCTATGGGAAAATGAACAAAGGAAATGTTAAGTCCAATTTGCCTCAAAGGCCCCTACATGTTTCATGATATTAGAGCACAGGTCAGCATCACTGTACCTAATGTGACTTTTGAATAATCATTTTGAAAAGTTGGAATAAAAAAATTAAAACATAAGAAATTATGTATCTCAGAGAGTTCTACAAAGCAGTGATGAAGAGTAAATATTTTATTTCAGGGATTAAGCATTAATTATCTGGAAATTTTACTTATCCTGAACATCTAATTTCCCAGAGGGTACAGTGTAAATGATACATTACTAGCCTATTAGAAAAGGTGATCCATTATTGCCTGGTACATGGAGCAAACTACTATTAATTTCATTTACTATTTGCCTTCAAGTAGAGCATGAGAGTCATTTCTCAAGAGATAATTAAAACATGGCTTCAGAATATTCATACAGAACCAATAAGCACAAAATATCATATAGCTATTATGTATACATTTGCTGCCTCAGGTAAAAATTATATATGCAAATAATTTAATTCAAGATTAATAGATAAACTATACATTATTACTTTAGAATATTACATATTATAGCTTTGTATACATTTCCATTGGATTTTCATTATCTATGGTTCAATTAATTTGACTGATTACTTAAAACATATTAGAATAAAAACAAGTACTGTGTATTCACATTTATCAAGTACCAAATAATTTACTGGAGATTTTCTCATGCAATTTCACAATAATGTCTACAAACTCATTCAAGATGAACACAAACATCCTCATTCCAAGAAAAGGATGAATTAATTAATAATTTATGAAGTTTAGTACATGAATAGCTAAATCTCTGAACATTGGAAGAGTTGGGAGAATTACTCATAGTTCAAAGCTACTAAAAAGCAGAGTCAGAATTCAAAACCTGGTTACTCTGGTTCTGTAGTTTAGTTGTTCTCAAATTTTGTTCCTTTGTAGCATTGGTGACATCTGAGAACTTGTTAGAAATGCACATTCTCAAGCTCCGCACCAGACCTACTGGCCAGAAACTCTGGAAGGGGACCCAGTAATCTATGTTTTTAGTTTTCTAGATGATTCTTATTCAAGCTAACACTTGAGAATCACAATAGTCAATGCTTCCTTCTCGGCGCCATATAATGCCTGTAATCATGTGAAATTTCAGTCACAAAAGCTTCATAGGATGTTGTATTTTCAGATGCTTTTCAGATCCATGCTAACTCTTCTGCACCCAGCTCTGCAACCAGAGAGAATGACCCACATATACCATTGCAAAAAGTCCCTTGACCTTGGACTTTTACTTGGATTCTGTCAATAGATGGCACTGGCGGAGGACTTGATGAAGGGCAGAGAGGGCTATCAGTGTGCCTATTACTCCAGTTCCTTCTATATCATGTTGCTGTGGCCTGGCTTCATCTCTTGATTAATTTTAACAGTTCCATTTGGGCAACACTCTCCCACTCTCACTCTAGTCTATAAATATCTCATCTTCTTGTGCCTCCATTAGTAGAAGTGAATAGCCTTTCACTAACCCAGGCTACCATACATTGTGGTTTTCCTACATCATAACCATCCCTTTTATTATACTCTTCAAATTTTCCAGTATAAGCATGCCACCTATTACCCATAGGGGCACTCACTACTTTACCTCCAGTATCAGAATTTAAATCAACAAACAATGTTGCATATTATTTACTTTAAAAATACTTTTTATTAAATTTGAAATATATAATTACTCAACATGCTTAAACTACATCCCCAATAAATGACATCTAAATTAAAAAAAAAAATATTTCCTTGGACTTATCATCAGTGTAGCACTGGCTATAGTAGAGTGGTTTAACACAATAGAAGATTCATTCTTCTCAGATGAAAACTGATGGGAGAGAGGGAAACCTCTTCTGGGCAGTGACTTCAGTATCTATGTGGCTCCCACATTAAAGACAGAGAGAGATGGAAGACTTACATAGTCCCATAAAAGCTTTGGCCCAGAAGTGACAACACAAATTTTGTCAACAGCCATTTGTCAGAAATTAAAACACAAACCCAACCCAATGCAAGAGAATTTGGTAATATGGAAAAAACACATAGAAAAAGAGATTATTTTCATTTACCATGGAAAGGGTGAAGTATGAGAAGAAAAATGTCATTGGAAAAAGATCACATGTCTAAAAGCCTCTTCATTTGCTTTTCTAATATATAAAGTCAATTTTTTCTTTGTTGTTTTCAACATATAACTGCTTTTTTGAGATGTAATTCACATGTCATAAAATTCACCCATTTAAAATACACAATTCAATGGTTCTTAGCATGTTCATAGAGCTAGGCAAGTATCACCACTGTTTTGTTGGGGAATGAGTCCACGAAATTCCCCATGTAGCCATTCTAGAAGCGTCTAAGGGTTGTTCACAATTCTTTTAACTCCAATCAATTTTGGAAGAACTTGCATTTCTGATTAGTCAGATCAAAATCTCTCAGGTACTTCATTATTACTTAAAACCTAGGAGTTCATGCAGTGCAGGGAGCCATTCTTATTGTCAAGTTCAAATGGAGAAACTAACTCTGCTAAATTCCTGGTTACTATGGACAGAAATGTGTCCCTTTCAAAATCCGTATGTTGAAGCACTAACCTCTAATATGATGGTATTTGAAGATGGGGCCTTTGGGGGATAAGTAGGTTTAGATGAGGTCACGAAGGGGGGGCCTCTCATGATGGAATTAGTGCCCTTGTCAGAAGGGACACCAGAGAGCTGGTGGTGTCTCTCTCTCTGTCATGTGAGGACACAACCAGAAGGTGGCCATCTATAAGCAGGTGGCTATCTGCAAGTCAGGAAGAGAGCTCTCACCTGAACCCAATCATGCAGGCACCCTGTTCTTAGACTTCCAGACACCAGAACTGTGAGCAAATCAGTGTTTATTGTTGAAGTCAACCCATCGATGATATTTTGTTATGGCAGCCCAAGCTGAGTAGACACTGGTACTTTGGCTTTTGGTCTTAACACAGGATATTGCTATCAGACACTATTCCCACATACTCCAATAAATATCTGTTCATAGCAAGGGTTCTATGGTGAACCAGATCCCAATACCAATTGTGGTTCAGGATTTCAATGTTATAGCTCATCCTATTCACCCTCAAATGCCTAGTTCATACTCCCATACCCGTGTGATGGACTCTAGGAAACACTGCTGCAAGCTGACGCCATATATTTTCTGAACCAGACCTTCCATTAAAAACATCCAGCCTTGATGGTGAGCCTAGATTAGCAAGGATGACGTCGTCTTCTTCATGGTAAGTTTTTTGGATGTCTTTGAAAAATTTCTTTCCAGTCAATATCAGTTGGGTCAATGACATTCCACCAGACAAGTTTTAATAATATTAAATTTCAAAAGAAAATGGTTATGGTCTCAATCTCTTTCCTTTTCAAAGGTTTATTTGTTCCAATTCAAATAAATCCACCTTCTAACTACTGATCAGCTCTGCATTCCAAGTAGCTTTGGGAGACATTCAAGGCCACAGATGTCTTGCTTCACAATTCTCTAGCCAGGACGGCTGCTTCTTTGGCTTATATTTACAAATGTAAATACGTAGGGGCCATTCCTGTGACTCTTCCTTGAACAAACAAGTTCTCTTCTAAGGTGATATGCTCTATTCACCAATAAAGAGAGCTAACAGTTCCATCTTACAGAACTTTAAAGGCTTTTAAAATTTTTCTGAGAAATCCCATTACACGTTTAAGGACATTTTAATTGTAAGATTAGCAAACCTAAAAACTGACATATCACTGAATTCATTCTTAAAATATAATGCACTCATATTTCCACTACATTTTATTTATTAGCTCCATCAGTTCTGCAAAATGAGCAGTTCTTGCCCTCATGGGTACACATGTATTTTACAAGGACACCGGTGATATATTTTGCTATACAAATCACAAGATATAGTTTACACACAGAGCTCAGGTTTTTATACATTTCTCCCCAAAGGCTATTCATATTTGATAAATCACTGATTGAAATCTGAGGCAATTAAGTTGTGATGACCTTGGCATACTAGTGGATGTATTTTCCATTAAGACAATGTCAGTCTTATATTACACTCTGCCTGAGTTTAAAAAAAAAAAGCCAAGTTAGGCCCACATCACATTTAATTTCCTATCCCTCAAATACACACAGTATTTTAATTCACACTGATCAAATCTACCTGGCAGCCTCTTGCTTTATCAGGCCAAGTTGAATGCCTTGCTTAGAATGTCCACTTTTTAATTGAAGTAAAAGCTATTAATCTCCCAAAAAGCAAAATAAGTGTCTAACATTGCATTTTTATCTCTCACATTCTCATATTGAGATCATGAATAGAAAATTCTTCTATATTCTGCATTGTTGTAATACAGTATGCAAACTTTTTTTGATTACAAAATATTCTAACAGTATCTAAGTTTACAGAGCAAAATATGTCCATTGACTTTCACGTTTTATCCCCACTCTCTCTTTTCTCCTCGGGGTAACCTTTCTTATCGGCTCTTAAGTTTTTCAACAGATCCTTCCCTTCATTTCTGTACACAATTTACGGGATAGTGAATGGGGCTTTTTCTGTTACCTTTTATCTAGGGTAATCTTAGACATAGCACAGAGTATTTAATCCTGACAATCTGGGCTTCCTGGAAACTCTGTGACCCAGCTAATGCCTTTTAATAAATTCTCTTCCTGCTTATGAATCCAGGATACATTCTGTATTGGTAAGAAAAACCCCAAATGACACAGGTTTTTCTTGACTCTTTTCCTCAGAAGATGGTCTGGATAATAAGTCCCTAAATTTCTGATTGTCATTAAATAAATTTGCCAAAAGATAATTTAACTGAGTGTAGTGCTTTTACATTGCTGTCCTTTCAGCTCAGCCTCGTGTAGGTGCTATTCCAGTTTCTTCAACATTAGGGTTACGGATAAGTTTATGATAACGTAATTCCCTTCCTTTGTAGGAACCTTGTTCTTTCTGCCTTTAATTGTCCATGAAGCTTTTTTCTTGATTGTTAGAGTTCAGAGGTTTTACCAGGAAATGCAAAGATTTGTGCACCACATCTCATCAGGGTTATCTTTAATTCAGGGATCTTTTTCTATGGGAAGTCTTTCGTTCTTCAGGAAAAAAAATTCTTCCAATTGCTAAATTCTTGTCTTTCCATCATCAATTTATATTTCATTTTATAAAATGTCTGTTTTCCATGCAATTCCACATGACCATATTTCCCAATCTCTGACCTTTTCCCTCATGATCTTGTACTTTTGCTCTTTGTTCTGATTTCTTGCATTTCATCTTCCAACCACTACTTTGGGTTTGAATATTTACTGTCCTTTCCTTTAATAGAACTACTGGTTTGTTGTTGTTAGGAGGGTAATTTTTTTTGTTTTGTTTTGTTTTGAGCTCCAGAAGTCTTTTTGGGGGCTTCACCTCAATTTCCTTAAGAACTCATTTATACTTTTCTCATTCATACTTTTGTCTCCTCCTCCACCTCTATTTGGCTGAACATGTGTGTGTCTGTTCTAACTGAGCTTTCTCTTTGGCTGCTGGCCCCTTCAGACGAGATGTCAATTTTCCTTGTCATGTCACTATAGCTAGTTGTGGGTACTCCAACAAGTGTTTGCCATGTTAGAAGTGGTGGATGTGGGTGGTGATGTAGAAACAGGCAGGTTGCTGCACCACTGATAAGGGGCCTGGAGGAAGCTCATTGGTTGGATCTCTACAGGTTCAGGATGAGGGAGGATTTGCTTTATGCCTTCAGTTCCTACTCATCCACTGGGAGACAAAGGGACCCAGCACGTTAACAAGGAACAAATCTTGACTTTGCCTCCAAGCATCCCTAGGTCTCTACAGAGATCCCTGGACCTCCCTGGGACTTCCATTCAGGCTGCCCAGCTCTTGGAGGAGAAAAGTCCTAGTCTCACTTGCTTCCTGCTGTCTAGAGAGGAAAACTCATTTTGTTTGGGCCTGAAGTGAAAGGATCTTCCCACAGGAAATTTAGAAGTTCCCCAGAATTCTCTGTACATCACCTTAATAATCAATGTTATGTATTTATTTTCTTTTTGGTATTTTAATTCTGTTTTTCTTCTTT
Source organism: Camelus dromedarius (assembly GCF_036321535.1). Lineage (NCBI taxonomy): Eukaryota > Metazoa > Chordata > Mammalia > Artiodactyla > Camelidae > Camelus > Camelus dromedarius. The sequence goes on along the minus strand of NC_087437.1, from coordinate 86,824,437 downwards.
GCCTGGTTGACCTTAGATAAAGTGTAAAGTAAATGTGAAATAATCCAAAGAATGGATTCAGCACCTGTTTTAACCCAGAACTCTCAGCCATTCGTGCCATTTGTCTCTATATTTTTATGCCTGCTCTCCCAGAACTCCAACTTTCATACCTGTAACATTTTTTTTTTTCTCAACTGACAGACATGTCAATGGGGAATCCATGTTGAGCAAGGAGAGCTGTGTAGTAGCTGTCAAATCAAACCACATGGGACCCATGTCCACACTGGCCTCACTCTCAGCATCTAGCCTTTGAACGTTTTGTTTCTAGATTGCCAAGTCTTGATTTCCACTTTCACCACTCATCAGTTGAGGTTATACCATTGTAATATTTTATATAACTATAAAACAGGTACTCTCCAAATAACCTGAAAGAATATCCTTTTGATTTGCTGGGCAACGGTTACTTGGGATAAATTCTGAACATGACAATAAGGAACAAATCAGTTCAAGATGTGTCTTTCTTGCCTTATTTTCCTTGTTCATAGCTGATAATGCACTCCTTTGTTAATAAAAGATAATTTAAAAGCAGACCACATCTTACTCAGCACTCAACAGCCTCCCTGACTTTATGGGTCTCTCTCTAAATTGGATTTTTAAAACCGCAATGTTGTTAAAGATTATATTAAATTTAATCTGAATCAATCAGGATTAATCAAATCATACCACACTGAGAAGCTTATGGACTTGCTAGAAAACGGTATTTTAGCAGCATTTAAAAATATCCATAAATATATTAAAAACTGCATTCTAATATTGTTGGTTTTTACATTGAAGGCTCTAATCAATCTGGAATTTATTTTTGTAGTTTTATGACTAGTTTGATGGAGAAATCTAATTTCATTTTTTCCATATAGTAATACAATTAATTTCTCATGATTTATTTTTTAAAAACCATTCCTTTTCTACTGATGCTTATAACATTTTGAAAGCATGGTTTTATATTTAGAACTATTTTCATGTCAATTCTTGTTAATTGTTTTCTAACATGTTGGCTTTGTAAGGTAAATGTTAAACTCAAAGAATTTTAAATATAATGGTGACTTCTAGATATTAAAACTAATGAGAAACATCATCCAAATCAAAAAGAGATCATCATGTTTTGGACAAAGATATTGTTATTAAAATAATTATATTCACTTTAAGCCAAATGGAAAATTTTCTTCCAGGTATGTTTAAGAGTTTGACAATGATTTTATGCTTTGACTAGCCTCATGGAGTTTCTGTCTGACATAACTGAGTTTCACTAAATAAAAATACCATGATCTGAGAGGTGGAAAGAAGAGATAGTGATGTGATATACACAGATATTTTTAAAACAGAAGGAATTGAACTCTGTAATGTGATATTTGCTTTTGCGTTTAAAGCAAAAGATTTATTTTTTACTCAGATCAGAAAAGCTGTCAATCCCAATTCTGAACTTATCATCTGCTGTGTTTTATTTTTAATTTTAAATACTGTTCTAGAATCACTTTTTAGACAACGTACTGCCTGGTGCTAATTACAGCAAGGTATTGGTAAAAGCAGTCACATCTAATTATACAGACTGCAAGTGAAGAAAAACTATTTTGAGGTTTATGTCTTTGCATTAATTAATAAATAATTTATTAAGTTCTATAGACACTGGTAATAAGAGAAACCTTTTAATGCCTCTGACAAATTAAAGCATATATTGAAGAATGGTAGGCAACTCTAAATCCAAATCAAGAATTTGCAAACTTCCACTAAGAATCTTCACTTATAAACTAGTGGAAGAAAAATAACCAGATCTTACTAAGTTTTAAATGAATGAAATGATGCAATTTTCTTTACAGTAGAAGTGAGAATGTACTTGATATTTTGCCTTGGATAGTAGAATATATTTATTCCTTCGATATACAAGTATAACTTAAATTTGAACTTCTTATATTTTATTTCCCTTTAGTTTTGGGTCCTCAAGATAAATGGAGATGGAACAGCTGCTTCATCCCTGTTGTAGCAGGTAATATTAAGTGCCTACCAGGAATTTGGCCATCTATGATTACACTGGCAAATATATATTTCTCCAAGGAACCAGTCAATTGAGACCATATTTCAAATACATATGAATTTTAATAATCTCAGGTTTAAACTGAATTAACCAACTAGGTGAAGACAGGTCCAGCCATTAACTACAATTGTCTAGAGTTCCCATCTGCCAGGTGGTTTAGACAAAATCGCAAATAAAGAAAGAAATACATATCAAAAAGTTCCATTTGAAGTCTAACTGTCCCCTTGCCACATCTGTGAATACAAATGTATTATTTTTAAAATGCATTGTGTGATAAATCTCAAAGCCCTAAGCTTTCACTTGCATGATTCACCAAAGGAAAAACAAGTCAGTCTTTTTCTAGTATCTCTATCAATTATCTAGCTATCTGGAGAGGCATGTATTTGTAGGTAGGTGAGGGTTGTTTGGTTACCATTTGATATTTTGTGATGCTTGCAACATTCTAAATCCTTAGCCCTAGTGTCATTTTATTCGTTTATTTAACAATAATTGACTGAGCATCTACTATGAGCAGGATATGATTCTAGATACTGGACATAATTAATAAACAAGATTATGAAGGTCCCTGACCTCCTGGAGGCAGCTTTCTTGGATCACAGCCTGCACTGTTTTTCTGAGCCATTGATACTGTTGGTCTTGTGCCTCCACTGCTCCTCAAGCAGCTGAGCCCCCGCTCCGTGCTTCCCGCCAGCTGCCCCTCTGTAGCTGTACACCTCTTCTGGACAGTTCACCTAGGTGCTCTTTCTCTACTGAGGTCAACAGAAGACTTCTTTTGCCTCGTGGGACAAGCTCTTTCAAAAGGATTTAATACAGCAGAGCTTTTGCCCTTTTTATGAGTTGGTTCTTTCATTTATGCCAGTGGTTCTTAACTTTGGCTGTGGGCCAGAATTACTTAGTGAAATGTTTAAAAGATACAGATTTTCTGGTTCACTTCATGTTTACTGAATTAGAGGAACAGCAAAACCCAACAATCTATATTCTTAAAAGACCCCTCAGATAATTCTGAGGGAAGGTGAAGCACAGACATATTTCAACTGGTCCGATGGACTCCTTCAACTCTGAACCCTGCTAATCAGTTTCACTCACTCTAGCAAATTCAATTCATGTGTTTGGTTTTGGTTTGTTTGTTTGTTTCAAGACCCTGATTTTCTCTTCTGTCTTTCTGACTCCACGTAAGAATTCTCAGTCCATCAAGAGTTTGAATATGCCCAAACCCTAATTGTGGATAAGTTCAAGTTCATTCTCATAGGGCTCTATAAAATTCAAAGTTGTGGTTTACATTTTTATGTCCTTGGGCTGAGATCAACATTCCACAATAGTCACAAGATTCTTTCAATATTTACTAAAAATACAACAGCTGATGTGCATGGAGAACAGAGAGACCCCAGAGGGTGATGATGTCTAAAATCCCGGAAACAAAATGTCATCTTCAACACAGCCAAATTACAGTTACTCATAAAATTTCTGTGGGAAAGAACATTATTAGAGATAAAGATGAACATTAGAACATTAATTTAACAAAAATGTGTTTAGGCTTGGCCAACCTCTGCTTCTGGAAATATGAAGTTATCTCTGCAGAAGAGGAAAGGAAGATAGTGGTCGAGAGCACATGCTGATGCAGAGCCATTTGGATTCAAGTCCTGGCAATGATACGGTCTGTCAGGGTGGTCAGGATACAAGCTTACCCTCTAAGGTCTAGTATCCCCTCGCTGGAGCAGAAATGTGAGCAGCACCTACATTATAGGGATACCCTGAGTATTTGTTAAGACAATGCACATTAAGCACTTAATATAGTACTGAGCACATATGAGAAACTAATGACTGCTACTGATATTATTACTGATATTGTTATCATCATCATGAATAAATTTATGAAGTTGGGAGTCTTAGGTAGGACTTCTCCCTGGTCAAGTTCTGTAGCCAAAGTTTTCTGGCATGTATTGATAAGCATCTTTCAATGGTCATTGTGCAAGAGTTATCATAAAATATTTTCTTTCTTTCTTTCTTTCTTTTTTTTTTGAAAACAGCAAGGAGCACTTTCTCACTGTCTCTCAGACCGTAATGAAAAGACCTAGTCCTTTCTAAAGTAAAAAGTCATCATCCTTTTCAGCTTAAATATCAATCATGTTTATATTCACAAAAAAAAGGTGTGATAAAACTTTACTTGACAAGCTATTTCTAGTTCAGTTGGAAGATCTCAAGAGTTCCTGGATTTTTTGGGGATTCAGGCAGATAAAAATTTTTGACAAGTTCTGTTATCAAGTTACTTTCTAAGTAAACCTTTTATAAATCAATATAAGAGATAATTTTAAATTAAAAAATCATGTAAATTTCTGCTATGAAAACATAGTAATAAGTACAAAATGTTTGAGGATTCTTTAAAATTTAAATTGAGAATAAGTTAATAGAAAAAGGAAAAGATTATATATATGTAATGATCTGACTTAATTTATGAGGATCATAAGGGAATTAGCTTATTTGACCCCTACCTATACCTAATTCTAAAACAATTTTTCAAGTTATTATGGGTTCATTGTGCAATATCTAAGAGTTTTCTTTATAAAACATGGGCACTGGGCTGAAGTAACATGTAATTTAAGTTAATGGAATGTAGTATACTTACCTTCTTTCTTTTCACCTTGAATCAATTTTTTCCTAAGAAAAAGCTTGCGATAAAATTCCAAATATATTTGCCACAGGTGGCTATTTGCTACATTCAGAAAGTCACGAAAAATTATGTTGACATCACAAAGAAAAAGAATAATATTATAAAAGTATAGGGGACATGATTAAAACTTGAAAATTTAGTTATTTTTAAATAAAACTATTTTAATTTCATACTGTAACATACAATGTTGGTTTCCAAAGGAAAATTTACTTCCAAAGTATATACTGACCATTTCTAAAATGAGTATAATTATAAAGTCTTAGACTCCCTCCCAGTTGTAGCTCCAGAATTTCTATGTAGGAAAATCCCAGGTCTTGGTCATCTATTTGGAAAAGAAGACAAAGACATGTCTTGATAGGGTGATGATACCACAAACCTGTCCTTGTGACATAGAGCTTTTCTTGTCTGGATGGCTTGGGCAAACAAATGGTTATGTGGTTAGGATGGAAGAGGTGGCAGTGAGGGAACATCTCTCTTTATGTCTCCATGGCTCCCTTCTCTCATCAACTATTACAATAAAATTGGTCACAGTTATTTCAACTGTAAAAGTAGGGGAAGAATTAAGACACTATCATCTCTCACATCTCACAAATTGCAAGCTCTGTACTCTCCAATAATTAAAACTTAAGATATCAAATGCAATCACACATGATAATAAAATGTATATATTATAACTGATTCTAACAATCTGAGATTATCTTATATTGTACTTCTGTTTCTGTGCTAGAACTACTGCACATTTTCTGGGTAGCTATGGCCTCCAAATATATTTCAGTATGGGAAATAATAATTCTACTGTGGACACATAAAATAATTAAAATCTTTTTAGATAATGAAGCTATGTAGATTCAGCCTCAGAGGAATGGTGATAATGAAAAGGATAATATATTATGAGAATTACTATTCTATTGAATGACAAGGTCTATTTTTTTCCCTTTTTACACAGAGAAACCCACTAAAGAATAAGAAGGAACCTGTCTTTAATTCTCTTCTATGTTTGCTCTGCAGTTTGAGGGGTTAATTTTCACCTGAGTCAAAAAACACGTATTAACAGAGAATTACACTTACATACTGGCGCTAAAACTCTTTCCCCAGATTTCTCTTTTCTGGAAGCTTAATCAAGGAGACACTGGTTCCATTTCTCTAACATCATAGCACAGGACTTTAGGGGTATGAATAATTATCTTCATCCAGCATAAAGCTGAACTTCCTGGCTTAGAAAGCAAATATGGATCCTACTTACACCATTCTATGCCATGAACATCTAGGTTACTTGGACATACTTACCACTTTCCTTTAGTTCTTATTGTGAAAATCTAATTGGCTGCCTATCATATAATTTACCCCCAAAATAAAAGATTATATTACAAAGCAGACATATAACAAGAGAGAAAATTGGGATGAATGTATATGATTTTTCCTTCATCCATAAATATCCAAAGACAATATGAATAAATTTGAGAGAAAAAAATTACTATTAAAAGGAAAACTGGCCTTATAGTCTCATCCTAATGGGATATGCAGAAGAAATATGAATCATGTTGCACCACAGCGAAGTTGGTAAAATGTTAGGCTGATCGATGTTTACGGAAAATGTTTGTGCTTCCTCATAGGGAAATGCACGTACTAGCTTTCATGGCTTCCACAATATACTTGAATGATGTTTCCTTCGCTTGCTATATAATCATACAAAGTGGGCAAATATACAATGGTGATGGCTAAACTTGCTTCTTAGTTTCATTCAAAATATTCAGATGCTGTTTTGTGGGTTACTCTCTAGTGAATAACTAGGGCACAACTGACATTAGTGCGAAACTTTATCTCTGTTGCTGCCATGTTAAGGTGCAAACCTTTTTTGTTTACCTGTGCTAACCCAACTTACAAATAAAATGCACATTGTTCAAATGCCCCGACAGCCTACTTAACTATTTTTAGCTTATAGCCTATTTTGGACTTTTGACATAGTAGAATAAAGATGAAGAGATTGGTTCTGATACAGATCAGGTTCTCATTAAAGTGAATTAAATTCTTTAATTAACTACATATTTTCTATAAGAAATTAAAACCAATGTTTGGAGATTTCCTGATTTTCTAACTGTTTGCTCTCCTCTTTTTAAAGTAGTCTTAAAAGCCAAAGTGAAGTTGAAGTTGGGGGAAGGGGAGAAACTTATGCAATCCAGAAGTTTGTTGACAAAACTTTTTTGATGTCTTCCAATTTATAATAGAAAGTGAACTTTCCAGAATAGTACAAAAAGCAAGTGAATCATTTTATTCTTAGTCAAAAATTTAAATGCAAAACAGTTCTGAAAATGCTCATGTAGCAGATTCTTACTTTCCAAGCAGTTTATTCTGTGTGAAAAACAAATATCTAAATACTTAATTATGAAAGTACTAAATAAAGATGATAAATATAATTTCCACAGTAAGAAAAACTCGAGTTAACTTAATGAACTGATCTTTTGTGTATGCTTCTGTATTTGTATAAAATTGAAGTTTTCAGCCATAACCAAGAGTAGAATTAAAATAGGTAGTGTTTCTAAATCTTTTCTTTTTCAAAATCTCTTTTCCCTAATTGTAGGATCCACAGAAAAAATCTAAAGTCTATGACTAGTCTGGTTTTGTTTTTTCCTCTTGGAAGGAGAGTATTGGTGGTAATTTGGCTCATTTCAGTTGCTTTATTTATTTTTTAATTTGGTTTTTTTTTTTTCACTTTATGGTCAAATACTCCTGTTTTATTGCAATATTTTAACTTTTCACTATTTAGGTGACAATAAGTTTTAAAAATATTTTCTCATAAAAATATTGTTTAAGAGGATTTCATTAAAATTTAAAACTTTGGCTCTGCAAAAGACAATGTCAAGAGAATGAAGAAACAAACCACAGACTGGGGGAAAATTATTTCCAAAAAGCCCATCTTACAAAGGACTGCTACCAAAATAAATGAAGAACTCATAAAAGTCAACAATAGGAAAACAAGCAACTCACTTAAAAAATGGGCCAAAGATCTGAACAGACACATCACTAAAGATATACAGATGGCAAATAAGTATATAAACATTTGCTCTACATATTATCATGAAAGAAACACAAATTAAAACAATGAAATAACACTATACACCTATTAGAGTGGTCAAAATCCAGAAGACTGACAACACCAAATGCTGGAGAGGATATGAAGCAACAGGAAGTCTAATTCATTGCTGGTGGAAATGCAAACTGGCTAAACCACTGTGGAAAGCACTTTGGTGGTTTCTTACAGACTAAGCATATTCTTTTCATACTATCCAGCTGTTGCACTCCTTGGCATTTACTCAAAGGAATTGAAAATGTACGTCCACATGTTGTGCATGTGTGAGGATTTGAGGTATATGGGAACGCTCTGTACTTTCCACTCAGTTTAGCTGTGAACCTAAAACTACCCTAAAAAATACATTTTATTACTTAAAAATGTATTGTATGAAATGTATTTTTCTGTGAGCTTTCAAAGTGATGTGCCCTTTCCATAATGTCTGATCAATATTTTGAAGTATTTTTTCCCTCTTTCTCAACATTTTATGGGGAGAGATTTATTAATGCCTTCTTTTTGTATAAATAAATAAATAAATAAATAAACAAACAAATAAATGTAGGGAAGATCTATAGTTCTTTCACTGTTTTCTTTATATATATTCCCTTTCAGGCCTTCACAATATATCAAGTTACCATTTTGTATAGCACTTAGCTCCCTCTGTGAGGGCAATTTGGCATTTATTTAAGGCATGTCTGGCTTAAGATTCTTCTGCTCTTTTTTGGCCATTCTAGGTAGCCACCTAAAGAATCTTTTTTTTTTTTTTTTTGGTCTTTTTTTCCCCCAAACATTCCAGGCAACCTCTTCCCATAGAAAATATGTGTTTCTTCTAGCTATCTGCTTCAATGGCCTGTGAATTTATTTTTCATTGGTGGTTAAGAATCATAGGATGTATAACACCTTGACCATTCCTTTATTCTTCCCATTTTGGTCTCTAAAATTTGTATATTTTGAATAAATTTTAAAAGACAGTCCCTAAAAAATAAATAAATTTAAAAGATAGTGAGAAGGAAAACTCTGATGGTTGATGGCAATAATTATCAAATTTTCTTTCTGGTCAACTCAGTTTTTGCACTCTGGATTTATATATATGGAGTATATATAAGTTATATCCATTTTTCACTGTCTTCATCGGCATTTTCCCCTCATTCTGGTTCGGAAACTGTGAATGTATACTGAACTCAGTTTATCTACTACCCTAGATCTATACAACCATGTCTCCCCAGGGCCTCAGCCACTTGCCTTGCTTCTTGGCCAGTGTGGTTCTAGCAGAGGGTTCATGCTGCTCCCAGAGTACTGAGAGCCATCACTGACATCAACACCACAGGCTAAAGGACCCTTTCTTTGGTGCCAGTTGACAAGAGATCCATGTGCCTGCACAGTGGCTGGAAGGACTATGCCCAAGGAAGCTTGGGTTTCCCTGGCTTTCTAAAGAATCAGCCAGGTTAAACAAAACAGCCACATGGGCCACCAGTGCCCTGAGGGGAAGGTTTTGACCAAGGATATAAAGAAGGCAGGAAAGATTCAGCAAATAAGATTGCTCCCTATCCTTCCCTGGCTGACTGTTTCCAGACACACTGGTTTCCATGTGGCCTCTCAGGTTATACGCCATGTAACTGAGCAACAAAATGTGTTTTAAGGCAAAGCTGTGGCCAGCTCTGGAATGCATCAATTTATGTTTGTTCTTGCACCTTCCTTGCTTCATTTTCTTTTATCCTTGGATCTTGTTTCCCTGAGATAGTATCCCCCAGTGTAACATTAACCTGTTAGTTTTTGCCTCAGGCTCTGTTTTCTAAGGAATCAAGATTAGGACAGAACATGTGTGTGAGATCAATCCAAAAAATGTTTCTCACTCTATCCTTTTTCAACACTCAATGAATGTAATTCTCTGCCTGGGGTTTTATCTACATGTTCTTTCAGCATACAGTGCTATTGCAAATATAATTTCCTGTAATTTCCATGGGTGTTTTAATGGAATATTTAGAAAGAATGGCAATGGAACCTCTAATTCACCATGATTTTGTCCTGGAGTAAAAGCATTTTATCACTTACGCAATTAAACACATAGATATTTCTCTGATGAAGTATTTTGGTTAGAAAAATTGGAAAGAAGAACATAAGAGAGAGTAAGTATAATAGAAAAGGTAAAATTGTGCTTGCTTGTTTATTTTTCTTTTAAAGAATCTTGAAACTGCCTTGACCATTGAAACTGAATTTTATAAGTGAACTTGTTTCTGTGCTTATTCCTATACGAGTTTCTTATGTTTGAAAGTTATCTAGATTCTAGTTTGGAACAGAAAATAAAGCAGAAAAATGTCAGTCTTCTGTTGTCAGATAACAAGTTAAAATTGGGTAACTGAAAGTTAAATGTTAACTGAAATTCCTGCCTACCAATTAAGTAAGCATGGAATAATATTTCTGACATTAATTGCAATGATTATACGAGGTGACCTGTTACACTGAATTCCAAGTGGCAGACAATGATAAAGTTCACTTAAAGATATGTATTACCTTTTCTTCTTGGGTAAAATACTAATCCACGTATTTTTGTAGGCATATATTTCACTTTTAGCCAATAGAATCTGGTCAGAGGTGATGTGTGTGTGTGTGTGTGTGTGTGTGTGTGTGTGTACACACACGTATATCATTCTGGCCTACAAAGCTCCTTGTGTACCTCCATGTTTTTCCTCTTCACTGTCAGTAATCAAGATTCAGAGGATCCAGTGGAAGACCATGAGCCCTTAGGTTGTGGTGAACTATTAGACAGAAAGCACTGAGAGTCTGTAGGATTGTATTAAGTAGATTCCCCACTCTTCCTCCCCATCAACCAGATTAGAATATATGATTAATGAGAAATGTCCTTCCTTTTGTTAAGACATTAGAATTTTGAGGTTAGCTACTGTAGTCTGATACCCTAACTTTTTCTTCCAGCAATCAATAGTCATGTTTTAGCATAAAGTATATTCCAAAATTAAAAGTAAATTTGATATTGAGATGATAATAATCACTATTAATATAATTGCATGAATTATAGAAAATGCTATAATTAGAAATCTTATTTTTGAATTTGTCTTACTTATTTAGTAAATTCAACTAAAATGTAATTTTTATTTGTCATGTATAAAAATCTTGCGAATACTTTGGGACTGATATAAACTGAAAATATTGCTTCTCACAAACCACGCATGTCAAACTATAAAGTTATTAAGAAAGCTTTTAAAAATCCTTGGATCTATTTTTAATATATATTCATATGTCTCCTTTGTTCTTAGAATTTAAGTAATGGCATTTTCCAGTTATGGAATGAATAAACAAAACTAAGAAATAATTTTTAATTATTAAAATATGTTATAGTAATGCTTATATTAAATCAATAATTTTAAATATAAAGAAAATACATATGTTTTTATTTACATAGAAACAGCTTATCTCCACTGTTATTTAATAAGTATCTAGTGAAATTGATAAACAGCTATTTCAGCTTCTATTTCAAGATGATAGGCTGAGCAGAAACTATAGCCTCTTCTTGTCTCAAATCCTTAGACGTGATTTTTAAAAACATATTTTAAAATTATCCAACAAATGAGAAAATCAGGAAAAATAATTTCATGAAATCACCAAATTAGATCTGAAGAATGTAGAAACCAGAAAGACATGAAACATAATCACAATGATCTGCAGAACAGAAAGCAATGATTCTGTAAGTAATATTAATCAGCATGTAGAGATTCAAATGTAAATAACATAACCCAACTTCAACCAAATAATTTTAGGAAAAAAATGTGTTTAATATAATAGTAGTGAAATGGATTTTAAAAAAAAACAACATTACTTTGTTTTTGTACACATAGTATGTGCTATGCTAGACCTGAATAAAAAAGTCTCAAGTTCTGAATAACAGTAATAGGCCATTGATCTTTAAAGAATCAAAAACCACTGATTTAAAAAGAAATTTCTTGTTATCAGAAAATATTGATATAGTGCAGATGATACTAGAAATATGTTTAACTATTAAGGATAAAGAGAGTAACTCCAAATTGTAACTCTAATTGGTTATTTTCCCATGACTTTTTTAAAGAAAATGAGCAGTGGAATATGAAATTTGAAACTTTTCTGATATTTTTGTCATGTTTTGTCATTAGGGGGTCTCTTTCATGCACATATTTTGTACATAAAATAAAAATATGACAGAATATAATCTTGGGGTATAGAAAGTGCTGTGAATTCATATAGTACATGGTCAACTACAGAGAAATTCCAGTGATGTCAACATACAAGATGGGATGATGGGGAAGAGAACAGATATAAGTAAAAACACACTGTATTCAAAGAGAAAGAAAAATACCGTATGAGATCACTCATATGTGGAGTCTAAAAAAAAAAAACAAAACACAAACAAAGCATAAATACAAAACAGAAATAGACTCATAGACATAGAATACAAACTTGTGGTTGCCAAGGGGGTGGAGGGTGGGAAGGAATAGACTGAGATTTCAAAATAGTAGAATAGATAAACAAGATTATACTCTATAGCACAGGGAAATATATACAAGATCTTATGGTAGCTCATGGAGAAAAAAAATGTGACAATGAATATATGTATGTTCATGTATAACTGAAAAATTGTGCTCTACACTGGAATTTGATACAACATTGTAAAATGATTATAAATCAATAAAAAATATTTAAAAAATGGGATGATGCGGAAGAGAACAGATATAAGTAAAAACACACTTTATTCCATATTTGGTAGGAGGATAATAGATAATGGTAACTATAATTTACAGAAGCAGGTTTAAATAGATGCAATAAAAGCATGAAAGGAACTCTTTGGATAGAAATAGATATATAACTTTAAAGCAGTAGAATAAAATGAACAGAGCAAGAAATATTTATCACAATTGCAAAGGGTAAGGATAAGGAAGTTGAAATATAGTAAATAGAAGAGAAAATAATAAAGAAAATATAGGGTTACACAAATCAGTAGTTACAATGAATGCAAATAAAAACTTACTTTAAATGTATCTATTTAAAGGCAAACAATTGCAAATAGGCTCAAAAATAAATCACAATATTTTACCCAATATTTGCAGGGAAAAGCTTGCAACAAAAAGGAAAAAAATATATGTTTAAAGTAAAGAGATATAATTGTATTGGTTAGAATTCTCCAGGAAAACGGTCAACTAGCTTTACCAAAACTCAAAGCAATGGGAATTTAAAAGTATAACTCTGATGTCAGAGAGAAGACTATACATAACAAGTCATGGGTATAAAATACAACATTTGGGCAATGTAATAATGTAACATTTTTGTATGGTGACAGATGGTAACTAGACTTATTGTGGTTACCATTTTGGAATGTATAGAAATATGGAATCCCAATTTGTATACCAGGAAGTAACATAGCATTGTGGTTCCTCAAAAAAACAAGGAAACAAACTCTCAGAAAAAGAGGTACGATCTGTGGTTACTGAAGGGGAGGCATGAGGGGGAATTGGATGAAAGTAGTCAGAAGGTACTAACCTCCAGTTATAAGTAAGTACTAAGGATGTAATATACAACATGATTAATATAACTAACCCTGCTGTGTGTTATATACTGGATGTTGTTAAGTGTGGGTTCGTCACCAGTTGTGGGTTCTGGCCGGCAGAAGTCCCACCCACACGGAATGAATTACTCAAGACTGTGGAAAAGTCAAGAGAGCGAGAGGGAGTCGGGAGCCAACTCCAGGAGCCTCTCAAATGCTCCCGTATTTATTGAGTACAGTCAAAGGAGGAATGCAGGAATTTACGGAAGGACAGTGTGGGATCACAATGAGTACGAAGGCTTTGTTTATTATTGGTGTTCTGGCTCAAGGTGAGAAGACCCTTTTTGGTGAATCATGTTCGTGTTGAGCCTTTCAGCTTATCAGGGTGGAACGTATGAGAATCAGCTGCTTAACAACTTGGACTCAGGTGGCTGTGCCTGTCTTAGGTTGCCCCCTCAGGGGATCTTACCCGTCTTTGGCTAACCAGCCTTCTCACCTCTGAGTCTGCAGCTTTTTATAACTTGTTTACCATTCCAGCCCAAGGCTGTTTTGGGGATAGAAGACTAACAGCAGGCACGCCCAGCATTTATAGCTGGGGGCCTGGGTCATTGCTAAAACCTCAAGGGAGTTACTAAGCACATCTTCTTTAAGGAGATAAGCGGCTGGGATCTGTTACAATTTGTTAACCCAATCATGGTCTCCCACAGTTAAGAGTAAATCCCAAGAGTTCTCATCAGGAGGAAAATTTTTTTTTTCTTTTATTTTGTGTCTATATGAGATGATGGATGGTCACTAAACTTACTGTGATAATCATCTCATGATGTATGTAAGTCAAATCATTATGCTGTATACCTTAAAATTATACAGTATTGTGTGTCAATCATATCTCAATAAAACTGGAAGGAAAACAATTGTGATACAAAAATAAACAAATAAACATAACTTTTGATAAGTGATATGTGTCATTCTAAAAGTAATAAATGGATTTTAGAAAATAATGATAAATACATTTCCAAAATCCTTCCAAGTAAAGTGCAAAGGAAAACACACAGACTGAATCAGATACTGTTAAAGCATAGTAGTAGACAATCTGGCATTCATTGCAAAATAAACCCTTAACATGCTAGTTCTTCTCTATGTAAAATTAAAAAAAAAAAGAAGAAAAGAACATACTGAAAGAACATAAATGGTATAAATATATTTCAAACAAATGTTAGAAGAATGGACTATTGAATAAATCATCCCCAGAAAACTGGAAATCCATTTAAAAAATTAATTCCTACTTCACACAATTGGATAAAGTCTAAGTAAGTTCTTAAAACTATTGTTTTCAGAAAATATGAAATATATTCATAACTTTGGTATTTGTAGGTCCTTCTTAAATAAGATACAAAAGCAAAAACAATAAATTAAAGATTTAATACATTTAAATGTAAAATATGGCAAAAGACAATATAAATAGCTGAAAGACTGGGAAAAAGTGTTTACCACATATCAGCAAAGGATTTGTATTTAAAATATGTAAAGAATTAATAATGTAAATCAATAGGAAAAAGGTAAAAATTTAATAGAACTATAAGCATTTTGTAGGAAAATAAAATCAATAAATGGAAGAGGTTTAATCTCAGAGTCAGTAAAATGCAATTTAAGACAACAAAAATAATTTTTTACCCATCTGACTGGTACATATAAAAAAAATTGGAGAGATGTGTGGAAATACACATTGTATTTAATTTAATATAATACAGATACTTTGGGAGCCATTGTGGCAGTGAAAATTTTAATTTTACACAAATCTTCAAGTTTGCAAGAACTACCAAGAGAAACACATAATCTGCACCAAGGAAATATTTAAAGAATATTCACTGATATCAGTAGCAGATTACAGGACAACCTAAATATCCTTCCATGTAGAGAATAACTAGATAAACTTTTACATTCCCATACTATGCAATACTATACTATAGTTAAAATGAATGATGCAAATAAATAAATATTGATCTGGAAGGAAAGCAAATTGCTAAATACTAGCTAATAAACAGCAAAAGAAATGCTAAACAGTACCCACAGTACAGTCACAATTGTATAATCATACTGTAGGTATATATATGCATGCATGCAAGTATATATATGTGTGTGTATGTATATGTGTATACATACATATATATACAACCAAAAATATGTTATACATTTACAAGTACATATGTTTATTTACTCTGAAAAGCCTAAAGTTATACATTGAACTCATAAATATGCCTATTTCTCATTAAAGGAGCAGAATTAAGGTTAACATAAAAAGAAATTTTAGTCCTATTAATAGTATTTAATGCTTTATTAGGAGGCTATGCATGCTTTAATTGTATAATTAAAATTTAATTTGAAATATAAAGAATATGAGTGAGGAAAAGAACCAAATTATTCGTTACTAGCTAGCCTGGAGCATGTGTATTCTTCATATTGTCTGTCCCTATAGAATAGCATTTTTATGAGGACTACAAAACAAAATAAATGATAAAATATTGTGAAATGTAAAGCATAATAGAAATTCTAGGTTTTATTCAAGGATTTGTTCTTAACTTCAGGCAAAATGATTTTAACACTATCAGAATATAATGAAAGCTTTGCCAACAGGAATGTTAATGGCCATTATGCTATTAGAAAATGCCTGGAGCTAAGAAAAGTTAATTTCCTCTCGATTGCTTTTCTTTTCAGAGCTGTGTGAATGGGAATCTTCTAACAGACAGAACAGACCTATGAAGAAACAGTCTGTCGGTTCATGGAATGTAAATAGTATAGGTATGTGGGGAAAACAAGTAACAGAGATATAAATTAGGGTTCCATCAGTAGAAGGAAAAAAACATTTTTAAATAGGCATTTTTTCAAGGAAGACAAAAAAATTACAAAGGAAAGTAAAAGCTTGATGGACGCTAAGGCTTGTTGAATTAATGAAGAAATTGGCTATAGATATTGTCATTAGTAGTGAGACAGACTGAAATGCATGACAATTTCAGGCTTCAAAGCTAGAAAGGATCATACACAAAATCTGACCAAATCCACCTATTCTACAGATAGAGATTATTTATCTAAAAATAAACATGTTATATGGCTTTATAAAAATTACAGTTTATGAAGAAAAGGTAATATGAGAAACCACAATTTTCATGCTGCATTCCAATGAGATTTCTCCCCATACTTTAGGGAAAACTCCCACTGGTAAATTTTTTTCTATTTCTTTTGACCACCAACAATGACTTTTTTAATGGCATACCCAAATACCATTCCGTCCAGTGGAACCTGATATTCCCTTCTAGAAGACTTAAAGATACCGGCCCAACTTTTCCAATTAACCCAAATTTAGGGTTTTTTTTTTCCTTTGCTCTGTAACTCAGCAAAAGGTTCCACTAGCATCCTCGTTGTCCAAGTTGGACACAAAGGATACACCAGTAATACTTCTTTCAAACTCACCTACTTGCAGTCAATAATAAAGCCCAGTATATTTTCTCCTAAATATTTTTCAGGTTTGCTATAACTTTCCCTTTTCACTCTGTCTTAATTTAGGTTCCCATCATTTGCAAAATACAGAGAAAAATAGACAAATTACAAGTGTATAACTTGATGAATTCTCACATCATGTTGAACACATAAAACACTAGCAGTAGATAAAGAAATCGAATCTTAACAGCATCACAGAAGTCATCTCATACACTTCATCACTACTTTCCCCACCTAACGGTTAAAACTACTACAATTTATAACAATATTATTTAGTTTTCTCTGTTTTTGAACTGTCCATAAATGAGACCATACAGTATTTACCCTTTATGTCTGACTTATTTGGCTTGGCAATAGATTGTTTGAGATGCACAGGCATTTACCACAGACCAGCTGTTTAATCTCATTGACATCTAGTATTCCTTTGTTTGCATGGATAGAGCAAAACTTGTTTACCTTTCCTATTCTTAATATTTCAATTGCTTCCAGTTTGAAGCTCTAAAAAATAATGATGTGAACATTCTTATACATTTCCTTCAATGGAAATATGCATACATTGTTGGGTATACATCTAAGAGTGGAATTGCTGGACACACAGTATAAACATGGTAATATTTAGTACCCAATAAAGAGTAATACAAAGTGGTTGCATAAGAGTTCCAATTGACTCATATGAAAAAGATAATATTAATATCATCTGCATTTTTAAATTTAACTCTTATAGAAGGTGTGGTTGACTATTGTGTTTTTAATTTGTATTTCTCAGAAGGATAATAATGTTGAACACTATTTCATGTGTATTGTCTATGTAAATACCTTCTTTTATAAAGTGTAAATTATTTTTTTATTGGACTCTATGTTTTTCATAGAAACTTTAGGATATATATAATATATATGCATCTATTGTTGGAGATTATATATAAATATCTATATAGATATCTTATACACATATTTTTATGTATTTTTATATATAATTTATATAAAATTATAAATTTAGTTTATAAGTACTGAAATTTGACTTGGTTTTTCACTATCTTAATGGTGTTTTCTAAGGACGAAATTTTTAAAATTTTAATATAATCTAATACATTTCTTTGATTTTCATAGTGAGCATTTTTTTGTGACTTGATTCACATATCTTTGCCTATCTCAATGTGCAGGAAGATATTCTATATTGCTTTTAGAATTTTTAATATTTTTCTCAATGTACCATCCATTTGAAATGTTTTTGTGAATAGAGTGAGATAAGGGCTAAGTTATCAATATCTAATTGACTCAGCACCATTTATTAAAAAGATGGGTTATT
This sequence comes from Camelus dromedarius, assembly GCF_036321535.1. Classification (NCBI taxonomy): domain Eukaryota; kingdom Metazoa; phylum Chordata; class Mammalia; order Artiodactyla; family Camelidae; genus Camelus; species Camelus dromedarius. The sequence goes on along the minus strand of NC_087437.1, from coordinate 86,806,312 downwards.
CCTCTCATTTTAGTGGCACACTTGACATAAATAAGCTGCCCACATATACCTGTCTATTTGCAGACTCTCTTTTCTGTTTCGTAGATATGCCCTTCTGAACTTGCAACACATAATATATTTATTAGCTATAGATTTATAAGCCTTGCAATATATTAAAGGAAGCTATCCAACATTTTTGTTCTTCAGAATTGAATCAGCTATTCACAGACTATTGTATGTTCATTTAAAATTTTATAAGTTTATCAAGTTTCATACCAAAACCAAATCAAATAAAAACAAAACAAAAAATCTATTGGAATTATGATTGGCATTGTATCGAATCTACAGTTCACTTTAGGGGAAATTGACACCTTAAATAAGAGAGCCTTCTAATTAATAAATATAATATGTTTTTACATTTATTTTATCATCTTTAATATTTTTCAATGTTTTACAGTTTTACTTAAAGTGAACCTGCACATTTGCTCATTTAGTTTTATTTCTAGGTATTTGATACATTTCATATTGACAGACAAGATATATTTTTTATTAATTTGTTGCATGTATATAGAACCATGATTTGCATGCAGTGACTCTACAAAATTCACATATTAATGATTATGTTTGTCTGTTTCTTCTGTAGTTAACAAAGTCATGTATTAAACTATGTAACTATAATTATAAATGTGCATGTTTCTTCTTTAGGTTGAGTCAGTTTTGCTTTAGATGCATAAAACTTTAGACTACTGTGTCCTGCTTTTGGATTGACCTATAAAGTTATGAAGTATTTCTGTGTCTTTCTCATCATACTTCTTGCCTTAGAATCTAATATGTCTAACACAATTGCTTTCTTTTGATCACTGTTTTAATTCAGTCTATTTATGCCTGAATAAATGTATCACTTTTGAACAGAATATATTTCAGGGGTTTTTTTTAACCTGGCCTCACTATCTTGGTCTTTTGAGTGAAGTGCTTTATTTATATATATTTAATATAATTACAGATATATTTCCATTTGTCTACCCTTCTCCCATTTCTTTTATCTGTTCTTTGATCCTTTATCACTATTTTCTACCTTTTTAATGTCCCTTTTAGCTTTTTAGGTAAACATTTTTTAATATTAGTCTTTTAGTGGTGATACTGGAAGTTATGATATACATTCTTGACTTCTTACCATATATGTCAAAGTTCTTCTTTAACCCTTTTTTCAACTTGAGAGAAATTTACAACAATTTGTTATTGCTTTGTTATTGTTAAGTATTTTAATTGTAGATATGTTATAAATATTAAACAGTGTTATTACTATTGTTATTTTTATCATTATTTCTAATTAACTTATTTTTAAAATTTTGCTTCCATTTGGTATGATTTTTCACTACATTAAGAACTTTATTATCTTTTATAGTGAGGTTTTCTATTTAGAAATTGTCTCAGCTTGCAGATGTCGTAAGACATGTTTGTTTTGCTTCTACTTTTAAGGACAGATACTCTGAGTTTTGAATCCTAGGTCAACAAGGTTTTTTGCCCCTAGGACACTGAAGTTTCATTTCCTTCTGAATTACATAATTTCTGTTTAAAAGATAATAATCAGGAGAGTGGCCAACATGGCAGAATAGGAAGACCCTGAGTTCACATCCTCCCACGAGCACACCAAAATTACAACTGTTTACAAAGCAACTATTAACTAGAAAGACTGGAAAACTATTAGAAAAGATCTTCTACAACTAAAAATACAAAGAAGGAACCACAGTGAGATGGGTAGGAGGGATGGAGATGCTGTATAGTCAAGACCCACACCCCCAGGTGGGTGATCCTCAAATGGGAGGATAATTACAATTGCAGAGGCTCTCTCCAAGGAGTGAGGGATCCAAGACTAACATCAGGCTCCCCAGCCAGAGGCTTCTGCACTGCGAAGATGAGCTCCTAGAACATTTGGTTTTGAAGGTCATTAGGGCTTACTTCTGGGAGAACCCGAAGGCTGTGGGAAATAGAGACTCCATCTAAGAGGGTGCAACCCAAACCTCACATGCTCTGAGACCCAGAGCAGAAATAGTAATCTGAAAACAACCTTGGTCCAATCCACCTGCTGATCTTGGAGAGCCTCCAGGAAAGGCAGAAGATAACTGGAGCTCATCCAGGGAACTAGACACTGGAAGCAGTCAATTTAGTGACCTCATGGAAACAGGTGCTGGCAAGTGCCGTTCTGGAATCTCCCCTCTAGCTAATCTGCACAGGGACCTGGCCCAGTCCACTTGCCTGTCCATCCTGCTAACCAGCAAGTTAACACCAGCTCCAAGCAAGTAGGCTAACAACACTAGATCTGGGACTCCTGGACCCACAAGCAGCCACCCTAGTACCCATCTCTGCCCGCCAGTGGGCTGGCACTAGCCCTGGGAACCCTTGGGGCTCTGCAATGGCCACCTCATGACCTGGGTCCTCCCCAAGGCAGCTGGCATCCTCCAAACAAGGCAGGGCCTGGAAAACAACCAGACTGGAGACTAGACACACCTACCACCATCCACAGTAGTCAACCCACAACAACAGAAGGGCTCACTCAGCCCACATAGGGGCACTCCTCAGAGCATATAGCTCTGATGACCAGAGGGGAATGAGCTGCTGAAATATAAAGGAAGTCTCCTACAAAAAGCCACTTCTCCAAGACTAGGAAATGTAACCAACCTACCAAATACATAGAAATAAAAACAACAAATTAAGCAAAATGAGGTAACAGAGGAACAAGTTCCCAATGAAGCAACAAGATAAAACTACAGAAAAATTAAGTGGAAATAAGGAATCTACCTGATAAAGAGTTCAAAGTAATGGAGATAAAGATGCTCAAAAACTCAGGAGAATGGATCAACACAGTGAGAAGTTTATCAAAGAGTTTAAAAATGTAAGGAAGAACCAAGCAGAGATGAGGAATACAATAACTGAAAAAAATAAATTAGAAGAAATCAACAGTAGGTTAAATGATATAGAGGAACAAATTAGCAAACTGGAAGACAGAGTAGTGGAAATCACTCAACCTGAACAAAAAGAAGGAGGAGGATGAGGAGAGGTAAGGGGAGGAGGAGGAGGAGAATAAGAATGTAAAAAAAAGGGAACAGTTTGAGACCTCTGAGACAACATCAAGCATATTAATATTCATATTATAGAGGTTCAGAAGGAGAGAGAGAGAGAGAGAAAGAGGCAGAGAACTCATTTGAAGACATAATAGCTGAAGATTTCCCTAACCTGAGAAAGGAAACAGAGATCTAGGTCCAGGAAACACAGAGATTCCCAAACAAGACCAACACAAAGAGGACCATGCCAAGACACAATGTAATTAAAATGGAAAAAATTAAAGGTAGAGAATATTAAAAGCAGCAAGGGAAAGGCAACAAGTTATATACAAGGGAACTCAACTGACTTTTCAGGAGAAACAGTCAGAAGCTCTTCCGGACTCATCTTACCTCAGGAGAGTCCATGCCCCTCGGCTACACCCAATTTTCTCTGGCACACACAATCAGCAAATGATCCTAAGGTATGGCAACAACTGTCAGGTTATTTTGAAAGAGCTCTTTCCTTGATATAATTTTACCTCCTCTAGTCCTTGTTGACATCACACTTGTTAACATCTTACAAATATATTTGTGAATATTCTTTAATTTCCTAGATATTGTGTCAGAAGCATAGACCCAATAAAATACTGGTTAACTTTCAAACTTTTCAACAGAGAGATAAATTTGGATGTTTTCTTCTTCTTCTCTGCTTCCTCACTACTATTATTTATTTCTTATTACGTGCCAAACATAATCTAAATTCTTTACTGTAAGTATCTCCTGATAGATACATTAATATTCTTATTTTTCCCACTTATATTTAGAGTAGCTTAGGGTCAGGGAGGTTTATACAGCTAAGAAGTAATGACATTTGGATTCTGTCACCAGCCATATGATTCCAAAATGCATACTTTTTATCATAATGCCACATAATATTCCTTTTTCTCTCTGTCTCTCCCTCTACACATGCACACAAAATATTTTATATATACTCTCTATAACTTCTAAATTTTAAATATTCAATATTTTATATGTTCTACATATATTCAGTATCTATTATGTGTGTGTCTATAGGTATTTTTCAATGTCTTTCTAGGAAATAATCTGTATATAGGTTTCCCATCAGAAGAATGGGTTTATTACTTCAGCTGTTATACTTTAAAGTGTGACCTTGGGCTAAATACTTAATTTTCTGAATCTCACTTTCCTCATCTATATATGGTAAGAATAATACTTCATTGGGTAGTTCTATGAAAGAAGTTAATGATATGGAACCAATTTTTAAACCATAAATCACTATAAATATTTTAGGTATCACTTCCATTAACAGATATACACATGCATATCTTGCCAATCTTTCGTTTGCTCATATCTTTTTGTAGTTAAGTTCACTACATGCCAATTACAGTTAAACCAGTCAACTTGTTATGTGATTGTGCAGGATAACTAGCTAATCTCATTATTGAACTTGGTACATTATGTTGAATTATATACCTTAAGTGTCAAGGAAAGGTCCTTAAATAAGCCATCAGCAGTAATAGGATTTTAACCTTAGTTGGCTTGCCCAAAGACATTTTAATTGATTGCACTGTTAAGTTTGCTGAAATAACTAACAGAGGCCATAAGAAAATTGAGCTGCCAGTTGTTTAAAAAAAAAAAAAAAACAAGATGAAGGGGGAGCAAGTTAGACAGAATACTTTTTAAAACAAAGACAGATATTATGTTAAAAATCACTCAGGCATAAATAATGTCTGTGCAATATGCTCAGGCTCTATTTGGCCAAAATTCATATAATAGAAAAGCATGAAGTAAGATTTTTGCCTTCCCTTCAAACAGCACCAAATACTGGGAAACTGGTTCTCACAGTGACGGACTCTGATGCACTGCAGCCACCAGAACCAATTTCTACACCATCAGTCAATTGAAATTATGTTCCACATAATTATGGTATAATTACAGTATGATGTTTATTTGTGAAACAGTAGAGTCTTAGCACACACCCATTTAGTTTACACAAATATAACCACATGCTCTGATCTGGGAGACAGAGAAAGAAGAGAGGGGAAATTGAGGAAAGAGAGACTGGAATATCTCTGTGTTTAATTTTGGAGGCTTTAGCTTTTCAAACTTTTTCCAGACTAAAATGCTGAAAACAAGCAGGCAAAAATTAATAGTTGAGATTTTCAAGAGTAATTTTGACTACATGAGATTCTGTAACCTGACCCCTTTCTAAAACGTTATTCAACTCTATTTTGAAACGGATAATTAATTGATTTTCTGTGCTTTTGAAAAAACTTCCTTCCCTCTTTCCTATCTGAAACTAATTTACCTTATGAGGAAGTCATAGCAGGTATTTCTCTCTTGTAAAATCAATCTCAGAAGTTCAGAAGACTTATCTGAGATCTCACAGCATTTATTTCCATAGATGCAAGAGGACAGTCCTGATTCTTTTACAACTTTCTATTCTCATACACTTCACTTCACACACAAGTATCTATGTGAGCACAGACCACACACGTTTGGGTATGTCACACACACAAAAAAAAAAGAAGACGAAGGAGAAGGAGGAGAAGGAGAAGAAGAAAATCATAGGAAAAGTAGAATTTTTTAAAAAAAGGGAAATGAAGCTTCCTCAAGGTATTCTGTAACATTTACAATAACCTAAAATCACTATTTTCATTTATTTTGTCAATTGCCATGCTTATCATAGATTGTTCAAGTTGTATTCAATTTTTAATTCCATAAAGAACAAATGCTAAAAGCTACAGTTTATGTTTTCCATTTTCTCAATTTTTTGACAATTTTTCCCTAAATTTTTATAGGCCAACTATTGGACTTTTCCTCATAAGGTAAAGTACTACATGATATGTGTTGTGACAGTTTGTGGATGGCACTTGGGCTCCTTTGTTTGAACAGTCTTCTCTTTCGACTTTAGTCTTCAGCATTTGAAAGAAATTTCAGAGAAATCAAAACTATTGTCTATACAAAATGCAGGTATATCTAATAGCAAGTCTCACATTTTGACAGGTTTTTAATTCACCAGATGTTCACATGTACTAGGCACACAATCAGACCGAGGAATGCATTACACATCTAGATCCTGATTAATGTTCGCATTTAGACTTCAGATGGATTATATCACTTACAAGCTCATTGACTGAGAGAAACCAACTTGATTAAAATATGCCAGTAACAAGAAACGTAAGTACTTCAAAAGAAAATGCATCTTAGAATAAGAGGTATTTTAAGAAAATAATTTAATTAAGCTATTACAGGATATGGACAATACTATGGAGCAGAATACAAGACAACTTTTTAAAATAAGCATAAAATGCACTCTGAAATAAAAACAATCTACACCTGAACTAATTTTTTTCTCAAATACTACATTATCTAATTTTAAACTGACCTCTCTACTGTATCTATGCCTTCTTGTGATTTCATTGGTTTTTAGCATCTTACTAATAAATGATAATAAAAATGAGTCATGTCATAAAAGTTTTATATCTATACTTGATCTTAGCCAAACAGTTGAGAAGTAGTTACAAGTTTTATTTCTAGCACAGTTTAAAAGCAAGTCTAAGGCAAACTAAGATAGTGTATATCGGATTTCTTTATGAATTTAATGCTCCCTTTGAAATTTAAGGCTTTTAAAATTTCTTCAATGTATACTTATAAACTTGGTGATAATTTTCACCTATTGCTCCTCTAACAAGCTTTGAAAACATTTTATGTGCTAGGGGTCGTACTAAGCACTGAATACATAATTCTGAGGCATAACGAACGAGGTCCTCATGTCATGGATCTTTCACAAAGTGAGTAATTAATTATGGAGCATCCCTGAGCCTCCTACAAGAAACAATAAAAAATTAAGGAAACTGGAGGAAAAAAGAAATTGTAGCATATTTGCTGTGTGGTCTATTCTGGTCCTCAAATTTTTCATAAAATCAAGATTAAAGTGGAAATATCCACTTCAAACTAGAAATGACTGGTTCGCCCTGAATGTGGTCAATCTATCTTAAATTAATTAAGACCAAAAAAAGAAAAAAAAGATTTAATGGGGAATTCTACTTAAAAAGAATTACAGCTCCTTTTAAGCACATAGCCATGGACAGTTACATAACCTCCCCTTTACTGCTATTCAAATACTGGAAATACTGTTTAGGCACAATTGGTTTTTACTCATATTATTTAGGTTTTTCTTTCATTCGTATATTTATTTAGCCATTTAAAAAAAAATGACCGTGGATATAGCAGGAATCTAATTAAAGCCCTCACCCAGGTAGACATTACTTTGTAATGGTGTGTGACAGGCTGTCTGTTTTAAAATTGACCACAGCAGTATTTCTGGTCCCAACTACTCTTGTAGATCCTTGCCACACCTGCATCAGGAGCCGGAGTTTCTCTCTCTTCCACTTGAAACTCGACAGGCCTTTGTGAGTTTACTCAATGAATAAAATTCAGCAGGAGCTATGTGCTGCATGAGATCCAAGACAAGGTCATAAAAGGCAAAATAACTTTCCTCTCTCTCCACTTGCTTTGAAATTCTGAGTCTCCATGTCAGATTCCTGGTTATCCTAACACTGCCACGCTGGGGAGAGAACACATAGATACACAGAGAGATGACTGAAGAGATCTGGTTTCTCCAGTCCTCAGATGTTTAAGTCTTCAGGTGTTGACAATGTGAGGAGGTGAGCATGATTTTGAGCCCCAGCCATATATAACCGTGGCTGCATAGCAGGCTCTGATAGAGAACCTAGCAGCTAACCCCACTCAACCTCCAGATTCACGAGCAAAATAAGTGATTGTCATTGTTTTTAAGCCATTGTTTTGAAGTGGTATGTCATGCAATAGATAAGCAGAACAAGGGAAGAGGAAATAAACAAATAAGCCAATGAATACAGAGTACATCACAAAGGCAAAGGAATAAAATAAAGATCAAGAGGACCAGGTACTGAAAGTAGGTATTCACTATTTTGTACAGGGAGCTCAGAAAAGTCTTGGCAGATATGTGGACATCTGAGCAGAGACCTGAAAAGAGCTGACCCTGTGGGTGTTTTGGAAGAAATATTTTGTCAGAGAGAACAGCAGCGCTAAAGCTCTGGGGTGACTGTGCATGGCGTGTCTGCGAACAATAAGGGACAAGATAACTAAAGCAGAATAAAGGAGGGTGAGAATAGTAGGAAATTAGGTCTTTGAGTATAAATGGGCCAAGAAGATATAAAGGTATAATTGTTTGCATTCCCTATAATTAAGGGACAGGATAAAAACAAAATATGTCACTGAAAGTCCTTACAGTATCAAGAATAACTCCAGCTTTGAGCTCTTTGCCAAATTTTCACAATCTACTTTGATTAACGAGCATAGCCTCATTTTGCTTGGCTAAATTCAGCTCATACCCTATTTGCATGCCAATGATTTTTAAACCACCCAGAAAACAATTTGCCCCTGGTGTAGTTCATAAGCACTAGAAGGCAAATAAATCATTTAAGGACAACTCTTTAAAGCACATATTGCAAAACATTCATCTTGCAGATACAATGTTTTACCAGGATGCCCTAAATTTTACTGCCTGTTCTAGAACAAATGATTAATCCAATTTGTAATTTTGTTTGTGAGATTAATGCTATCTTGAAAACAGCCATTGAACAGGAAAGTATCTTTTATCTGTGGCCCAGATTGTCTCCAAATATTTTACCGTTGGCAGAAAGTATGCTTTTGTCTGTCACTGGTGTAGTAATATAAACTCACATAAGCTGTGCTTAGGGGATTGTGTTAGTTGACATGAAGCACTGATTGAATCTAGATTTAGATGCAGCTGTCACTTGGGCTGCTGGAAAATATGGTAGGGTTTTGGACTTGGGAAATGGCAGATTACCTAGGTAAACTTTATGTAGCTCTAACTCCTTTCCCCCATCCTCATGCACATGCTTGTGTTTAATAGTTAGGAAGCGGGGGGAGGGTGATGAGAAAGTTAAATATAATAAAATAAAGTTAAACTCTGGAAAAATTCTTCTAGGGACATTAAAAAGTTACTAAATGACTGCTATTCAATAGAATAGCATCCCAAATCCCAAGAAAGTATATTTAAAACAATGTTTATTTAAGAGGATTATGGACTCTTATGGTTACTTTTTGATACAGATAGTAAATTATTTATTCATTACACTACCTTTCTTGATGGTAGAGCCATTGCACTGTTATGCTACAGTAGTTAGTTTGTTTCTCCATGTTTCTGGGGTTCTATTTGTTTGTCTACTTTTCAGGACAGAGCAGAGGACTTTTTTCACTGTGCAGGGCTCCTGTGGTTGGGAGACAGGCCCATCATCCCAGATTTGAGGAACAGTGAAGTTTTAAAGGAGAATTCTGCAAAATCAAGATTCCTTCTTTTTGTTCTCTCTGTGAGAAGCAGCTTGGCATAGAAAAAGGAACAGACTTTATAGTTAGACAAAGATTTGAACCCTGCTCCACCATCAGTGTGGCCTGGGTTAAGTTACTGAACGTCTTCAGACCTCTGTTTCCTGAATCTTTAGAATGGAGATACCTGATACCACTTTAGAAGGTTTAAATGAGAAAACATGTATAAAATGCTTTGCACAATACCCAGTACACTTTCTTCACTCATTCAACAACTATTGCGTGTGTGTCTGTTTAAATTACATTTTTTTTCTGATTTGAGTTTGGTATTTCTGAATTAGTAAATATTAAGAGTGGAGTACATCTCCAGTTTGCATTAAAATATGTTAGCGACTTCAGATTCTGGGAATATGGATTGGAAGTAGTTTTTCCTATTTGTAGAACTAAAAGTCTGGACATTATATATGTTAAAACAATAAACACAACAACATAAGAACACATTGAAAGTTGGAGAGAAGATGGCAGACCGGCTAGGAACCTTAAGACCTTGGGACACAATGGGGAGTTTTCTGTTTATTTTGTGCCTCATATCCCACGGTTGAAAATGGAGGAGCCAGCAATATGGAAATGCCAAAGGAAGTGGGGAAAAAAGTAACAAAAGCATGATCCCTTGAGCCAAAGGGCCAGGGAAGAAACAACATGGTAAGACAGAAATGTTTAGATGATAACTGCTGTACTCCCAACAAACACCACAGGAAAAGGAAAAAAGTGGCCCCATTCCCACTCATGCCAGCAAAGGCCAAGTGGGCAACCTAGACATCACCCCTCACCAGAATGTAGTGAGGCACCTCAAGCCCTATCACGGGCTGGTGCCAGAAAAGGCTGCATCCTGAATAGGAAACTGAGTGCCAATCCATCCTATGGAAATAAGACAGCTTCCTCATCTTCCACCAGTATCAACAGAGTCCATGGTGGGTGGTAGGCTGCCTGTGTTTTTGCCCCTATTCCCAGTGAAGTATTTTCAACAAAGTCCTGGTAGAGAGTCAGGACTTTCACTACTGCCCTCTGTGGCATCAGTGGAGGCCACCTAATGAGCAGTAACAAGGCATTCCTACCCCTTCCCAGCCAGGAAAATATCAGTGATGACTTATTTTCACTCGCCATCCATATCTATCAGTAAGGAAGAGCAATCCCTGTCCCTTAGAACTAATGAGAGGGTGAATAACATTATTAAATGTATACATTTGGAAAGAGTACAAGTCTCAAACCAATGTAAGCTCCCACAACAAGAAGTTAGAAAAAGAAGAATAAAATAAACCCATATCAAGCAGAATCAAGTGAATAATAAAGATAACAGCAGAGATCAATGACAGTGAAAACAGACAACCATGGAGAAAAATCAATGAAACAAAGAGCTGAGTCTTTGAAAAGATCAATGAACTAGACAAACCTAGTGAAATGGGTAAAAAAAAGAGAGAAGACACAGATTACCAATATTAGAAATGAAACCAGAGATACTATTACAGAAACTACAGACATTAGAAATGTATTAAAGAAATACTATGCACAACTCTTAACCTATAGATTTAACAACTTAAAGGTAATGGACCAATTCCTTGGAAAAAAACTCAAATTATCTGAGTAACCATATAACTATAAGGTAACATATTTGTAATTTATAAACTCACAAAAAAGTTATCTCCAGGCCCACAGGTTTGATTGGATAATTCTACCAAACTTTTAAAGAAAAATTAACATCAATTCTGCATAATATCTTGCAGAAAATAGAATTATAAAGAATATTTCTCAATTTTGGTTTAAGATAGAACAAAAATGAATAATACTATAGATACATATCCACCATAAATATTAATGCAAAAATTCTTAACAAAATATTAACAAAAAGAATTCAGCAGTATATAGAAAGTGTTATATACTATGATTAGTGGTGTTTATTCCAGGAATGAAAGGCTATTTCAATATTTGAAGCTCATTCAATATAATCCAACATAACACACTTAAAAAAGACAAATCACATTATCAATTGGTGTAGAAAAATGAGTTTATACTATTCAACTTCTATTCATGATAAACACTATCAGAAAGAAAAGGCATACAGTAGAACTTCCTCAACTTGATTTCAAAAATAGCTACAAAAAACCCTACAACATTATACTAAATGTTGAAAGAATGAATGATTTGTCACTAGAATAAGAAGGCAAGGGTGTCTACTATTACCACTATTACTCAACATAATGCTAGAAGTTCTAGCCAGTGCAATAAGTCAAGATGAGGCAAATGATACACAGACAGGAAGGGAAAAAATAAACCTGTCCATATTTGCAAATGGTATGATTGCCTAGAAAACCCCATAGAACCTACAAATATTTGTTTACAAAGAGTGATTTCAATAAGGTTACAAGATACAAAATAATGACAAAAATCAACTGTATTTCTATATATAACAATAAAAATGAGGACAACAAATTTATAATACAATTTACAGTTGCTTAAAAAAATAAATACCATAGTGTAAATCTAACACAAACATGATAGAATTTTTATTCTGAAAAAGACTATGTACTGATTAAAGCAATTGAAGAAGATAATGGATTGCAAGATTCAACACAGTGAAGGTGTCAATTTTCCTCTAATTGAAATAGAGGTTTAATAAAATTTTTATCAAATCCCAGTAAGAATTTTTATAGAGGCAAGATAATCCTAATATTCATATGGAAAGAAAAAAGAATTGGAAAGCTGAAACAACTTTTATTTAAATACATATATATTTATAGTAACCAAGATAGTCTTATATCTGTGTGTGAACAGACACATAGCACAAAGGAACAGAGTCAAGAACCCAGAAACAGACCCACTCAATATTGTCAACTGATTTTTAACAAAGGCACAAAAACAGCTTAATGGAGGAAATACAGACTTTCAACAAATGATGCTTGAGTAATCAGACATTCAGAGGTATAAAAATGGACCTCAACCTGAGATTCATACTTTATATAAAAATTAGCTCAAAATGGATTGTAGAATTAACGTAAAAAGTAAAAATACAAGACTTAAAAAATAGGACAAAGTCTTTGGGACTTAGAGACAGAAAATAATTCTTAGACTGGCACACAAAACATAAAGCATAATCCAAAGAAAAAATATATAAATTGAACTTCATCAAAATTTAAAATTTTTGCCTACAGAAGACTCTGTTGTGAGGATAAAAATAAAAACTACAAGAGTCAGATTAAAATATTTCAAACCACATACCTGAGAAAAAAAAAACCTAGTATCTAGAATGTATTAAAGAACTCTCAAAATTCAACAGTATAAAAATCAAACAAACAAACATTCCAATTCAAAAATGAGCAGAAGAAAAAGAAACACGCGTTACTGAATAGGATAAAAGTTGGCAAAGAAACATGAAGTAAGATGTTCAACATCATAGCCTTTAGGGAAACGCAAATTCAAATCAGAGTGTGACGTCACTCTGAACCTCTCAATGGCTAGAATAACAATTAATGACAACACCAAATGCTGTTGAGGATGCAGGGACTAGATTACTAACATTTTCCCAGTGGGAATGTAAAATGAAACAACTACTTCAGAAAGCAGCTTGACAGTTTCTTAAAAACTAAATATGCAGCTACCCATATCATCTACCAATTGCATTCTTGGGCATTTTTCCCAGAGAAAGGAAAACAATATATATATACAAAAAACAGTATAGTAATATTTATAGCAATTTTACTGAAAATAGCCAAAAACTAGAAACAATCCAGATGTCTTTCAAAGAGTGAATGGTTAAATAAATTGCGGTGTATCTATACCACGGAACATGACTCAGCAATAAAATGGAACACACTATGGATGCATACAATAGCCTAGATGAATCTTGAGAAAATTATGTGTAGTGAAAAAAGCAAATCCCAGAAGGTTACAGACCATATGATTCTATTTAAATAACATTTTTGAAATGCTAAAATTATAGAAAAAAAGACAGATTAATAACAGCAGGAATTAAGGATAGGGTGGTAATAGTAGGCAACCTTGCCTTCTTATACCAGTGGGAAATCATTCTTTCTTTCAACATTTAGTATAATGTTGCACGTTATTTGTAGTTTTTTTTT